>NC_139515.1:73461430-74118930 GCF_947247035.1 Vipera ursinii
TGCGCGTGCGTGCATGTGTTGCGTGTGTGCGCGCACGCACAGCTACTTCTACAGGACAGGTAATGCAAACATCCTGGAGAAATTTTCCCTCCCACCAGACAGGGTATTCAGAACCTGCTGTGTCAACCATTTCCAAATGCCATCCCTTCATGAATCCATTTAACTGCTTAATGACAACATAAGTAAGATAAGAAAGAAAACCTTACAATGAATTTCTGCCCTCCACCTATAGTCTTTCCACTTGTTTTCGGAGGCTTTACGTGGGGGCAAATGGCCTTCTTTCCTCTGCAGGTTTGATGACCCTGACTTAGGGGGCAGTATCAATTATGAATACATGCAGATGGCCCCACTTTCTCTGGCCGCTTGCAGACCCATGAATGCAGGGTCATGAAAGGACAGCAAAGATAACACCCAATGTTCTAACCCACCCGGGAACATATCGTGTCTTGGGGAAACACCCAAAAGGGAACATCAGGTGTCTTGGGGAACACCCAAAAAGAAACATTTCTAGCTACTTCTGCTTTCTTCCTTATTTACAGTGTGCCAGCCTAAAAGGGCAAAGTCTTTATCTTATGTGTGTCAGCTTTGCAGTGTGAATTGCTTATGTAATCAAAGTAGGTATAAAAATAAGGCTTTTCTGATATTTGGGGCTTTTCCTCTTTTTAGAGAAGCCCATCTTTGTTCAGCTGAATAAAAATGTAAAGCTTGAAGGCAACTTCTGGTTTCCTGTATTTTTTATCAAGCAAAACCTTAAAACCTGCATATCAGCTTTCACTGGCACAGGGTGATGTAGGCCCAGGGAAGATCTGTTCCACTCTGCTTGCAAGGTGACTTTATAGTGGGTGGCTGGATACAAACCCAATTCCCTGGCTTAAATGAATGGTTAGTGTGCTCTGTTTCCAAAGGTTGCTAAGTCATCAGTGCAGGGCTGAAAGATATGAGAACAGGACCTCCTCCCCCCTTTATTGGTAACTCTCCCATTGTTGGTCTGACTTAGTATTGAGAACAGAGGATAAGAAATGGAGAAATGGAAGGGGGGGTAGCTTCCAGGCAAGGTTTAAAAAGACATTAAGGTTAACATGTTAAATAGACAAATTAAACCCATTTGAACATACAGTAAAGGAAAAATGAAACTTTTCCTGTAAATGAATTTAAAACATTCTCTCTTGACAACTTTGGGCTGTTCTTTAAAGATACAGAGAGGGGAGGAAAACGGGAACTCGGTTCTCTTCACCCTGTTTTGCTTGCCAGGCAAACTAGAATGAAGGTTTTTTTTGGTGGCTTATTTTAATATTTTTTCTAGCAGAATTCAAAATTCTTTAGGGATTAAAGACACTTTACAGTTATATTTACTTTGAGGACACATAAAGACTTTGACACACATACACATAAAAAGACAAGGAAAAGAGAAAAGTAGAGGAAAACAGAATTAATTTTTCACACCCTAGTCACTCCCACCATAAATCTCAGTTAACTCAAATTAGGGAAGGCAAAAATCTTAGCAAACATGTTAAATGGTTGCATAGAACAGGGGTCCCCAATCCCCAGTTTGTGGACCGGCATCGGTCCACAGCATGCCAGCAACCAGGCCATGCAAACAATCAAAGCTCCATCCTCAGGATGCCAACAGTATTGAAAAGCACACCCCCTCTGGTCTTTCTCCATGGCACCGGTCCCTGATGCCCAAAAGATTGGGGACCTTTGGCATAGAAGACAGAAATGGGGGGGAAAATGTTCCTATATATATATATATATTTCCGTTTTCTTTTTAAGTACTTTTATTTAGCCAAATTGGTTTTCCAGCTTTGTCCCTGAACAAAGACTACTCTTTCCATAATTTATGTGCACACTTCTTTTTCATTCCCACTTGTACAGGTAACCTTTTTTGATCCCAAGCTTTTAACAGTCTCCCTAAAGGAGACATCAGCAGGACCTTGGAATCAGAGCTTCGCATATTTTCAAACAAGACTCTGACCTTTGTTCCTGTTACATGCAGTGAGATTTCCTCCTTGAGTCTCCTGCGTCTGCAGAGCGACTGTCTCTTGGAGTCCTCTTCCCTTGGTAAGGCAAATCTTATGGCCCCTGGTAAGACGACTCTTTTGAATTGCCCTTGCCCCTTGGTAAGGCAGTCTTTCAGCCTTCGCCCCTGTACCTTTGTGGTCTGAAAGGGGTCTGGGAGGACTCTGACTTCCTTTTTGCAGAGTATGAGGGTTCCTTCTAGAAGAGTGGAACTTTGCCCAGAGATTTCAGCCACTTGCCCAGGTTTGACTCTCTCATTCACTCTTCTATTCCATTTTCAAACAGCCTCTGCCTTTTCCCCAACAAAAGGTCCTGTACTCTGGCCAAACCTGCTTGCTTTCCAGAGTCTGTTGAACAGATCTTTTAGTGGTTAGGAAAGGCCAGAGGGAGCAGGATCCAGCTGTGATTGGGAGAAGGGTCCTCTCACTCACAACACACACACACATTTCCCCTCAGTCCCCTGTGCTCTAATAGTTAAAATTTAGAGGTACTCACCTTCTTTCCAAGCAGCCCTTGAATTCAACCCCCCACCCCTTTACTATCCTTGCTCCAAATGGGGCAGGGAAACCCACCCACAGGCCCAAAGGGTTGCTGCTGGCAAGGTGGACGCTTACCCAGGCCTGATCCATTAGTCAGATTAGCTTGGAGTCCCATCTGGCATACCAAATTGTTGAAAGAAAAATTAGGTCCAGTTTCAAGCCAGGAATAAAAATGGAAGCTGCTTTTGAAAAAAGGTCTCTTTATTTTTATATATAAATATTTTATTAGTTTTCTAATTTTACAATCATAAGTCCTTAATAAGCAACGTATTGTCTGGGTCTATTAGTAATTCAGTGGTACATTTTAACTTTCTCAGTCTAGTCCAATACTACACCATCCGGTGCTTCCTTTGTCCTCTCTTCTTCCGGTGGTATACATTTTTCCATACTGGGCAAATACAATTCTTTTTTTTTTATTAAAAAGTTTTACAATACATTTTATTTTAACAAACAAAACAAACAATCATAATCTACCTTATGCAAACAATCATAAACTATTAAAACTAACTCTTATAAATTAACTCCAAACAGTATAAATATCACATCAATAATTATTCAAATGCTGGATAATACTTTTTAGTCCCATATTTACTCCACAGTATTTCTCTGTTGCAAATAGTCTTTCAAATACACTAAAATCTTTGCCATATCCTCCAAGTTGGAAACTTTTACAGTCCATTCTTCTATAATCGGCAGTTCTTCCTTCTTCCAATATTGCCCTACTAAAAGTCTTACTGCCGTAATTAAATTCAGCATCTGCTTGATATCCATAACAGTAGTGTCAATAAAAATACCCAATAAGAACAATTACAGACAAAACAAATTTACATCAATCATTAAAAAACCAATTTTCTAATCTTATTTCCACCTGGCCTGTAATTTTCCAATCTTTCCTTCTCTTAAGATATTATACAACTTCAAGTACCATACATTCCTTTCCAAACTTAAAATTTCCTTATATGTAATCACATCATTTTTATATCTTCTATTACGTGTTTCATTATTGCCCATAAAAATATCTTACAAGTTAACTTGCATCTATACTTTTTCCCAAACTCGCAACAGAGCATGTCTTAAAATATATACCTTAAACACATTATCCACCTTCTTATCACACAATAAATATACATACCAACCAAATAACAAATCATGACCTTCAAAATTTCAGTAAGCACTACTACATTCTTCCCAATTAAGTTTTCATAATTATTTTAAAATTAAAACAACATAAAATATTACAAAACATAATTATTTTATATAACTCTACATTTGAGGGTGAAAAATATATCCCCAAATATTTAACCCTTTTAGCAATTTCAATTCCCGTTTACTCTTCTAAAACCGCCTTTTATGATGCTATCATATTCTTAAACAACATTTTAATTTTTGTATGTTAAGCTTAAATCCAAAAACTTTCCCTTATTGCATTATTATCTCCTTCAGTTCTACAACTAAATCTTCAGGCTCGTCTCATTCGTCTAGAAGCAGCACGCCTCCTCCAATTTCTGGCCTCCTCCAATGATTCTGAAATTTGATCCACTCCTGTAACTTTCTCATCCGTCTGCATTGTTCCTTTAGCACCTTGTAAATTCTCTCTGTGTCGTTGAGACTCTCCCTCACCTTTCTTCTTTGTAGATTCCAAAAATGGTATGGGGGCTGCTTTTAAAACATTACTGTAAAAATCATGTGCCTGAATCACCGTAGTAAGACAATGCCTCATACCTTCATAGGTCACCACCATACCCACTGGTATCTCCCATCTGAACTTGATATCACGTCATCTTAATTCTTGTGCCAAAAAAGCAAATTCTTTCCTTCTGCTTAAAATTCTTGCAGGGATCTCTTTTAAAATCAAGACTTCTTGCTCAGCAATTGCAAATTCAGTATTGAAGAAGGCTTGAATAACCTCATTTCTAATCGCTCTCTTTGTAAAATAAACCACCACATCTCTGGGTAATTTCCTTTGTCTTGCAATCCACGAATTAACATGGAAAATTTTATCTATATCTTCCATTATTTCATCTGCTGATCGCCCCAGCACCCCTTCCAGAGCCTCAGAAACTATTTTCTTCAAATTTTCTTTAGGATCCTGTTTTAAGCCTCTGATTCTCACGGCAAACTCCATCTGATGATACTGTACCAAGGTCAAATCACAATCAATTTTCTCCACCACATTTTCGGTTTCTGTCATTTTTACTTCTAGTCTAGTATTATTTTGACTGAGATCTTCCACTCTTTCGTCCAAACGCTCAATACATATAGCCATGCCTTGAAATGCAGATAAGATGTCTGCCCTTATTTCTGTTAGTTTCTCTGTGATCTTTTCATCCATAACCTCAGCTAGTTTTTCTGTTAGCTTCTCATCCAGCTTTTCATCCATTATCTCAGCTAATTGTTCCAATTGCTTTTCCATAATCTCTTGCATCACATTCTGCAAATCTTTAACTGTAAGGGCTGGTGCAGGTACGGGTGCAGGGGGCAATAAGGCTTGCAATGAAGACTGCTGCACCGGAAAAGCCCCGGCACTTCTAAGAACTTTAAAAGATGTAGCCGCCATTTTCACCCACTATTGTCTGCTACGCACTTTCACTTTCAAGCTCAGCAAAATCCATTGAGTTAAAGATCAAAAGTCCACTTTCACCTGAATCTCCTGTATCGCTCTACCTGCATCCCAGTTCTCCAAAGTTCTTTCTTGCTAGCAGGGATGGTTGCAGACGCCCTGTTCTGCTCCAAAAAACCCGGAGCAGAAGCGCCTCGCAGTCCGGAGCATACCCAGGCTTCAGGGGGGGCTCAATCCTTCAGCCGCCAAAACTTTAAGTTCTGGCAGCCCCGAAGAGCTCTACCCCTACCTGGGCGCTCACCCCCTCCTCTTCTTCTGAGGAGGGGGCTTCTGAGCCACCAAAACAGCTGATCGGCGCTGTTTTCGGCGGCTCTATGGAGCCGCGGGGCTGACAGCCTAAGAATGGCTGCCTCCGGTGACGCCTTGCCATCCAGAAGTCCGGCAAATACAATTCTTGTTACTGTTAATACATATACAGTTAAATACAGACATCTTCATCACATTTTTCTGGTATTATACATAATATCGATACTATCAATTTATAATATCTTTTCTAGCCAATTGCATTTGCACTTAAAATCCATTCAATTTCCTGTTTTTCCTGTTTTTAATTTTTTTTCCCATCAATGTTCAAAATATCTCTATTGCTTATAATTTTCTCATAATAAATTATATTTGGGTAACCAAAAGCTTCCCTTATTCAAACCCTTTTAGAATTTTCATATTTCCCGTCTCATAACAAAGTATAATATTCTAGTTGTAAATCCTATCCTTCTAATTATAATAATACTTTTATTTCTAACAGTTACCTATTTTCTTGGCTATATTCAAACATCTGTTTAGTAGTATAATATCCCATCTAATAGGTCAGAACCTCTTTTTCTTCAGTCTTACTCTAGCTTTCTTCCTTTGCTAAATAACTTTCCAAGTCAGTACATTTAAATCAACAAGTAGTTAGTTCTTCCTCTGTTTTTGTATATGTTGTTTGGAATGAGGAAAAGAATTCAATTGACATGTTTTTGGAAGAACACTCAACCCATTTATATTCATTAAACAGCCTCCATCCTTCTCCTTCAGTTTTTCTTTTCATTTCTTGTTTATCAATATTCAGCATTTCTCCTAACAGCTTTATCATCCATTTGATCAGCTCTTCTTCCTTATCCTCAAATGTGTTCTGAGATCTTGACAAATATGATGTCTTTTCCATTTCTGGTGTTATCACTTCATCTTCTAATTTTTCATTTGTCTGTATCTGTCTGTTAATTCCTTCTTTTAGGTCCTCCATCTTTGGATCCGTTTCTTCTAATTTTCATTCTGTTTTCTGGGTTACTAGTTCCTGAAAGAAGGTCTGTTTATTGATGAACAGAACCACCACCAGCATGTGGTACTGGTAAAAGGTAATGTTAAAGGTTCTCCTGCACATGCGTGCTAGTCGTTTCCAACTCTAGGGGCCGGTGCTCATCTCCATTTCAAACCCGAAGAGCCAGCGCTTGTCCGAGGACGTCTCCGTGGTCATGTGGCCAGCATGACTAGACGCCCAAGGCGCACGGAACGCTGTTACCTTCCCACCGTGGTGGTCCCTATTTTTCTACTTGCATTTTTACGTGCTTTCGAACTGCTAGGTTGGCAGAAGCTGGGACGAGTAACAGGTGCTTACTCTGTTACACAGCACTCGGGATTCGACCCGCCAAACTGCCGACCATCTGATCGACAAGCTCAGCCTCCTAACCCACTGAGCCACCACGTCCCATGGTACTGATACAGCTGACCAATTGATTTGATGAGTACAGGGATTTTTATACAGTTTTACAGCATTTCGTAAATTGGACTCTTGCTTTCTGTACTTTTGTTATTAGATTTGTTTAGCTTGTTTCACAAAGGCTAGCAATGGATCTAAAATACTTACTTCTTTGGTCCTAATCCTGTCAAATTCATGTAATTAATTTTAGCCCCTTACCTTTAGTCTGTCCATTACCTCCATTGAGCTCTCTTTGTGTGTCAACAGGCCTGATTAAATGTTTCTGCTTTTCACAATACCCAGGGATTTATTTATTTATTAAAGGTATATGTCACCCATTTTGTTGTCCAAGGTGACTCTTGAGTTGAAGGTCATCCATCTTAAAATTGCCAAATTTGGGGGGAAAAACCTAAGTAAGAAAGTGCCCTACGGATACGAAAGGAAAACTTTGATGAATTAATTTCTTCCTTCGTCTGACTCAGTTTCTCATGCTTTTCAGAGAATTATTCCCTTCTTTTCTTAACTAATCCAGAACACTTGTTTCCTTCTCAAGGCTTTACATCTTCCTTGTTCTTAGGTAACAAATAGTTTGTTGCAAATATCCAACCTCTCCTTGATCCAATGTTAGACAGAGCACAGTGATTCATTGCCAAGACTGAAAGGAACGTACAGAGACACTTCCAATCCATCACAAACATCCAGAGCCCTACAGGCTCAAAGAATACAAGCTACCCTGGGAAAGGGAATTGTGATAAGAGCTAGATTGAGAATAAACACTACTATTTCTGCTGGCTTGGAGAAGTCAGAAGAGCTTTTGTATCATGGTGCACAATGTTGTTAGTTCACTTTGGGTTTAGCTGAGATCCTTTAATAGCCAAAGTAGATACAGTGCCATATAAAACTATTCACAAGACTGTCTAAGCCACAGATATAGGTGTTGATCAGTATTATTTGTATGTATTCCAGTTACAAGCAAGAGTTGCTACATAACTTGTTCTCCTTAGTCTTGGATGTCAAACTGTTATCCTAGAAAATTTGAATCCTTTTATCTGGCATGCAAGCCCAGTGAACCCAGCCAGATAGGTGGAAAGGAGGAAAAAAAAAGAACTTTTATTTGCAAATAAAAGAGTTATCCAGAAGCAAGTTCCAAACGGGCACACCCCAACTTGGAATGGACCATCTTTTATACAATTGTGAAAAGCATATGTTGCCATGAGCCAATCATGGAAACACATATTAACTAATCATTAGGAATAACATCATGCATACTTCTTCAATAGGCATACTAACACAGATACTAACTAAAGGTTTAAGGAATGTTACAGGGTAGCTTGAGACCTCTGTCATATCAATCTTATTGATAAAAATATCTCTAAGCAATTTGGTACCAGGATCTCATCTATTGGCCTAGTGCCAGGCATTCCTGAGCAGGAAGGCAGATGGTTTAACTCACAGTTTTATCTCTGCCTATAAAAACATTTCTGTCCTACATAGCAAACATTTCAACTCTATAAAAAATTGATGCTAGGTCCCTGACTGTTCCTTCTTTATTTTTTTTTGTGCTAAACAATAAACAGTATCTTAATACATGATTGACAGTTTAAGAATACACAGTGCAATTGGACTAAGGTTAAATAAATGCTAAATAAATGGTTAGATAAATTGGACCAACTTTTCATAGTCAGTCAGATAATAGTGAGGAGAAATCCTCCCCTGTCAATAAGACAGTCACAATTGGCAATCAAGGGCTGGAGAATGTAAACTTAAATTACGACTTAACTTTACAATGATTGGAGTGATGTGCTAATAATTGGGGATGTGCCACAAAGAGGAGGGGGTCAACTTATTTTCCAAAATACCAAAGGACAGGACAAGAAACAATGGATGGAAACTAATCAAGCAGAGAAGCAACATGGAATTAAGTAGAAACTTCCTACAGTGAGAACAATTAACCACTGGAACAGCTGGCTGTCAGGAGTTGTGGGTGCTTTATCACTGGAGGTCTTTAAGAAGAGACTGGATAGTCACTTGTCTGAAATGGTAAGATGCTTGAGCAGGGAGTTGTACTAGACGACCTCGAAGGTCCCTTCCACCTCAATTCTGAATGATGATGATGATGATGATGATGATGATGATGGAAGGGACCTTGGAGGTCATCTAGCCCAACCCCCTGCTCAGGCAGAAAACCCTATACCATTTCAGACAAATAGCTGTCCAGTCTCTTCTTAAAAACTTCCATTGTTGGAGCATTCACAGCTTCTGGAGGCAAGTTATTCCACTGGTTAATTGTTCTCACTGTCAGGAAATTTCTCCTTAGTTCTAGGTTGGTTTTCATCCATTGCTTCTTGTCTTGCCTTCAGGTGCTTTGGAGAATAGCTTGACTCCCTCTTCTTTGTGGCAGCCCCTGAGATATTGGAACACTGCTATCATGTCACCCCTCGCCCTTCTCTTCATTAAACTAGACATGCCCAATTCCAGCAACTGGTCTTTATATGTTTTAGCCTCCAGTCCCCCTAATCATCTTTGTTGCTCTTCTCTGCTTAGATCTGCTTGAATATCAGAGTTTCTGATTCCCTTTTTTTGTCCTTTTCTTGCTTGTAGTATTGTCCCAGCTCAACACTGAGAACCACTGCCTGGTGTGCTCCTTGTCCAAACTAAACACACTGAGGTGGGAACTGTAAAAGTAGACTTTATTCTGCACAAAAGAAAGGCACAAGGAGATGTCTCCCAAAGCTTGCCTACCAGCCTATGCTCACTTAGTGGTTTTATGCAGTGTTTACCACAACATATCTAATATCACAATGTCACAAGATATTTCAAATCAACAACGGCTTATGCAATCCTGTGCAATAGTCAACAAAACTAACTTTAACTTGGACAGACCCTAACCATAATTCATAACAAGTTTTTGTAATGTGTTAATCTATTCATAATATAGCTATCTCATCAGAAAATATCTTAGGTCAGCAAGTTATATTTAGCTATGATATCTGCAATTCACCATTTTACTTTTCTGCCTATGCTTGCAGAATGATATGCCTGGGCTTACATTTTGCTAGCTAAGGTCTCTGTCTTGTCTCAAAACTCAATTAACTTTTAATTGGAGATTTGGGCCTTTTCTTTCAGTATCATAGTCTTTGAAATATTATTCTAGTGGATTTTAACCAATTATCTATTTACCCTGTTTCAGTATCTTCTTATTTTAAAATTTATTTTAAAATTAATATCAAGCCAAATCTGAAAGTTTAATTTCCATAATGTTTTTTTACTCATCTCTTTTCTTCCCAACACCACTCACTCACTCAATATTCTGAGATCAGAGCTGTTGTGTTCCCTCCCACCAGCCAAATTAACACCCACATCCTCCCAAGAAACCATATTGAATTGCAAAACTTTTAACTGTGTAGAACCTTCTGTCTTTTATCTTGTAGATTAACACCACTCTAGGATCAAACTACCTTTTAGATTTTTTTTGAATTCAATGTTACCTACTTGTTTGCATGATAGTTGTCTTTTAAGATAATCAGTATTGTTGTTGATGGTTTTATTCTGGAGTTTGCTTGCAAACTGATCCCTGCTCTTTTGAGAAGATTGTGTTCTGGGGTCTTGCCTGGGGTGCTGAAGCCCAATTGAATATACCAATGGTGAAAAATGATTCACAAAGCTGTTTTCTGTGCTGAAGGACAGAGGGAAGTTTGCTTCCAAGTCTGTCTTCCCATCTCTCTGTTGTTCAGGGTCCTATACACAAAAATTACAAACCTCCACATCATAAGGTCATAAGATTATTTGTCATTCTTTATATGGCTAGGTGATGCGGTGGCTCAGTGGGTTAGGACGCTGAGCTTGTCGATCAGAACGCTGGGCATTATCTAACAAAATGAAATTCAATGGTGAAAAAAGTAAGGTTCTACATTTAGGCAGGAAAAATCAAATGCATAGGTATAGTATAGGTGGTACTTTGCTCAATAGTAGTAGCTGTGAGAGGGATCTCGGAGTCTTAGTAGACAGTCACTTCAATATGAGCCAGCAGTGTGCTGCAGCTGCCAAAAAAGCCAACACAGTGCTAGGCTGTATTAACAGAGGGATAGAATCAAGATCAAGTGAAGTACTAATACCACTTTACAATGCTTTGGTAAGGCCACACCTGGAATACTGCATCCAGTTTTGGTCACCACGATGTAAAAAAGATGTCGAGACTCTAGAAAGGGTACAGAGAAGAGCAACAAAGATGATTAGGGGGCTGGAGGCTAAAACATATAGGGAACAGTTGCTGGAATTGGGCATGTGTAGTTTAATGAAGAGAAGGGTGAGGGGTGACATGATAGCAGTGTTCCAATATCTCAGGGGCTGCCACAAAGAAGAGGGAGTCAAGCTATTCTCCAAAGCACCTGAAAGCAGGACAAGAAGCAATGGATGGAAACTAGTCAAGGAGAGAAGCAACCTAGAACTAAGGAGAAACTTCCTGACAGTTAGAACAATTAACCAGTGGAACAACCTGCCACCAGAGGTGGTGAATGCTCCAACACTGGAGGTTTTTAAGAAGAGACTGGACAGCCATTTGCCTGAAATGGTATAAGGTTTCCTGCCTGAGCAGGGGGTTGGATTAGATGACCTCCAAGGTCCCTTCCAACTTTATTATTATTATTAAGAAGGTCGGCAGTTTGGCGGGCCGAATCCCAACTGCCACGTAACAGAGTGAGCGCCTGTTACTCAACCCAGCTTCTGCCAACCTAGCAGTTCGAAAGCACGTAAAAATGCAAGTAGAAAAATAGGGACCACTACGGTGGGAAGGTAACAGCGTTCTGTGCGCCTTTGGCGTCGAGTCATGCTGGCCACATAACCACGGAGACGTCCTCGGACAAGTGCTGGCTCTTCGGCTTTGAAACGGAGATGAGCACCATCCCCTAGAGTCGGAAACGACTAGCACACATGTGCAGGGGAACCTTTACCTTTACCTTTATATGGCTACATTTTACAGATATTAGCAAAAATATGAAATATATGTCCATGTACATAGGTCAATGTCAACCTGGAGGAAGCCCCTTTTATGCAGTTTTTAAAAGCATACATCACCATGAGGCAATCATGGAGACAAAAAACACTATTAACCCATCATTAATAGCAACATCATGCATACATCAGAAGCAGAGTCTTGGTGGGGCAGTGGCTGAAATGCAGTATTGAGGGCTGACTCTGCCCACTGCCAGCAGTTCAATCCTCACTAACTCAAGATTGATTCATCCTTTCAGCTTTCTGAGGAGGGTAAAATGAGGACCCAGATTGTTGGGGGCAATAAGCTGACCCTGTAAACCACTTAGAGAGGGCTGTAAAGCACTACGAAGCAATATATAAGTCTAAGTTCCATTGCTATTGCTACATCTTCAGTAGTCATAGTGACTGCAGTTCACTTAGAGGTTACATGGTAGGTCAAGATGTCTGTCTTATCAATCATATCCCTTAGCAGTAAAAACATTCCTAAGCAACATGGTACCAGGATCTCATCCATTATCCTAGGAGTCAAACATTCTGAGCAGGAAGGCAGATGGACTAACTCAAAAGTGTTCTCATCTCTGCCTAACAAAGCATTTCCATGTAAATAGATGATGAACACACTATTTTTTATTATTTCTATGTGCTAAATAATGTACAGAATAGTAGGCAATGCATTAATACATGACTATAATTGTTTATCAGTACATAAATACAGCTGGGCTGTCTTATCACTAGTTCCTTATCAGTACATAAATATAGCTGGGCTGTCTTATCATTAGTTCCTTGATTAGCATGCTGTTTCTGCTCAACTTTTTGTCTGGTATTAATCCCAGCTTATCTGGGTGTCAGCTACTGAAGAGGAGGAGTTAGAGTCTTTTTGTTTACCTTCTTAGCTTTTTTATTGTCTCTTTTAAATGTTGTGTAAATGTGGTTTACTTCTATGTGTCTACTGATGGCTGATGTGTGTGTGTGGCAAGCTTCCAGGAATTCCCTAATGTTTTGGGATTTAACTTTGTCAAGGATGCTCACATTTTCCCAGATGAAGCTATGGTTTGAGTTTCTCCATGTGTTGTGAGATTAAGGAGTTTTCATTGTTTCTTATTTCTTTATTTTAATTTTTGTCTGAACATCATGCAACTTTAAAACAGGAGAAGATTAAGCAGTAGCATTCAACCTTGACACAGATAGTGTGTGTGCCTAAGATAAGGCTGGGCAAGCATGACTATGAAGCCATGGGGCTGTTACTGTGCATGCAAGATAAGAAGACTAGCAGCAAAAGCAAAATTAGGGATGAAGAGTTGGTACTTTACTCCAGTGAAGGCTTGGTCAGTGAAGGCCAGGTAATTTAGCTTATAAAAGGGCTTCTGTCAAAGGTTTACCTCAAGTTACTCCATAGTGAGTTAAAACAGAAGCTTCTGTTAAGATTCAACAACCAGCAACCAAATTCACATAAACATAAGCTTGCCGACAGTTGTTAACTACAGATAAGAATACCACAAGTGTATGATAGAAAATGCTAAAGAAATAGACCACATAGAGGGCGTGTCACTTTGATAAAAAGATGTGGTAAGAAAACAGTTCTAGAAAACAGTTGCAAGCATGCCCATTACTGAATTCAAGAAAAGAAGTGTGACATTTAGCTTAAAAGCTGTGGGTAAAGAGTCCAGTCAGGGGTCCAGAAGTGAACAAATGTTCATCATTAGCATGCTACATATATATATATGACCCCCTAAATATTAAAATGAGCAATGTAGAGATCATTCCAAGTGTATTATGAGTCGGAACATGCTACATGGGAGTTTGTGCATAGCCAGTACACTCAGGAAGTGGTAAATAACCAAGGTGTAACACTGTAACCTTGTGCTTCCTTATGCAAACAGTATAAAAACCTGCTGTAAACCTGATTCTGGTCCCTTTCCTTTTGCTGAAAGTGTGCAGCAGACATGCCTCTTCTGTACAGAAATAAACGTTTGAATTCCACTGTCCTCGACTCTGCGTGAATAATTCACCCATTGCACTGGGTAAACCAATAACAAAAGGGTTCCAGGCTATCAGGGAATGTAAGGAATTAATAGAACATGGGTTCTGTATAGCTTTGTCGGAAAGGAGACTGCTTGAACAAAATTGCAGGCACCTGTGCTGCCCTCCCCACCCCAGGCATCAGCAAGGCAGAATTGGCAGTAAAGCAGCAACTTGGCACAGGTGTGAGAGGAGAACTCTGCAGTCACCAGCAAATGAAGTACATCAGCCAAATGAAAAGTTTTTTTTCAGGAATGGATGGTCCAAGAGAAGAAAAAAGTTTAGATGCCCAGCAAGATAAAGTTCAATGTAAAAAAGGTGTTATAGTTCCGACAGATGAAACTCTTCAAAGAACTCCAAGGCATTGTTTACCTTAAAGAATCTTTATTCAAGAAACATAGCATCGGCACGTACATGGTCGAAGCCAAAATCTGAATTCCCCTCCCGTGAGCACATAGTATCAAAGCACAATTCCCTCCTCTAATTAACAGTCATAAATCACATTCTCCAATTAGTTTGAAATGCAGGCTTTCCCTCCAGTTCTCCAACCCATTTCCTACCACCTCTTATTTCAAAAACCTTGGTTCTCACACTAGTACAGTATTGTTATGTCTAACTAAACTCCCATGCACATTCCTCCTCCTTCCCCCCAGTATCATCGAATTCTAACTCTAATTCTAAGAGTAAAAGATAAGAAGGAAAATGGCTGCATCTCCAATGTTGTCAAAGCAAGAACATCCAATGTTAGCAGCGTTGACAAAAGGTGTAAGAAACAGAAAAAAGAAGAAATCTTGAGGAGGGGGACTTAAGACAGAAAAGACCTAAGAAAGAAACCTTGAAGCATCCAAGTAATAGTGTGGAGCACGGGTGTCCAACCTTGGCCACTTTAAGACTTGTGGACTCCCAGGATTCCCCAGCCAACCAACTTGTAGAAGCTGAAGTCCACAAGTCTTAAAGTGGCCAAGGTTGGACACCCATGGTGTAGAGCATAGTACATAGGTAATTGTAATAGAATAGTAAGTAATAGTAGTAATAGAGTATAATATATTGAATAGTAATAGTATATTACTTAGGCTACTGCTAAGTTTGTAAGCCGCCCTGAGTCTTCGGAGAAGGGCGGGATATAAATGGAATTAAAATAAAAAATAAAATAAATATGAGTATTATGTTAGTATAGGGTACAGTAATTGTCTCAGTAATAGTATAGAGGTAGCAATAGAATAGAATATAGGAAGCACTCACATATTCCTTTAATATACAAAATAAAACATAACCCCAACTCATATAAGGGCAGTGTGATGGATCTGCAGTTAAGACAGTGGACTTGTCAGCTGAAAAGTTGACAGCACAGGTTAAAGACCTAAGCATTGTGTGATGAGGTGAATGCCTTTCTTTGCCTAGCTCCTGCCCACCTAGCAGTTCTAAAGCATGACATGCAAGTAGTTTAATAGGTACCACTTTCGTGGGGAGGAAACAGCATTCCACATTATGCTGGCCACATGACTGAGGAAACATTTTCAGTCAGTGCTGGCTCAAAACCTTGAAATGGAGAAAAGCACTGCCCTCTATGGTTGGCTACAACTAATGGAGTAAAATCTGGAGGGACGCCTTTTCCAACCCATATAAGGAGAAATAAAGCAACCACCTGTTCAGGCTGTGGTATTTTTGTGTCTCTCTCAAACATGGACCAATCAAATTGGGCATGGGGTTGTCCCAGAAATCCTGGTTCTGTGCCCCATATGTGAATGCCCAATGAAAAATACAACAGTGTGCAGATTGCAATTGTCTCCAGTTCTTATAGCAGACAGGAAGCATTGAGTCATTTCCCCTTGTCCTTATCTTAGGGGGTTGCTTTTTGCTCCTCTTAGCAATTTCTGTTACCTAATTCAGCTGTTGCAGCAACATTTGCCATATGTCTACATCCAAATAGCTTTTACAACAAGTTCCTCTTTTCTTAGGCTTAAGTTCCCCTTTCCTTTGCTTTTGCCTTGTCCCATAGTACAATGAGCTTACAGATTAACAAGCATTTGTAATAATGTGGTTGCCTTTTGCAAGCTTTCCTATCTTTCAGGCTGTCACGTATAGTGAGGCATAACATTTACCTTTAAGCTCTTAGTGTTGCATATGATTAACAGCAGGTGAGTTGACAAGCTACAATATAAGAGCTAAATTAAGGGTGCATTAACTAGGCTGCATTAACAGAGGGATAGAATGAAGATCATGTGAAGTGTTAATGCCACTTTACAATGCCTTGGTAAGGCCACACTTGGAATACTGAATCCAGTTTGGGTCACCATGATGTAAAAAAGATGTTGAGACTCTAGAAAGAGTACAGAGAAGAGCAACAAAGATGATTAGGGGACTGGAGGCTAAAACATATAAGGAACGGTTGCTGGAATTGGGTATGTCTAGTTTAATGAAGAGAAGGGTGAGGGGTGACACGATAGCAGTGTTCCAATATCTCAGGGGCTGCCACAAAGAAGAAGGAATCAAGCTATTCTCCAAAGCACCTGAAAGCAGGACAAGAAGCAACGGATGGAAACTAGTCAAGGAGAGAAGCAACCTAGAACTAAGGAGAAACTTCCTGACAGTTAGAACAACTAACCAGTGGAACAACCTGCCTCCAGAAGTTGTGAATGCTCCAACACTGGAACTTTTTAAGAAGAGATTGGACAACCATTTGTCTGACATGGTATAGGGTTTCCTGCCTGAGCAGGGCGTTGGACTAGAAGACCTCCAAGGTCCCTTCCAACATTGTTGTTGTTGTTGTTGTTGTTGTTGTTGTTGTTGTTGTTATATGCCAGGATAGGAGCCTGCATTAGGAAATAATTAGCAAGGGTCCTGACAAGGATTTTTAACATCTCCTTGCAAACGGCATGTGTACCATCGTGTTTGAAAGCAGCTACCATTGTCCCAGTCCCCAAGAAAACTGCAGTTGAGTGCCTGAATGACTACAGACCTATTGCATTAATGTCTGTAGTCATGAAATGCTTCGAAAGATTGGTTCTCCAACATCTTAGGACATGCCTCCCACTGGACTTTGATAAACATCAATTTGCCTACAGGGGAAATAGGTCGACAGACGATGCCATAACTACTGCTTTACACTCTGTAGCAAGTCATCTTGAGAAGCCTGGAAGTTATGTCAGGATGCTTTTTGTTGACTACAGCTCGGCTTTCAACACCATTTTGCCAAGCATTCTCATCTGTCCGGTAGGAGATATAGGAATATAGCCAGCCATACCAACAGGCTGAATATAGCTTTTACCCGTGGGCTGTTAGGCTTTTAAATGGGACTTAATCTTATGCAGAATTGACTTGGGAGGCCGGTGTGTGGTGTAGTTGGTTCATATGGTGTGGTGGGATGGAGGGTTTGTTGTCACTGTGTGTTGGGGGGAGAGAGCACGGGGGGAGGCTCAGCTAATCTCAATGTACACATGTTGTACTTTGACAATAAAGGTTTATTATTATTATAAATAGGATAAGTTGTGTTGTTTGCTAGAAAACAGAGCTCTATGCTTCCCTTCCTTTTTTACCCTTTGTCTGATAAGCATAGTTTGGGGGTACGGAGCTGATCATTGTTGAAGACTGGGAACCTATAAACATAAAAGCAGCTGGAAGCAGATACCATTGGGAGGTGGCTAGCAATGTTGCGATAAACTCCACCCAGTATCTGGAATTTAGACTATCTGCTAAGGGACAGGCATTCTTAGATGGGCCAATCCTCACATAAGAAGTGGGTGGTTGGAGACAGTTGAATCCAGGGTGAGGGAAAGTCCAAAGTGGATGAAATATGTAGCGATCAGAGGTAGAAACCAGAAGAGATGTCAGTGACAGCCTGGAGTTTTAAAGGAATAAATAAATTTCTATGCTCGGACATGTTTCTTTTTTCTTAGCTCATCTAACTTCTCTACTGCTCAGCATTCACCCATCCTAACTTTCAAGGCTGACACCATAGAAATAACATTAAGAATTGTAATTTCTTTGGAATCGAGAACAGAAGGAAGGTGTATAGGAAAGACAGCATGTGTAGCCAATATGTGAAGCCTGTGTTAATGACAAGAGAACTTGAAATTGGGAAATGCAGTTGTCATTCATCTGGTAGGTTTTTCAGGTCTCTGATTCCAAGATTGCCTTAAGCAGGACTTGCAAGCACAATCCTGGCTATTCAGGTCCAATCAGCTTCACATGCTACCAGCTCAAATGCCTAATTGTAAGATTCTGTTAACTTGATAGGGCTTGGATATAGATTAGGATTGGGTCTATTCACTCATTCTCAGTGACTCTATATTGATTTGAATGGGTAATTCTTGATGGCTTTTAATGTAAAGTCTATCAAATATAGCATCGTGTTTACTAAAGGTATATGGAAACCCACAATAAACTCTGTCCCAATCTATTTTCGGATAGACTTCCAAGTGAACACATGGCAGTCTAGCAAGTCTCTGTGGGGATGATGCAGAGGCAAAGTCCAAAAGCCAGGCGATATGTTTGAGCTAATGGAGCTTCTCTTGACAAGAAGAAGCAATGAGATTGCCCACATGAACTCCGGGACCCTGCAGTCACCTGCAAGTAGAGAGCATGGGGAGCCATGGGAGAAGATTGCTCACAGCCTTGTACAAAGCCTATTCAAAGGATACTGAATCTGCCCGATTCACTTTCTAAAGCATGATTCAATGGAACAAATCTAAAATGTAAAGAAACCTTGAGAGCAGCAGAGTCATCTGGGTGAGTGCACCTTCAGTCCGGGAAAGGCTGAAGTAAAAAGGAAAAGAACCAGTTATAAAAATGTAAAAGAATTAAATGCAAAAATCTTAATGGGATTTTGGAATGAGAAAGTTAAAAAACAAACTAAAGGGACAGTTGCATTTGGAATACAGTAGTCTCCAACATAAAACCGTCATGGTGTTGGTTGTAAAAATGGCTCGGTCATGCGACAGACCCAATTTTATGACCTTTTTTATGGCAATTGTTAAGCAAACTCATTGTTTGCTATGGCACAGTTTTGCTGAAAACTGGAAATAACGTCCACTTTCAGCAGGACCACTATAGAACATGGTCACATGACTACGGGATGCTGCAAATACTATAAATGCAGCCATATTGTTGAGTGCCTGAAGTGCAGTCATGTGTTGGATGGTTGAAAAGTTTTAAGTTCAAAGTAATTCTCCCTTGTGAGTCTGGATGATAGTGGGAATCAGCACTAAGATAAATTACAAGACCTGGACTCACAGAATAATCTGATCTAAAAATAGCTTAAAGCTTTGTGACCAATTCCTAAATTTCTGGAATGGAACAACAGTGCCCCCTAAAGGTTTCAACAAGTTCACCCCATGATGGGAAACACCTAGAAATAGAATTCAGTTTTTGTTTTCCAAAAGAGATTTTTCTTTACAATTCTATTTATTACAATGGCATAATTGTTGGAAACTTGACTGTGTACCTTTATTGTTCCTCTAAGGATTACTAGAAAGAAAGATTTATTCATTAGATACTTTCTGATTTGCCGACTAGACCTAGGACATTAAAGATGGGACATTTTGCTTGATTAGTCAAAGCAACGTATTTTCCATATTTTATAAAATTGAAGAGGATTAGACCAAGAGGCTTGCCTATCAACACCCAAGCAAGAGGCATAGATTTTTCTGTCTGCAACTGCCTTCTATACAATGAACATTAAATATGCCAAAAGTGTATTTAAGGAAGAATCAAGGAAGTAGTTTAACTAGGCTAACTGTATTTATTTTTATTTGAAATGTGATCATCTGCTTCTTCTTAAGTTCCTATTTAAACATCTGTTCCCCACAAAGACTTTATATTAATCCTCAGTTGCCAACCAAACACAAAATAGTTACAATTCTATTTACCTTTATTGATTCCTTCTTCAAAAATAATAAAGAAAAAGCCAGTCAAGCATCAATGTTTCTCCAATAAAATGCTACTTAGTAGGTGTTATGTACTGGGCTCTTGTGAAACACCACGTGGGTTGCTGGAGCAGCTAACGGCTCTCCAGCGACCCAGACTTTAAGTCTCCTGTGCTGCAATTGGCTATCTCCAGGCGGCAATGGTTGATTCCAACCTATCGGCTGCCGCCTAGGGGATAGACTATATATTGCGGCTAATTGCAGACATTTCCCCAGTACAGTTCCAGCATGAAATAAACAATGAGTTATCCTGTACTCAGCTTCGTGTCTTCATTCCTGCACCAAAGAACCCGCTATTTAACAGTAGGAATTTGTAGTTCCTGTAAAGCCTTTTCCCCAAAGAATGCACTTGCTTCCAAAAGTATAAGCCCATTTCTGCCCTTCTAGAGTTGTGAGGGCCATGGAGGGGGTACAGTATTGTATGGAAAAATCTCTATGAGTTGTCCTTTAACCTGGATTTCTGAATAGGATGTCTGGAGTCTGCATCCTTTTCGACTGAGATAGAATATCGAACTCCAGTGCTTTTTTTGTAAGAAAAAAGGTGCCGTAACCCACATCTTGTTAATCTTTTATTTACCTTTCACACATAGTCAACCACTGTACACACACCCACACACATCAGTTGTGTAATGAAACATAATGGTCTTCGCCCACAGTAAGCACTCAGCAAGTGACCACATGACCAATCACAAGCCGAGGAGCCGAACGAAGTATACATGCGTTGGACTCAACACACAAGCAGCCCGCATGCACTGTTTTAATGATTTTGCTGCCAACCTGCTACACTTGACAGGGTGATTCAAGTCCATGTGGACCAAACATCAAATTCTCAAAAGTGACTTTTAAAACTTGGAAAATCTGTCAAAAAAAGTGCCGGAAATCCATTCCGGTGAGATCTATAATAAAAAAAGCACTTTCTAATTCGCATAATATCAGACTAGGTGAAGTGATATAAAGCTTTGGTTCTTTAGGTCAGGGCTTTTCAACCACTGGTACGCGTACCACCTGTGGTACTTTGCCATGTGGCAGGTGGTACGTGACTGCTAGCCAAGTGTAGCAGGGGAGGGGAATGAGCCTAAGCGAGCCAAGTCTGAAGGAGAGGCAGCTGCAGCTGCATGACTGTCTGGGCTGACAGAAGCCCCAGGAGCCAACAGGGCTCCAGCTGATTGGCTCTTCCAGAAGCAGTTCAGAGCTGGAGGTGAACTGAAGAAAAAGCCGGGGAGGAGAGGAGAGGTTATAAAAGGAGGTGGTTTGGGGGGTGGGGAAGGGGAAAAAAAGAAAACAGGAAGGGTTTAATCCTTTAAATAAATGTAATTAGTTTTACCCAGGGCTTTTTTTGTCATTGAACGCTCAGAACGGAGTTCCGGCACCTTTTTTGGATGGAACCTTATAGGGTAGGCAAGGCGGGTTATATGACGTGTGAGTTCTGGCACCTTTTTCTTTTACAAAAAAAGCACATTGTAGAACGGTGAGATGTATATATCGGAAAATATATTGTGAAAGTGCATTATAGCTTGATTAAATAATCTTGGTCTAAGACAATGTTTTTTAACCTTGGCAACTTTCAGATGAGACAAGAATGCACTTTTCATATTTTAATCTTGGTTTCCAACACAGACTGTTCTCAACAGTTACTGCAAATTGTTTTGCAATATGCCCTATTTCATAATTTAAAAAATATTAAAAGACTTCATGTTCTGGATGTTTAAAATATGTACCAAAACTGGCACAAGCAGGTAACTATGTACAATCTTACATACTTTGTAACTCCTGCTTATCATAGCCTTTCCCAATTACAGCCAGAGCATACTGCATTCTTAATCACAAATATTGAGTTAGGATTGTCAGGATCCTGTTTTAATTACATATCTTCTTGTTTCAGAGACAAGAGCAATTTCCCTGCTAGCAATTTAGCTAATTTCAACCTTGTCCTCCCCCAAGATGAGAACTGTGTGAGAATGAAAACCTTATCTATTTCACTCCTAGTTGTTTTTAAGGGCTGAGCCTATCACTTAGGTCTGTTCATCTGCCAGGTTTGCAGACAGTGTGCAATTGCTCCACTGGATCGCAAGGCCCTTTCTGAAGAAGCTGTATATATTTGCAAAACATTGGACCTTAGGGGATCTGGTTCTAAAAAGACCATTCCAATTCTGGAAAATGGAAGGCAGAAGGTGAAAAAGTTACTAAGACTCTCACAAGCTGAGATACGAGCTTATGACAAGAGTTTTATCCTTGTAATTCCGGAAAAGGACAAAGTGGGAAAGACAAAATAACTTTGTCTATTTATCTAGTTCTATTAAGGTTCCAGACTTTGGAGGAAATACATGACCCCAAATAGGCTTCAACCCCCTATAATTATGAGTAATAATTATATTGTGAGGAAAATAAATTCTTAGGAATGGGAGGATGTTAGCAAAATCGAAACACAGAAGGAATCTTTTTTGCATATTGGCCTGCAAACCCCTCAGAATCCAAATTAACCACATAGCCAACCAGAGACTGCACAGACTCTCAACCAACCCACACAAGCCCTTCCCCCCCAGCAGTTCACCTCCCAATGACTCTGACCTGGTGCAACCTCCCCATCACAAGACCCATCACAAGATTCTCACTGATGACTCACACCTGACCCATCACAAGACCCTCACTTGACACACCCACACCTGAACCCTTTACAGACAGTAGAGACACAGACATCCCCTAAACTCCGCTGAAGATATTACCTAGCCTGGTAACAAAACATTTGGAAACCAACCCACAAGCTCGGAGAACGAACCTCCACCGTCAAACCCAGGTCTCCAACAAAGTAACCGATTAATGAAACAAAGGTGCAGAAGTTTGGTGGGAGTCAGCAAGCAATAATAACAAAAAAATATCTTAAATGCACAGCAAACACAAGGAATAATTAAAAACATATTTCAAATTGTAAACACATACAAGTATGGGAAGTCAGCTCCCCAGAGAAGGAAATATTAAAAGGGCAGAAAAAAATATATTTCCTCAATGGATCTTGAAGAAGCAGGAAAGCATGCCCAGTTTTCTTAATAGCCCCAGGTCTCCCTCCCACAAGCAGGGACCAGTTCTATAGAGATGCAGATGTAAATCCAGGGAGCTAGGAGATTAAGAAGACCTAAAATCTACATACCCCATCCAAAGAGTCATCAGCCCAGCCCCAGGGAAGCAGGACATGACCTTTGGACATAATAGGATTAACCCATCACCATCAGAGTACCAGAAAGGCCCACTCAGACTCAGGTCAAAAGTTCATGACACAGGAAATAGCTTCAAACAGGAACAGGAAGCATCTCCAAACAAAAGGCTCTAGAGGGTATAAAAACCCACTCCCTACATGTGTTCAGCCCTTCTTTTCTGCCAGCCATCTTCCTGTCTGGTTCTCCTTTTCAATAAACTACAACCTTCTTCCTAAAGCAGTCGCCATGTTTGTTCCCAGCTTGGACTGAACCATGATGAAGACTTTTCTTCCAACACAAGCAAATGCACAAAACCTAATTCAATGTAAACAAACTTGTAACACAATTAAAAGGAAGAGATTGAATCCACATTGCTTGATTGTATTAACTCTGTCTCTGGGTCAATGCATATGCTGAAAATTAAGAAAATAAACTAAAAACTGACTAAGCATACTTATATAAGAATGCTATAAATATTGGTATTGGAGTTCCCCCATTTTATAGCCTACCTTGAAGGGACTTTGATGTCCTGGAATAAACAACCTGCTTTCAAAAAGCACAACCAGTGTTATTATTCGTTGCTTGGAATCTGGACCACATTTTACTTCCAACAGTACATAAAAAGGCAACCTTGAAATGCCTGGTTCTCAAGAAGCTTTGTTAAAATTTCTATGGCAATGTAACTGCTATGTTTCTTTTATTAAGACAATAATTCTTTCTTGAAGATAGTAACAGTAGAAGGGGGAAGAAGTAACTTGTTGTTTGTTAATTATAAATATGTTTATATCATCTATTACATGACTATCATTTACTACTCCTTTCTGAAATATATAAATATGAATGCATCCTTTTGTCTTTAGGGTTTCTACTGTTCTATGGAGGGAATTCCTCTAATGCTCTATGTTAACAACAGATACTGCAATGAGTTTTGATTATTGGTTTTTTGGTCCTGCGTTTTGTTTTCACAATATTTATGAGAAATGAAATGAGAGATATGAGTTGTCCTGTATTTGGTCTTAAACCCCTAAATAGGCTCTCTAAGTCAAACAAACCAAGCAAATATTGTTAAGAATTGAGAGTGATTTTTTTTGCAAGGGGTTTGTGTGTGTAAGAATTATAAAGAAAAACTAGGCCACAAAAGAATTATTGTTGAAATTCTTATTTTGGCATTTGAGAAAATAAACTCTTAATATGCACTGATGACATTTAAATGTAATAGTAGTTAATAAATAGCTACACCCATAGGTTGATTAGAATTTCCATTTTCTCATATAAAGGCAGTTCACAGCTTAATTATTTAAATATCTCATCAACGCTACTATGCAACAGCAAAGAAAGTCGAGGTTTAAGTAATGTATCAATTATGATTTTGTAATAACATGATTCATTTAATATACTCTGTTTGGGTACTTTTTTATTCTTTCATTACTCTCTGACTAGGATGACATGATTTTTTATTTATTCTTTATTTACTGATCTTTCAAAACACAGGGTGAGATAAACTCTTCTTGATATACAGGATTTATTTTGGGATATAATATTTTTACTTAACAAATCTTGAGATATCAGTCTAAAACACAAGCAATGTGATCTCTTCATCCTATGTCCCAATTTTTATCTATAAGCAAATCCATAAAATATCAAGCACGAAGCCGAAGATACCAGCCTGAAGATGACGAGTGGGACCTCGTCGAAACGTTGCCAAGACACTCTCAATCTTACACGGGAAAAGACCCGAATATGCCAAGACCTACATACCTGTAGGTTCCCCCGCACATGCGTGCTAACCATTTCCAACTCTAGGGGCCAGTGCTCATCTCCGTTTCAAAGCTGAAGAGCCAGCGCTTGTCAGAGGACGTCTCCGTGGTCATGTGTCCGGCATGACTAGACGCCAAAGGCGCACGGAACACTGTTACCTTCCCACCGTAGTGGTCCCTATTTTTTTACTTGCATTTTTACATGCTTTCGAACTGCTAGGTTGGCAGAAGATGGGACAAGTAACAGGCGCTCACTCTGTTACGCGGCACTTGGGATTCGACCCGCCAAACTGCCGATATTCTGATCGACAAAGTCAGCATCCTAACCCACTGAGCCACCGCGTCCTCAAATGTATACAAATATAGTATATCTTACATTAATATCAAGGGGTTTTAGATGTTTCTCATTCTGTTGGGGTATAGTGGCGGGGGGAGGAGTGTGGCGGTTCGGCCAGACAGGAAAAGGTGCGGGAAGCGGCCGCCGCCTGGTAACGGCGCCCGGGCTCACAACGTGGAGGCGGTGTAGCGAGGCTGACAGTGCGCGCCTGGCCTGGCTGAGCGGGAGAAGGGCCTGGCGGGCGGAGTCTCTGAGCTGGCGCCAGGCAGAGCAGAGCGGGCGCCCCGGCCGAGCTTTGCTCGGCAGCAGCGCAGCCCGGCCGGCTACTCCCTCGGCGCTCTTCCCTCACTGGACCACGGCCGCCTCGCCCTGAGCGCGTACTTGCTCGCCGCCTCCACGTTGTGAGCCCGGGCGCCGTTACCAGGCGGCGGCCGCTTCCTGCACCTTTTCCTGCCTGGCCGAACCGCCACGCGCTCAGCCAGGCCAGGCGCACACCGTCAGCCTCGCTGCACCGGCACAGACGCCGCGCGAAGCCCGGGGCGAGGGGAAGGAGCGCGGCGGTTCGTCCAGGCAGCCGGCCCTTCTACCCACCAGAGGAGAAAGCAGAAAGCCACTAGAAGGGGGAGGGGAGTCACCTCTCCCCACCGGGGGGTCGCCCAGCCCGTCCCGGGAGGCTGACATTTCTGCAGCCGAAAAAGTCGTCTCGGATTCCATGGCAGAAGGTCACCCCCGGGACTCCAGTGCCAGGCAGGGCTGAGAGGGGGAGGGGGAGAAAGGGAGGGAAGGAGACAGGGAGGAGAAAGGACGAATGGGGGGAGGGAGGGAAGGAGAAAGAGAGAAGGAAGGAAGGAAGGAAGGAAGGAAGGAAGGAAGGAAGGAAGGAAGAAGAGAGAATGGAGGCAGGACAGAGGAAGAAGAAAGAGAAAAGAGAGAGAGAGAGAGAGAGAGAGAGAAAGAAAGAAAGAAAGAAAGAAAGAAAGAAAGAAAGAAAGAAAGAAAGAAAGAAAGAAAGAAAGAAAGAAAGAAATCGGAGGCTTGGACAGACCCCGCTCCAGGCTCTGGGGCCGCCGCCACGGAATGCCCAGCCTCAGGGGGGAGTCTTCTGCAGGTGCGCCCTGGCCTCCTCCCCTCCCCTCCCTCCCTCCCTCCCTCCCGTGGCCTGTCCCCAAGGCGGCGCCCGCGGGTCCCCGGACTCACAGCACACAGAGGGCGAAGGCGCCGGCCACGCTCTCGCTGTCGCGCACCAGGAAGCTGCCGGCCCACCCGGCCCGCTCCAGCAGCTCCTCGGCCGCCGCCCGGCTCAGGTCCTTGTGGTACCAGAGCGGCCAGCCCGGCACCGCCGGAGCCCCCACGCCCGGGAGCCCCAGCGCCGCCGGAGCCGCCGCCATGGGCAGCCGCGGCGCGCAGGGAAGGTGCTCAGCGGGACGGGCGGGCAGGCCGAGACCCCCTCCGGCCACCTCCGCCTCACCCACAGCGCCACATGGCCCGACCAGAGACCCCCGGCCGCTCAGGGCATGCCCGGCCCAGCGGCTCCTCCTCTGGGCTGCGCTCCGGCCGGGATGAGGGCACGATCTGCTCTCCACGCGCTTCCCCTGCGCACTGGAGCCGCCCCGGGCCCCGAGCAGGCCTGGCGGAGGAGGAGGAGGCGGAGGAAGCCGCGTGGAGCCACAGAGCCTGGCTGGCGGGGTGGGGGCGGCAGCTGGGCCGGCCTGCGCTTCCTGGGGCGGCCCCTCGGCGGGGGAGGCGAGGTCACGTGATCAAAATTCAGATGCTTGGCAACCGACTCATATTTATGACTGTTGCAGTGTCCTGGGGTCATGTGATCACCTTTTGTGTTCTTCTGACAAGCAAAGTCAATGGGGAAGCCAGATTCACTTAACAAACAGGTTACTAACTTATCTACAGTGATTCACTTAACAACTGTGGTCATAAAATGGGGCAAAACTCAACAACAGAAATTTGGGGTTCAATTGTCGTCCTACATCAAGGACTACCTGTATCACATAGTAAAACATATGGCTAGTAAAATATATATTTTATGGAAAGAGTGACATACTGATAAGAAATATAAAAATGCCCATTTATGTAGATGCATTAGTTAACCATAGATTAACATTGTAAAGAAAACATCTGTTTTAACAGGATATGAAAGTGTTTATCAGGATTGCAATGATCAAAATTCCTATACTGAAATGGCTGAAATAAAGAACATACATCCTGAGTGTGGGGAAGGAGGATAGGAAACCATAAAGATTCTTAAAATAAAGCTTGCTCAAAATACTTATTGTTACAGGATGTGGGCACAGATACTTTAGTAACTTCTTTTCTTTATCTACTTTCATACCAACAGCTGTGTTTCCTGTTTATGTAACTAAGTACAATATAAAAGCACATTAAATAAATCATTTAGGGTCTTTCTTAGCCTTATAGGAGAACCAACCTTTGTCCAGATCTGAATAAACGTGTGACTCAGAGAGAATTTGACTCTATCTCTTTGTTTGTGCTGTGTCAGACCTAGTACTCCTGACTAACAAAAAGAAGCAAGGATTGTGCACCAGGAGAGCATAAGATATTTATGCTGAAAGGTATTGTAACAGGACAATGCATTCCATCTATATTGATTGGCTAAATCTGTAAGCCAGAAATCTATAAAAAGGGAGATGAAGGAGCAGTCTCACACTACTGTAATCTGTTATTTGACAAACTTGGGTTTGTGAGATACACAATAAATGTACATGTTGTAATTTTCCATCTCTGCTTAGGAGACAGGCACGTAGAGGCACTTAGCTAAAGTACTTTTAGAAAAAAAAAGGTGTAGACTTCCGGTTTGCCATCGTGGCTGCTGCAGACGCTGGAAGGCGAGCTCCGTCTTCCTCGTCCAATTTCGGTCCGCTGGGGGACACTGAAAAGGATCAAAACTTGTCCTGTAGGGGCGACGAGCAAGGAGGGGACCCCTGCTTGATCGTTGGAGGGCGGCAGCTCTTCCACTTGATCCGGGGCAGCCTTCCAAACCGGCAGAGGAAAGACTGGCTATAGTAATATGGCCCATCATTAGGCTGCAGACAGCCGAAGTAAAACTCACTACCAAGTACTTTGAAAGCAACACAGATGAAACTGGGTGAGATCTGATCTTCTCTTTACCCTAAGTACTTTCTCTTCCTGTAAAAGCTGCTTGAAGTATTTTTTCCCTTGTGAGGAGAGGGAAGGGAATTTCTATCCCACCCTCTAAGAATAGCGGAGCCTGACTACCCAGGTTAATTAAAGCATTAAAAGAACAACTTGTTCCTGAAACTTGGGGACCAAATTTTTTCATATTTTTATTGGAGACTCTTTGTTTTTTATCTACAAAAAAGAAATGAAATTGGAAAAAGGATTATAAAAATTTTGGACTTAAAAAAACATTAAATGGCATCAGTGACATCTTGTGGCGACGTTTGGTATTACAATTTGCTATTTCCTAAAAGAGACTTGGCTTGAAGCCCAGACTTTAGATTAGACTTTTCTGATCTTGGCACCACCTGTGAGAGACTTAGCTGTAAGAGAATAGCTGGGCAGCATAACTGGCCTACTTGAACTGTGAATGTAAACCTTTACGGACTCTCAGAGTTATATGTGGCAAATTGTTTTCCTATCTCTTTATTTGAGGAATATTGGTCACTATATGAGGTTGAAATACCTTGGACTATAAAATCTTGCTTGACAAATGACTTCTACTAGAAAGACTACTTATAAACACGTGAAAGAGATGGATGAAGACCAGGAAAAGATCCTTTCCATGTTGAAAGCAATACATGAAACCGTTCTTTCAGCATGTGATAAAATAAAACCTAACATAACAGATCAAGATGCCAGCTTAGATACACAAATGCAACCAAAGAACCAACAATGCAGAAGATAACAGAAGAAGTGGGACAATCAAATATTAAGACAGAGGACTTAATTGACCAACAAATGCAGTTGATGGAAAATCCAGAAAAGGAAGTGACAACACTGAAAATGGAAATGACTTTCTATATAAATCAGAAGAAATTTGAGAAAGAAGAACAAATTGAATGGAAGACAAACATATCAGGGGAAGCATGGGGAACTGGAATAACAGGGAGACAACTTAACAAATATAAACGGGCTAGTCCTTCCAAAAAATGGCAATTAAATTGTCTCCTTTATATCAAATAACATATATAATAATCGAGGGATATATGTTTGATGATCTAAAAGGACTGATATGGATGCCTAGTTGGCAAAGGAAGAAAGCCAGAATAAGTTTGAAGAAAATTTGGTTCTTGACTTATTAGAGGGGATTTCATATTATTAATTAGAGGGTTAAAGGGAGAAGTTGAGATAAGGAGAATTCTGGTCATTAGATTTAAAATACTTGGAAATTAGTTGAAAATAAGGACTTTATCTGTTTAATATCTAAAATGAGACCTAAAAGGAAAAAGAAAATTAATTATTATGAGTATGTTTGATTTATTAACCCAGGTAATATACGTAATGGTTTTGATTTATTAGAGGGGATATTGTATTACTAAGTAAATGGTTTAATATGGCGAGAAATAGATAACTTAGGAAATAGAACAAGATTATATTCAAATAGATAAAATGTGTATTTTGGATATTAGATTTGTTATGAATTCAGACAAGGGAAATCTTGGTTACCCAAAGCCTGAAAATTATAAATTATAAATATAAATATTATAAAATAATATTATAAAATTATAAATATCAAAGGTTAAATTGGAATATTATGAGAAACTAAAAATTTGGATAAAATTAATAACAGGATATGGATTGTTTATGAAGATTGAATGTAATTACGTATAAGCTAAAAATGTATTGATAAATGTAATAATGATGTTTTACCGAGTTGATATAATAAGAACTGTACTAGCTTGAATACAAGACAGTAAATGTTAAGGGAAAAAGAGAAGAAATATTTGACGTTGTAATTTGAGATTTGTACTAAAGATTTTGTTATTGAATTATTGATTAACCCAGTCACCACATTGCTTTTTTAAATACTGAAATGTAAAATTGGAAAATTAATAAAATATTATTAAAAAAAAGAAAAAAAAGGTGTAGTAAGCTGGAGAAACAGAGAGGGATTCAAAGTATACCTTTGGAGTAGTGCACTCTTACTGTAGAATAGCATATAGTTTATGAATGACATCCAATTTATATAAGGTTTATTCTTTATTCCAGCTGCCTAGAGTTAGTATTTTAAAGTATAACTGTATTATATAGCCAAAGCACAGACATGTTTAACAGAAGCAGTGAACTCTATATTATGATATACATAGCTTCTAGATCAGGGGTCTTCAAACTTGGCCCTTTTATGACTTGTGGACTTCAACTCCCAGAATTCCTCAGCCAGCGTGTCTGGCTGAGGAATTCTGGGAGTTGAAGTCCACAAGTCATAAAAGGGCCAAGTTTGAAGACCCCTGTTCTAGATGAAAAGCATGGACTCTTACAGATAAATAAGGGAATTGAGAAACGTGACTCATTTGTAACTGTTGTAATTATCCAGTTTAGGCAGACAGGCTCATCTTGTAGATAAGCTACATCCTGAGTTAGCAGGATATCAAGAATCAAGCCACAGATAAGGAAGGGGAGATAAGATAAGAACAAAGGAGCTTTTCATCATACAATTGCAGGGTCTGATAACTTGTTGCTAGGCAGTCGGAAAGCATGTGACCAGACCAGACCTATCAACTGGGTCTGGAAAGGAAGGATGTGGTATAATTCTACAAGACAGGCATAAAAGTTTATGCTGAACTTATTCGTGTGGCCTCTTGCTTACACCAGCCTTTGAAAACATTTTAATAAAACTTGTTTTGTTTTCCAACACTTTTGGAATTGAATTTTATTCCTAACAGTTTGAATAAATGCATTTTCTTTGACTTTAACTGATTATCTGGTGTGTTTTAGTGGATTTATGTATTTATCTGTCTAATTCATTTGTATGGCCATTCAACCACCAAGTAACTCTGGGCAGTGAAACAAACTTTAAAAATAAAAACAATTAAACCATTAAAATATTGTGGGAACATGAGTGAACTGTTAGACGAGGAGACCTGAACTTATTGGTAGTCTCACATTGCAATGAATAAGGATGTGCTTTCTGTTTTGCAGCTACTATAAGCATTTATACTTCGTTTGTTTAAGTAAATAAGGAAACACAAGATGTGGAAAATAGTAAAGTGTTGTTTTTGCATGTCTGACACCCTTTAGGAACATGTAAGTGACCAAGAGCAGTGGAAAGAGCAAAGGTTAAGTAACAGGAAACATCTGTAGCCCTAAGAATGAATGATTTAACCCCATTAGCTTGCAGGAAACCACATATGGTAAAGATATTATTCGCTTATCTTTTGTCTATGTTAACAAATAACAGGAAATAGATCCTGGGGGCTCTGCCAAGCTTCATGCACTCACTGCTAAGAAGAAATTAACCTAAAAAGGGAATAAATAAATAAGGGGAAGGGATGCTGCATAAAGGGTGGTGAGAGATGTAAACAGGCGGAGATTCACGTGGGCCGATTAGGTGCTTCAGATAAGCTGCAAACCTGGTGTTCCTCGGCAAATGGGAACATAAGGGAGGGAACTGCGCTTGGGGCTAAGAAATAAAAAGTTGCTGAAGTCCTTTTGGAGCGAAAACGTCCTGAGAGCGGAGAAAGCCTGGGCTCTGAGGAGGCTCACCCTGTTATCCCCCAAACTACTTGGGAGAATCACAGGGGAGCTCTACCTCTACCCAGGCAGGCTCACCTCTCCCTCTTCTCCCGAGGGAGAAGCTCCAGCGCCACGGGACAGCTGATTTTCGCTGCCTCCGAGTGCTTTGACGCTTCCCAGGATCGGGCGGCTTCAAAACGCCGCCATTCGGCGCGGCAGCGCTACCGAAAGGAAATATATTTTTTGTGGAATAATAGAAAAACATAGAAATTACAAAAATATCCTTTATCGCTTCCTCTCTTTAGTGAACGTACACAATTTCAGCAAATTTTATTTAAAAAACCATTGTGATTTCCAGAGAAACCACAGCAATTTCCTTTTAAAGACTTGCTGTTATCTTAGCAACCTCTATCAATGTCTCCCCAGTCAGGGCATCTGTCTCCCAATTCACACAATTCAAGATCACTTATGTTAGGCTGATCAACACTAGGTCCCACCAACCAGCATTCCTAAACTGTTGGGACCTGAGGCATGCCCATCCTGCTTGACAAATCGGATGGCCAGAAACAACTGCACAGAGACCATCCCTCAACTTACCCAGTCTGAAACCATGTAGGACTTTAAAAATGATGAGTACCTTGAAATGCACCTAGAACAGGGGTGTCAAACTCGCAACGTCACATGACTTGTCACGACGCATCACAACTTTTTTTCCATTGCCTGCAATGAGGTGGGCATGGTTTTGCTATGATGCATCAGGCCCGCGGGCCAGCAGTTTGACACCCCTGATCTAGAAGCACAGTGGAAACCAATGAAGCTCAGAGTAGAGGTGTTACATGCGCCAAATAACCAGCCTCATTTACTACCCATGTTTCTGCATTCTGCATCAATTGAAGTTCCCAAATGCACTTCAAGGGCAGCCCCATATAAAGCACATTGCAGTGGTCCATATGGGAGGTCACAAGGGTATAAGTGACAGTGAGCAGCACCTCCTGATCCAGGAACAAGCACAACTGGCACAATACATAAGGTGTACAAAGCCCCTCCTAAGCCCCGGTTGCCATCTGCTATTTGGGTCTGTCTGAGGCTCATCCAAGACCAATAATAGAAAGACCCTGGCACCAGAAGGTCCAAACACCCAAAGTCATTCTTCAGTCTTCCTTGAATTCAGCTCAAGCCTGTTGTGTCTCATCGAGGCCACCACACCTCAGACCCTGGGAGGGTCTGACCATCCAAGGAGTTTGGTACAAATATAAAGCTGAGTGGGCATCATCAGACTGGTGACATCTCATTCCAACTGTTGGATGACATCACCCAGAGCCCCATTTATGTATGTTGAAGAGGAGAGGAGAAAGACACCTGACAAAGTAGGGATCTAAGGATTGGACACACCCCCCCCCCACTTCTTATTAATACTGACTGGAACCGGCCCGGAGGTAGGAGGAGTAGCAACACAGCCCAGTGCCTCAGACCTCTAACTCCAGGAGCCGATCCAGAAGGATACCATGCACACACAAAACACACGCGTGAACTGCAATTCTTACTCATTTAATATATGCATAATACATAAACACACGTGATTTGCAACTTACTAGTCTACTCAACGCATAACAAAAAACACACGCGTGATCTGCAACTCTTAACTCATTTAATCAATGCATAATACATAAATGCGCGCGCCAGCGGCAACGCACACCCATTTTATAAATGCATCATACTTTAAACCAGGGGTCTTCAAACTTGGCCCTTTATGACTTGTGGACTTCAACTCCCAGAATTCCTCAGCCAGCTTTGCTGGCTGAGGAATTCTGGGAGTTGAAGTCCACAAGTCATAAAAGGGCCAAGTTTGAAGACCCCTGCTTTAAACAAATACACGAGTTGCGACCTAATCCAACGCACTTGGGCTGCCGGAGGGAACGGAAACCGAAAGCAGCGCGCGCCAGCCGCGTGGGTTCTCCGAGACGGCGTCCTCCTTTTTCGATCCGGACGAAACCCTTACAATCCCTGAGAGAATCTCGCGGCACTACATTTCCCAAAGTGCTCCGCTCTCGCCCAGGGACGCTCTGGGAATTCCGGCGCTCCTTCGCACAACCCGGCGGCCGAGCTCCGCAGCCATGGAAGGGCTGGGGGGGAGGGGTGGGCTGAGCGCGCTCTTTCTGAGGAAATGAGCGACGTTTTCTGACCCGGCGGCGCCGGCTCGGCCTGTGAGGAAAAGGAGGCGAGCGACCCCAGGCCTGGCGATGAGTTGTCGCTACGGAGGCGGAGGGACGGTTCAGTCGCTCCTGGAGCTGTAAGTGGCCGATCCCTCCCAGGGTCTTCCCTCACCGAGGAGACGTCTCTCCCGAGGCCCGAACTACCCTTTTTTCATCCAGCCTCCCTCCGTCTCTCCCCTGGTTGTTCTGTATTTTATTTCATCTTTGCTCGGTTGAAAAAAAAAAAAAAAGCTAATACTTTAGAGGGGAGCTGGCAGTTTCTCCCCATCGTGTGCCTTTTCTCTGAGGGAAAGTGAAGGAGGTGGGAAGGAAGTCGGGTCACCAAGGAAGCCGAGAAAGCTAAACCCGAGGCTGACCTGAGGTGAAACAATGAAACGAACGACCAAAAAAAAAAAAAAAGCATTCGCGCTCAGAATAAGAGAAAGGCCGAAGCATCAGGATCCCAGCTTTTAATAAAAGTGGCAAAATCTGATGCCAAACCTTCATTCAGCTCCTCATTTGGCTGTGGCGCTAGCAAGAGTTTGTAGTCCAATAGGTATTTCTGAGAAGCAGAATGAAAGGTGGATGAATTTAAATCTCCAGGATTAGATTCACTGCATCCTAGGATTTGGGTGCGGCGGGTGTGTGTGTGTGTGTGTGTGTGTCAAAATCTGCAAGATATGGCCAGGTAGTGTCACATTGGTACATGGTTGTGAATTACATCTGTGCCCTCTATCACACATATTATTTTTTTTCTTTTCCCTCCAGGAAAACTGAGATACTGAAAGGGTTTGCCAAACTTTTTAAATTATCTTTGCGAAATCCTACAAACGATGATCGGAGGAGGGTGGCAAGGGTTTTTCATTTTTAAAATGGGTAAGGAAGATCTGGGAAACCACAGATTAGCTGGACCAACATTAAAACCTGAAAAAGTCTAGAGCAGGGGTGTCAAAACTTGCAACGTCACGTGGCGTGCGTGACTTTTTTGCCATTGCCGGCAATGGGGTGGGCGCGGTTTCGCCCTAACGCATCCGGCCCATGGGCCAGCAGTTTGATGCCCCTGGTCTAGAGCAGACATGTCAAACACAAGGCCCGGGGGCCGGATGCGGCCCGCGAAGCGGTTTCATGTGGCCCGTGAAGCCATCCTGGAAACAGTGAGGGAATGGCCCCCACTGCCTTGGCCCTGGCCCAGAGACCCTCCTTCTGCCAGAGACCCTCAGATCTGTCCCACTCCTGCCTAGGCCCCCATAGGCACCCTTGATGCGAACGATGTAGAGCTGGCCACGCCCACCCAGTAGGTCATACGCACTCTAGCCACGCCCACCCAGTAGGCCACGCCCACCCTGGCCACACCCACCCGGCCCCTTGAGGGCAACCGCAATGCTGATGCGGCCCTCAATGAAATTGAGTTTGACACCCCTGGTCTAGAGTAATCATTAAGAGTTTGATACATAAAAGTCTGGAGAATAATCTAAAAATCAAGTTAGCGTGGGCTTGCACAAGTAACTAATCTCATATTTCAGTGTTATTTATTTCACAAGTAACCACTAGTCTGGTTCATGGAGAGTTATCACTAAACCAATGAGAAATAAATATACACCAGTATGGTTACCTACAAGAGGTTGAAACTGATAACTTTGATTTAGGTCAGACTTCATAAGCCCTACTTGGCCTAACCAAGGATTTTGACTGAATTGCTGTTGATTTGGTTCATACATGTTACTTTATGGTTTATTGCAAAAATAAAACAACTCACCGGTCACTGAGAATTCTCTAGCAGATATGTGAGTTTCTTCAAAATTCTTTAGAGCAGAGTTTGAAATTTAGTAATTATATAATTTATCTCACCATAATCCTATCAGTAGCCATGAGCAGCATGTTTGTGACTAGAACTTGTTTAAAATTATTGTGTTTCATTTGTTCCTGTTTATGACTAGTATACATTGTGCATGTCTGTAGTGAAATACCCTAATACTTTTTTTTAAAAAAAATGCTTGTTTTTTTACTTGGCTTTATATTTATAAAAAGAAGCCAAGTGTATTGCTGAGTAAGTATTGCTGAGTAAGACAGTATGATTTTATACCTGATATTGCAGCGGTTACAAAATATTTTCAACATATAATTGTTTTTCTTTCCTCTTCAGATGCCTTCATTGTTTAACAAGAAACATATCCAAATATGCTGCAGATATTAAGTCTTTGCCTCCCAACATAAAAGATAAGCTGATTAAATCATTGAGTATCCAAGGATGGATAACAGATACAAATATTAGCATGGTAAATTTCCATTTAGATCATGGTCTTTACTACTTTTTCAGTATTAGCTGATGTGCAATAGATTCTAAACATGAGAGAGATAAATTGTGGCATTCTTGAAGGGTTTTGTGGGAGATGAAAATATATCCTCCTTCTCATATAATAAGAGGGCTAGAACAAACCTGAAATAGGCCCCCACAGTAGTGATTTAAAGCTTTAATTTGAACTTTATGCTGTTTCCTAATAAGAACGTACTATTTGTAATCTGCTGAGCTTTGTGCAATGTAAATGGCAAAGTAGGTAAAAAGGTAAAGGTTCCCCTGCACATGCGTGCTAGTCGTTTCCGACTCTAGGGGCCAGTGCTCATCTCCGTTTCAAAGCCAAAGAGCCAGTGCTTGTCCGAGGACGTCTCCATGGTCATGTGGCCGGCGTGACTAGACGCCAAAGGTGCACGGAAAGCTGTTACCTTCCCACCATAGTGGTCCCTATTTTTTACTTGCATTTTTACGTGCTTTCAAACTGCTAGGTTGGCAGAAGCTGGGACGAGTAACAGGCACTCTGTTACGTAGCACTCGGGATTCGACTATATATATATATTCGACTCTATATATATACATGAGTATTTTACCCGTGGGAAAAGAGGAAGTGAAAGTAGCAGATGCATAGAGGTTTCAGATGGGAACTGTCTTTGCAAAGTAAGAATTATGAGTGGGTGGTCAATAGAAAAGTATAAAAATATTGGTTTAAGTCTGGCTCAGTGCCATTGGTCTATAGCTGTCCTATTTGAGTTTGCTATACCATATGGTCCTCATTGCAATGGGTTGTTAATGTAAGTGATGTTACGTTATTATGCTATTATTAGAAAAATAAACCTCTGAATCCTAAAGTAAGAATTATTGTTTTGTGTTGCTGTCTCTTGTCTTTTCCCTTGGGTTTTTCCATGACAGTTTGAATTGCTATTTATCTCACCCTTGGCCATACTTCCAGGTGAATAAGTAGTTGTTATTGCTTGATATAAATGGAGTTCTTGTAGAGCATGATCCCTGCTGGGCGATGAACATATTAAAAAAGGCATATTAAAGAACAATAAAATGTAGTCTGGATGATGAGAAAAAGCTCAAAAGAAATATTTAGGTGGCTCACAGGATATATCATAATCCAGAATGTTTAAACTGCAAGCAATGCACTACGTCTCTTTACCACAAGAATCTCCTTTTATGCCAAAATAGATTCACATCTAATTGTTTAACAATAGTATTCTAGACTATATGCAAGTTATGTGTGTAACCAATGACATGAAGTTTAGAAACTATATATATGCTGAGTTTTGTTGTCTCAGTATGAAGACCCTTTCAGACTCTTCTTTGAAGATTGTGTCTTCCACTGCAATACTTGAGGAAAAAACTTTTTGTTCTGCCAATGAAACACAGTATGAAGACTAATACTTCTATCCTGGGGATGATGAGAGTTGCAGTTTGGAAGGCTTTGAAATATGTGCTTGTATATTTTTAGTTTAACATGCTATGTGATTCTAGCTACTATACATGGTTGGTAAATAATTTACAGTTTAGCATATTATATGAATCTAGTAAATTAGGGATTATCTCTTGTTAAAACATAGCTTAGAACAGTATACAGTATAAAGCTAGTTACATTTTTGAAAAAGTAAGCTGAATGACTACCTAGGATTTATTAAATGTAAGTAATGACAGGGCATTTCTGCAAAAAATGCATAGAGCAATGAAGTCCTAATTCCTAGAGAGTTTGTCTGCAATGAGTCCCAAAAGCCAAAGTGGGAGGCTGAAATATAGTTAAGTCATGTTCCAAAAGTCCAAATACGGGCCATCAGCCAGTCTTATGTTTTAAGGAATAGAATATCCATAGATAACAGGCTTTGAGAGGCATGTTTTGCTTTGTTTTATTTACATTTGTAAAGTCTGATTGAAATACTTGCCATTTTTAGGTTCTTCACCCTGCAGTAGAGGTACTGGATCTTCGAGACTGTGATATTTCAGACCATGCCTTGCAACAGCTTTGTAACTGCAGGCATCTTAAAAAGATAAATGTAAATGTTTGGAAAAACAACAGGCTGACCATAACTTCTGAAGGTATACTTTCTCCACAATGATTATTTAGAAGAACCATGGGAGATACAAGTGATAGCTGTTTAGGTTGTTTGTTATGTTCTGTTTTAATTTATATACTTTAGCAAAGATAGGAACAGAAACTTTTTAGTGGAAGTTAGGAAATCCCATTTATGAGTGGGATCATGTTCTTGCAGGTATATTGTATTCATACTGACCCGGGATGAACGGTAGGTGGGGTGGGTGCTTCTGATGTCCGCGGGGGAAGAAGCGGCGAGGTGGCTCCGCACCTAGCCCAGCCCCAGCACGGCACGGAAAGCAAGGCAGCAGCCCCATGTGCGTCCCCGTGCGTGAGTGTGCCCCCGCCCTGCCAGGCAAGCGGAGCCACGGCTTCTGCAACAGAAGAGAGCAGGCGGGCAGCGGAAGGCACGAGGAGCCCCGATCCCAGCACAGACCCTCCCCACTCACCTCCTCCCCCCTTCGGAAGAGTTGTGGGGCTCAGGAGCCTCCCTCCACCCACCCCAGGGAAGAAAACCATCGTGAGACACTTCTGTTTTAACTTTTTTTCCTTGTCGCTTTTTGGAGTTTTCCTGTGAGACGGCGGCATTTGGGAGGGGGTGTAGCTGCCCCCTTCCCCCCAAGCCATCAACTGAGCAAGACGCCCTCCTGCCCACTGCCCCATCCATCTGAGACCCCCTGGATCTGCCCCAACCCTGCCCGGCCCCCACAGGCATCCCTCCCCAGGAGCAACATCGAGCTGGCCACACCCACCCTGACCATGCCCACCCAGTCTACCATGACCACCATAATCATGCCCACCCAGCGGGCCACACCTACCCAGCGACCATGCCCACCTAGCACCCAGCGATACATAAGTGGGTTTTGGGTTGCAGTTTGGGCACTCGGTCTCTAAAAGTTTCGCCACCACTGGTAATACTGGTCCAGATCATCTGGCCAGATCTCATTTGGGGAATACCAGTTGAAATAACTGAAGAATCTTTTTCAATGTAAAAAGTCATTGTGGAACCCATTAAGTATGTTAAACGTAATTCATTTTATTCCTCTGTGAGCTGCCTAGAGATTTTGTATGAGAGGCAGCCATGTAAGTCCTATAAATAAATAAAATTGAAAAACATGTTACAATTAATGTTGCAATAATGCATTTTATACAATGTAAATAGAAACTGGTTTTGAACCCCTGGATGATATGGTTAGAACCCTGGAGTTCCAGGGAGTATGGTTTAAATAACAACAGGCTGGAAGTACTCTAGGATCTCTTTCAAAGTCTTTTCCAGTTATTTGCTTTTCAGTTCAGATGTAGCACTAGAGAAATGAATGAGAAATTTGAAAAACAAAGAAAATGTATATACATATGAGTCGTTGTGAAACCATTAACCTATGATGACAGAATATTTTAAATCTATTGGAAAGTGGTATGCTGATAACAAACAGATGATCCAATCTTGGTTGAGAAAATTACTCTCCTAAGACTCTTCTCAATTATTGGGTTATCATAAAGTTCAGAAAAGGAAATAATTGATTTTCTTTAAAAATCAACAAAACAAAATCCTTTATGTACCATGTTTCCCCGAAAATAAAACCCGGTCTTATATTATTTTGCTTCCAAAAGAGGCACCAGGTCTTATTTTCGGGGGATGTCTTACATGCATACCTTAGGACCGCTGCAGCCAGGCCTCCCACATCCCAACACTTGTTGCGCCTCTGCCCAAGTGTTTTTGTGGCCACTTGCAGCTGCACACCACGTGGCACATTGTGCCACTGCCGCCGGTTGCAACAGGAGGCCACGTAGCTCGTGCTGATCGCACTGCCCCTGCCACTCACAGCAGGAGGCTGCAAGGCTCATCGTGCCGATCACGCTGTTGCTGCAAGCAGCGGCACCAGCACGATCAGTGCAATACGCCATGCAGCCTGCCACAAGCAGCAAGGTAAGTGGCGTGATGAGCCTCATGGCTTCTTGCTTTGAGCGGCAGCAGCAACACAGTGTGTCACATGGTATGTGGCCGCAAGCAGCTGCAGAGGAACTTGGGCAGTGGCATGACAGATGTTGAGGTGTGGGAGACCTGGCTGCAGTGGTCCTAAGGTAAGTGGGTGCAGGGGCCATGGGGCAGCTCCATACATCCCTGCCCTAGCTTGATTTCTATTCTTGGGGTAGGGCTTATATTGGGCACATGTGTAAAAATCAAGCTAGGGCTTATCTTCGGGATAGGTCTTATTTTGGGAGAAACACGGTACATTATGCAAACTAAAACTCAATGAAATCAAACTCTTATATTTAAATACATTGTAATAAGAGTTTTATCTATAGGAGAAAAACCTGCCTTCCATCTTCAACAGGAGTTGCAGCACTGGCCTTATCGTGTCCCTATCTGCAGGAAGCCTCCTTTAAGAGATGCAGCAACTTAACGGACAGTGGAATCATTGCTCTTGCCCTCAACTGCCGCCTTTTACAAATAGTCAACATAGGTGGATGCTCCAACATCACAGACACATCCTTACAAGCCCTTGGGCAGAACTGTAGATCCTTGCACAGCGTTGATTTTTCATCAACCCAAGTAAGATTGAAAAGCATTATTACAACAGCATCTTGAAAAACATTGGAAATCAAGATAATTCATAAATAATTTGATAAGATTATTCAGTATCAGAAATGGGATTCTGAAATTAAGAGGGATCAAATGGCTGTCTTAATAATTGGAGATACTAGACCGTTCCCTGTTTGGCTTTGGTAGGCATTAGATTCTGGGTTCTCAGTGTGATGCCCAAGAAAAAAAAGGGGTGCTCCATTGACATTTCAGTTTATTTGCATGGAGGTTTAATGAAAGGCATGATGCTGAGTATAGTTTAAACATGAGTAAAATAAAGTAAAAAAGCTGGCAGCTAGTAATGTCACCCTGGAAAAGAGACAGATAATAAAAACTAGATGGTTGTCTTGTGTGGTGTGAAAGGAAGCAGTATATAGGCACAATAAATTTCACTGTTTATAGTAGACAGTGCTAGTGTCTAAAGCAGGAAGAGATCTCCATTTGTTTATAAGAATGCATGTCATAGTATGATTTGTTTTATTTTTATTGTTTCTATGTAACAAAGATATACAATGTGTAATGTTGCTTTGTTCAATGCTCTGCATTGTTCCTTAGTGATCATTATTGTTTTTCATGCCAGTAAAATATACCCTGTTTCAATTGTTTCCAGACACTTTGGTTTCTTATTAAAGTGGGCAGTTTTTCATACAATAATCTATGAGGGTCCCTGTCTAATATGATTGCTGTTTAAAGCGGAACATTGTTAAAAAATATCTCTGGGTGTTCAAAGCAGATTGTCCTTTCAAAGTTACAGCAGATCTGCTCATTGGACCTGCAAGCCTTTATAGTTAGATTGGGGTAGGCCACGCCTGGCTTTTGTGTTGCGTGCAAGTATTCACACTCAAGACAGTAAACAGGATGCAGAACAAAACTCAAATTTAATTTCTGAATTCATATCTTAAGCTAATTAAAATTAATTATTCAATTACATGCAGCTAATATGATTGTTCCCATGTGTTTAATGTGCCCTTTTTCAACTAGAGTAAAATTTATGTTAACTTTGGGATGAAATCCAGCTCTCTTCTAATGAGCCACTGAATGTTTTAATTGAGTCCTTCCGTTACAAGATCAACATGAGATATTAAGATATTGTATGAAAGGCTGAAAATAAAACATGTAAGCCATCAAATCTCCCTTTCCCTTTCCTGCTCAGCGTGGTAATCCAAATTAAATGGTAGTAAACCCAGAAAAATGTTCTGCTTAAACAGATCCAGTGAAGAGGAACCTAGTACTTTTCTAGGTAATTGGTTCTACTGTTGAATCTCTTTTACTACTAGATTTTTTTATGTTCAGTCAAAGCATACTAACTTTATTATTTTATGCACTGCACTCTGGAATGAGAGAGAACAGGGCTTGACCTGCTTCTATGTGACATTCTTTCAGGTATTTAGGAGAGCTGTTATTACCTCCCCTCCTCCTATCATCTTTTCTCAAGTTTAAGTTATTTACCTGCTTTCCCAGCGCACTACCCTTCATCCAAATTGAACACTATTGGGCTTGGAGTTAGCCATTGGCTTCCTTTGTTCTCTAGAATGGCCCCAAATTTTGTGTTACAACACCAATAGCCACCTCACTACTCATCCATATAGAACTGAAATGGCTTGGATAAATCTGGTAAGCCTAGGGCAGTGGTTTTTGTTTAATTTGTTGAAATGCTGCTGTACATTCAGGTATACTTTCAAATGGATCTAAATCTTTTCCTTGGGTTGCCTCATACTAAACGTTTTGTAACGACTACAATCCAGATCCTATAAAACCAGCCGTTCCTCAAGAATCCCCATAATTATTTCCAGTTCTTAGGTTCAGTTAGTCTGCAGATGGTTTCTTTCCTTTCTGGCAACAATTGTTGTTGATCCTTCAAAATGGCAAATCCTAAGTAAGAGTCTTTTTAGCCACTTGGGCCTTTCCCTTAGATACAAGATATCTCACTTGGCCCCAAAAGTTTAGTAGTTCCCATTGCACACTGCATACATGTCTTACTGGTTTCACTTCAGATCAATAAGTCATCCACATATTGAAGCAGAGTACATTTACAGGAGGAGATTCCAGTTTTCAAATCCATGGCCAGGGCAGTTCCAAACAAGGTAGAAATCTCTTGGCTGTTTGATTCCAGTAAATGAAAAAGAAAGCTTCAATTAAATTTGACAAGGAAAACCCGTCTCCCTCAGGTGGAAGAGTTGCCAATAAAGTATATGGGTTAGGCCACGGGTCGGTGCGCGCGCACCACTCTGAATGGGAGGAGGTGCGCGCGCACCACTCCGAATGGGAGGAGGTGCGCGCGCACCACTCCAAAGGTTTGGAGAGCTGCGCGCACACCTCTCGGAACAGGCAGCGGCAGTACCCATTTGGAGACCTGCTGGTGCTGGTTTGGAAAGCTGCCGCGGCCCGCAACAGCTTTCTAAACCGGCACCAGCAGGTCTCCAAACGGGTGTTCGGGCGGCAGTTTGGAGGTCCCGGGGGTGGCTCCGGCTGAAGGTGGCACCGTAACCAAGCGCCCGTCACCACGGAGACCCGTTGCCGCTGGCGTGCAGGTGCGTCCACATAAAAAAAAGAGGAACCATGCGCGTGTATCCGCGCATGCGCAAAAAACAAAACATTTTGTGCATGCGCAAAACATTTTATGCACATGCGCGTGCGTGGATGGACACACACGGCTCCCACCTTTTTTTATGTGTGATGGAACCGGTTCCCAGTGGCTCTTTTGCTTTTTCAGGTTGCCCCCCCCCCGGGTCAGGCCTTGTAGGATGCATTGTCATTGTAACTTGATTTACTGCCCTCAGATCCTGAACAAATCTATATTAATTGGACCTTGGTTTCTTTACTAGCAAAATTGGGATATTAAAGTCAGATGGGCACTCTCTAATCAGTTCATAAGTGAGATTTCTTCATCAAGGACTTAAGTCCATTTTAACAGGTATTGTTTCACCCTGGGTGTGGTGACTCCTTCCAATAATTCCACCCAGACTGGTGTCACATGATTTGCTTGTCCATGTCCCTCAGACCCATGACATTACTACATCTTCAACTTCCAAGGGTATCTCACTATTCAGAGTGGTGAAATGTAACATACACCCTTGCATTCTCCATCTCTCTTCTTTTGGTAACATCAAGTGACTTTGTCCTCACGAAACGTCAGTTCTGCTTTAAATGTCTCTTCCCAACAAAAGTAACAGACAATCAGGCATGTATAAGAACTAGTGATCCAACTTTCCCCTCTCCATTTCACAGTCCATTGGTTGTAAAAGTGACCTATTACATGTGACTCCTACGGTGGGTACCTACTTGTTAACATATTTCTCCTTGCAAATTAGCCATAACTGAATAAGTGGCTACAGTATCAATTAAAAAAAGAAAACATTTCTTCTCATAGTTCTAGTTTAACCGGGTACTCATTGCAGGAGGAAACTATAAACTGTTTTCTGGATCCCAGTCCTCCTCAGTCTGAATCTTCCATTTGGGCTGCCACTATCCTATCTCGTGATGTCTTGTTTTCCCTCTCTTCTCTTTCGGTGACGCTCCTGTGACCATTGACCTTTTTGTCTACAGAGGGCACATTGGTGTCTGCAAACCTCTTTTCTTCACAGCTGATTGCAGTTTCTCCTATTTGTATATCTTTAGGCTCTCTTTTCTCGTTATTTCTTAAGGCAGCCGCCAATATAGACCCTTGAATTTTCATGTTCTTACCTTCATTCTTGCCTTTCACCTAGTCCCAATTAGTATATATCCTTAATCTATTTCTAATAATTGGGAAATTTTCATCTCTACACTATCTTTTAACTTTCTGCAGGTTTTTTCCTTATATCTGGAACACTCTGACCCATAAAAATCAAATTAACCATTCTCATATTTTCAGCAGATTCAAGGTCTAAGTCAATATATTGTCTAAAAGCTTTATACAACTGCTCAAGAAATGCCCCTGGATTTTTATTTGCATTCTACGTACTTCATAAATCTTTGACAGATTTTTTGCTTCGGAACCCCGTTTCTAAGACTTTCCAATAAACAGCCTTTATAGGGTCTTCAATCTATGAAGGTCAGTATCTTTGTTATGATTCCAGGAAGGCTCTGGATATGGCATCATCTCATATGGTACTTGGCTCACTTTTGGCTAGTTGCCATCTTGTTGCCTCATCTCTTGCTTTTTTTAAAACCTCTCCTCTAGCGTTAACAGAAATGTTCATTGAACTTTGACATTCTACCCAGGTAAGGCTATGGGTGTCAGTACTTGAATAAAAAGGGAACATACATCCAACATGACTCTGTTGCATATATCAGTGAATCCTGATCTCTTAAATCACATAGCTGCAAAGTGGCCAGTCTGGCAGAACTGGGTGGAGGCCCCCTGGCCAGTCCCATCTGGGTTGCCAAAAAGTTTCCCAGTGTGTCCTTCCCCCCAAATTGAATGTACTGAGATGAGCCTTGTAAAATAAGCTTTATTCTGCAGATCTTTATTCAAGCAAATCTCTCTCAAAGCCTATGTAACCCACCCTAATATCCACTGGTGGTGGGGTTTTTTGCAGCATTTTTCACAAGCTGCAGCATGCTTAATACTACAGGGTCAAAAATTGTTCTCCTGTCCTTTTACAGTAAGCCTTTACATAATTGTAAATAAAGCAGTCACCTTTCAAGCTTGTAGATAGGTTAACCACAAAATTATCATAAGTGTCATTTCAGCAGTACCATAGCATAGCTTCCACTGATGTACTTCCCATTTAACTATATACTTCTCTTTTAGCTATAATATATGCAAAGTTTTCCTGTTTATCCCTTATGCTTTGTCCCCATAATACACTGGGGATTACAGTTTAGCAAGCTGAAACATTTATGCCTTGTCCTAAAGCTGATACCCTAAGTAAATGTGTATTTATATTTGAGGTTTCTCTACCACATCTCTACCTCTTTCAATCTCTTTTCATATGGCTTAGTTTCCAATCCTGTATTCATCTTTATTGTCTGTTGCTGAACTTTTGAATCCTATTTAAAGTGTGGTGCTCAAAACTGGACAAAGTACCTCATTTGTGATGTGACCAAAACAAAGTAATGTGCAATAATTATTTCACATGATTTGAAAAATACAATTCTGTTGATTCAGCCTAAAATTGTACGCATCTGCTTTACAGTCACATTCACCCTGCTGTTCATTTTCTGTTTGCTATCAACCACAATTCCAAGATGTGCTTCTACAAGTATTATTAAGGCAGGTATTCTCATCTCATACCTATGCATCTTATTTTTGTTCTCTAAGCTTCAGACCTATTTCTATTAAATTTCAGGGTTTTTTTCCAGAGTTTTTACTTATTGGTTTTGATTATAAGAAATTTGACTTTCCTTGTTAATTAAGGAACCTTTTATCTAGCCTTGTTATTTATTGTACTTTTCTTCTGTTTTTAATGCAAGTTATTTTGAAAACACATATAAATAAAAAACCAATAGATTATATATAAATTTCCATTATTGAAAGAGAAGAAATAATGTTTTGGCTTCCACTTGATAAAAGATCCTTTTTTCCATTTAGGTCACTGATGATGGGGTGATGGCACTTGTTAGTGGAATGTGTTCAAACAATTTAAAGGTAATATTTGGATATGTTTAATTAAAGTTGCTATTAGAAAGTTACATATGTGGGAGGGGAGAATTACTACATCAACACTCAAAGATACTTTTATTAACACTCAAGGATACTTTTTCAATTAACAGCTGTTGGGTGAATTCCACAGAGGAGTGTGCCAAACTTAATGTAGATCATATGAGTTAAGTGCTATTGCTGTTGCTATATAAACATAGTATGTTGTTTTTCAGTAGTACTATTGGGCAGTAAATGTATCTTAAAGTTGTTTTCTGGTTTTTGTCTGTTCTTGCATATTATATCACACGTGATTTCCTCTGTGCCAAGGAATACATAAACAAGAATAGATTTATAAATGCTGAACCAAAGGTTTTGACTGAAATAAGCTTAAAACACATGAAGACTGTAATATATTTATTCAGCCCCTTCAGTTTCTGTCTCTTGTTCCTCATTCTGTTACCTCACTTTTCCACCTTTCCTGAATTAGATATTGTGACTTGTGGGATAAGGTGTTCAAAAGAGAATAGTACTCAGCTGGGGCAGGGGGAGCCTTAATAGGTTCATACAGTTGCATCAGCTGCAGTCTACCAGATCTCTTTTGAAATACAAAAGAGACTAAAACATAGATAAAAACAAATGCTTAATAAAGCAGTCAAAACTGTTTGTAAAATCAATTTCCCTATGCTTCTAAAACTCAGCCAGCGTAAAAATATATTTTATCACTACTTTCTGAATCTAAAATTAAGGTAGAGGTGAGATTTTTCTCTACTCATATGATGCTTTCTTCATGTGATAATATATTTACTATATTACTGAAATACAGAAACGAATGAGAAAAAGTTGTCCTTTGTCACCTTTGTTTTTATTTTTGTTTTGGAAGTAACAGAGATATTATCAAGAAGAAACTCTTTGGTAAATTTCAATGTATAGCATATGAGATTCAAATTACTTTAGAGCAGGAGTGTCAAACTGCCAGCCCGCAGGCCACATGCATCATAGCAAAACCACGCCCACCCCATTGACAGCAATAGCAAAAAAAAGTTGCGATATGTCACGACACGTCACATGACATTGCGAGTTTGACACCCCTGCTTTAGAGCAATTCATCCTGTGAGAGATTAGGAACACCCGTGACTTCATGCAATTATTTAAGACATTAGTCTCTTCTATAATCTCTCTTCTAATACCCTTCTTATTGTTCCAATCATATTTCACAAAACAGAGATTTATTTATTTTATTTATTGAGTGATAGTTACTGATGGCATTATTCTTTATCCTTAATAGGAGATCCATATGGAACGATGTGTTAATTTGACAGATACATCTGTGGAAGCTGTCCTCACATACTGCCCTATGATACATATTCTTCTATTTCATGGATGCCCACTCGTAACAGGTGACTTGAAATCTTGACTAGAGTAGATTGTCAAAATGACGTTGCATGTATTATGATATCATTGGCTGCAGAACATCATCATGTGTGTGACATAACATTTCTAACTTATTTAAACAATAATTTTACAAATGAAAGTAAGTAAAGCAGGGTGAAGAATAAAATGCCAACTATCCTTTGTATTTTAGAACTACTGCTATACTATCTAAAAGCCGGAGTGAGGTTAAAACAGGAGTCCTCCTATGATTGTGAAACTGCTGTCCAAGAATAGAAAAGCCCTAGTTAATCTCTTTAAATATTTAAAGATATTAACAGACTCATATTTAAAGTTATTAACAAAGTCAGATTTTCTGAGCACTGAGAAATAACTATCCACACTAAGAAGACTAAGGCAAAATGAAAATCACACAAGCCAAGACTATGTCCTTTGCATATACTATCTAATTATAATTTGGTTGTATGTTTAAATATCACCATGAAGGGGTTTTTCCAGAGGTATTGGTGCTAATTCATTGGTAGGAGATATAGTTATTTGATTTATTTATTTTACTTACTAGATTTAGAACCCACATTTTATACAGTAGCTCAGAGCAATATAAGTATCGTTCCTTCCTCCTAATTTTCCCCAGAACAACCCTGTGAGGGAGGTGGGCTGAGAGAGAGAGCAACTGATCCAAATCCCACACGGAGCTGCCATGGTTAAGGGTGGATAAGAATCTGAGACATTCCATTAAATACTATATCACATTGATTCTTATTATTTTATTATGTGATAATTATCTTTAATTATCTTACTACTGGCTGTTATTGCAGTTTTAACGTTCAAACTCACATTTTCTCAGTAAGGAAAAAAGATTGGTCTCCTTTTCCAATAGTTGCTTCTTCGACTTCCGTGGATGAGGATGTAATATAATTATTAGCATTTACACTGTGGAAGGACCTACTAGAAAAATTAATTAAGAATTTAATATGAACATTCTTTCTTGAAAGAAAAATGTATCTTAAAAAACTGCTTTGTGAGGTTCTCCATGTCAGGAATGATCTAGGTTAGTGATTTTCAACCTTGGCCACTTGAAAATGGATGGATTTCAACTCCCAGAATTCCCCATCCAGCACTCCTAGAATTCTGGGAATTGAAGTCATCCATCTTCAAGTAGCCAAGGTTGAAAAACATTGATCTAAGTTGTAATTTCCAAAGGTTTGAACAACACAATTAGGAATTACGTCTTGACTTTAGTTCAGATATGAAAATTTTGCCTCCAGAAGTTGTGAATGCTCCAACACTGGAAGTTTTTAAGAAGAGACTGGACAGCCATTTGTCTGAAATGATATAAGGCAGGAGTGTCAAACTGCTGGCCCATGGGCCGGTTTCACCATACCAAAGCCGCACCCCACCCCATTGCCGGCAATGCAAAAAGAGCCACGATATGTCACGACAAGTCAAGTGACGTGGCTTTTTTGACACCCGTGGTATAGGGTTTCCTGTCTAAGCATGGGGCTAGATGACCTCCAAGGTTCCTTCCAACATTATTATTACTATTACTACTAGTATTAGTATTAACCATTTTGAAGAGTTGATAGTCTGAGTCCAGGAAAAGATGGCACAGAATTTATAGTCCACTCTTGTTTCAAAGTTTGTGCATTCTCTATTATGCTTTTCTGTTGAAGAACTTTGGCCTTTCTTTTCTCACACTTTCTGGAATTGTTTGCTAAAAGTTAAAGCATGTTTTCATTCTCTGAATTCTTGCTCTGGGAAACTCCTGCTATTAAGAGAGCCATAACATGCTTCTAAAATATTAGGAGGATGAACAGTCTTAAAAGCCAACAAAATATAATAGATCAACATATTGAACTGGATTTTGGTTATTTATACAATGGTATTGTAGAAAAATAACAGAAGGCCATTCCTTCGAACTACTTTGTTCCTGTCATAAACATTTCTTTAACCTTAAAAATAAAAACTAAACATAGCATACTTTATTTGCAGATCGTTCCCGAGTAGCACTGGAGCAGCTGGTTGGGCCCAAAAAATTCAAGCAGGTTTCATGGACTGTTTATTGATTTTTGTTTGAAATCACAACGCACTACTTCTTTCATTTTCTTTTTTTTTCCCCCAAGGGACCATTTCTGAGAGTCTCCTCAGAAGTTCTGATTAGTAACAACATTTGCTGTTGATAACTGTAGTTTCAGTTGGAGAAGAGCAAACATGCTATTCATGTTTGGTTTTCTCCAAGCTAGGTTATATCAGTGTTTTGCATTTTTGTGAAGCTTTGGAGCACTACAGTAAATGTGGGAATGCAAAAGCAGAAAGAACACCAGTAAGCTAATGGAGCAAATTTCATGGAACCATCTTGTGCTGCCTGCTTTGCTGTCATTTAAGTGAGGACCATTCTATTTCTATGCATCCATTGTAACAGGAGCCATGGTTTGTTTGTATCTAAATAAAACCTTCTTCAAGTTGTACATAGCATGAATTTCATTTAATTCTATTAATAACCAGTCATAGAACTCATTATTGTAATTTTTAAGGGAAGAAGCTAATGTGGGGCTTTGCTGATACCTACAGAATTTATTTATTTATTTATTTATTTATTTAGTTAGTTAGTTAGTTAGTTAGTTAGTTAGTTAGTTAGTTAGTTTTCTATACTGCCCTATTCCCGAAGGAATCAGGGCAGTTTACAGGGCAATATTTAAAAGACAATATAAAATTAAGATAAAAAATAGAATTAAAAAGAATTAAATTAACTAATAGCCCAACAATAAAACAATGTTGAAAACTTGAAACTAAAAAACCCCTCAGTCCAGGTCAGATAGATTGAAAAGTCAGGTTTTCAGGTCCCGGTGAAACGAGCGCAGGTCGGGGGCAGTCCAGAGTTCCACAGGTAAATCATTCCAAAGGGCAGGCGCACCCACAGAGAATGCTCTCCCTCTGGGGATCACCCGCCGGCATTCCCTGACCGGCGGCACCCTAAGGAGGCCCTCCCTATGGGAGCGCACAGGACGATGGGAAGTTGATGCTGGCAGCAGGTGCTCCCTAAGATAATCTGGGCCCATGCCATTTAGGGCTTTATAGGTCATCACCAGCACCTTGAATCTCACCTGGAGGGCAACTGGAAGCCAATGCAGCTCGCAGAGAAGAGGTGTTACACGGGAGTATTGGGAGACTCCCATCACAACTCGCGTGGCCACATTCTGCACCAGCTGAAGCCTCCGAGTGGTCCTCAAGGGCAGCCCCATGTAGAGAGAATGGGATGCCATATTCCAGTGGTGGCGAACCTATGGCACGAGTGCCAGAGGCGGCAGTCAGAGCCCTCTCTGTGGGCACTCGCAACATTGCCCCAGCTCCACCTCCCCCCGTGACCCCCTCCTCACCAGCAGTCCCCCCCCCCCGGAGAGTCGCCCCTGAGCACAGCCTGCACGGAGCAGCACAGCAAAGGACATGGCAGCCAGGCAGCAGGGACAAGACTACACCCTCACGCCCCGTAGCGCACAGATGCCGCTGCTGGACCATCTGGGCAATCTGGAGGCAGTGGGTGGCCCTGCAGATGGGTGGGGCCAGTGTGGGGGCGGAGCAGATGGGGCGGAGCGGGGGCAGGTGGGACCGTTTTTTGGACACTTGGTCTCTAAAAGTTTCATCACTGCCATATTCCAATTAAGGTGTTTTTATGTATTTGATTTGTAACCCCTTTATTCTTCTCAACCAACTATTAAAGACAACTTACAGTAACATTCATTGAAGTTTTATTTTTGAAAGCTTTTGCCAAAATAAACACGTTAGTCTCTAAACTGACACAAGATTCTTGATTACTTTTGCTACAAAAAACTGACATGAATACTTTTTGGAAATTATCCCACTAAGATATTATCATTGTCTTTTGTAATAATAAGAATATAGACCATTATGGATTTTGACATTCTGTAAATTGATGTAGCAATCTTTTACTTTTTCCTTTTATCATGCATTACTATTAATTATTGTTGAATAAGGAATTAGACATTCATCCTAATCAATTAATTTAGCACAACAGAAAAGAATTCTCACCCAGCACTCTTTAGGACAGTACATGGAGTACAGTGAGTCAAAATATAGAAAATACAAAGCTTGATCAAACCTGCGAGAATAGTTGTGTTGAAACAGAAAGCAGCCTTTGTGAACATATTCAGTAAATGCTTCTGTACAATAATAATTAGCTTAATAAAAGACATCAAGCCAGAATGATCCATTCGTTTGCAAACATGAGTAATAACAAAGTCATGCCAGAATGGATAGCATGGTATTCCATTTTGGACCAGGATATTACATCAAATGTGTGCTAGAGTGGCTGAGCAGACGTGATAGATGAGAACCAACAATTGGAAGATCAAAACATACATTCTCATGGATGCGGATGTTACAGAACAGCATGAAAAGAAGACAAATGTTCCGGAGATCAACATACAGCAAACTCCCAAGGATTGCCCCTTCCTAGATGGGTATCCACTGGCCAGCCAGTACCAGCAACTAGCTGTCAGGTATAGTGCCTGAGTTTAGAATTTCCATTAGATATAAAATTGCTGTTGCTAGGCCACCCTCTACAAATAAAATGCATTTTTATTCACGTAAACAGTATTGAGGATATTTTTAAAATAATGCATTCTCAGCCACAATCAGGCAAAAGTTTTTCTTTTAATTGTGTGTCATACTGTTGTCCCACTCTAACATGGCTGCAAATACAAGTGTTCAAACACATTGGAACGTATATAGTGATAGAGGCTAAAATCTCAATGTACGGGAACTGGAGTTCAAGAGATTCAAAGTAACATCAACCGATTTAATATTTCCAAGACCCCTGAAATTTAAGGCTGATAATTCCAGATAAACGTTTTGGTTGAACCGTTGTATTCTTCCGGTGATGATTTAGGAAGAGCATATTCACTAACTTTCTGCAACTTTCTCTGAATTTGGTTGGTCACAAAATAGGGTCTGCCAGGATCCCCGATCAGCAATTCAGTCTGATCATCCTGGATGCATTTCTTCAACCATTCGGAGAGGCTGTCCGCAAGTTCTTCGTTGTAAAACATGTCCCCTAAGACAATAAGGTCCCACTTGCCTATATCAGTACCAATCAGGTTCTCTGTTAAAACAGGGATGGGATCTATGTTGTTCAATTCACAGTTAAGCACCATGGCAGCAGCTGCAACTGAGATACCAAGAAAATAAATTAATTAAAATGTTGGGTAATGTTTTCTTTTTCAATTGCTGTAGGAAGAGTGCAAGAAAGAGCTGACAAATGTCATCTGAAATTTAGATACAACCTCTTCTCCTAGAGAAGATGTAATGCAAGGTAACGTTCTTGCTTCCTAGCCAAAAAATAGGCTTGCTGCTTGCCCTCCCACTTCATTCACATTAAGTCAGACTCATTTCTTCTACGTGCACATTATTGTCTCTGTTAGGTAAGTTTTTAAATGTAAGATTTCAAAATAAGACCACCTGACAGGCTTCCCCATGGAGGACGTGGGAACCTCTTTCACCTCAAATACCTCCAGATGGGAGAATAAGGAATTTGAAAGCTGCTCTTTATATCAGTGTTTCTCAACCTTGGTAACTTTAAGAGGTGTGGACTTCAACACTCAGAATTCCCCAGCCAGCTGGGAGTTGAAGTCCACACCTCTTAAAGCTGTCAAAGTGAGCAACATTGCTTTATATAATGAACATGTTCCAGAACCTGCCAAGGTATAGACCAGGGGTAGGCAACCTCGGCTCTTTTATGACTCATGGACTTCAACTCCCAGAATTCCTGAGTCAGCATAGCTGACTCAGGAATTCTGGGAGTTGAAGTCCATGAGTCATAAAAGAGCCGAGGTTGCCTACCCCTGCTATAGACACACCAGCATTTCTAGCATTCTTTCCGTGTGAGAGTCACTGCTTGTCATTCTCAAAAAAGAGGCATTTGCTGAAGGAGATGAGGAACTGCTCCCTTATTTACAAAGCATTTACGACGTGACATTAAACCAACATATGGTCTGGTTTGAGATATGAAATCAATCATAACTCAGCCTTGTCTTTTTTTCTTTTTACCCACTTCCCATTGTGGTTATGAGTGAGCTCGTTAAGCCATAGTTTAAGACTCCTAAGGTATCATTATGTGTAAATCTAATACAGATCTTTAGACTTCAAAACATGCTTGACACTGTAGGTTTATCCTAATGAACTTAGCTTGTCCTACATCTGGTAGAAAATAGCTTACCAGGATCAATATCATTTGCAACAACTTGTGATGCTCCACTTAGGCTAGCTGCAATAGCTGTTGCTCCACAACCACTTCCTAGATCCAGAACTTTCTTCTTTTGGACCACTTTTGGATTATCAAGAAGATATCTGAGTATATTTTGAAAATAAAGAATAGTAAAAAAAAATAATCAATCTTGCAAAGTCTGTTAATCAGCTCTTCAAAATGCCTTAACTCAATTTGATCTGAAATGTTTACATCTCTAAGCAAAATGCTAACAACTTTGTCTTTTAATATGAAACTGCTTCATCATCAACTAAGCTAAAATTGTATGAGAATGACTAAAAGAAATTATGGTTGTTACAAATTTTTATTTTTACAAACCACACTTCAAGCTGATCTTCAAGAGAGAGAGAGTTTCTCGTCCTGTGACAAAAATATCCATTGGATATAATTGAAAATTAAGGAGCTTGATTAACCCTTACTAAATGACCATGAAGGCCACCTCTAGAATTCATAAGTGGAAGGATGTCTTATATATTATATTAAATGTATTAAGCCATATTTATTTCAATTATTACTTAATATAATAATCAGTTTGCTTTCATGAATTGTGCTACACCACAAAGAGGGACAGAAAAGCTAGGCTTATGTGCTGTAGATGCTAAATCAGCCAATGAAATCTTGGGCTGTATCAACACAACAATTCATTAAAATAACAGGAAATACTGCAGTGGTCATCCCAGTATGCCCGGAATACTGAGTGTAGTTCCAGTCATTATAATACAAGAAGGACACTGAGCAATTGGAAAGAGTGAAGACTAACAAAGATGATGAGCTTAAAAATGGAATCATGTACAGAACGGTTAAATCTAAAAAATAGGGAAAATAATAGTCAACTTTCATTGTTTAAATGTCACAGGGTATGGATTTATTTTGTATAATGCCTAAGAATGGAGTGGATTTCATGGCTGAAATCCAAACTGAAAAGCAACAATTTCCTGACCATGTGAGCTATTAAGCGTGCCTCCTGGAGTAATGGATGCTTCGGTGGTGGTGGTGGTTTTCAAGCTAAGATTGGATAGCAATTTCACTGAGATGGTCTCAGTACCCTTATCCTGGGCAGAGGGTTGGACTAGAAAACCTCCAAGGTCACCTCTCTTCCATAGCCTCTGAGATACTCAACCAAAACTATTGTGGTGCTTTATCTATAATGGTCACCAGGGGCAATATTAACTGGGTTCAGCTGATAAATCCCAAATAGGACAAAACTGGTCATATACTGTCACCTGGTGGTCAGTATAAGTAAAAGCACAACACAAGGCATACAATACATAGGTATGTAAAAATAGAGACATTGTGAAAATAAACCCTTTAAAAGGAGTTGTGGTAGAACTTGTATAAAAGCTTGTATGTGATGCATGACATTTGTAACATCCACATCTCTCTGATATGAGAGCTTAAGAAAAGGGAAGTAGGTCATACGCCACTCTAAAGACTCAACCAATAAACCACATTATGGCTCAGTGCAATATATGAACTCAGTAAGCGTGGCTGAGTCTGCATTTTTTTTAATCCCATTTATATCCCGCCCTTCTCCGAAGACTCAGGGCGGCTTACAGTCTAAAGCACAAATCAGTGTGCTTAGCAATAATTTTAATGTTTGCTTTAGTGTGTTCTTATGAATTTGGCTATGGTGTCCTAACAGTAAGTAAATTTTCAGTGGTCAAGAGGCACCCCTGACATTTTGGAAGTTGGATGCTAAAAACAGGGTAGTACACATCTTGTGTGTGGCTCGGACTGAAATTTGGGGAATATTTTGCATTATGGCCCTGTTTCTCACCTCTGAAATTTGGGTCAGTTTTCATCATCATCTGGGAAAGATCTGAGGGCCACATATAGCTTTGGGTCAGCAATCTGATTTTCTGAGTAAAGCATAAAAGGCTAGGTCCCAGAATACATTAAGCAACAAGCCTTGGTTTACAAGTCACATTGATGGGTTCACACAACTTTATAGTCGCAAACAAATCACATTTTGCTTGAATATGCTGCAGGAACCCAGTAAATACATCGTGCTGAAAAATCAGGCCACTATATTGGGGAAGGTTGCCATATGTGGTTATATCGTGTATGGGGCAGTTTGGGTTCAAAGGATCAAAATGAAACTACCTCATCTATTTAAAGAGCTGTGCTGGCGCAGTAATTAGAATGCAGAATTGCAGGCTAACTCACTGCTCTCAGCCAGGAGTTTGATTCTGACTGGCTCAAGGTTGATTCTGCCTTCCATCCTTCCAAGGTCAGTAAAATAAGGACCCAGATTGTTTGGGGCAAAATGCTGATTCTGTAAACCACTTAGAGAGGGCTGTAAAGCACTGTGAAGCAGTATATAAGTCTAGATCAGGCATGTTAAGCTGCCGGCCTGCGGGCCGGATGCATCATACTGAAACCGCACCCACCCCGTTGCCGGCAATGGGAAAAAAGTCGCAATACATCGTGCGACGTCACGTGACGTCGCAAGTTTGACATGCCTGGTCTAGATGCTATTGCTATTTATTAGGTTGATATCCTGTACAGGAACAACTCAATCGTTCTACCTTGTCCTCACAATAACAACCCTGTGCAATAGACTGGGCTCAGAAAGAGCAATGAGCCCAAGGATGCCAACTGAGCCTTCCAGTCTCTGTTCAAACACCTTAACCAGTAGACTACACCACCTTTCTTTGTTTACGAAAACTTTGTAATTCCAAGTAACACAAGAGCTCAGAACAAGCCAGCACCAATTAAAAGTTTCCTAACGGTTCTGGGAATAGGAAAAGTAAACAATTATAGCATTCATAAAAGAGGTGGAAATTAAAACCTCAAGGGTCAGGACGGCAAAATCTAAAGAATGAATTTGGCAAACTCGGCGAAAGATCTTGTGATAGGTGATGTGAGATTATCAAAATCTTTCAGGTCTTTGCTTCATTTGCTTCTATTTCATTCTGAGGTTTGTAGGCACCAATTCTGAGATTGTCATTCTCCCAATCATTGAAACAGGAATTAAGCCTAGTATGGATGTTGTTGTGATTCAGGGTCAGCCTGTGGGTTCGGCAGTTGGGTCGGATGACTCAGAGGAGGAGGAGGAGGGGGGTGTTGAAGAACTTGCTGATGATGGCTTTGAGGCTCCGCAGAGCCCCCAGCCAGGCCCCTCCCACCTGGTGGAGACCCAGCTGTGTGAGCCTGACAGCGTGGATGAAGATGACCCACAGCTGGCCCTGTTCAAGGATGCCCGACGCAGGAGGCAGTCAAGTAGGAGTAAACAGAGGAAGGCAATGGGGCTCCTCGGAAGGAGGCACAGAGAAGCCACGCCCTGAACTCTATATAAGGGGAATGTGTGGGAGGGCTGGTTTGCTGAAGGCAACTGCTTGGATTGTTCCTCCTTCTTAGCTCGTGTTTTATGGTTGGTGTCTTGTCTTGCTCTTGTTTTATGTGAATAAATTTGGCAGGCTTTATTCCAGCCTCTTGCCGTTTGTAAAGGGGTCGTCCCTGCTTTTGCTGCAGGGCCGGTAGCAGGCTGGTACAGAACAGATGTAGCTATATTGTCTCTGAAGACTTGAGATCATTGTTCAGTTGTATTTCTAAATCTAGTCCTTAACCTGGATGCACTGATTTCAAAAGGCCTCAACTGCTCCAGAAGATATCATAATTCAGCATAATGATTTATGCAATAAATTCAACTGATCTGAACAATGTACCCCCTATAACAGGTAGCCTATGAAAAGTACCTGGATATCTCAATGGTCTGCAATGCTGTAGCTAGTTTAATAGCTAAGGGCAATGACAGATAGTATATAGTTTCTTTGTTAATCTAGTACCACTGGCAACCAGTCCCTATTTGGGACACCATTCCATGTACTGATTATGAGATTTAGGCTGGGTTTGCATTACACTCATTTATCAACATTGTATCTTAGAATGATATGCAAATCCAACATGTAGTGAGTTTATTGCTCAGTTCATCTTCCCCAACTTGGACATCTTCCCAATGTATGGACTTCAACTCCCAGAATTCTCCATCCAATATGATCAATATTGAGAACTGTGACAGTTGAAGTTGACAAACTGAAGGGCAATTTATTTGAAGAAGACTCATTAAGGTTATCAGCAGAACTGAGAAAGTCCTACATGACTTGGGATAAGGATTCTTTTGTACACTAATATGCCTCAGGCTTTATAATATACTGTTCGGGAAATCAGGTGAATTCCATTTTTACTATCCTTTATTATACTATTATAGCACCATTTAGTCAGCTTCCTATTAAGCTGATTGCACAGCAGGTAAATCTCAACCTTCTGGTGTTCTATACCTGGATAATCCTTGGCCTCCTGGCCAGTACATTGCCCAGTAGGGCTCCGCATAAGGCCACAAAGCAGCTTTGTCATGCCAAAACCTGCAATTAGGAGTCAGAAGACGTAATCTTATTTCTGGGGTCAGGTTCCCACTATCAATGATTTCCGTATTCTGCTCTAGAAACATTCTCAGTTCAGGATCTACATGTCTTCCTGAAGTTCTTCTATGGTAGCACCTCCAAACCAAACAGTCTCTCTGCTTCTTCTGCAAGTCTTTTCCAAAGCTGGTCCTACCGCAAAAGTGCAGCAATCTTCTCCAACTGAGAAAAACCATGTGTCCTTTTCCTGCTAGGCCAATGTCTTCCCAACTTCAATATAGATGGTTAAAAATATTTGCCTGGAGCACGTCAAGATTCTCCAATGTCAGACTGGGAATGAGGAGATCTCACAGTTCTGGCTTTCAGAAGGAATGGGCAACACTCCTAAAAACAGAAGAAGATATTTTTGGTTCCTGAAAAGAAAATAACAGATTTTTACTACACAGATTGTCATAGGTTAATTACTTAAATGAGAACTAAGGCAGGCTGTGCTTTTGTATTTAAATTGTATTATTCTTGTTTCTGATTGATATTGTTAATTCTTTTACTTAACTACCCCTGTCTGAATTGTTTTATGAAAATGGATGGAGGCTTTTGTTAAGGCCACTAGTAGTCCACCCTATGTAGCCTCCTCAGAGTGGCGGAATATTTTTGAACTTTGAATCTCTTGTAAACCCCATGTTTCATTACTGACCTTGTTATGAATAGCATAAATTAAATTTTGCTCTCGCTTCTTCCTGATTATTACAAATGTTTGCCCAGTTCCCACCGACAGATCCTCTTTTCATTATAAAGCTATTATAGATTATGATATCTTTGTATGTATCTTAAAAATGCTTTGTGTCAGAATCAAGAACTGGGAGGGGGCAAAGGCCACATGAAAATCTCTTTGAAAGGGAGTATAAAAGTAAAGGTAAAGGTTCCCCTGCACATGCGTGCTAGTCGTTTCCGACTCTAGGGGCCGGTGCTCATCTTCGTTTCAAAGCCAAAGAGCCAGAGCTTGTCCAAGGATGTCTCCGTGGTCATGTGGCTGGCAGGACTAGACGCCAAAGGCGCACGGAACGCTGTTACCTTCCCACTGTAGTGGTCCCTATTTTTCTACTTGCATTTTTACGTGCTTTTGAACTGCTAGGTTGGCAGAAGCTGGGACGAGTAACAGGCGCTCACTCTGTTACGCGGCACTCGGGATTCGACCTGCCAAACTGCCGACCTTCTGATCGACAAGCTCAGCTTCCTAACCCACTGAGCCACCGCGTCCCATTGGAGTATAAATGTTATCAAATAAAAAGTGTGCATTTTCAGAACCAAAAAAGGAAATCTTTTAAAATATACTGTATAGCTCATTTTTAGTTCTTCGCCTCCACCTCCTCCCTTAGGGCTCTCTTATTTAGAACATAAAAATCTTCCAAAACAAACTTGATGCTTAATACCTACATGGACACGTCCATATCATTCTCCTGGCAGCAATATAGAATTTTAAGATTTTTTGTTTTAACATCCTAGTTTAATTTGTAACTCTGAGATTTCCTGGTGATTTCCAATCCAAGATTTAACTGGAAGAGATCAACTAGATCAGGGGTGTCAAACCCGCCACATCATGTGACGTGTCGTGACATATTGCGACTTTTTCCCCATTGCCACGGCCGGGGTGGGTGCAGTTTTGGCATGCCATATCTGGCCCGTGGGCCAGCAGTTTGACACCCCTGAACTAGATGTAGTGATGCTGGTTTTACCTGGAGAAGAGAAATTACATATACCTCTTTCCATTAGGTGCGTTAGTCCATAAAACACTATATTCCCATGTAATTAATTTATGGTGAACATATCCAACACACCTTCCTCCTCCTATTTTCCCCACCACAAACAACCTGTGAGGTGAGTTGGGCTGAGAGAATGGCTCAAAGTCACCCAGGTGACTTTCAGGGCTAAGAAGGGACTTGAACTCAGGGTCTCCCACTTTCTAGCCTGGTGGCTTAACCACTAAACCAAACTGGCTGGTAATGGTTGACAATGTACTACAGAATTAAACAAGCACTTATTTGAGATATGAAAGAGTTAAACTCTTTCTGTTCTATTCTGTTAACTCTAGTTTGTCCTGTCCTTGGAATGAAACAAGGTACAGAATGGTGCGATCTTTTTCAACTGCAATACACAAAATTAAAAAAAAAAAATATTCCTTAACCTTGGATGGTCTTATCCTCGGCAGGAGGAGGTAAAGCACTCGAAGGATGAGATCAGATAAACTTATCCTCCTTTTCCTTGGCAAAAATCAAGTGAGACAAAGTTATATTTGTAATTCAGATGCAATTAATTATGGAATCTATATAAACTGGTTGGAAACCTCCATGAGGTGGAACTTCATTACACATATAATTGGAAATATGAGAGGGTTTGCTCCCCACCATATCTTTGGCATTTTCTGAGTGGCAGAAAGTACATAAAGTCTTTTAAAATTTTATTCTATTTTTTTTAAAAAAAATATTGGTTTTCCAGTTTAACATCTATATATTTAGAAAACATCATGGTGACTGGGTAATCAAAAATTCAGTAACAGAGTTTTTAGTACATAGTTCAGGTTACATTATCAGAACATCCTTCTTTATTTCCCTTAACATTTAATACAACATGCTTAAACTGATAAATTTCTAAGAATAACATGATCAGTTAAAAAGTTTTGTCAATCCAGTTTTAGTTAGACATATCCATGTCCTGTTATTAAATTTGACCTAATTTTAATTTGGGTTATGGTATTCAAGTTTAGCCTTTGACATCCAAAATAATATTCACCCCCCAAATTTCCCATATTTCACTACACCAAAAATTGTAACATCTAACATACACAAAATAGCTGAATAGCTAAACTCTACCTAATAGATTTTCTATTTCACATCCTGATACATCAGACGTTACAGATAAAACAACCTATATTTATCAGTCTACATCTACTTATACATATTGAAATTCTGTTTTAATTTTTAGCAAATTCTTAGTTCTTAGTTAAAGTATTGGACCATAAGAAAGGCTGAGCGCCAAAGAATTGAAGCCTTTGAACTGTGGTGCTGGAAAAGATTCCTGCAAGTCCCTTGGACTGCAAGGCGATCAAACCGGTCAGTCCTAGAGGAGATCAACCCTGACTGCTCTTTAGAAGGCCAGATTCTGAAGTTGAAACTCAAATATTTTGGCCACCTAATGAGAAGGAAGGACTCACTGGAGAAGAGCCTAATGCTGGGAAAGATCGAGGGCAAGAGAAGAAAGGGACGACAGAGAATGAGGTGGCTGGATGGAGTCACTGAAGCAGTAGGCGTGAGCCTAAATGGACTCCAGAAGATGGTAGAGGACAGGAAGGCCTGTAGGAACGTTGTCCGTGGGGTCGCGATGGGTCGGACACGACTTCACAACTAACAACAAGAAGTTAAAGTATTCAAACATCTTTTAACATCAGACATGGGATTCATAAGCCAAATTTCCGTTATTTCAGAATACAAATTATAATGTCTAAGATAAATCTGATATATACATGAGCGCATTCTAGTTTTATCTCACAAACATTTTCTATTTCAGATCCTAATAGATTACTAAAAGAGTGGCCCTTAGTAGCTCACTAATAACTCATTTTTTTAATCTAACTCTAGTATTCTTTTTCTGCCAATCAGGTTTCCAGACCAAAGCCCTTAGGTTGCCAGATAGGTCTCCCTTCGCTCCAACACATATTATTTGGGTCGAAGGAGACCATGTGACCATCAATAACCCACAAAAGCTAAACCATTTATAATCATTAGGTTGTTACCCTGTTGATTCAAATCTCTGAGTTTGCTCTAATGTCTTTGTTTTCAATTCAGTCTGGACTCTTCTTTCCTCTGGGTTCGTCTGCTTGAGATAGAGTGTCATATCCAATTTTGCAGTTGCTGCTTGGCTATCCAGGCTTTCAATAGGCTGCCTTTGTTGATCTTTCGCGTTCTCTATTTTAGCATTACTATCTTGCGCTTGAGATACTTCTGGAATTATAGGCTCTTTAGATGAGGTGAAAATTTGAGTATTAAGTTTTCCCATGCTTTGTTGTTGTTCTTTAGAGTTCCCTGTCTTAGTGATAGTTCCTTGTGCTTTTAAAATTGTAAGTTATTTGGATGGAGTCACACTTTGGATATTAGATTTTTCAATATCTTCTTGTTGTTCATTATATTCCTCTGTCTCAATAGTAGTTTGTTCCAGTTTTGTTGTTTTCTGAATTGTAAGTTCTTTAATTGGAGTCTGGGTTTCAGTTTGTGGATTGAAGCTGAGACCTTGATTTTTCAGTCTGGAGATAAATATCTCAGTAACTTTGTGAATTGTTTCAAGTATAAGCTTATAGTCAAGCAAAGTTTGTGGCTGGTCTCCCTCCATTTCTGGAATAGTTGTAATTAGTCCTTTAGTGGAGGCTAATTTTAAACAAAAGTTAGTAAATGTTCACCTCCACGAATCTTAAAAGCTAAATTCAGCTTGCAGCTGTTTCAGGTTTTTATCTTTAGCTAGCGCCAAGGACAAATCCAGATTATAAACAAAATTATCTGGCAATAATATTCACTTGCTGTACCAGACTTAGCCACAAGATGTCCTCAGAGTATTAAAAATCCTTTTCAGACAGAGTAAATTTTATCAAATTCAATCTTTCTATGTGTTTTTTTCTTTTTCCTATTTTTCTTCCTCTTTTTTCCCCAAATAGGTAAAATAGCCAGTTCCCATGAAAATAGGGGTTTTTGGGTCACCAAGAATAAGAGAATAAAAGGGATGTGAATCCAATTTAGTTAATAATAATTTTTCCAAGGTATTTTTCTCCTGGTGCATTCAAACGCCACCATTTGTGAGGGTGGGAAAAAAGAAAATCCCTCCCCTCTCTCCTTGCAGGGGGAAGCAGATTCAGGAGGCTTTTAACAGGAAAGTGTAGGAAGTTGGAATAAGGAGAAGGCTGGTCTCACCCAGTTCCTCCGCTGTGCTTTCAGGTGCTTGATTGTGTGTTTGGCCTTGGCAGGAAACGGCTGAAGTGATAGGCCATGGGAGTGGCCGATCCTTTCTTCGTCAGTCCGGAGAGCTGCTCCAGGTCAACAGGAGAGCTGCCACCCTTCCACAATCGACCGAAGGGTCCTCTCCCTCGCTCGTTGCCCCTCCAGGGTGACTTTCAACCCCTTTACAGGGGTCCCCTGGCGAAAGAAATCCAGACGACGTGAAGAGCGATCGCCTCACATGTCTGGCCACGCTGCGATTCAGAACCGGAAGCCTCTAAATTTTATTCTATTCATTAGTGCAGTTTTTCTCAACCTTGGCAACTTGAAGAAGTGTGGACTTCAATTCCCAGAATTCTCCAGCCAGCAAGAAGAGGATGACTGGCAGCAAAGTGGCTGGACTCAGTTACAGTGGCAATGGGTGCACCATTGAGAAACTTGAAAGGCCAGATTATGAATAGATCTTCATGGAGAAAATCTATCTATCTGGTTGCTAGGAGTAAAAAATGATGTCATTTGCTGAGAGCAACTGATGGAGATTTGCAAAAACTTTATTCTGCACAGAAGAAAGGACACAAGGGGATCATTCCCACTAGACCTGTGCAAAGTCCACTCCTTCAACAGTACAGTTTTTATAGGTACTTCTCTATAAACCCACCTTAAGCCAGTCACTCTTGGGTCATTATGGCCTGGGTCCGGGTTATTTGAGGGAACACCTGCTGCCGGCATCAAACGCCCTTCGCCCAGTGCGCTCCCACAGGGAGGGTCTGCTCAGGGTTCCGCCGGTGAGAGATTGCCGGCGGGTGACACCCAGGGATAGGGCCTTCTCAGTGGGAGCGCCTGCCCTCTGGAACCAGCTGCCGGTGGAGCTGAGAACTGCCCCCGACCTCCGATCATTCCGCCGGGGCCTGAAGACCTGGCTCTTTGAGCTCTCGGGCCCAGGCTGAGGAGTAAATTTTTAATTGGGGTTTTAATTGTGTACAGGGTTAATTTAATATTTTTTAATATGGTTTTAACTTTTGTATATTGGATTTTTTAATTCCCTGTAAACCGCCCTGAGTCCTCAGGGAAAGGGCGGTATACAAATGCAACTAAATAAATAAATTATGACCTTGTTAAGGTTTATTAATATTGGTTACCTTGCATTTGCAATGTCTAGCAATCATCAGCACATTTGCCTCTAATTTCCAATAACAAGTAGCACAGCAGCCCCCTCCCCGCAAGTTCCTCTTTTCACATGGCATAGCATTACTTTATGTATTCAGCAAAAAAAATATTTTAGCACAATCATTTAGTTCAAAATGTATTTTAAGCACATCTGCTCTCTAGATTTCCTGTTCACATAGTCACCTTGTTCAATGTCTACATTTGCGATTCCGTTTAAGCAAGCATTTGCTGTAGATTTAGCTAGTGAAATTATTTCTATTCCTCTGTATGGATGAACAATTAACTAATTTCAATGCCGCAATGGGGTGTAACCATATAAAGGCCAAAGAAGCCAAAGTTAGGAGAGGATCCTAGAATCCTACAACTTTTCCTTCACATTTTCAATCAATAAGCATTTCTCACAGTAATGGATGTGCAAGCACACACACCAAACTGCAGTCTACATTCATGGTTTCCATGAAGTAGGAAGCAGGGCTAAACTGTACATTGTACTTAGCTGTAAATGAGGACAAAACAGGAGATTAACCCATTATGTCCCACTTACATTGAATTCAAACGTTGTTTTTCTGTACTACATTACAAAATGCCTAAGAATTGTTTATGTGCATTAAAATCACCTGTAAAATTCCAAGCGTCAGTACATTAGGCAAATAATTTCTAATCCATTCTTGGTAACCTCCAGCTTCCTTTCTCTTGCCAAGAGGGAAAATATTTGACGAAAAAAAAACTTAAAAAAATAGTGAATTCGAAGACTAAGAAGAAGAAAAAAGCCTGGAGCCACAGCGAGTACAAATGTGGTTTCTTCCTTTATGCTTTATAAATATATTCAAATGATTTGAAGAAAAGGAACTTTAAGACGTGTGGACTCCAACTCCCAGAATTCCTCTGTCAGCATGTTCATTAATTTGGCTGGCTAGGGACACTCTGCGAATTGAAGTCCACTATCCTTTAAAGTTGCTAGTGACGACAAATAACCCGAGGCCGGTTCTCCATTTAGGAGCCGCCTTCCGCGGACATACGGAGAAAGCGATTGGAAGCCTTGCCCCGTCGCTGCAATCCCGACGGCGAACTGATTTTCAAAAGACCACTTCTTCAAATGGGAACCGGAAGTGTTAGGATTGCGTTCCTATTTGCTTCTCTTCGTCCCGTGACTCGGATTCAACCTGTCTATTTTCTTCTGTTTTCTCTCGTGGATTCTTTTCCTACGGTTGGGATTGTAGCTTCCACCGTTCTCAGCCAGCGGCTTATTGGTCGTGCTGGTTGAAGATGCATGGGCAATGTAGGTGGCAAGCGCTGCGTTGGGAAAGATTGAGTTTATTCTAGTTGTCGCAGGTTTTTTTTTTACCGCGATGCTTCAAAGTTTGTGCACCTTTTTGAATTGTCAGTGTTTCTGCATAGGTACTTTCCCCACGTAGAAAGATGTAGCTGTGGATCAAGTCAGTGAACGAGTATGACGTTTTTGATTCATTTCTTTAATTGGGTTTTATCGCGTTTAGAACGTGTGGAGAACAGATCATGTTTCAGGTTACCATTATGCAGAAATACTGAAAACTTAAAAAGGATTCACAAACCTTTAAGCGCCTGTATACCCTACCCTATACTCAATAAACAAGTCAAATTCGCAGGATTCATGCAATAAACCAAACTATAATCCATGGTTTGCAATCCCCCTTGGCTGGGCTCACTGACGGTGCTGGCCTAAAGACTGTCAAACAAGCAATGATGTCCTGCTAGGCATCCTACAAAGTAGCTATGCTGTCATACACCTCCTTGCCTAGATTACTGAACCTTATACAGGTAGTCCCCAACTTACAATTCATTTAGTGACCTTTCAAAGTTACAATGGCAGTGAGAAATGTGACTTATGACCATTTTTCACAGTTACAACCTTTACAGCAGGGGTGTCAAACTCCCGTCGTCCGAAAGCCACACCTACCCCATTGCCGGCAATGGCAAAACTGTCCCAATACGTTGTGCGATGTCATATGACGTTGCAAGTTTGACATGTCTGCTTTACAGCCTCCAATGATCATGTGATCAATATTCAGATGCTTGGCAGCTGGTTCATACTTATGACAGTTGTGGAGTCCTGGGGTCATGTGATCCCCTTTTAGGACCTTCTAATAAACAAAGTCAATATGGAAGTCAGATTCACTTAACAACCATGTTACTAAACAATTGCAGTGATTCACTTAACAACTGGCAAGAAAGGTCATAAAACGGCAAAACTCCCTTAACACATTTCGCCTAAAGCAGAAATTTTGGGCTCATTTGTGGTCGTAAGTTGAGGACTACCTGTACAAAATGTTCTCACATGCTGATATTAGGCTGTCCTTGATATTATGCAATATGCTTACCAAAGCTTGTTGAAAGCGTACAATATGGCTATTATAGGTGTTAGAAAATAATTAATGTCCCTGGGTCAGTGATAGATAAAGAGTTGCTAACTATCAGAAAACTTGTTGATTGAGTATAGGCCTGTGCCTGCTGAATGATATTTAACTGAAGCCTGAGCTATGGCCTTCTGTAGAATATAATGCTTGAATCTGCATACATTTCTTTATAGAATAAGGAACCAGAAAGTGTGGAAATTGAGGAACTACCTTTGCAACAGGACGTGTGTTTCAAATGGCATATGTCAAAAAGGTAGTGTGGAAAGTTGTGGTAAAAGCAAGATCAAGGAACTAGCGCAATTATTGTTGTAACCCCTGAAGTCGCAAGTTTGTGGTTTTAAGGTATAAAAGGCTAATCTTTTCCCCCCCAGAGATAATACAATTTCTTTTTCCCATACTACATGCTAGACAGGATTCTTGAATATATAACACAATACCATCTGAATTAGGAAGATATCCCTATGTCCATATACATCCATGGCACTATACTCTTTTGGTTGGGCAGCATCTTACATAGCACAGAAAAGAATTAATAGTAAGCAAAAGAAATTCAAGGCATGAGAAAGGAGAAATGGAAATACCGCTATTTCTAAATCCATTTGTTATTTTTTATTTGGAGATAGCACCATCACTTTATACAAGTAATCCTCGACTTACAACAATTCATTTAGTGACCGTTCGCAGTTACAAATCACTGAAAAGGTGACTTATGACCGTTTTTCACTCTTATGACCGTTGCAGCATCCTTATGGTCATGTGATCAAAATTCGGATTCTTGGCAACTGATGTAGTTATGATGGTTGTAGTGTCCCAACCTTTTGACAAGGAAAGTCAATGGGGAAGCCAGATTCACTTAACTGCATTACTAATTTAACAATTGCAGTAATTCACTTAACTGTGGCAAGAAACGTTGTAAAATGGGGCAATATTCACTTAACTGTCTTGCTTAGCAATGGAAATTTTGGGCTAAATTGTGCTCATAAGTCGACTACCTCTACCGATAAACCTAGACCACTTAGTAAGTATTCTACCAAAATACACTAATTCATCTACTCACTATAGTTTTTTTGTAATTTATATATATCATGTTTCCCCAAAAATAAGACTGTCTTTTTTTTCCCTCCAGGTCTTATTTTCGGGGGGTGTCTTTCATACTCAACTCTGGCACCGACAGCCCCACCCAGCTGGTCCACTTCAGCTCCATTCCAGCCTGCATTTCCCAGTCAGGCCTTTCCAGAAGGCTTCTGCAGCTGAGTAACAGGCTATGGATTCAAACTGAGTTATGGATTGACTCGCTCAATTCACGGCTGCAGTGGTCTTCCGGAAAGGCCTCTGACTGCAAAATGCAGGCCTGGCTGCAGAAGATACCGCAGAAGAAGTGGGCCAGTGAGGAGGGGCCTGGCTGCAAGGTAAATGGCTGTGGTGCATGTGGGGCAGATCCACTCACCCATCTCCGCCCTAGCTTGATTTTTAGGTTTGTGTCTCATCCCAAAACTAGGGTTTATTTTTGGGATAGGGGTTATATTAGTCCTACCCCCAAAAATCAAAGTAGGGCTTATTTTCGGGGTAGAACTTACTTTCGGGAAAACAAGGAAATTTGCAATTGTTCAATCCATTTTCCCTGTCAAAATACATGTTGGTTTTGGATACGTTGAGGTTTTTTTAAAAAAAACATTTTTCCATTAACTAAGCAAGTGCAAAAATGGAGAAGAGGGGTGAAATTGAGGTAATTAACTAATGAGTCATACCGGTAGTATCTTCACATACAATAGGCCAAGGATTATAATATATACTGTAACATCATCAGTAGAAACGCAAAAGGCAGGTGACCTTGTTGGCCGTGGAAGTTTAGCAGGGTCAGACCTAGTTAGAACTTGGACTGGACACCACAGAAAATCTAGGGTCTATAAAGTAGACTTGGAAGTCCAAAAAGCATCTTAGAAACTGGCAGTAGTGAACCATTTCTATCTTGCAACCAAGAAAGCTCTGTGGATGATGTGGTCACAAGGAGGCAAGGGCCACTGTAAGCTGTTTGCCTTTGCAGAGTCAAAAAGAGCTAGTGAATGGGAGTCAAGTCATATTCCCCTTATACAGATAAAGAACAATGAGATAGTGATTAATGGAAGGGCAGCCATAAATCATGGTGATTATTACATTTTAAATTTTGATATTGTAAAAAAAAATCTTAGTAGTCAGAACCCTTAATAAGTTTACTGAAAAATTACCCAAAGATCTATCTCATCAACAGAGCTTGTCTACCATTGCCTAAGCATGCTATAACAATTACATACCCTCACTGAGACCAGGAAAACCTGAATTCACATCTCCAGATATGAAGCTTTATTAGATGGGCTTGGGGCCGTAGATCTTCCTTAGGCCAATCCACTTTCTAAGACTATTGTGAAAATAAAAAGGATTTAAGGAAACACTAAACATGCTGTCTTTTCGGTGGGGAAAGATACAGTTAGAAACAAAGAGTAATCATTTACCTAATTTGAGTCTGCCAGTCTGTCTGTCTAAGGATCCAACTATGTATTATATAAAGATGACTATGACTTCTAGCAATAGAAAGGTCTCAATCTAATATAGCCATGCTGTAATGTACAAAAACAAGTAAGGAGAAAGCAACACAAATCCCAACCTGTATGAAAAGACTTGTTCCTAGTTTACACATTGAGTTGTCCATCACCAAGGTAACTGGCAACCTGTGTTCTAGAACTTTCTTCTGTGACATCTGTTCAGAGGCAGAATTTTAAAATTTAGCAGGTTGTTCCTGGGTTCACAAATTGTGCTCTCTGGCTTGTTTTACAGGTAGTTCTTGACTTATAACAGCTCACTTAGTGACCGTTTGAAGTGACTTATAACCATTTTTCACATTTATGACCATTGCAGCATCCCCATAGTTATGTGATGTACATTTGGATGCTTGACAACTTGTTCATATTTAGGACAGTTGCAGTGTCCTGGGGTCATGTGATCATCTTTTGTGACCTTCTGACAAAGTCAATGGGGAAGCCAAATTCACTTAACAACAGTGTTACTAATTTAACAACTGCAATGATTCACTTAACAAATGCGGCAAGAAAAGTCATAAAATGGGGCAAACTCACATGACAAATTTCTCACTTAGCAACATAAATTCTGACCTCAACTCTGGTTGTAATTTGAGGACTACCTGTAATTACATTCACACAACCTGCTAAAACAAACTATGGTTAGCAAAGTACAAGGGGCCTTTGCTTAATGACCTTTTGTTTAGCAACTATTCAAAATGATGGTATTTTAAAAAGTGGCTTACAGCTGGTCTTTGCACTTACAACTATCTCAGCATCCCTACGGCCATGTAATCACAATTCAGTTGCTGACAATTGTTGTCTTATAAGGATTGTAGTTTACCACGATCACAAGATTGCCATTTGTAGCCTTCCCAGCTGACTTCCAACAAGCAATGTCAGTGGGGAAGCCTCCATTACAAGTCATGGTTACCTGATATCTTACTTCAGGGGTATCAAACTCACAATGTCACATGACATGTCACGACGTATCGCAACTTTTTTTCCATTGCCAGCAATGGGGTGGGCGTGGTTTTACCATGATGCATCCGGCCTGTGGGCCGGCAGTTTGACATCCCTGTCTTACTTAATGATTGTGGGTGATTCACTTAATGATTGCAACTGGGATTGCTGTAGTACACAAGTTGTTGTTGTAACTTGGTGTGGTCACATGATATTTCACTCAATCACTCAATTAGAATTGTTAAGTGAGGATTACTCGTATAAGGATTAGATTATGCTAACCTCATCCTGATTTATCTTGGACTCTGCAAGCAATTAGACACCTTATGACTTCTCAGAATATACATTTAAAATATAATAGAGGCATTTTAGTTGTGGGAAGAGAGCCACCATAGTTTAGGACAACATTTCTCAATCTCAGTAGTATTAACATTCACGGAGTTCAATTCCCAGAATTCCCCAGCCTGCATGCTGGGTACAGTCCATACATCTTAAAGTTGCTGAGGTTGACAAACACTGGTTTAGCATAGCCCAAAATCAGTGACTAATAGCACCTTTCCAACAAACTTTAATAAAAGGCATAACTTCTGTGAGCTACCGTTCATCATAAAAGGTGCTACAAGACTCATCCTGATTTGTGGCATTTTAAAAAAAAATTACCCTTTTGAAAGTTTCTGAAACTTTCCTTATTTTAGGTGCTTCTCTCAGTACAGGGGTAGGCAACCTTGGCTCTTTTATGAGTCGTGGACTTCAACTCCCAGAATTCCTGAGCCAGCATGGCTCAGCTTGGAAACCTGTCCCTTTTCCCTCAGCATTGTTGGCTCAGGAATTCTGGGAGTTGAAGTCCACAAGTCATAAAAGCCAAGGTTGCCTACCCCTGGATAGAACTTCAGGTTTCCTTAAATTTCTGAAGTTACAAGGACATCTAGTGATCATAGATAGTAATACAATGCAATTCAAATTCCTAATTACATATTTGCAGGTTGTTGTTTTTTTAACCAGGATTAGATGAGACGTTCTCTAACAAAGGAATAAATAAATGTTAACATTTTTACCACCAAGAAGTCATAGAAAGCTATATTGTAGAAAGGATGAATGTATATATAGACACTTTGGCTGAAATTGTTTAACAGCAAAAGTTCATTGTATAATTGCAGTTAGGGCAGGGGTCGGCAACCTAAAAAAGAAAAAGAGCCACTGGGAACCGGTTCCATCACAAATTAAAAAAAGAGGGAGCCGCGTGCGTGTGTCCATGCACGCGCATGCGCAAAAAGGTTTTTTGCGCATGCGCGGACGCACGCGGCTGCCATTTTTTAAAAAATGAGATGGAACCGGTTCCCGGTTGCCCGATGGCGACGGCCCGTCTGCAAAGCTGCCGCTTTCGGCAGCTTTGCAGACGGGCCGTGGCAGCTTCCGCAAAGAGCGGCGCCCCTGCCCATTCCGAGAGGTGCGCGCGCACCTCTCCGAACGACCGGAGGTGCGCGCGTACCTCCGCGCGAATGGGCAGCGGTGCCGCTCTTTCAGGAAGCCCGCCGCGGCCCGTCTGTGAAGCTGCCGAAAGCGGCAGCTTAGCAAACGGGCTGCGGCAGCTTCCGCAAAGAGCGGCGCCCCTGCCCATTCCGAGAGGTGCGCGCGCACCTCTCCGAACGACCGGAGGTGCGCGCGTACCTCCGCGCGAATGGGCAGCGGTGCCGCTCTTTCAGGAAGCCCGCCGCGGCCCGTCTGTGAAGCTGCCGAAAGCGGCAGCTTAGCAAACGGGCTGCGGCAGCTTCCGCAAAGAGCGGCGCCCCTGCCCATTCCGAGAGGTGCGCGCGCACCTCTCCGAACGACCGGAGTTGCGCGCGCACCTCCCCAAACCTTTGGGGAGGTGCGCGCGTACCTCCGTGCGAAGGGGCAGCGGCGCCGCTCTTTCAGGAAGCTGCCGAAAGCGGCAGCTTCCTGAAAGAGCGGCACCGCTGCCCGTTCGCGCGGAGGTACGCGCGCACCTCCCCAAAAGTTTGGGGAGGTGCGCGCGCACCTCCGGTCGTTCGGAGAGGTGCGCGCGCACCTCTCGGAATGGGCAGGGGCGCCGCTCTTTGCGGAAGCTGCCGCGGCCCGTCTGCTAAGCTGCCGCTTTCGGCAGCTTCACAGACGGGCCGCGGCGGGCTTCCTGAAAGAGCGGCACCGCTGCCCATTCGCGCGGAGGTACGCGCGCACCTCCCCAAAGGTTTGGGGAGGTGCGCGTGCACCTCTCCAAACGGGCGGTGCCACTCTCCATTTGGAGAGGTGCGCGCGCACCACTGCCCGTTGGAAGAGGTGCGCGCGCACCGGGCGGCTGGGAGCCGCAGGTTGCCGACCTGTGAGTTAGGGAAATCTTTTGTTTTTATTTAAATATCTTAATAAAGTTTTAGATCTTTATTTTTTTCTGCTAATGACATATATTGTGCAACTATTATTCTGCCAAAATAATAACAGTGTCTATGTGACTTCAACAACAGGATGGTGTCATTACAAAAATGTTGTAAATCATTAATCAGAAATGGTCACAGGTAACCTGTAGATCAGGGGTGTCAAACTCAATTTCATTAAGGGCCGAATCAGCATTGCGGTTGCCCTCAGGGGGCCGGGTGGGTACAGCCTGGGTGGGTGTGGCCTACTGGGTGGGCGTGGCTAGAGTGCATATGGCCTACTGGATGGGCATGGCCAGCTCTACATCGTTCGCATCAAGGGTGCCTATGGGGGCCTGGGCAGGAGTCGGACAGATCCGAGGGTCTCTGGCAGAAGGAGGGTCTCTGGGCCAGGGCCAAAGCAATGGGGGCCGTTCCCTCACTCTTTCCAGGATGGCTTCGCGGGCCACATGAAACCACTTCGTGGGCCGCATCTGGCCCCCGGGCCTTGTGTTTGACATGTCTGCTGTAGATTCATCTCTTCCACCTTTCCTTCTTGCAATAGACAGCACTCAATAAAAGAACATGAAAACATAATCATATAATTTTTTAAAAAATTATGGCTAGTGAAATGGTGTGGCATGTCTACATTCCTGTCCTTAGATCAAGGATTGGGAAACCTATTACCCTTCAGAAGTTTGTTAGCTACAAGCATGATTCAGGATGCAAAATGTTTAGAGACTGAGTTGTTCTGACTCTGACAGCTTTTGACACAGATCACTCCAACTGGAAATTGCCAGGTGTTTTTTTTATAAAGTAGGGCAATGAGATTAGAGTGGGTATTTAGAGGTTGAAATGAGAATTTTACAACTGAAATGTGTGGTGATAAAAGGCACCCCCTTGTATACATACGGTAGAATATAGAATATAGATAACAAGAGTTGGAAGGGACCTTGGAAGTCTTCCAGTCCAACCCCCTGCTTAGGCAGGAAACCCTATACCCGTGGTGGCAAACCTATGGCACGTGTGCCACAGGTGGCACGCAGAGGCCTCTCTATGGGCATGCATGCCATCCCCTCAGTCCTAGGCCTTCAGCTGGGTTTTATAAAACCTTTTCGCTTTAGATCTGCTGCTGTGTGCAAAAAAAAAGGTTCAATCAATCAATCAATTTCAACTTCTTGCAGGGAAAAAAAAGTTGGAATTGATTGATTGAATTTTTTAGTCCCACCCAGTCTGCCATTACCACTGCAGCCACGCCCACCCAATGGGCCACAGCCACCCAGTGGCCCATGCCCACCCGGCACCCGATGATACATAAGTGGGTTTGGGGTTGCAGTTCGGGCACTCGGTCTCTAAAAGGTTCGCCATCACTGCCCTATACCATTTCAGACAAATGGTTGTCCAATGTCTTCTTAAAAACTTCCAGTGTTGGAGCATTCAGAACTTCAGTTGTTCCACTGATTAATTATTCTGTCAGGAAATTTCTCCTTAGTTCTAGGTTGCTTCTCTCCTTAACTAGTTTCCATCCATTGCTTCTTGTCCTGCCCTCAGGTGCTTTGGAGAATAACTTGATTCCCTCTTCTTTGTGGCAACCCCTGAGACATGGGAGCTGCATTCACTTCCCAACCTCTGAGAAGCCCTCCCCCCAAATATGAACTGTTTAACATGCCTGTGTAAAAAGTCATTCTTTTCGCAGAAAGCTGAATTGACCCTGAGTGGCGACAGGAAGAAGACTCCGTCTGGAACATGTGGCCCTGGAAACCAGACTGTTTCTATTCACCAACCACAATTCAGAGATAGCGTGGCTAGCATGCTGACCTAGAAGGAAGGGATACATAATGAGAAGGTCACCCAGGTGGATTTATCAAAAACATTGCAAGGCCATGGGTTGTAATGTCCGCTGTCTCTGCCTTTTTGTCTTGCCTTTGCAATGTGGTAGGGGAAGGGTACATAAATTCTGGTTCTGCCTTTGGTCAGGGTGTTTAACGAAGTATCTGTGCTTTGCTGGGAACACAGTATATATATAGTGCATGCACATTAATACAAATACAAGTGTTTGTAAAGTCCTTGCTAACAACCACAATTCAGCCCAACATTTCCATTGCTGAGCAAGGCAGATAAGTGAGTTTTGCCCCATTTTATGACATTTTTTTGCCATAGCTGTTAAGTGAATCACTGCAGTTGTTAAGTAAGTCACGTGGTCCTTAAGTGAATCTGGCTTTCCCCTTTGACTTTGCTTGTCGGAAGCCGGCTGGGAAGGTTACAAATGGTGATCCCATGACCCGGGGGACAGCGCAACGGTCATAAATACATGCCACATGCCAAGCACCTGAATTTTCATCTTGTGGCCACGGGGATGCTGCACAGTCCTAAGTGTGAAAAACAGTCTGAAGCCCCTTTTTTCAATGCCCTTGTAACTTCAAATGGTCACTATGTGAACTATCCTCAAAGGGACTTGGTTGCTTTAAGTGAGGCAGGGTTTGGCCACCGCATGTTGCTAACTTCCTCTTTCCATTGGCCATGCTGGTTGGAAGGCTGCAAGATAGGAATTGTGCCACGTCTGAACAGGTTTTCCATTCTTGCGAGAGCATCTGTTAAGGCTATAGTTCTCTACGTGTCTGACTGTGTGTCCCTTTTGACAGGGCTCCTCTCCTTCGGCTCTTTGGGTAGTCAGGCACCTTTACATACTTTTATAATACAGCATTATTATTACAGAAATAATAATAAAAAATAAATAGTGTCCCTGACTAGAGGTACAGTAGTCCTTGACTTGCAGCAGTTTGTTTTGTGACATTTTGCAATTACACAACTGTGACAGCATCCTCGTGGTCAGGTGATCAAAATTCGGACGCTTGGCAACTCACTCCTATTTATGACGGTTGCAGTGTCCTGGGGTCACGTGTCCCTTTTTGTGACCTTCTGACAAGCAAAGTCAATGGGGAAGCCAGATTCACTTAACAACCGTGTGACTAACTTAACAAGTGCAGTGATTTACTTAACAACTGTGGCAAGAAAGATGGTGAAATGGGGCAAGAGTCACTTAACAGATGTTTCACTTAGCAACTGAAATTTTGGGCTCACTTGTGGTCGTAAGTAGAGGACTACCTGTAAAGATGACTAAATAGCACTAGATATTTGGCTCCTAAGAGAAAGCCGATCTCCTCTTTTCTGCAGCTGATCAGTGTGATAGATAGGAATCCATTTGTATGCCAGTGTTGATGAGGGAAATTTTTCACAGTGGGGAGATAATTGGAAAATGATGACAAGTTTGACAAGCAATAAATGTAGGAACCAAAAGCTTTTGCTTCCTTAATGTGTGCTAAAGTACAGCAATCTGCCCAGCTATCTATATGACTTCAGATTATCTCACTCTGTTATCAAAGAGCTGAGACGGGCAATCTGATATTCTACAGATGTCCATCACTTCCATACATAGAATGAAGGCTACTGCTAAGCTTGTAAGCCGCCCTGAGTCTTCGGAGAAGGGCGGGATATAAATGGAATTAAAATAAATAAATAAATAAATTACCTTTGACTATTGGCTGTGCTGACCAGGTTTTATGGGAGTTGTAGTCCAAACATTTACAGAGCACCAAGATGCCTCCCTGTATCATGGAAGGAAGTTTTATCCAACCATAGATTGCTATGTTGCGTTATTTTTTGTAGTTGCTTTGTTCTATGTATTAGGAAGAGTAGATTAATAAGTTTTCACAGTCTTGAAAGTTGATTTCTTTCTAACTACTGATGGTGATATTTTAGGATGACAAAATTTCATCTATTTAGAGAGCATTTAAGCCTATGGTGCCATCTATTGTGGCTTATTTTCACCTTTCCGTGATTATTTAATACGAGAGTAATTTTGAGACTTCTTACGGAGAAATATTTGTCCATATATGTACTTCCATAAGGGAATATCTGACGTTTATCCCCCAAGGTTAGGGCAACTTCATACCTTTTGAAGACACATTTTATTTCTGTGTTATAGTGAGATGTACATGTGGACATATACTAATGACACACAATCACAATATGTGCACACATACACAGATACTCCCAACTCCAGAAGCTAAGCATGCAACCCAAGAAGGAAGGCTAGTTTGATTCCATCTTGCTACCCTTCATGAAAAAGTTAACGGAACAGGATAATTGAACTATTTTTGCCTCAATTCTCCTAATTCTCTTCTAAACAAGGACACAAAAGCCACAAAAACAAAGGCATAAAACTCTAGGACCCTAAAAAATTAGCAAGTATGTATCTGAATTGCCAGCCCAAATGTTGGAGGTGTGGTGGTGAGTATGCAACGTATTTTCATATATAGTGGACTTGTAAAAAGGTCAAAGCTTTTTGGATTAAAATTTGGTGGAATATGCAAAAGATATTTAAGAAAAGGATAAAGTTTTCTCCGCAATTGTTTTTATTGGGTATTATTACAGATACTACTGTTATAGATGTTAAATTGATGTTGAATTTAATTACGGCAGCGAGACTTTTAGTAGCTCAATATTGGAAGAAGGAAGAACTGCTGACTATAGAAGAATGGACTCTAAAAGTTTCTAACTTGGCGGAAATGGCAAAGATTTCAGCGTATTTGAAAGACCAATCGCAACAGAGATACATGGTGGAATGGAGGAGATGGATTGAATATATTCAGAATAAATATGGGACTAAAAAGTTTCATTTAGCATTTGAATAAGTAGTGGATCTATATGATGTATAATTAGTTAATAGTTATTTTATTAATAATTTGACGATGGAGAGTTAAAATGCGATAGAACTTAATGTTTTATTGTTGTTAGCATATTTTAGATTATGTTCGTTTGTATTTTTATACCCTGTATTCAGCTCTGGGAAGTCGGGGAGGGGGAGGGGAGGGGAGGGAGGGGTTGGTGAGAGGGAAGTGGGAGGAGAGCGGGCTTTTTTTGTATTTAAAAATGTATTGTAAAACTTTTCAATAAAAAAAAACTCTAGGACTCTAAAGGTGTTTCCAGGACACTCTTGTTCAAGGCCTGAAGGTAGTTGAATCTAACTCAAAGGTGGACAAGAAGCAGCATTTCCAAGATGGCTCTGGATTCGTAGAATTCCTTCTTGTAGGACTCAATGTTTTCCTTCTTATCATGTTCTTGTTCCCAAGTAATCTTCTGAAAAACAACTGGCAATATGTAGAGGCCTTGTAGTAAGACCTATAAAAACCTTCTGTATAACAACTCAGAACCGTTGCACCAGATCTTTCATAAATCTTGGAGCACCGGGGAAGTACCCAAGGATTGGAAAAGGGCTGATGTAGTTCCCATCTTCAAGAAAGGGGGGGGGGAAACAGACCCAGGAAGCTACAGACCAATCAGTTTAACATCAATACCTGAGAAGATCCTAGAAAAGATAAATCAAAAAACAGATCTGCGAACAACTAGAAGCAAACAAAGTCATAACTAATAGCCAGCACGACTGTTCTGTTTTGTTAAAAACAGATCATGCCAAACCAATCTCATCTCATTCTTCGATAAAGTGACTAAACTAATAGACCAGCGAAATGCAGTGGACGTAGTATACTTAGATTTCAGTAAGGCATTTGACAAAGTAGACCACAACCTATTCCTTGGTAAGCTAGGAAAAGGTGTAATAGACAACATCACCACCAGATGGATCTGTAGCTGGCTGACATCGAGTAGTCCTCATGTCAATGGCACTACATCCACACGGAGAGAAGTAAGCAGTGGGATACCACAAGGTTCCCTCTTAGGCCCAGTACTCTTCAATATCTTCATAAATGACTTAGATGAGGGAATTGAAGGGGAACTCATCAAATTTACAGATGACACCAAACTGACAAGAATAGCCAACACCCCAGAAGACAAACTCAGGATCCAAAAAGATCTTGACAAACTTGAACAATGGGCCCTATCCAACAAAATGAGTTTCAATGTGGACAAAAGCAAAGTCTTACACTTAGGCAGGAAAAACCAAAGGTACAAATACAAATGGGGCAAGACCTGGCTTAAAAACAGTAACTGTGAAAGGGACCTTGGAGTCCTAGTGGACGATCACTTCACTGTGAGTCAGCACTATGCATCAGCAACCAAAAAAGCTAATACAATCTTGGATTGTATAAACAGAGGCATAGAATCAAGATTACATGAAGTATTAGTATCGCTTTATAAAACCCTAGTAAGACCACACCTGGAATACTGCAGCCAGTTTTGGTCACCATATCACAAAAAAGATGTTGAGAGTTTAGAACTAAGATGATCAAAGGCCTGGAGACTAAAACATATGAAGAACGGCTACGAGACTTGGGTTTGGCTAGTTTAAAGAAAATAAGAAATAGGGGAGACATGATAGCAGTGTTCCAGTATCTGAGGGGCTACCACAAGGCAGAGGGGATCACGTTATTAATGAAAGCACCAGAGGGAAGGATGAGGAACAATGGTTGGAAACTGATCAAAGAGAGAAGCAACCTGTAATTAAGGAGAAACTTCCTGACAGTGAGGACAATCAACCAGTGGAAAAACTTACCCCCAGAAATCGTGGGCGCTCCATCACTGGAGATTTTTAAGAAGAGACTAGATATTCACCTCTCTGAGACAATATAGGTTCTCCTGCTTGAGCAGCAGGCTGGACAAGAAGACCTCCAAGGTCCCTTCCAGCTCTATTCTATTCTAATAACTGATGTGCCAATATGGCTGCTAATATAACCATAGTTTCTTCAAGGTTATTCTCCTGTGTTTCCATAACACCCTGAACTAAACATGAAGGTTGGTTTAATGCTACATATGTACTAGATAGAATATGGTCAACTAATCTTGAGCTCAGCATGTTGAATGATCATATCCATTATGTGTCACCAGTTCTTCTGTTCCCTCATTGATCAGGTCCCGCCCTTGGAATTCTGTTCTTGGAACCCACAGACTTGTATAAGCAGCCCTTGGCCTGCATGTCACCCCATAGTATGCATTGGTAGCTCTCAAGGCATCCCCAAATCATGCCACCAAAATCTAGTGGCAGAGAAATTTCCTGCCTTATTTCACCCAATGTCAGGGCCCACTTCAAAACCTCGTGCTAAGAAAGCAGGACTCGTGGAAGCAGTTTCTTCCAAAAGGAACTTTTATTAGGAGAAGCTGATAGCAGACGTGATAGGCAAGATCTGAGGGTTTCCCACTCAGATCAATAGGTTAAAAGAGTCCCAAGCAAACTCCACCCCCAACTGTTCATCTGGTCAGTTTGAATGGGCCAATCCTCAGGTGTTAAGTCCACTGTGAGAAAGGAGCTGAACACAGGCCGTTCCCAGGCTCGCGATGATGTTGTTGGGTCTTCACACCTTCCCTTCCGTAGCAAGATATAAGCCAGATGGCCGGAGGCACATTCCTTTCTCACCCCAAGGTAACATCAAGGGAGAGACAGTTCAAAGAGCAAGTATGCAGGAATAGCAGAAAGGATAGGTAAAGGTTCCCCCGCACATGCGTGCTAGTCGTTTCCGACTCTAGGGGCCAGTGCTCATCTCCGTTTCAAAGCCGAAGAGCCAGCGCTTCTCCGAGGACGTCTCCGTGGTCATGTGGCCGGCATGACTAGACACCAAAGGTGCACGGAACACTGTTACCTTCCCACCGTAGTGGTCCCTATTTTTCTACTTGCATTTTTACGTGCTTTCGAACTGCTAGGTTGGCAGAAGCTGGGACGAGTAACAGGCGCTCACTCTGCTACGCGGCACTCGGGATTCGACCCGCCAAACTGCCGACCTTCTGATCGACAAGCTCAGTGTCCTAACCCACTGAGCCACCACGTCCCCTTAGCGGAAAGGATACATTGTAGCAAAAAAGAAACAAAGAGACAGCCCAAAGCATTTCCCCCCTCCCCTTCAGGAGAATGACAGAACCCTTAGCAAGGAATAGAAAGAAATAAAATAGATTTTCCCCACCCCCAGTATAAGATAGGTTCTGACACCCACCTTCATATACACAGCAACATGGTCCTGATGCTTCATATGTATTTTGTACTTTAACAAAGTATTGAAAGGTTTTGGCCATGCCATCTGGTGATGCCAATGGACTGGTGCCTCCAATAGCCTTCAGAGGTCGAAAACAAGCCTGAACCCACATCATCCTAAACCTATATTGTGGGTTGTTTTGTTTGAATTTAGACAAATTAACTGAATTAATTAAATTATGAAGTACAGTACTGAGATGTATAAAGCACTCTGCCTCTTAATCACTGTTTAGTATGGTCAATTTCTCCCTTAGTTTTATTGATGACCTTTGGATAGTCTAGCATAACTAATGACAATCTACTCCTTCCCTTTTGGACTTTTGTCCTTTTCTGTGTGACAACACTTCAGATTAAAGGTACATTTGGGGAAGTTTCAGGTCTGCAGCTAATCTAGGTTACAAATTAAACGTGGGAAGATAGATTTGAAGTTTAAAAGGGCATTTGAAAACCCCAATTGTTCTGCCTCCCTTTCCTTGTTAGTTTTAACCAATTTCAGCTTTCATGCTACTGGGGTGCATTTATGGATTAAAAGAATGCGTCTGCAAGATGTTGCAGCAGCATGAAAAGTTGTGTTAAGTGTTTTAATAAATTCCCCTGCCTCTTCAGAATCCTTTCTGGTTTTCTGTTTTCCTCGCTTAGAACAGGTAGTCCTCAACATACAACCACAATTGAGTCCAAAATTTCTGTTGCTAAGTGAGACATTTGTTAAGTGAAATCCTATGATCTTTCTGACACAGTTGTTAAGTGAATCACTGCACTTGTTAAGTTAGTGACACTGTTCTGAAGTGAATCTGGCTTCCCCACTGACTTTGCTTGTCAGAAGATCACAAAAGGAGATCACATGACCCTGGGACACTGCGACCATCATAAATATGAGTCAATTGTCTGAATTTTGATCACATGGCCATGGAAATGCTGCAACAGTCGTAAGTGTGAGAAATGCTCATAAGTTACTTTTTTCAGTGCTGTTGCAACTCTGAACAGTTGCTAAATGAACTGTTGTAAGTCAAGGGCTACCCCGTTACTGAGGTTTTTTTTTAAAAAATTCTTGGTTGGGCTTTGCTTTCTTCAATCAGTTTTCAGTGCTTGCATTAATATTTCCCACATTTGCTGGGAGTCTCTCCCTCTTGTGTACAGATGGTAATATTCTGGCAATATCAGCCCATCGCTGGACATTGGAAGAAGAAGGAACAAAGTGGGAAGCAATTAATTGCCATTCCCCTTTTCACCTACAGTTCTATAAATAGAGCCTCTCTATATATATTTTACTAAATGCCAGTCCTCAAAAAAACACAATGAAATTTATGTAGCGATGTACCTGGAACTTAATATTCATGTAATATGTGTTAAGAGTGGTCCCTGTTATCTTCAAATAAGGCACTGTATGAATCCACCGTGGTATGAGTCACCAAAGAGAAGATTAGTACAAAGCTTAGGACTAGCCTGCAGAGTGGTGACTATTCATAAACAGCATTACTTCCATGATTTGACCCAAGGAAAATGTTTTGCATTATTATGGTACCTTTTTGATGAGTCATGAGAGATATTTATGGAGATAAACTAGCATAATCAACTCAATGGGGAAAGGACTTGTGTTACAGGTAGTTCTCGACTTGTGAGCATGATTGAGCCCAGAATTATGGTTATAAGTTGTGCCGGTTATTAAGCAAGTAGCCATATGACTGCGCTTGATTTTACTACCTTTTTGTAGTGGTCACTAAGTGAACCACCATGGTCATTAAGCAAATCATTGTCCATAATGGGTGTTTTTTGTCAGAACTGGAAGCAAATGCCGGTTTCAAGCATGGCTCTGGAGGCAGACTGGTTATGAGAAATAGACTTGTTTATTGGCTCTGCTCCTACCCACCCTCTGTTGGAGTTTCTGAATGTTCCTCAAATAGCAGAGTTTTTGCACTTGTGGTTTAATTAAATCATATTCTCTGGTTTGTTTTTCATCTTATTTTGAGATGGTCTCCTCCTGGCACTTATCATCAAAATGTAACCCTTTAGAAAATGTTGGACTGTATTATTATTTCAGGCACAGCTGGTCTCTTGCAGCAAGATAAAACCATGACAATCAAGTTTGTGGTTTACTGTGTGAAACAAATCTCAAAAGTGTAATTAATTTGCAGTTCAGTGTGTTGTGTGCTTCCAGGTCACTGAGTTAATTCGATAAGCCATGGTTCAGATCAGTCCATAGAAACACAGCAACGGGTCCTGACTTGCTGTCTAAATGTTCTGGTGGGTAATTGAATTTTCTACCTATTTCATGTAATCTGCAGAGCTACTCCAACAGAGAACAGAGATTGCAGTAGATCCATTTTGGAATAATTAGATATGGGCTCATGCCACATCCAGCTATTGCTCTGCAGAAAGGGTTGCAACTGCCATAAAGCTGATCTTGTAAGGCATTTTCTTGGCAAGCATGCCTAGGTTAAAAGTGTTTTCTTGAAACCGTTCTCTTCATGCTTCACTGCACTGTACAGTTTTACCATTTGAAACTATGACTTTCAGAAGCTGCACACGATCTAGGCCAGGGGCCAGCTGTGTCCAAAATAATCAGCTCAGAACAGTTCCAGAGGTCAAAAAAACACATTAAAAGTGAATTGGTTTAAGGCAGAAGTACTGTACTCCATCTAGAGTCCCAGAGTTCTTTGGGGCAAGTCTCCCTTCCCCCAAGCCCTTCTGCAACTGATCATTGTTAATGTATTAGATGTCCTGTTCCCCCCACTTTTTTTTCCTGAGCACTGAGGAATGGAAAGGTACAGTTTAAGAAAACCTAATGATCAGCATGTTTTAATTCCCTGTTCTTAATTCTGCCTTCACTTGGATTCACTCTTCACTTGGATTCTCCAGTTCATTTGGAATTAGCCTAATTAAGATAGAGTTTAGCAAAAGGGGCTCTCCAGATATGTTGTACCACAGCTGCCTTGATCCCTAAGTACCATGGCCGTTGATCATGCTGGCTGTGGTTGATGGGAGCTGTGGTCCCCTGTTCCTCTAGAGCAGGGGTGTCAAACTGCCAGCCCGTGGGCCGGTTTCATCACACCGAAGCCGTGCCTACCCCATTGCTGGCAATGCAAAAGAGTCGCGATACGTCATGTGACATGGCAAGTTTGACACCCATGCTCTAGAGAGATTTAAGGAAAGCTCTTATCTGCTTTTGGTTTCACACCCTGTGTAAATGGAGCTATTATGATTTATAAAACCCACTTTTTGACAAATGCAATAGGCAAAACCAATCTGTATGTGAACATATATTGTAGTGAATTGTGTATGATTAGGAAATAGTATCACTGTCTTTATTGCCTTCAATGCTTTTCTCTGCATCAGACCTCACTAACTCTTCCTCAGGGGTGTCTGATAACCAGGGCACGGGATATATAATCTTAACCTGTTTGAAGACCATCAGATTGAGAGAGGCTGTTGTGCAGAATATAGTTTAATACAAGTGAACATTTACATTTTTGCCATAACTTAAACATTTAATGCTTTTTTGGATTTCTTTAGACCAGGGTTTTCCAAAGTGATAAATACTGATCCCCAAGAGTTGATGAGTCTATCCAAGCGGACAGTAAATCTACCGTGTGTGTGTGTGTGTGTGTGTGTGTGTGTGTGTGTGTGTGAATAAGTGATGGAATCACTTATTGGGATTGGGATCAATTAAGCTTTTGAGGTAGAGGTCCATGCCAGTCTCTAGCACTATTGAGTGGCTGATGAGACAGTGTTACCCACGATTATTATTATTGTTAGTTATCAATAGTAGTATAAATTAAATTAGGACAGCCAGTTTGGTGTAGTTGTTAAGGTATCAAGATAGAAATCAGTCCCACCTTGGTCCTAAAACCAGCTGAGTGACCTTGGACCAGTCACACACACTCAGCCCTAGGAAGGAGGCAATGGCAAACCATTATGGGGAGAGAAACCTTGCCAAGACCAGCAGGGAATTGTCCAGGCAGTCTCCAGGAGTCAAAAACAAAGTTATACACAGTTAAAGTAGTATTAAATCATTTTTATATAATACAGATAGTCCTCAACTTACAACCACAACCCAGCCCAAAATCTATGTTGCTAAGTGAAACATTTATGTGAGTTTTGCCCCATTTAGTGACTTTTCTTGCCACAGTTGTTAAGTGAATAATTGCAGTTATTAAATTAGTAACATAGTTGTTAAATAAATCTGGCTTTGCTTGTCAGAAGGTTGCAAAAGAATGATTACATGACCCTAGGACACTACAACCGTCACAAATATGAACCCGTTATCAAGCATCTGAATCTTGATCCCACGACCATGGGGATGTTGCAGTGGTCATAAGTGTGAAAAACGGTCATAACTCATTTTCAGTGCTGTTGTAACTTTAAAAAGTCACTAAACGAACTGTTGTAAGTTGAGGACTACTTGTAAATTTTGGAGGTCAAACACAAAACTTCATGAAGGTGTGGATGAATTGAAAAGACACTATTTCAGATAATATTTATGCAGCTTGTTATTCAGCTTTGTACTCTCTTAATTGTCTGGGTTACACCGGAAATCAGGGGTAGGCAACCTCGGCTCTTTTATGACTCATGGACTTCGACTCCCAGAATTCCTGAGTCAGCATAGCTGACTCAGGAATTCTGGGAGTCGAAGTCCATGAGTCATAAAAGAGCCGCGGTTGCCTACCCCTGCACCAGATGGTTTCCTATGGCGTAGGAGCCTCCAAAATGAGATGGGGTCAGCAGTTCCGGCGGGTACCCACTCCCCGGCTGGCTTTTTAATTTTTTTTAATTTTTAATTCCATTTATATCCCGCCCTTCTCCGAAGACTCAGGGCGGCTTACAAGCTTAGCAGTAGCCTTCATTCTATGTATATGCCTGCATTATTAGGGCTTTCACCTCACCCCCAAGCGGCATTATTGCAAAGTCAGCTTAATTGCCCCCAACAATCTGGGTCCTCATTTGACCTACCTCGGAAGGATGGAAGGCTGAGTCAACCTTGAGCCTGGTGGGATGCGAACCTACACTAATTGCAGGCAGCTGGGGTTACTTAAGGAGGCATTAGCCCACTGCTCCACCAAGGCTTTGTCACAGCTTCCCCCACTCCGGCGCGTCGCTTCTCGGGGCGGAGAGCGATTTAAATGTCCCGCCGAAGAGGCGGGGCGGAAGCGGCTGGCGGGCCTCCTTTCTCCTCCCGCGGCTCTGATTGGCGGCGGCGGCGGCGCTGCGGGAGGAGGCGGGGCCGCGGGAGGGTGCCTGGCTGGCTTTGGGCGCCGCTGCAGCCTCAGCTGACCGAGGGGCGCCCGCACCGCCGCCAGCCGCGCCGACGCAGCCTTGGCCGTGCGCCCCGTGGCCAGGGAGGCCGCCACCCGGGCCATGGAGGCAGCGCGGCGGAGGCGTTAAGAGCGCCGCTGGCATCGCGCCTGCCGGGGAGCCCAGGCGAGCGGGCCAGGCGACAGCCGGAGCGGGGAAGAGATGAGCGGCGGCGGCGGCGGCGGCGGCAGCGGGGCTCCTTCGGGGCCGGGCTCCGGCTCAGCGCCCTGCCGCTTCGCCCACTACTTTGTGCTGTGCGGGATCGACGCCGACAGCGGCTTGGAGCCGGATGAACTAGCAGGTAAGCCGAGGAAGATAGGACGGGCAGGACAAAGGGGATAGCGGGGATCCCTCCTCCTGGCTTCGGCTGGGCTCCGGAGCGCCAAGTCTGGCGCTTCGTAGGGTCGGCCGGCTGCCTTCCCTCCTCGCGCTTGCTTGCTTCTTTCGGGCATCGCTCTCCCGGGGTGGCTTCGGGCCCTCGGGCTTGCCCTGGTGGGGAGCCGCCGACGAGCTCCCGGTCCGCCGAGACCCCCGCACTGCGCGGGATCTGCTGGGGCGCCGAGCGCAAAGGCAGCCTGTGCCGGGCTCTCCCGGTCGGTTTTTCCCGCCTCCCTCCGACGTTTTCGGGGTGCTGTTGGCCCTCTGGCAAGGAGGGGGCGCCGCGAGCGGCGTTGGCGGGGACCCAGGGGGCGGCCAAGCGCCCCTGGAAAAGGACTCCGGTCGCTGCGCCTCCCCGGAGGGGCTTTGCCGCGCAGCCGCTCTCTCCTTTTCTCCCCGGGGTTGCCATGAGGAGATTAACTGGGACGGGCACTTCGGGGGAGGAACCCCCCCTCTCCAAAGGCCAGCCTTTCGATCCTCTTGAGACATCCCCCCCCTCCTCCGCCCCATTATGCCTTTCTAATTCCCCGGCCAATACAATCCACACCGTTAAAAGAAGGTGGGTTTAAAGGAGGTTTAATTTTTCTTAGGAAGCAGCAACTGATCACCTTGCCCCATAATGTTTATCCTCAGGTCTAATCATCCCCTGGTTTACACACACACACACACACACACACACACACACACACACATTCCTCTTTTCTTTATATCCCCGCCCATTTTCCAAAATCGTGATGCCTCCAAGCTGCAGTAGCCAGGTTTGGTTATGTCACTGGCAAGAGTAACCATGTTTCAATGCAGTTGTCTTTACCATAGGTTGGATAACAATCGGCGTTCCCCCTCCCCGTGGCCTTCGCTGGTGTTGCACAGGCCCAGGTGTTGTGAAAGATTTATACGCTTCCCTGGTTGTTGCACAGCCTCCCTGTTGAATCAAGGGCTTGCTGAGGTCCAAAGAACAGAAAAAACCACCTTTGTAACTACTGTGTTGCTACAGAATGGGCCTCTTGAAAGTGGCTGGTTTAAACCCCTTTTGGGGAGGGATTGGACTGTGCTGTCAAAAACCTCTAGCTGTGATGGACAGAGAGGAAGATACTAATTAATATTGCACCAGTATTAATATGGCAACACAGTCCACTGACTATCCCAAAAATATACAGGGAAGAAATAATCATTGAACTATACTTAAGAAGCTTATAATGGGGGGGGGGGAAGGGAAGGGTTCTTCACCAATAGATTGTGGGTCTTTGAATAAAGGAAATTCAATGATTTAAGAAGAACAAAAAACATTTCCTAAAAAATGTGTATTCTCCAAAATATGGTATATTGGTTTTTAGCAGAACTATTTCATTCCTCTCTTTGTTTCCTCCAGAGCTGTCTGGACCTAATTATTCTCTAGTATGGCTTTCTTTGAAATTTTTTAAAACCTGCATTTATTTATCAGCAGCAATCTTAAAAAGCATCTGTGCATGCTGGGAGAAAAGCCCTTGCTCACATAATTTTAACTAATTTCAGGAGAATTTGCTTTTACCTATATTAAAGCTAGAGAAATGTCAGCCTCTTTGCATAACCAGCTGTAGAAAAGAGGGAAAATCTGTTTTAAAAAATAGATAAGGGTAGAAGAATTAGGAAACCATTTTAAAAGCCTGTAATTACATGCTGTTTGTGGACCCTGAAAAGGACTTAAATTGTAGTGCTGTTTTAGAAAATTCTGCAGTGTCTCGAGCCAATAGATAAAAAAAGAAATCAATATCTGAACTTAAAGTTTGTTCTGTTCAAAATGAGACTAGCAATCTAGTAGTGGCTTAATTATTTCTACATAAAATTGTAAATTTTAGCCTTGATATTGGGCTGATTTTGAAAAAGGCCTCATGTATTCCAGTATCCTATTTTAACAAGTACGTGAGTGCTTGGTAAGTAATAAAATATTTAGAGGACCAGAAACAGATACATTATATGTTTGTCGTTCGGTTATCATATTTAACTTCCCCTAGCAATGGAAGTCTAACTACTTTGCCGCCCTTATCGCGTCCGCAGATAATCACCCCGGCCGCCCTGTTTAGGGTGACTCGCTCCCTCCTTAACCAGGAGGTGAGAGAGGATCCCTTACAGGGACGAGCCGAGGACTTTAGTCATCATCTGGCGGACAAAATCGCTCGGATCCGGACCGGCCTGGACTCTGACTGGGCAGAGTCTGATGTGGAGGAATCAGGTGGTCTTGAGCACGTTATCTGGACTGAGTTCGACCCTGTTTCCCCTGATGATGTGGACAGGATCATGGGGAGACTGAGCACCACCACCTGTTTGTTGGATCCGTGCCCCTCCTGGCTAGCTTATGTGGCTCGGGAGGGAACACGAGGCTGGTTCCATGCAGTAATAACTGCTTCTTTGAAGGAGGGTGTCTTCCCTGCCGCCTTGAAGGAGGCGGTGGTGAGACCCCTTCTCAAGAAGCCTGCTTTGGACCCGGCTGCTTTAGACAACTACCGTCCAGTCTCCAACCTTCGCTTTCTGGCGAAGGTTGTTGAGTGTTGTGACTCAGGGCCAGCCTGTGGGTCCGACAGCCGGGTCCGATGTATCGGAGGACTCAGATGTGGGGGAGGAGGGAAACGAACCGGCTGATGATGATTTGGAGACTTTGCAGAGTCCTCAGCCGGGAACCTCTTCTCAGCTGTGTGAGCCCGAGAGTGCGGAGGATGATGACCCACAGCTGGCCCTGTTCAAGGACGCCCGACGCAGGAGGCAGACGAGCAGGGACAAACAAAGAAAGGCTATGGGACTCCTCGGGAGGAGGCACAGGGAGACCACGCCCTGAGCTCTCTATAAAAGAAGTGTTTGGGGAGGGACTGGTTGCTGAAAGCAACTTTTCCGTTTGAGAAGTCAAGCTCTTGTATTCTTGTAACAGTGTAATTAAAACTTGGCAGAAGCCTTTTGGTCTTGGACGCTTTCCAGACTCTTCTTTTGATTAGGGGTGCGAGAAGAGGGCTGGTTCAGAACAGTTTGCTTTCAGCCACCCACCCCTTAATACTACGATGGAGCAGCTTCTTGCCGAGCATGCCCAGCTCAACCAGCAACTCACCTTGCTGGCCACTCAGGTGGCACAACTGCAGGCTCAGGTACATGCTGCCCCCCCACCCAGGAGGAAATGTCAGATAGCTATGCCGGATAAATTTGCTGGTAAACCAGAACTGTTTCCTGCCTTCCTGGGACAATGCCAGCTTTATATCAGCGTGAGAGCAGCTGATTTCCCCACTGACCGAGATAAGGTGGGATTCGTATTGAGCCTTCTGTCGGGAGATGCAGCTCGTTGGGGCACGCCTCTGTTGGCACAGCCTAGCCCTTTGTTGGATAACTTTGGGGGGTTTTGTGACCATATGCGCCTCATGTACGAGGACCCGATTAAGGCGCAGACGGCCACCCGACGCCTGAAAGCTTTGAGGCAGGGTCAGCGCCCTCTACAGGCCTATATCAGCGATTTCCGGCTGCTTAGCCAGGATTCCGCCTGGAATGAGGCTGCGCTCGTGGATGCCTTTCAGGATGGCTTGTCAGAGGAGATGTTGGATGAGCTGGCCCGCGTGGACATTCCCTCAGACCTGAATGGGCTGATCCATCTTTGTCTGCGGATCGATGCCCGGCTGCAGCAGCGTAAGAGTCGCCGTGCCACCCCACAGACCCCTGCCGCCCCTGTTGTGCGTGAGCCCCCAGTCCAGAGGGAGGAGCCAATGGAGCTGGGTGCCGCCAGGTCCCGTCTATCGGTGACGGAAATGGACAGACGACGATCGGAGGGGTTGTGTTTTTACTGTGGGGACCCTGGACATTTGGCTGCTTCTTGCCCGAAGAAGCGTCAGCGGGCGTCAGTGACCAAGCCTGCCCCGAGAAAGTCCCCTGCTTTGCTATCGGGAAACGGCCCGAGCCCGATCTAGACGGTGTGAAAGATCGGGCGACCCACAACATCCACACCGAGCGACGTTGTTCCGACGGTGCCTGTGAACCTCCACGGCATTTGATTTTGGAGGCACGACTGATCCTTCCTGGCAAGCCAGAGGGGATTCCGGTCCATGCCTTAATTGACTCTGGGGCTACCACTAACTTTATGGATTCGGCCTTTGTGGCCAAATGGGCTGTTCCCCAGTGTCCAGTGGATCCGCCCATGCTTGTGGAGACCATCGATGGTCGAGTGCTCCTGTCCGGGCCTATCACGGCCGCCACGCAACCCGTGTGTATGGCCATCAGTACCCATGTGGAGGCCATTCAGTTCTACGTCACTTCGGATCTGCACTTCCCCGTGGTCTTGGGACTGGCGTGGCTCCGGGCGCATGATCCACAGATCTATTGGTCTCAGAACTTGGTCACCTTCCCAAGTTTGCAGTGCGTGGACCACACCCGCCATATCTGTGCCGGCCAGGTGGAGGGTTCCCCAGGGGTTTCCTTGCCTCCCGAACTGTCCGACTTTGCTGACGTGTTCAGCGAGTCAGAGGCGGACCAATTACCCCCGCACAGGCCCTACGACTGCTCCATTGACCTAGTCCCTGATGCGCCTCTCCCAGTGGGGCGTTTGTACTCCATGTCGGAGCCCGAGTTGGCTGCATTGCGGGACTTCCTGACGAAGAACTTGGCTCGTGGTTTCATCCGGCCCTCGTCCTCGCCAGTGTCTGCGCCCGTGCTCTTCGTCAAAAAGAAGTCGGGCGAGTTACGGCTTTGCTGTGACTACCGGAAACTCAACGCTATCACGGTGCGTAACCGCTACCCGCTGCCCCTCATCCCCGAGCTCTTGGACCGACTCCGGGAGGCTAAGATCTTCACGAAACTGGACCTGCGTGGAGCTTACAACCTCGTCAGGGTTCGGCCGGGTGATGAGTGGAAGACGGCGTTTGGTACTCGCTATGGACATTTCGAGTACACGGTGATGCCGTTTGGCCTGACCAACGCCCCCGCTGTGTTTCAGCATTTTATGAATGACATCTTTCGGGATCTGTTGGACCAGTTTGTTGTGATTTACCTGGACGACATCCTGATTTACTCCCCGTCGCGTGAAGCGCATCATCAGCATCTCCGTCAGGTCCTGCAGCGCCTCCGGAAACATCGGCTGTTTGCCAAGTTGGAGAAGTGCCAGTTCTACCAGGTGACCATTGATTTCTTGGGTCACCGCATTTCTCCTGAGGGCATCGCCATGGAACCGAGTAAAGTTGAGTCGTTGCAGAGTTGGCAACCCCCGCGTCGCGTGAAGGATATTCAGCGACTTCTTGGATTTGCCAACTACTATCGGACATTCATCCCTGGCTTTGCTGCCTTGACAGCCCCCCTCACCCGGCTCCTGCAGAAGAAGACTCGGTTCCAGTGGAACGCCCCCGAACAACAGGCGTTCCAAGCTTTGAAGGACGCCTTCATGAAGGAGCCCATCTTGAAGCATCCTGACCCGCAACGGCCGTTTGTCGTGGAGGCGGACGCCTCCGACATTGCCATTGGGGCCGTGTTACTCCAGGCAGCGACGCCCAACGGTACCCTTTTCCCTTGCGCGTATCACTCACGGAAATTGAATCCCTCGGAGCGCAACTATACCATCTGGGAGAAGGAGCTGCTGGCCATCAAGGTGGCGTTCGAGGCTTGGAGGCATCATCTGGAGGGGGCGCGGCATCAAATCGAGGTCCGGACGGACCACAAGAATCTGGAAAGCCTGCAGACCGCTCGGAATTTGAACCAACGCCAGATCCGGTGGTCCCTCTTCTTTGCGAGGTTTGACTTCCGGGTGCGGTACATACCAAGCGGGCACAACCAGAGAGCGGATGCTCTGTCCAGGAAGCCCGAGTACACCCGAGTGGAAGACAAGCTTCCGCCCAGGACCGTGATCCCCGTCGAGTCTTTTGCTGCGGTGCGGGAGCCGGTGGATATACGGGCTCGGATCCGGGAGGCGCAGCAGCAGGAGGCGTGGGTGGCTCAGCGGAAGGAAGAGGTGGGGCCAGATTCGCCTTGGTCGGTCACGGATGGACTCCTGTATTATCGTGACCGGCTCTATGTTCCAGGAGGGCCACTCAGGGGACTCGTCCTCAGCCAATGTCATGATAACCCGGCTGCGGGGCATTTTGGCCTGTTCAAGACTCTGAACCTGGTCTCCCGTACATTCTGGTGGCCCCGAGTCCGACACGATGTCCAGTCTTATGTCACCTCCTGCGTCCCATGCAGGCAGGCCAAGTCAGCGACAGGGGCCCCGCCTGGTTTACTGCAGCCTTTGCCAACGCCCAAGAGACCCTGGGGGGCTGTGTCCATGGACTTTCTGACGGATCTACCCCCATCCTCCGGCTTCACGACAGTGTTTGTGGTGGTGGACATGTTGACCAAGATGGCGCACTTCATCCCCTGTCGCGGCTTACCGTCAGCTCGCGCCACTAGTCGCATGTTCATCCAACAGGTGTTCCGGCTGCACGGCCTTCCCGATAGAGTCGTCTCCGATAGGGGGGCCCAGTTTACAGCCCGCTTCTGGCAGGAGTTGATGCGGGCGTTGGACATTAAGGTTTGCCTCTCGTCCGCGCATCATCCTCAGACCGACGGGGGTACCGAGAAGGTCATCGGCATTTTGGAGCAGTATCTGCGCTGCTACGTTAACCTGCAGCAGGACAATTGGGTGGACTATTTGGCCATAGCCGAGTTTGCCTTTAACAACTCGCAGCACACCTCCACGCAGATGACACCGTTCTTGGCCAACGTGGGTTATCACCCTCGGTTTTTCCCCCTTTCTCCCGTGGACTCACCGGAGCCGGCAGCGAACGAATTCATGGCGGAGTTACAGGCGATCCATCGGTTGGTGCGACGGCAGCTGGAGAAGGCCAAGGCCGACTACAAGAGGTTCGCCGATCGGTCGAGAAGGGATACGCCTCCATTATCGGTGGGGGATCGGGTCTGGCTGTCCACCAGGAACCTACCATCCACTCGGCCGGCGAGGAAGCTGGACCACCGTTACCTTGGACCGTTCCCAGTCGAGGCCGTCATCAACCCGGTCGCCTATCGTTTAACTCTGCCACGTTCCCTGCGCGTGCACCCCGTCTTCCATCGGTCCTTGTTGGTCCCCGAACAACCGGCTTGTCCACTTCGCCAAGCGGAACCTCCCCCATCAGGACCTCGTGATGGCGACAGCACCCCCGAGTACGAGGTCGCCAGCATCAGGGATTCCCGCTGGCTGAAAGGTCGCTTCCAGTACCTGATCGAGTGGAAAGGGTACGGGCCGGAGGACTTCACATGGGAAGACGCGACCGCCGTTCATGCCCCTGCGTTGGTGACTGCGTTTCACGAACAGTTCCCATCCCGACCGCATCCGGATCGGCAGACCCGGGGGAAGGGCCCTGCGGTGCGGGATAGTGTTGTGACTCAGGGCCAGCCTGTGGGTCCGACAGCCGGGTCCGATGTATCGGAGGACTCAGATGTGGGGGAGGAGGGAAACGAACCGGCTGATGATGATTTGGAGACTTTGCAGAGTCCTCAGCCGGGAACCTCTTCTCAGCTGTGTGAGCCCGAGAGTGCGGAGGATGATGACCCACAGCTGGCCCTGTTCAAGGACGCCCGACGCAGGAGGCAGACGAGCAGGGACAAACAAAGAAAGGCTATGGGACTCCTCGGGAGGAGGCACAGGGAGACCACGCCCTGAGCTCTCTATAAAAGAAGTGTTTGGGGAGGGACTGGTTGCTGAAAGCAACTTTTCCGTTTGAGAAGTCAAGCTCTTGTATTCTTGTAACAGTGTAATTAAAACTTGGCAGAAGCCTTTTGGTCTTGGACGCTTTCCAGACTCTTCTTTTGATTAGGGGTGCGAGAAGAGGGCTGGTTCAGAACATTGAGAGTGTGGTGGCGCATCAGCTCCCTCTGTTCCTGGAGGAAACTGATTATCTGGACCCGTACCAATCGGGTTTCAGGCCCGGACACAGCACGGAGACGGCATTGGTCGCGCTGGTGAATGATCTCTGGAGGGCAAGGGACAGGGGTTGCTCCTCTGTCCTGGTCCTATTAGATCTCTCAGCGGCTTTCGATACCATCGACCATGGTATCCTGCTGCGGCGTCTCAGGGGGTTGGGAGTGGGAGGCACCGTTCTACGGTGGTTCTCCTCCTACCTCCAGGGCCGCTCGCAGTCGGTGTTGACAGGAGGGCAGAGATCCGCCCCGAGGTCTCTCATTTGTGGAGTTCCTCAGGGGTCGGTCCTCTCGCCTCTCCTGTTCAACATCTATATGAAGCCGCTGGGCGAGATCATTCGTGGTTTTGGGGTGGGGTATCACCAGTACGCTGATGATACCCAACTTTTTCTTTCCACCCCGAACCAACCCAGTGATGCCCTCTCCGTGATGTCCCGGTGCCTGGAGGCGGTTCAGGTCTGGATGAGGAGAAACAGGCTTCGTCTCAATCCCGCCAAGACTGAGACGCCCTACGCACAGTTACTCATGCGCTTGTGACCTCCCGTTTGGACTACTGTAATGCTCTCTACATGGGGCTGCCCTTGAAGACCACTCGGAGGCTTCAACTGGTGCAGAATGCGGCCGCGCGAGTTGTAATGGGGGTCTCCCGATACTCCCATGTAACACCTCTACTCCGTGAGCTGCATTGGCTTCCGGTTGCCCTCCGGGTGAAATTCAAGGTGCTGGTTATTACCTATAAAGCCCTACATGGCCTGGGTCCGGGCTATTTGAGGGAACACCTGCTGCCGGCATCAAACGCCCTTCGCCCAGTGCGCTCCCACAGGGAGGGTCTGCTCAGGGTTCCGCCGGTAAGAGATTGCCGGCGGGTGACACCCAGGGATAGGGCCTTCTCAGTGGGAGCGCCTGCCCTCTGGAACCAGCTGCCGGTGGAGCTGAGAACTGCCCCCGACCTCCGATCATTCCGCCGGGGCCTGAAGACCTGGCTCTTTGAGCTCTCGGGCCCAGGCTGAGGAGAAATTTTTAATTGGGGTTTTAAGTGTACAGGGTCAATTTAATATTTTTTAATTTGGTTTTTTAACTTTTGTATGGTGGATTTTTTAATTCCCTGTAAACCGCCCTGAGTCCTCAGGGAAAGGGCGGTATATAAATGTAACTAACTAAAGTATGTATATATATCCTTAAACAAGTCTCCAGTATATTCTGAAATTAAAGGTTAATTCATTTAAGAGGTTTCATTGTTGTCATTTACTTGATATTTTCAGAAATTAACTGCTGTTTTTTCAGCTGTAGAGCTTACTTTCTAGGATATCTGTATGTTGGAATTGAATGGGCATGCTTCAAAGCAAGTGAATACAACACTGTTGACTTGAACCTGAGAATCACAGCAAGCAGTAAAGTATACATGGATACTTTGGCCAGCTGTGATCCATATGTTGAAAGGGAGACTTTTGCCTATGTGACACGCTGCTTCTAGAACTTGGCTAGGTGCAAGAATTGCCATGAAGTAAAGATAGTCCTTGACTTACGACCACAATTGAGCCCCAACTTTATATTGCTAAGTGAGAAATTTGTTAAGTGAGTTTTGCCCCATTTTACGATTTTTCTTGCCACATTTGTTAAATGAATCACTGCAATTGTTAAATTAGTAAGACTGTTTTTAAGTGAATCTGGCTTCCCCATTGGCTTTGCTTATCAGAAGGTCACAAAAAGGGATCACATAAACCCAGGACATTGCAACCGTCATAAATATGAAACCTGTTGCCAGGCATCAGAATGTAAATCACATGACCACAGGAATGCTGCAATAGTCATAAGTGTAAAAAATGGACGTAAAGCACTTTTTTCAATGCTGTTGTAACTTTGAATGGTCACTAAATGAACTGTTGTAAGTCGAGGATCACCTGTAGAGATAATGCATATTAGCATTGCATTCAGATTTGCAACTTTGTATCCTAATGCAGTTTAAGCATCTCAGCTAGTAAAATGTTTTTCTTCTATTTTAGTGAGATAAATATCCTGACCCCAACCTTTTTCTCTGCTTAATATCCAATCTGATTAAGAATGGTGGAGAAAGCTTGTCCATGACTTGCGACTCTGGAGTCCTCAGTGCTGTCTGAGTTTGTTATGCAGATGTTTCATTTCTTAACTAAGTAATATCATCAGAACACAGTTCATCTATGACAGGAGTGTCAAACTGCCGGCCCACAGGCCGGACGCATCACGAGGAAACGACGCCCACCCCTTTGCCGGCAATGAGGAAAGAGTTCCAATATATCGCGTGACATCATGTGACGTTGAGAGTTTGACATGTCTGATCTATGAGTTATAGATATTCTCTTCTATTATTTGTGACCTGTGGTCCAACCCCCTGTCCTCTCATACCATCTTGGACAATGACTGTCCAAGGTTTTCAAGAAAAGATTGGATAAACTGTTTGTCCGAGATGGTATGTGGACTCTTGCCTTGGGAACAGAGGTTTGGACTAGAAGACTTCCATGGTTCCTTTTAGCCCTAAAATTTGCTTCGTCATAATTGTTTCCTTAATATAGATTTTGATTTTTTTTCTTCTGGCTCAATAATAGCAACATTTAGAAGTTTTTAGAGGTAGTAGTATCTGTGCAGACCTGGGCTCAGAAATGAATATAGTTGGCTAGTTAGTACTTGGATAGGAGACCAAAAGGAATTCCTGGAAAAAGACAAAAGCAGATTACTTTTGTACTATTGCCAAGAAAGCAGCATGGAGATGTCCATGAAAGCATAGGGCTGAAGGCATCTATTTTTATTTCATGGAAAGATGTTGCTTTTCTATCAGAAAATGCTTAATTAGGTAAATTATACTTTGCCAAGAATATTTCTGTTATTTAATTTAAAGGTATAACAGATACAACCAAAAATAGACATTAGTTGCAAGCGTTCTCCTTATGAAATGTACTTTAGTGTCCAAGATAATACTTTGTAGTTTTTCCACTTTCAAGCATTAAATTAAATGTTGGCTTTAGTGTATGCAGTATAGTTTCCATTTACATAAATGTTTCTTTTCTCCATGAGAAGCCTTTTGATTCTTTGACACTGAAGGTGAATCCAGTTTCATTTCCATAGCACTTACCTTTGGGGAGTTTAAACTAAAACAACTTCTAATTCCTCTTTCTGAAAATAGCTGTACAATAGTTATGTTGTTATGCTAATTGGGAGTTTGCTGTTATCTTTCCAGTGAGAATATGTTGTTGTTTTCAGAGCTGTAAAAGCAGATTTGCATCCTTCTCAAGGGCGAATGCAAATATCCACAGCAACTCTGATCTGAAATTACATTTCAGTGTTAACTTTTTTTCAGCTGATATTGAAGCTACTCTTGCATTTTTTCCTCCTGCTACTGTTTTGGAATTGACTTTAGAGAGCTCACGTTGGATATATAATTACAGTCTAGCAAACATTAATTTATGTGAACATTTACATGGCATATATTAGGCTCTTGAACCTTGATAAGAACAAAGCTTCTCAAGTAAAATTGGGGATGATCAAGTGAATCCAGAACTTGAGCCTTTACTTTAGCCTTCTGGAAGGCTGTGAAGACCTCCCCCCAAGCATTAGGCTAGGACAGGGGTGTCCAACCTTGACAACTTTAAGACTTGTGGACTTCAACTTCCAGAATTGCCCAGCCAGTCATGCTGTTGTTTCTATTGGTTGTTGGGATCTACCTAGCATTACTATGTGAGATAGGTGGCCTTACAAGTTCAGTAAATAAATCTTAGTGTATTTCTGGCACTACTTTATCCAACTTGCTTCTCCAACCTGAAGCTTCAGAGATGTGGGATTAGGGGTTGTTACTCTTCTGGGGGACACCAGGCAAGGAACATTGGTATAAATGCGGTTTCACCTGTCGCTTTGAATTGTAAATAAGCACACCAAGAGGAGCAGGTTTTCTGTTCCCTGCCTTGTTTTTAGGGTCCTGGAACCTCCAAAATAGTGCTAAATAATGGCAGAGCCTCTATTTTGTTTAAATTCCTGAAAGGTGGAAAGTGGGACAGAAAAAGAGTTAATACTACTGTATCCCTGCAACATTGCTCCCGCCCTGAAAACATTGCAAAATTGTCTTTATTTGGAATTTTTAAAAACGTAAATGCATTATGTGAGGCTTGTTTTGTATGGTGTGGACTTTGATTGATTGATATGCATTGACTGATGCTGCAATCCTAAGGGATATCTAGCTGACTGGTATTTAGTATTATGACACTTGGCGGCAAACTTTAATGGCTAGATTAATCAATGAAATAGTTGCCTTTTAAGAATGCTTTGGTTTGGCTTCCTGTTTGTTTATATAAAGCCTTAAAATGGTCCTGTTTCGGTGGTTCGAGTGGATTGATGGCTTTCATGAAAGCCATTCTTAGCTGGTTGGCAGGATATCAATTTTGGGATAAAAAATGCTTTAGTTGATTAATTGGGAGGGAAAGAGTAATTGGGAGGCTGAAGTGCACTCTTGTTTGTTTCCTACCACTTCTGATTCAAGTATACTGCAACAGGGAATTTAAAATGGAATACAGAAAATGAATATTGGCTTTTGTTAAGGTAGGAACTCTTGTTTTTTTAAAAAGGGCCGCTCACTGGCATCCTTTGTCCTTTGGTATATAATTCTGTGATTTGAGATTATGGGTATAGCCATCAATGGGCATAGCAGTTTGCAAAGACTTAAAGACCCCAAAGTGTTCCACTACATTATGGTCTCCATATATATTTTTATTACACCTTTATTACAGTCATCTCTGGAAGTTCAGGAATTTGATGGATCACTAACTAAATGAAACCTGGGCTATTTAAATTGAAGGAAATGAAGACAGAATAAATGGGGAAAATCTATGGTTAATTTTGGTTGTTTTTTTAAATTAATCAATTACATTTAATAAATAAATATAATATTTACTATAAAAGAAATTTAGCCAAAAATTAAATTATGCCCAAAGAGGTTGATAATGATGGCAAATACAAAAAGGAGATCATTTAAAGTAGCAAATATTTTAAATCTTAACAGGATGTAGGAATTATAATGGTAAAATTTATTTTGGCAAAACGTATTTATTTTGGTAAAAAGGTATTTTTACCTTCCTGATGTGCTGGATTTTAATTCCCAGTATTCTCAACACGCTTTGGAATTTGGGGAGATGTATCCCAACACTTCTAAACTTCTGGCTATTGTATTTTTATTCCCCCTTGGAATCAATTTAAATGTTAAAACTGCAGTGGGATATGTAGCCAACTGATAGGTCAGCCAAATGAGTCAATTTTGCAGCAGCAACTAAAGTTCTAGAACTTTTATTCTGCAAAAAGGGAACCAGATGCATTTTTATTAGCATTATTTGTATTGCATTACACAAAACCAATATTGAATCTAATATAAACATCTTGTTTGAATAAAAATAAAACAAGGTGCAGCCATGATCTTTTGTATCTAGTGGATCGTTTTGCCATTTAATTCCAGATTTTTTGGTATTATTTTTTTATTTATTTTAATCCCATTTATATCCCTCCCTTCTCTGAAGACTCAGGGCGGCTTACAATTTAAGCACAAACCAATGTGCTTAGCAATAGCCTTCATTCTATGTATATGCCTGCTTGTTAGGGCTTCCCCCCCCCAAGCGGCATTATTACAAAGTCAGCTTATTGCCCCCAACACTCTGGGTCCTCATTATACTCTGCAACAGTGTGATTCATTCATTTAGTATATTTCTATGCTGCCCATCCCATCTAGATGATTCAATAAAAATACCATATAAGATTAAAACAATAAAGACCATAAATTTAAAATTCAGTTAAAATTCAATTGATCAAAATAGAGAGGAAGGAAGTTAGAGGTGGGATGCATAAAACCAAAGGTGTCAAACTCAATTTCATTGAGGGCCGCATTAGCATTGTGGTGCCATGGCTGTGGTAGTCACGGCAAACTGGGTGGGCGTGGCTATGGTGGGCGTGGTCACCTCAATGTTGCTCGTGGGGGAGGACGCCTGTGGGGGCAGAGCAGGTTGGGGATCATCCAGGGGTCTCTGGTGGGTGGGGCAGTAGGCAAGAGGCTCGTCCTGCGGCGTGAGGCGAGGCAGGGGCCGGAGCGGCTGCTGCTTGATACCATTGGCTCCCGCACACACAGGCCAGCGAGTGCATGAGGGCTGGTGGTATCTGTCGGCAGCTACAGCCTGCCAGCTTCTCGACCAGCACATTCTGGGGACCCGCAGCCTGCTGCGAATATGGGCCATCCCTCCAGCAGCAGATGGAGTGGGGGAGGCATGTGTTGCAGACCGCTGGACATACCTACTCTGTCCCATCTGTTTTTGCTTTTGGTTGGAGAGCAGGTCTCTGCTGGTCATCTCCTTGGCCCCTCAAAGATCTTGCTCTTGGCCTGCACATGGAGCCTGTTCCCCTTGCGCACACAACGCACTTTGGCCCTGCCTTGGGCCACCGCCACCAGCAGCTCACGCAGGTCCATTAGGCTGCTACCGCCTGGCCTGCCTGGCCTGCTCTGCACAAAGGAGGCGAAACGGTTGGCTAGCAAGCTCAAGTAGAGGTGGTAGAGCATGCCGACGTGTAGCAAGCAAAAGGCCACCCCGAGCAGGGAAACCTTTTTTTTTGCACACGGCAGCAGAGGCCTAAAGTGAAAAGGTTTTATAAAACCCAGCTGAAGGCCTAGGACTGGGGCGAGGGCTCTGCGTGCCACGTGCCATAGGTTCATCACCACGGGCATAGGATTTCCTGCCTGAGCAGGGGGTTGGACTAGATGACATCCAAGGTCCTTTCCAATATTATTATTGTTATTATTATTGTTGTTGTTGTTGTTAAAATAAATGGTTTATTATGTTGTAGATGCTAACTTACTGTAGAGTTAAAAAAGAGTTTAAATTTAAAAACAGTTCATAAATGTCTGTATTACTAATTGAAAATAAGTGTTCACTTATTGGTAGTATAGTAGCATAGTATTAAATCTATATTGGTGAATATATTTGATCCTATCCATAGTCTAAATACTTTGTGGTAGCCTGAGCACTGCAGATGTGTGGGTAGATAGTAATTACTAAATGATGGGTCTGTTATAAGCAAAATTTAAATGTTGTAGCTTTCTTTATTAATGAAATAATTTAGAATACGGATTATGTAAATGCTTTCTTCCTATATATAACTCTATCTATAGTTTTTATAAAATAAACTAACTCTTGGGTAATGAAATTAACAGTAGAGACATTTTTTTTGCTTTATTCCGTATAATAAAAATGGTTAACGCTGTGACACAGCCAATCGTCATGTATATTTTTAAAAAATATCAAATTTACACAACCTGCAAACTAGCTTATAATAGTTATTTTCAGATACTGGGATAAATAGCTTTGCAAATTGATGTGCATTTGCAGTCATTTGAAATAATGTGTTAGTTTGAGCATAAAATATGATGGTTTCACCACAAGTCACGTAATGATTAAAAGCACCATGATTATTTTGAAATGTTTATGCATGTGCACAAATGTATTATATCAAACAAAGAAGGCAAGATACCTATGCTAGCTATATATATGAAAAAGCACTTGCTTCGCACCTAGAAAAAAAAAGTTTAGACATATGTTGTTTTTAAAAAAGGGGGGGCTGGTTTTTGAATAAAAACAAATCTGAATACAGTGTGAAACCCAGCAATAGCAATAGCAATAGCATTTAGGCTTATATATCACCCCACAGCACTTTAAGCACACTCTGGGTGATTTACAATGAAGAAGTGTTATTTGCATATTGCCCCCAACAATCTGGGTCCTCATTTTACTGACCTTGGAAAGATGGAAGGCGTCAGGATCAAAATCTAATTGCAAGTGCAATTGAAATTCTGAATGTTAAAAATTGTTATTCATGTTATCATTTTTGTATAAATGTCAGCTTAACATAAACTCTCTGACTCCAGTTATTATGTACTTTATTAAAAATTACAGTAACAAAGCAAAGAAACCCCTAAAAATAAGTAGCCCAATTCTTAGAAAAGCAGGCATCTAATTTACTGTCAAGATATTCATTTTTTAGAAAATGTTTTTGGCATCTAACATCACTGTAGGGGGCAAAATAAGATTTTATAGTCCCCACTTTATAATCTGGGTGCATTAAAAATTAAGTACCGTAGATTTGTTGTGCTGATCGTGCTCTTGCAATATATAATGCATGCATTGTTTCGTAAAGCAAAAAAATGTGTTGTCTTCATGGATAGTTTGCTGTCAACTTCAGCCATATAATCCCTAAAAGATCATTTCAGCCTGGGAAAGGAAAGAAGGCTGCAAGTTGCTTTTTTGCCATTTCTAATTTGTTCTAAAGGCTCCCTATCTAACATATGATTCTTCCATTTTCTTTTGGAAGTTAGTACAGCTATTTATTCCAAAACTTGGGGGCCTCAGCAGGAAAAGCCATGTTCTTGCTTTCTTTTTGTAGCTGGAAGTTTGGGGCTCAGAAACAATCATCCCTTCAAGGTAGCCTACAGAAGTCTAGCTATTGGAACCTTGGGTTGTAATACATCACATTGAGCAATCTATTTTTTTATTTAATATTTTATAATGCAAAAATGAGGTGCATTTACAGAATTCTATTATAAATCTAAAAGAAAAAGGGTATACATTTCCCCCTTTTTATTTTAGTGGCTGGTTTAGAGCCTTGAATAATTGAGCTGTTACACTCTGCTGGAGATTCAGTTTCCCCGCCCCACATCTTGTATAATCTCTAGGTTTCAAGCTTTCCTTAGATCTAATGTAGTAAATTAGCATCTTCTTTGTATTTTGAGAATTACACATTGATTTTTCTGAACAGATCCTCTACTAGAGTTGAGTCAGAGAACAAATTAGCTATCTTTGTGGCATTTACCTATTGGGAGTTCTCAACGTGTTCATTTAATGACAGTTCAGTATTATAACAGCCTTGGAAAGGGTGCTTTATGGCTTTAAAACACTTCCAGCCATCACAAAATGTTGCAACTCCCCCCTCCCCCCCAATCATGTGATTGCAATATTGTGCTTTGCAACCTATTTTTTACTTAAAGCTGGTTGCCAAGTGCTCCATGATCATGTGATCACCATTTTCAATCTTCTCTACCAACTTCCCCAGAAAGTCAATGGGGAAGATGGTAGGGAAGCTTGTAAACTACTGCTGCCTGCCGAGAGGAATCCCCCCTCACTTCTGGGAGCTGGCTGAATGAGCTGTCTGCTGAGAGGGGCTGAATGCCTTGGTGGGATGCAGAAATGGAGCTGAAATTTTGTTCCTGCACCCCGCCAAAAGAGTTTCTTTCCATGCATAGAGGGAAGCTGGGGTGCAGAAATGGAGCTGAAATCCTTCAGCAGGCAGCTGTTTCAGCCAGCCCCCAGAGATGAGAGGGAGCCAAGAGGGAGCCAAAATCTAGCCAGAGGATTTCAGGGGCCGAAATCTTGCTTGGATTTTGACAGGATTTTCAGTTCCTGAGTGGAGTCTCCCAGGGTCGCCTCACTCCCCTGAGGCACCCCTCGCTACTTACCTGGGGCTCCATCCACTTAACAACCTGCACAATCATGATCACTTGCAGGATCATCTGCAAATACCACAACCGGGAGTGCTTGGATTGTGATCATTTAACAAAGCACTCACATTCTTGCTTAATTGTCACTTTGCTGAGTGGACAAAATTCTGGTCCCAATTGTGGTTGAGGACTGCCTGATTTCTGACCATCTGCCTGGATTTAAGTACTGCTTAGCCCTATGACCACGATGGAGAGCAGAATTTCCATTGCTAAGAGACACAGTTGCTAAGTGAATTTTGCCCCATTTTATGACCTTTCTTGCCACAGTCGTTAAGCGAATCATTGTTATTAAGTTAGTAACATGGTTGCTAAGTGAATCTGGCTTCCCCATTGATTTTGCTTGTTAGAAGGCCGCAAAAAGTGATTACATGATTCCAAGACACAGCAATTGTCATAAATATGAGCCAGTTGCCAGGCTTCTGAATTTAGATCACATAACGGTTATGTCCAAAGTTATGTCCAGGCATGTCCAAAGTCCGGCCCGCGGGCCATTTGCGGCCCGCGGGGCGGTTTAATACGGCCCGCAACAGCCCTCCCTGCTGTATGTAAATGCGGCCCTCCCACGGCCCTCCCTTCTGATTGAGGGCCGCCCCTTCGGGAGCTGCTCCCGCCTCCCCCGCCGAGGGGCCGCCCCAGGAAGCGCAGGCTGGCCCAGCTGCCGCCCCCACCCCGCCAGCCAGGCTCCGGGGCTCCATGCGGCTTCCTCCGCCTCCTCCTCCTCCTCCACCAGGCCTGCTCGGGGCCTGGGGCGGCTCCAGTGCGCAGGGCAAGCACGCGGAGAGCGGATCGCGCCCTCATCCCGGCCGGAGCGCAGCCCAGAGGAGGAGCCGCTGGGCCGGGCATGCCCTGAGCGGCCGGGGGTCTCCGGTTGGGCCATGTGGCACTGTGGGCAAGGCGGGGGTGGCCGGCGGGGGTCTCGGCCTGCCCGCCCATCCCGCTGAGCACCTTCCCTGCACGCCGCGGCTGCCCATGGCGGCAGCTCCGGCTCCGGCGGCGCTGGGGCGCGCGGGCTCCGGCGGTGCCGGGCTGGCCGCTCTGGTACCACAAGGACCTGAGCCGGGCGGCGGCCGAGGAGCTGCTAGCGTGGGCCGGGCGGGCCGGCAGCTTCCTGGTGCGCAACAGCGAGAGCGTGGCCGGCGCCTTCGCCCTCTGCATGCTGTGAGTCCGGGGACCCGCGGGCGCCGCCTTGGGGATGGGCCGTGGGAGGGAGGGGAGGGGAGGGGGCCAGGGCGCACCTGCAGAAGACCCCCCCGAGGCTGGGCATTCCGTGGTGGCGGCCCCGGAGCCTGGAGCGGGGGTCTGTCCAAGCCTCCGATTTCTTTCTTTCTTCTTTCTTTCTTTCTTTCTTTCTTTCTTTCTTTCTTTCTTTCTTTCTTTCTTTCTTTCTTTCTTTCTTTCTTTCTTTCTCTTTCTTTCTTTCTCTCTCTCTCTCTCTCTCTCTTTTCTCTTTCTTCTTCCTCTCTCCTGCATCCATTCTCTCTTCTTCCTTCCTTCCTTCTCTCTTTCTCCTTCCCTCCCTCCCCCCATTCGTCCTTTCTCCTCCCTGTCTCCTTCCCTCCCTTTCTCCCCCCCTCCCCTTCTCAGCCCTGCCTGGCGCTGGAGTCCCGGGGGTGACCTTCCACCATGGAATGAGACGACTTTTTCAGCTGCAGAAATGTCAGCCTCCCGGGACGGGCTGGGCGACCCCCCGGCGGGGAGAGGTGACTCCCCTCCCCCTTCTAGTGGCTTTCCCGACTCCGGCCACGCCGATCTGCCGCTCCTCCAGTGGGTTGAAGGGCCGGCTGCCTGGCCGAACCGCCGTGCTCCTTCCCCTCGCCCCAGGCTTGGCGCGGCGTCTGTGCCGGTGCAGCGAGGCTGACGGTGCGCGCCTGGCCTGGCTGAGCGCGTGGCGGTTCGGCCAGGCAGGAAAAGGTGCAGGAAGCGGCTGCCGCCTGGTAACAGCACCCGGGCTCACAACGTGGAGGCGGCGAGCAAGCGCACGCTCAGGGCGAGGCGGCCGCGGTCCAGTGAGGGAAGAGCGCCGAGGGAGTGGCCGGCCGGGCTGTGCTGCTGCCGAGCAAAGCTCGGCCGGGGCGCCCGCTCTGCTCTGCCTGGCGCCAGCTCAGAGACTCCGCCCGCCAGGCCCTTCTCCCGCTCAGCCAGGCCAGGCGTGCACCGTCAGCCTCGCTATACCGCCTCCACGTTGTGAGCCCGGGCGCCGTTACCAGGCGGTGGTCGCTTCCCGCACCTTTTCCTGCCTGGCCGAACCGCCGCGCTCCTCCCCCCCCCGCCCCAGGCTTGGCGCGGCGTCTGTGCCGGTGCAGCGAGGGCGCGCCTTCTTTGCTGCCGGAGCTGCCCCGGCTTCGAAGCCCTCTGGCTCCCCTGGGCGAAGGCGACATCCAGGGAAGGGCGGGTGTGTGTGTGTGTGTGCACGTGCGCGCATTCTGTGTTTCACAGCCATTTTATGGGCTGGGATGTGGGGAGCTGGACAGGGGTAGGTAGGGCCCTGGCCTAGCAGAATTTGTGAAGTGGTGGAAGTGTGTGAGCTGTTACCAGAGAGTCTGACCTTGTCAAAGTAAGTTTGACAAGGTCAGACTCTCTGGTAACAGCTCACACAGTTTTTTTTTTAAATTTATTTAAAATACATTGTGAAAACTCAGCTGTCAGTTGATCTTATGTTATAAAATGAAAAGTATGCCATTTGCAATTAACTTGGCATAAAATAATTCATTTGCATTTAATTGTAATTGTTCAAAGAATGTTCGGAAAAATGTTCGGCCCTCCAGCATGTTCACTTCATCCAATCTGGCCCTCTTTGAAAAAAGTTTGGACACCCCTAACCCATATGGAGGCTGCAATGGACGTAAGTGTGAAAAATGGCCATAAGTAACTTTTTTCAGTGCTGTTGTAACCAAGGTCACTAAGCAAATGGTTGTAATTTGAGGACTACCTTTACTTGCTTTGAGTGTCTTAGCTTCATCAGTCCTGGAGACCAAATTAAGGATGATTCCTTATTCCAGTAGAATTTCTTTCTTGTAAAGCTAGAAATAAGGAATTGTTGGCTTATACCTGCTTCTGCCATTATTTTTTTTCTCAGAGATTCTCATCATAATTGGGTAGTGCCCCTTATTAAACTCTGGTTATGGGCAAAGAGATGAATTCTGTGCCCAGGATCTTCTGTCTACCAGAATCAAAGGCAATGTTTAATTTATTCATTTTTCTGTGATAGCTTGTAGAGTTTGGCTGCAATTAAAAATGGAGTAATTTTCCCATGATAATCTCAATTGACAGTCTTAATCTTTAGTAGACCACTGTAGTCTTAATGTCAATCTTTTTGTTCCTAATCTTTTCTCTTTCCTCATTCCTCATTTGACTCCTCAAACTGTTGTAATTTATTTGTTGTATATTATCTGCCCTGCGGGTAGCAACTTTAATAAAGAGTGGAAGGGAACAAACTTGTTTTTTATCCTATTCATATGATTGAATGAAGTGCTCACCCAGCTAATTTCCTGGCATAGCCTATGCTCTGCAGTAGCATTTAAATAAATGATTCACAGGATAATCCTATGCAAGATTTCCCAGAAATAAATCTCATCATATCTGTTAACTGAAGAACTGTATTTCAGCATTTTAGTGATCAGTGGAAATGATCATCCCGTTTGAGATTCTCTCATGTGGCTGTATTTTTTTTCCAGTTATCCACTCTAGCAGGGTGCACAAATGCTTTATCTGCATCTGTTATTAGGAAAAAAACAAGACAAAACAGGTTTAATGCAAACAAAGGGAATAAGATTCTGCTTTCAGCGTCATGCATAATACAAAACCAGCTATTATTTATTTATTTAGTGAGATATTTCCCCACTCCCAAATGGCTTTGAGCAGCTCCAAAACGGAATATAAAATGAATACGGTAAATAAGATGCGAATCCAGTTCCTCAACAAAAAAGCATTTGTAAACCACATCCCACAAAGGGCTCCATCCACTCTAACTCGAGGTGTTGGAAAATGGCTAAGGCCTTCAGGAACATCATCAGGGTAGGAGCCTCATTCCAGGTGAGGCTGAGAAGGCACACTTTCTGGATCCTGAAAGATGACACTGTTTGATCAAGGGACTTGGAAGCAAGCCAACTTTGTCAGGTTGTATAGTACTGGTTGGGCAGAAACCATGGAAGATAGGCAGATAACTCAGTAACCTGACTTTGTGCCATCTAGGCCTTATGGATGATAACCAGCCTCTTGAATCATACCTGAAAATATACTGATGTCCAGTGTAGTTTAAGGGTATGACATGAGCACGCAAGAGATGCCCATCATTGCCCACACCCCTGCATTCTAATGAGGTTTCAGGATCTGTGCTTCAATAAAGTTAAATGTTTATCTCAGTCCTCCTCACTCTTTTTCAGAAAATAGGCTCTTTATAGCTTAGTATAAAGGTTAAGGTGACTGATTCTAGGGGGTGGTGCTCATCTTGATTTCTTAGTTCAAGGAGTCCACGTTGTCCAAAGGCCCTTTCCATGGTCATGTGGCCAGCATGACTATAAGCTGAGGTGCAGGGGACCTGTTCTTTCCCACCAAAAAGTGGTGCCTGTTTATCTTTAATTACTGCTATCTGATTCTGGTATCATACTATTGAAACCCTGATCTCAATGCAGACATTTGATTAGGCACGTGAAAAGGACTTTTTTATTAGTTTCTGTCCAGCCCAAACTTTTCTTTTAACATGTGTATAACATGTTGCTCTGAGGATGGTTGGAGAGAGATCTTCTGCTAGGCTGTTGCTGCTTAATTCTTGCTTCTCCTTACTGTTGAAAATTAGTCTTGCCATTGTATATGATTAAATTAAAATTAGCCTTTCCAGGAAGTCCAATGACTGCTAGTCCAGTTAATTGGAGTGTCTCCCCTTTGATGCCATATAGACCCATCTAGCCAATCAGAAACAGCCCAGAAGCTGATCCCACCAGATACATATAGGTAGTCCTCAACTTACAACAACAATTGGGACTAGAAATGTTAAGCGTGCTTTGAGACTTCTTTTAGCCACCATTATTATCATGTGGTTGTTAAGTGGATCCAGCTTCCCCCATTGACTTTGCCTGTGGAAACCAGTTGGGAAGTTTGCAAATGGTAATCACATGATCCCAGGACACTGCAGACATTGTAAGAACATGCCAGTTGCCAAGTGCCCAAATGCTGTGGTGGTTGTCAGTGGAAGGACTGGTTACTTTTTTCATTGCCATTGTAACTTTGAATGCTTGCTAAACAAATGTTTGTAAATGAAGGACTATCTATAAGACTTTTTTTGTAATTTCTTATTGTTATAATTACCGCAGTGGCTTCTTGAAAATGGAAAAGTATCTTACAAATGTTAATTTTTTTTATATTGAAAATCACTCATATCACTCATACATTGAGCCTATTGAGGTTGAGCAATCTTCCCCCAACTTGACATCCAACAGATTGGACTTTATTTCCCATAATCTTCTAGGCCACTGCTTCTCAAACTTTGCAGGTTTAAGATGCGTGAACCTCAAGTCCCAGAATTCCCCAGCCAGCATGGGGAATTGCCATGGTTGAGAAACATTGCTGTAGCCAGTGTGGAGGATTGTGGGGGGTTGAAGTTAAACACAGCTGGGCAGTATCATGTTACTGGAAATAGGTACATAGTTCAAATATAAATTCCAATCCACCAACTTGGAAGCACAGGATTTGTTTTGACTGCAAAACCTCCTTTTTTTCAGCTCTTTGGATGTGATGTCACAAATTCAACCCTGCTGTTTTAGATGGAAAGTCAGTCTCTCAGTGTCTACAGCTGCTGTTAGAAATAGCAAACTGTTGTCAAGTGATATGCAGCATGACTGACACAACATGTCAGGTGAAATGGATAAATAGTCTTTGCACATAAAATATGTATAGGCGGAAATGGAAAGAGCAACTTAGTCTTCTGAAGTAAGTGCTGGCTTAATATCTTAAATCTCAAGGAGCTTGATAGATTTTTTTTTCAGGAGCAAACTCTTGTACCTTATTATTGGAAGCGATGGTTGGTGCTACCGTTGGTATCTTCTTGTTGCTCTGGAATCTTTCTGGGAGAAATTCCTTCCTGGTATATTTTCCTGTGATTTAAATGGATGCTTGGAAGGCCAGCAAAATATCCCACCCACCCATGAGAATTTCACCAAACCTCTTTTCCTTTTTGGAAAAAAAAATCAAAACCAGTTTCTTTTTCATTAAACTGAATAAGAACTGGTAGAAAAATGTAGGCATTTTTTTCTATGCAATATTAATTTGTATAGAATTGTGACTTAAGCTCAGCCTTGGACTTATTCCACATCCTGGTTCATATACTGTACAAAGCCATAGTTTGTTAAAGCACCAAAACAAGCAGTGCTTTATTATTACTAAGCAATATAGGAATCTATCCATTGTTGTTTTAGGCTCTTTTGCAAGACTGGTTGATGCATATTGAAAGACCCAGTGAGGAGGTACCCAATTACCTTTAAACCTTTCATTATATAAACATTACCAACAGTACCATTTTTAACCCAGTCGTTTTGTTTGTTTTCTTATACATAAAAGCTATACTTTCAGTTTCTTAGTTAATAGTAATAGTAATAATAATAATAGTAGTAATAGTAATAATAATAATAATAATAATAATAATAATAATAATAATAATAATAATAATAATAATAATAATAATAATTTTATTTGTATACCGCCCTTCTCCCGAAGGACTCAGGGCAGTGAACAGGGCAATAAATACTAAAATACGAAGATACAAAAATTAAGAAAAGATTAAACATAATGCCCAATGCAATACAACAATAAATACAATACATTAAAAGCAATAATAAAACCCAAACCCATCAGACCAGGCCGGCTTGTTCAAACAAGTAGGTCTTTAGATCACGTCGGAAGGAGCGAAGGTCGGGCGCCATCCGGAGCTCAACCGGTAAGCGGTTCCACAGATCCGGCGCACCCACAGAGAAGGCCCTCCCCCTGGGGGTCACCAGTCGGCATTCTCTGACCGGTGGCACCCCGAGGAGGCCCTCTCTGTGGGAGCGCACTGGGCGGAGGGAAGTTGATGCCGGCCGTATTGTCTTACTTTCTGTTCTAATTCAGCTATGCTCTATAAGTCTACATTCTGTAATTCTCCTTTTTCTGTCTTCTACATTTCTTTTACAGAGCTAATGCCACATTTTACGGTTTTTCTTTGCTGACTCAGATTACAGTGGCCTTCCCAGCCCCATGCAATCTCAAGGTACTTGTGTAGCTTCTCAGCTGTGAAGCGTGGCATGCTCTGGGTCTCAGTTGGAAGGCTTGGTGGTGGTGACTGGCGGCAACGCCTCGCTACTACTTCCCAAATTGTCAACCTTAAAAGGCAGACCACAAGGTACTTTGATGAGAACAGCCATAGCAACAGAATCTTGCAAGTCTGAATGTGCTTCCCTTCCTTCCTCTTGGTTTATCTTCAGGAGAATTGGGGAGTGGCTCTCTGTAGCATTTCCCTAAATCACTTTCTTGACCTGGGCTCAAGTCTCCCTTTTCTGATTTTTTTTCCTTCAAGACTGTCTTCTTTACTCAGTACATGACCTTGGTGATGAAGTCGATCAACGGCCATGCTGCTCTCCCGTTTGCCAGCACCACTCACTGCTGGATTGCTGGCTGACCTTAGGTGCTGGTGTTGACTTTGCTTCACCTTCAGTTGTCAAGTGCTGGAAGCTGCCTGCAGTTGGTTGGCAATCTCTGAGGCTTTGGGGAAGGCCATCCCTGTGCCCTATGTTGCAGGAGAGAGAAGGAAAATGGGTCAGACAATGTGTTCCATTGTCTGACCCATTTTCCTTCTCTCTCCTGGAAGAATTTTTCCCCTCGCAGAGCACAAGCTATCTCTTCCCAAACTGCTCTGCTCCCCTAAAAAGTTAATTAAGACCCTCTGGCTGGTTTCTGCTGCTCTCTGAAATTGGCAAAACCTTAATAAGTTTCACCCTCCAGGCTTCCTTGTGCTGTCTGAAGTGACTTACTCTCTTGTAATCTCTTCCTCTCCAATCAGTGTAAATGGAAATATTAATTTCCCCTAGCTAATTATCCCAGGAGGTAAGGATTCCAAAGGGTGGGGGAATGAAGAAAAGGGCTGTAAGATATAAAGCATTCTTTTTCCAGCTTCCTGGTGAGTAGAGTTCTGGAATGTAAATTTTTCCCGTCGCTTGAGCTCACCCGACTGTTTGGGGTCATATCCTTCCAACAATTCTTTAAATACTCAGAGGTGATTTCTTAATACCGTAATTTCCCCCCATGATTTATTATTTTCCTAGCATCTCCCTTACTGTTCTAGTTCTTTGGTATCCATCCTATAAATTTTAAATTACATGTGGACACACAAGATTAATGGAAACACCTGGCTTGTCTAGTCTTTATTGCTGCTAGACTGTTTATATTTATTAATTTTATTTGCTACTTGTCTAGCCACAAGGTACTTCTGGGCAGCTTACGAGGTTAAAAGCACATACCGTATATACTTGAGTATAAGCCGAATTTTTCAGCCCACTTTTCGGGCTGAAAAACCCCACTTCGGCTTATACTCCAGTCAACAAAAAAAAAAGAACTGTCCCTTCGTTCGGAACAGGCTGCTGAGAGAAGGGAGCGGCAGAGCCTTGCAGATCTGGCGGCAGTCCAGCGTTGTTTCTCCCCCTCGTGCGTGCGTGTGTGTGTCAGACCCACGGGAATGGCTGGTAGGGAAGCGGCATTCCGGCATTTCCCCCCTTCCTGTGTGTCGAGCCCACGGGGCTTGACACACAGAGAAACGCAAATGCCGGACTGCCGCCACCTTTACTAGCCATTCCTGCGGGTCTCACACACACACACGCACGAGGGGGAGCACGAGGGGGAGAAACAACGCTGGACTGCCGCCACCTCTGCCAGCCCTGCAAGCCTCTGCCGCCCCGGCGTTGGTGGTTGAGCTCTTCGGAGCCGGCAGAGAATCTCCCGCAGGAGGAGGTCGCGGCTTTCTCTCTTGCTTCGGACTGCAAGGATTTAAACTCCAGGAACAAATCCCGATGGAAGTTTTTTTAAAAAAAATACTCCTCCGGGTCGGACAGGGGACCGAGGCTGAGGTCTAGGGGTAGTGGGGGGGGGGCTCGCGGACATAGATGGGCTCAAGTGGAAGCCAAGCAGCCCTCCCGAATTTGGGCTTCTGGACGGAGCAGCCGGTGGTGCGTTTCAAAAAGCAGAAAAGTTGGATTTTGAACATTTCAGAGGCCGTGGGTCAAGCAGGCTACGCTTCCCCGGGCGCTGCAACGGCACCCGTTTTCCCCGGCGAGTTTTCCCTACCTGGCCCCTGCAGAATCGCGGCGGCACCCCTGGAGAAGCCTACCCCGAGGCTGCGGCCGATTTTTCCTTCTCCAGGCCTCTGCCGCCCGTTTCTGTCTGACACACACACACACACACACACACGCACGAGGGGGAGAAACAACGCTCTGGGCGGCAGAGGCCTGGAGAAGGAAAAATCAGATTACCCCTTCCACACGTAAAACTTCCAGTTTAATTACAAAGGAAGAAGAGAGAAACTTAGATCAACAGCTCACCTTCATTTCCTCTAGGTTGCAAGGGGAAAAATAAAAATCAAAGATCCTTGGAAGTAATGGTTGGAAAAGTTTGCAAGTCTTTGGGAAAGTTCAAGAAGTGAAAGGAATACCCTCCTCTTGAAAGACCAGATAAGGCAGACAGGGAGATGAAGAGTTCAACCGAGTTTCCTCTTTTGTTCAGGCATCTGCACCTGCTGCTTTTAAACTCGCCGGGCGCTGCAACGGCACCCGTTTTCCCCGGCGAGTTTTCCCTACCTGGCCCCTGCAGAATCGTGGCGGCGCCCCCGGAGAAGCCTACCCCGAGGCTGCGGCCGAATTTTTCCTTCTCCAGGCCTCTGCCGCCCAGAGCGTTGTTTCTCCCCCTCGTGCGTGTGTGTCAGACAGAAACGGGCGGCAGAGGCTCGGAGAGGAGTTAGGGTACACCGGGACTCCCAGGCGCGGACCCGGGTGTCCTTTTTCGCAGCTTGCCAAGCGGTCGGGAGCCGCGACTTGTTGCTTCTGCGCGACTCTTGGGAAGACGCAGAGGGTCCTCTGGCAAAAGCAGATGCGCCCTGGCCGGCCGGGCGCTTCTTTGCTTTCTTTTCCAATCCCCTCCCCCAAAATGTATTGTGGTTGGTATTTGGCGACCGAGTCCAGTGGCTTTTGCTGCTCCTGAGGAGGAGGAGGAGGAGGAGGAGGAGGAGGAAGAGGAGGAGGACAGGTGAAAAGGCCAAGGCTTTGTTATGCGCTGGATGCTCTGGCTTCCCCCCCTCCCTGCCTGTACAACGGGTAGCGATGTCAGAAGCTGGGAAAAGCAGCGCGCCGAGTCCCGGCCGAGGCGACGCTTTTGTTCTCCTCGCCTGGATGCGCTTCCAAAAGTGAAAGAAAAGAGGCTTCACCCAAAACTTGCTTCCCGTTTTCCTCCCCCTCCCCCCTTTTCCCTTTCTCCCTCCTCCCAGCGCGGCGCTTTGAGTAGTAGCCCTTCCACTCCCCGGCTCCCATCCCGGGTTCTTGAAAGCCCCGGTTTTCGTCCTTGGGTACGGGAAGAGGACTCCCGGCGCCCACCCGGCCGAATTGCGAGGGGAGATCGTTCTCCGCGCCTGTCAAAGGGGACCCAAACAAAGAGGTGCATTTGCCGGAAACAACGATCGGAGGGATTCTCCTTGCCTCCTCCGCCTCCATGAAGATTTGTTTTTCTGGGAGGCTCACTTAGAGGGAAGTTTTGAACTGGAAGCCAGGGATGAGACGAGAAACCAACAGCCTGCGTCCGTCTCTCTTTATGTATATTTCTGTATATATCTTATCTCGGGATCTAGACCTTTCGAAGGAGAAGGGGCGGCTGGAGTTCGTGAGTTGCTGTGGGACCCAAGGGTTGGGGGAAGAGAGATGGGAGGGAAAAGGGGAGAAACCTGCCGCTGGCTAGTTCTTTGTCTGATCGGGGAGCCTGAACAAAAGAGGAAACTCGGTTGAACTCTTCATCTCCCTGTCTGCCTTATCTGGCTTTTTGAAACGCACCACCGGCTGCTCCGTCCAGAAGCCCAGATTTGGGAGGGCTGCTTGGCTTCCACTTGAGCCCATCTATGTCCGCGAGCCCCCCCCACTACCCCTAGACCTCCGCCGCCAGCGGAGGCTGGATCCGCGCTCCGCAGCGGCAGGGCGCAGATCCAGCCGGCGGCAGAGGCTTGTGGAGCACGGATCCAGCCTCCGCCGGCATGCAGGCAAATCCTGCTAAAGGGCTTTTCCCCCCCCACTGGATCCGCGCTCCGCAAGCCTCTGCCGACGGCAGGGCGCTGATCCAGCTGGCGGCAGAGGCTTGTGGAGCACGGATCCAGCCTCCGCCGGCATGCAGGCAAATCCTGCTAAAGGGCTTTTCCCCCCCACTGGATCCGCGCTCCGCAAGCCTCTTTCCGCTGCGGAACGAAGCAGCCTGCCTGCTTCTTTCCGCTGCGGAACGAAGCAGCCTGCCTGCTTCTTTTCGCTGCGGAACGAAGCAGCCTGCCTGCTTCTTTCCGCTGCGGAACGAAGCAGCCTGCCTGCTTCTTTCCGCTGCGGAACGAAGCAGCCTGCCTGCTTCTTTCCGCTGCGGAACGAAGCAGCCTGCCTGCTTCTTTCCGCTGCGAAAAGAAGCAGGCAGGCAGGGCGCGGAGGTCCGGAGACCTGCCGACGTTTGGGGAGGTGTGCGCGCACCTCCCCAAACCTCCCCAAACTTCGGCAGGTCTCCGGACGGCAACGGCTTGGGAGAGGTGCGCGCGATCCTGGAAGCACCGAAGCCTCGGCCGCGCGCAAGTCCTCGGTAAGCTCCGGGCGGTCATTTGCTTCGCGTCTCCTGAGGGAAGGGGGGGCGACTGGAGCGGGCGTGTTTCCTCGCCTGCTGGGCGCCGCGATTTGCCCGGGGAACGCGCGGGCCCCGAATGGCAGCGTGGAGCGAGGAAGCGGACAGCCAGGGCTTCCCCGAGAGCCGCGGCCACACAGGGTATTCCTGTGTATTCAGGCTTGCAAAATGGCGGATCGAGCCTCTGCTGGCGGCAGAGGCTTGCAGAGCGTGGATCCAGCCTCCGCCGCCGGCGGAGGCGGAGGCTTGCAGAACGGCGGATCGGCTTATACTCGAGTCAACAACTTTTCCCAGTTTTTGGGGGTGAAATTGGGGGTCTCGGCTTATACTCGAGTCGGCTTATACTCAAGTATATACGGTATATAAAAGATGGGAGGGAAAGGACAGGATATACAGGGGTGAGGAGGCATCTGCCGTTGGTCTATCAACCATCTCCAGTGCGATGCTTCCTCATTGGGGACCCAAGCCAACTGGCAGGTCTTCTAGACTGTTGGTGCTTGGACTAAAATAGGTGCAGACAGTGGAGATTAGACTCCAGGAAATTTCTGCTGCAACCATATCTCAGGGCTCCCTTGCTGCCTTCTTGATGTCTGGGGACTCTGTTTCCATTCTCCTATTGCAGGGGTAGGCAACCTCGGCTCTTTTATTTATTTTTATTTTTATTTTATTAGATTTATATACCGCCCTTTCCCGAAGGACTCAAGGCGGTTTACAGGGCATTTTAAAATCACACCAATACAAAATACAAAGTTAAAAGACAAATAAAAGATTAAATTATCCCTGAAAATAAAACCCCAGTTAAAATTCTCAGCCTGGGCCAGAGAGCTCAAAGAGCCAAGTCTTCAGGTCTCGGCGGAATGAACGTAGGTCAGGGGCAGTCCTGAGCTCTACGGGCAGCTGGTTCCAGAGGGCAGGCGCACCCACAGAAAAGGCCCTCCCCCTGGGTGTTATCCGCCGGCAATCTTTTACCGGCGGCACCCTGAGAAGACCCTCCCTCTGCGAGCGCACTGGACGAAGGGAGCTTGATGCTGGCAGCAGGTGTTCCCTCAAATATCCCGGACCCAAGCCATTTAGGGCTTTATAGGTCATCACCAGCACCTTGAATCTTCTTGAAGCTGGCTCAGGAATTCTGGGAGTTGAAGTCCATGAGTCATAAAAGAGCTGAGGTTGCCTACCCCTGTCCTATTGTTACCAGACTGCTGCTACCAGCCTTGCTGACTTTGCAAAGTTTCCTCCTCTTGTTCTGAGGGTCTGCTGCCTTGGCATCAGGCATCGGCTCTTCCTTCCATTCTTCTGTTTTCTGTTCCCAGTTTTTCCTTCCTTCCTTTTATCTTTACTGTGCTACCACAGCTTATTCTCATCCAGGTGGTTTTGAAAGGGCTGGCACACTGAATAACATAGGGCTAGTCCCTGCCTCAAAATAAGGGAAGAGGGGGAGGACTCATCCTTCCTCCCAAATGTTAATCGTTTTCTACTGGTTTTCATCAGGAACACTTGATTATCTAGGAATTATACAGATTCGTTGTGCCTTCAAATATAAAATCCCCATGATATATTATTACACTCTTATAACAGCTCTGATGCAAGTAGGTATTACCTTATCAGAACACAATGGCAAAAAAAAAAATCCTATGAAAGAAGAGAGGGAGTGAAAAAGGCTGGGGTCTTTCCTGAGTCATTGGCACCATGGGGATTCTTCAGGGAAGATATTGTTGGTAGTGTAGTCCTTCATGCTCTTTAAGCTTGGTGCTTTTCTTGCAGATGTTTTAACTACCAAATTAGATACAAGGACTGGGGTTTGCTCTTATTTTTATTTTATATACTTAGAGGCTTGCCCTTTAAGTGCTGGTGGAAGTGCTCTTGTTTCCTTGATTAGATTTTTTACTGTTAGCCTGTTTGTCTTGCAGTTCCTTGATTGGGGTATTGTTTACTTGATGGTTGGTGTATTGTTAATCTTGGTATTAATCTCAGGTGTTGATTGCTGTTTTATTCTTTTTTGTCCCCTTTGGGCTTTTGCATTGTCTCTTTTGAGCTGTATATAGATGTTGTTTATATGCCTGTTGATGGCTGCTTTGTCTGAGTGCCAAACCTCCAGGAATTCTCTGGCTTCTTTGGACTTAGCTTCATCTAAGATTCTCATTGTTTCCCAGTTGAAGCTGGTTGAGTCTGTCCATGTGTGGTGAAATTAAGTAGCTTTCATTATCTTTTCTGACTGCTAGTTGGTGTTCATGGATGCGCTCTGTTAGTCTTCTGCCTCTTTGTTCTACATAATGGCGATGACAGTTCTTACACTGTACGTTGTAGATGACTCCCTTTTTTTCTTCTGGCCTACTGGGTCTTTTGGTTTACATGGGATGTTTGGAGGGCTTTAGTTGGTTTGTGTGCTACAGTGATGCCTTGTGATTGTGATAACAGAATAACAGAGTTGAAAGGGACCTTGGAGGTCTTCTAATCCAATCACCTGTTCAGGCAGGAGATTCCATACTGTTTTGGACAAATGGCTGCCCAATCTCTTCTCAGAAACCTCCAGTGAAAGAGAACACACAACCTCTGGAGGCAAAATGTTCCACTAAGTAATTGTTCTCACCAGGGCGTTTTTTCTCATAGAACATTCAGAATGGCATTCTGGCACCTTTTTTTTGCAAAAAAAAAAAAAAAAAGCTCCCTCTATTGGCTTTAGGAGTAGGCAATCTTGGCTCTTTTTTATGACTCGTGGACTTCAACTCCCAGAAATCCTGAGCCAGCCACGCTGAAGGGAAAGAGAGGTTTCCAAGCTGAGCCATGCTGGCTCAGGAATTCTGGGAGTTGAAGTCCTTGAGTCATAAAAGAGCCAAGGTTGCCTACCCTGCACTAGAGGAGGACATCAAAATTATTTACAAGGTTACTTCTTTAGGAAGTAAACTTTTAGAATCTAAAACAGCTAATTCAAAAAAGCCAACAGGAAAGAACCTTACATTTTTCATCTTCTGTCTTTTGGAAGGTAAAATTAGATAACAAAATAATCTATTTCCTATGTTAACATCTCTGCAATGAAATCAATAAAGGTAACAGGAAAGAAATGAGAAACATTTTTCTCAATGTAGTATGTCTAATTTAGCTGATGCTAGAAAAAAATAGTATCTTTTGAACAGTCTTGAAAACTATTTTGAATCTATTACAACTAAACCACTTTAAATTAAACAATTCTTAAGAATGAAATATTCTTAATTTGGACTTTACTTTTACTGTTTGGACTGTTGTGTGTTTTGAAAAATAGATTATTTAGAATCTAGTTATGTTGCATTTCAGTCTTTAAATAATTAACCTAGTATATACATAACAATATATGATGTTTTCCATGGTGAGCTCAGCATCAGTAACAACATTTATTAAAAAGGGTAAAATAATTTCTGGTGGTATTATCTGTACATTAAAATTTTGTTTAGTCACAATCTTTCACTTTTCACATTCTGGACAAGCAGTGGTCATGTATCCTGGCAAAAGATGTTACACATGTGCATAAGTGTAGTCAGTAGCATATGCCTTTTTAAAAATATCAAACATGCAAAGAAACAAAAATAAGTCCAAAATATCTGTATTACATCCAGAAATGCCAACTTTGCAACCAATACTTCTCATCCATAACTATGGCACCCTAAGGATACCTGCATACATGCAAATGCTTCTCTGGGATCAGTAATGCAGCAGGGATTGCTTTTTCCTTCCAGTAACAGATTGCTGGGAAATACCAAACATGGCCTTGAGAATTCCATTGTTTGTTACAAATTTTTCTGGATGTGGTTGGAAAGAGGCTGTTTGGCGCCTGAGACCACTGCCACGAGGAACACAGCTCTGGGTCAGGGTTCAGAGCAGCTCCAGGTGGGGGCTCAGCACGGGCTGCGGCATGGCAACTGTGGGGAGGGGAATCCCCATGGCGGCTGTGGGGAAGGGAATCCCCGCGGCATGTGGCTCCGAGCTGCAGGGATGGGGGTGCAAAGGACGGGCAGCGACGCTGTAGCAAGGCACCGGCATGGCTCCCAGTGACAGCACCTCTGAGTTCCGGCACCTTTTTTTTTAAAGAAAAAAAAGCACTGTTTCTCACTGACAGGAAATTTCTCCTTTATTCTAGGTTGGGTTTCTCTTTGATAAGCTTCCATCATTATTTCTTATCAGTGCTTTAGAGAACAGATCAACCCCTCTTCTCTGTGGCAACCCCTCAAATATTGGAAGACTGCTATCCTGTCATTCCTAGTCACTCTCTTCATTAGACTAGACATACCCAGTTCCCTCAACTGTTCATCATATGCTTTAGCCTCCAGTTTGTTGTTTCTGAGATCTTTTTGATATGCGGCATTGTTATCCCTTTGCAACTTGCATTGGTTGTGCTATGGTAAGTTAAGTGATAAGGGACTTTGATAAAGTTGCATGGATATCCATTTTGTTGGAAGATATTATAGATGCTCTGTTTCTTCTCAATTGTTCAGGGTTGCTCCAGTGTGTTTATGCTAGTAGCTTCTCTTGTGGGAGGTTAGATTGTTACCTTGGTAGTGGAGCACTTGGCTTGTGTGGGCAGTTTTTCGATAGATTTATGTTTCTAATTTGCCATCATTGCATCTGCTGCTATCTAGGAAGGGGAGCATGTTGTTTCCCTTGTGATTTTTTTTAATTTAGGAAGATGATGTTCATAGTTTCATGTGTTTTCTCTAAATGGTTCTTTTTTATTATGTCAAAGGTGTCATCTACGTACCGGATTCAGACTTCGGGCTGTATGCGTGGGAGTGCTGTAGATTCCAGGTGTTGTATGACCGTCTCAGCAAAGAGTCCTGAACCTGGTGATCCCATGGGTGATCTTTTGATTTGGTGATATATTTGTCCAAAGAATGTAGCCGGGCAAAGGTTGATAAGGTCCATGATTCTGGGTATTTCAATCTTGGTGTATTTGAGTTAGATTAGGTGTGCTCTGTAGTAGTTCTGTTATGAATTCTTTTGCTAGTTTCAGGTCTATGGAAGTGAAGAGTGCTGTAACATCAAATGAGACCATGATTTCATCTTCATCTATGGTCAGATATTTGCTGTTTTGGATGCACTGTAGTGGGGAATTGATGGAGTATTTATTTCCCTCTGTACTTGTCAGTTCTTTAGCGATGTTGTAGGTTGGGGTTCCTGGTAACTATACAATTGGCTGAGCAGAGATATGTCTGGCATATGTATTTTGCACCATTAAGGTGTGGTAGGATGTTTTCATTTCCCAGTGTTCTTCTTTAGTGATTTGACCTTTCACTTGATCCAGTTCTCTAGTTTCTATATTGGACTGGTGTTCACCAGGATGTAAGTTTATTTGTCTTCCAGTGATTCTTTTTGTATATATTGTGATCTGTGCATGATCACTGTGATTTGGCCTTTACTAGTAGGAAGATGACAGATCAGTTCTAGATAACCAAATATTTGTGACACTTTTCATTGGTCCTTCTTTGCTCTGATTACACATTTATAGACAATGTTTCTTTTAATTTTAGATATCTTCCAGTGGACCTAGATGTGCCTTGTTTAAATGTCATAGAACACACAAGCCTTGGGGATCTTGCAAGAATGCTTAAGGCTTTTTCCGTTTCTCTCACTACCCATTCTTGTTATGTCAGATTCATTCAATGGATTCAGCATAGTGACAGGAAACAAAATGGATTTGTTAGGGTCACTGCTTCACAAAGTGAAGCATGACTTTGGTAGGCAATGAGGCCTATTTTGTAGTCTGCTAATAAAGCGTCCGTAGGATTTACAGTCTGCCATCTGCTCATGAAAACCTTTGTTAGTGTGAAGTGATAATGCAGTTTGCATGCAAGATGTGTGTGTGTGTGTGTGTGTGTGTGTGTTGGCTTAGATGTGGAAGGAATTAATCTGAGCCTTTGTATTGATGAAGAAAGAAAATCTTAATTTATGAGTATGCCAAGGATGACAATTTTCAAAGAAAGCAAAGAGGCTTTTTTTAAAAAATAGTTTTTAATCCAATCAGTTAAGTGCCAAAATCATCTCTGCACTTTTTTAAAATCCTCCCGTTATTTCATGCTTGAAAGTAACTTGAGAAGGGCTTGGATAGGAGAAATTCATCACACATCTAAGGTGCTTGGCTAAAGAATGTTGAAGTTATTCAAATGTTCCTTCTGTGTGCATGTATTTAAGACAGGAAAAAGGAATAAACATCGGTTACTCCTCTGACAATTTTAAGGCATACTATTTATATATAAAGTATTGTTGCCTTTAAATCCTTATTCTAATATAGAAAACCACAGATATAATTGGAATATCAGATGATGCTAATTCATGTTATAATAATTTCTTTCGTTCTACCAACTCTTTGAGATATTTGCCTTCAAATATATGCCTTCAAACATATATTTGAAAAGCTTAGGCTTTTCGATGCCTTCCAGATATATTGTGATGACAGAATTCTGGAAGTTGTAGTCCCAACACGACTTAAAGGTGCCAAGCTAGGCATACTGCTGACCTGTTTTATCTCCTTACATTCATCCTCTCACCTTTTTTTTTGTTTGCAAATTTAAAACCACCTCAGGCTTTTGGGGGCATTCATTTGCATAAATCACCATAGTCCTCCTATTCCAACTATGTCATTGAAATTGGGCAGCCAGTACATTTCAATAAATACAGTTATTGTGATCTGTTCACAACAATGTGAAGTCACCCACTGATTTAGTTGATATTGATCTTAATGTGCATTGAGTTCTTCCCAAGAACCTAGATGTCAAAATATATTGGTTTAGTATATGTGTAGCTCCAAGCAGTGTGGCCTTACAACTGACAGATGGAAATTTTGTCAATGTGCAGATTTTCTTAGCACCATCCCAAATTTTTTTTTGCAGATAACCACTGGGACCACTACTGCGATTTATGCATAATCTTTCAGTTCCGATTTTCAGAACTTATTTTGTAATCTACTCTAGTTCATTGTTTTCTGTTCTACTGTCCCCTGGTATTGCCTCATTAATTATGCACACTTCTTTTCAACCACAGTTATATACGATGTGTTATAATCCAAAACCTTATCAGTCTATATTCAGAAATCCCACAATCCTTGGACCTGCTCATTATAATTATTATTGTTTAAGGCTAATGAAAGAGATTGGCCAGAGAGTGAAGATAAAGAAGTACTGTTTGTCACGATCCGTTGTTAATTTGTGACAACAAGCATGGGCATTGGGGAGTATGAAGGAAAGATATACATTGTAGGCAAACATTTGAATAGCATTTGTAAAATCACAGAGGGATCTGTATAGATCTCTTGTGTTCAGATTCTGCTTGTGGATATCTCAGAAGCCTCATGTTTTGGACAGCCATTTCAGATCTTCAAGAGGCTAATCCTATGTCCCGCTAGAACGGCCACCATTCTTAGGAAGTGGCCATCAGATGTCCATTCCTGATCACAGTGACAGCAAAAGGTGGAATGCATCTTATAGTGTCCTAACAACACATAGAATTGTGCAAAAGGGCAGAGCTTGTGTTAAGCACAGACTTTCTCCCTTGGCCCCTTTCTCCATTCCCCCACTCCCCAGGCACCTATAAGGCCTCTTTCCTTATTTCCTTATATTAATATTTAACCGTGTTTGCAGGGGGAAATGCGGCCAAGCTTTGCCTAATAATGTACATATTCGTGTACTAGTAAATTATAGCTGTCTCTAATTGATTGTAGTCGCTGAATGAGGGGGCAAAGACAATTTCACAAGGCTTTCATAAGAAATGCTTTGGGGCAGATTTTAAAGAGTCTGTAGGAGAATATGAGCTCTCTACACTCACATTGATACAAATTGCCATAGTCCAGCTCTTGGCCTCACCACAAATGAAACAATCGGTGCCCTTCATATCTTCTACAAAGGCTTTGGCTGCTTGACTGTGTTGCCTGAATCTGAAGATCAAAGCAGACAAAATTATTCTGCAGTTAACGAGAATCTCATTTGGCATTCCACATCCAGTTTAAAACAAAGGAATCTTCCCATAACCGATATCCCATAATCATATCCTTCAGTTGATTCTTTAACATATTTTTTTTCCTTTAGTCAACATTTCTGTTGCGGCTTGCAGGTGAAAGAAAAAATAGAAAATGCCAACATGATACAGCTTTTGCTCAGTATTAGAGCGGATTTGTTTAGATTAGATGCTGAGGAGGGATTAGCCCACATCTAAATTTTTCTACACTTATGAATGAATGAATGAACCTTTATTGTCAAAGTACAACCATGTATACATTGAGATTGGCTGAGCCTCCCTTCATGCCCCCACCCCCCAGCTTACAGTGACACAAACCCTCCATCTTATTACACCATGTGAACTAATTGCACAACACACCGGCCTCGCAAGTCAATTATGCATAAAGTTTATAAAAATTATTTCCTGTTCAAAAGCCTAACAGCCCACGGATAAAAGCTGTTTTTCAGCCTGTTGGTGAGGCTGGCTATACTCCTATATCTCCTACCCGATGTTAGGAGAGTAAAGAGATACCGTCCAGGGTGTGATTCATCCCTGAGAATTTTCCTTACTCTTCCAAGGCAGTGAGCCCTGGCGATGTCATCCAGTGGTGTCAGGGGACAGCCCACAATGTCTTGTGCTGTGCTCACCACCCTCTGTAATGCCTTCCTATCCGCGGTTGTCAGACCAGCATACCAAACCACAATACCATACGAGAGGACGCTCTCTATAGTAGCCCAGTGCTAAATCTTTATGAAACCTTTCTTGGGATTGAGGATGGGAATCTAAGTGTGGCAGCTGGATTTTATTGCAGAAATGCAGTGGGTTTGTTCTTGGAGATCAAACTTGCACTTTTTAGCATCTTCAACCAAATTATATGATCCGGGCTATAAAACAATATAATCAGTGTTAAATGAGTAATGCAAACCCCCTCTTGTGGGACATGAAAAGCCGCAGGAAACTAATATTTTCAGCATGGACCCGAATGGGAACACTGTCAGAACATGCTTTATTTGGGGGGGGCGGAATATTTCAAGGATTGGATGATCAAAGGACTGTTTCTGGCTGATGCTGAATGAATATTGGCAAGAGACAGGACATGAGGTGAAAATTACAGTGATTGGGCATATTTTCCCAGGAGAATTTTAAAGCGTCCTATTTTGAAGTTGCTCAAGGTTAATTCCAAAACCTTCAGTCGAATATAGTAACAAACTACTATATAGGTGTAAAGTATTTGTTGATTAGTGTTGCAACTTGGGATTTCTTTATTAAAAAAATACTGTTATTTGAAACAGAGGAAATGGGAGAAGAGGAATCTTGTTTGCTTGCTTGAGGATCTATGGGACATTAGTTGCAAATCCAAACTATATTATTCTTGTTTTAATTACTCTACTTTGAGGGTAGCTAACTTTTCCATTCCTGAGTAAAAAAAAAAGATGTTCCGTTGTAATAAGAATATTATAATATGAAGCTCAATCATCAAAATGGCTTAAGCCTAAGACCATAAACACTTAAAAAAAGCAGAGGTTCTATATTTGTTAAATCTTGATGTAATAGTTTAAGAGGGAAATAACAGATATGTAATTAATTAATTAATTGAATTTATTTGCTGCTCATTTTGTAAGCAAGTGACTGGACGGCTATTGGATGCTGTGCAAATAGATTGCCGCTGTCTTTTCTCTGTCATCCTCAAATTTTGTACCGAATAAAGAATAATTGATTTAAGAGCAGTTTCAGAGTGGAGCCAATTACCCCAAGAGAGGGTGGGATTCTCTTAACTAAGTGTGGTCTGTGTCGTGAGAGCTGTAATTTGGATTCCTGTGTGATGGTGTAAGACAGGGGTGTCAAACTCAATTTCATTGAGGGGCTCCTCAGCATTGTGGTGCCCTCAGGCCCGCAGGCCTTGTGTTTGACATGTCTGGGGTAGGAGGTTGACATGGAATGTCCTCTTCCAACTCTGTCTGGAACTTGTTTATTGAATTAATCCAAGTTTGTTAGTACAATATACTGTAGATTCAAAGAAAGAGGTAACTAAACAGGATGACTTCAAACGAGCTTCTAAGTTTAAAAAAATCTTACCAAATTTAAAATTAACTAAATATAGCTTGTGTGAATATGGATGCTAGGTCTTTTTTTCATTGATCTGGGAAAGCATTTTGTGGTACCCAAAGCCTATGTGAGATTGTATGGGAGCAGATAACATTTTGGTGTTCCTCTGTGAGTTTTTGGCTTTTATGACATTCTGATGCTTTTTTTTTATTTTTTTATTTTTTATAAGTAAGTGCTGACTCTAATGCCTCTTATGAATAAGTTCTGACACTATGACATAATGTCCTGGTTTACACAAGTTGCTAAGTCGGAAAGAAGCTGACTACAGTACGTTATAATTTAGGATTATATTTGAATCAAGTTATTATGGAGGGTGTAGTTAGGAGAATTTGGGAACAGATATGCATTAAACTCCATTGGACTTGCTTCCTAGCAAGCATGCATAAGATTGAGCTGTAAGTAGCTGAGTTAGCAATCCATTACTTGCAGCTAGGGAAGAAAAAAATATTTTTCCATCTATTTTCTGTTCACTTTTTTATTCCTATAGCAATTCGAGCTAATAAATCGGATTAATGGATGTGAAGTTCTAAATACATGTGAAAAAAACAATAGATCGTAGCCTTTTCCACATAGCTGACAGGAGCAGAAAGGCTGGTGACGTGGACATTCCAGGTTGCTTAGCTCAATGAGATGTGCACTTTGCAAAAATGATGCCCATGGGAAAATCCTGTGCTCCTGAAGGTCCCTAGAAGGCATGAATCAGAAAGGAAATGAAGAATTACATTGCTCCATAAATCTACTTTTTGAAGTGTGCTATTGATCCTTTGCTCAACCATTAATTTTCCCTGAAATTCATATATGTTGGAGAAGCAAATGCAGTAGATTGCCGAATAAAAATTGCCTATGGCAAAGCAGTTGGAAGCAGCAGTGATGTTGTGTATGGAGTAGATGGACAGATTACTCCATAATATATGGTTTCGGGCATGAGATTAGCCTTTATTTTCTTTGAGGACTCTAATTTTAAGGGATGCAACATGCCATTAAGTCTCTCTTACTGATATTCCAAAGTACGCAGTTGCAGTCAGAGCTGAGATGCTATATATGCAAAGTCCACTCAATCTGTTTCTTTCTTTGTTGTGGGGTTAAAGCATGAGATGGAGGATGGAATAGGGAGGCAGTAGTCAAGATTATCCAAATGTAGACAGGTGTAACTTGACTTACATTAACAAGAATCAACAAACTGTCATGCAATTTGACATGCTGTGAACATATTATTGGAAGGTTTTCCACTAGGTAAAAGTGAGCTGAAATAGATGCCTAGGCAAATGCATGTTAAAATATTTATATTTTCAGACATTCAAATGTTTACCTTTGTTCTGTTTATATTGGAATACTTGTAAACATTTTAATGTTTACAAATCAATAACCAAGTCCGTAGGTTCCAGAATCACACTAAGGAACAATATCATTTGCTTATTGCTTCAATTATGATGGCAACCAACACCAATTATGTTTTGAGAAATGTAGCCATAACACATAGGGGCTGAAAATAATAACACATTTCTTCATGTGCCTGTTTTTCGGTTCTTTAATAAAATGTGTTTTTCATGGGGGAAGATTATTGTGAAAAGACCCAGCATCTCTCTTGCTCATGTGCCTAATGTACTGTTCATCCTGTTCTCTTTTATGGCTTGAGGCTGTTAGTGAAGCTGGGTCAACACACCTTCCTCTGACACTTAACTGTTCAATAGCTTTGATGGTTTTCCTCTGTCTTCGAGGTTAAGAGGATATGAGAAGAGAGGATAAGTGAAGTAGGCATAAAACTAGCGGGTGGTGGAGGGGTATTCCTTAAGTGGAAGGTTGCAGGCCAGCTTATTATGGATTCATTTTCCCAACTGGAAAACTCACTGCTGGAAAATTGTTCCACCCCACATCATTATGCACATCAAATGTAGCCCTCCACATAAAAGGTAGATTGCTGTATATCACAATTTTCCATGACCTTATTATGGCCTTCGGTTGAATTGAGTGACAGTGATTTTTTTTCTTATTTTCCTGTTTAGACATTTTTCTTAATTTTAACAGTTGCTGTGCTTTAAAAACAGGCTTCCACATCTCCAAAGACTTAATCTTACACTAGTTTCTTTCTTTTCATCTTGTGGCATCCTCATAAGAAAGAGACCAGAACTGTCCTTGGTACTGCTAAAATCCTAACCATTCTTAGCAGATGTGGGAACAATATTATGTCAAGATTGCCCCTTTCTCTCTCGTCAGAGAAACCTTAACAATAATTAGCATGTTTATCTTTTATATTTATATCCCGCCTTTTTATTATTTTTAAATAACTCAAGGCAGTGAACATACCTAATACTCCTTTCTTCTATTTTTGCCCCTGCAATAACCCTATGAAATGAATTAGGCTGAGAGAAAATGACTGGCTTTCGTGCCTAAGGCAGGACTAGAACTCATATGTTGTATCTTGCCCTTTAAAAAATGTTTTAATACAGGTATATATTTCTACATGCTTGTGACAAAACGTTACATTTCTGGTTCACATTTTTTTGCTCATTCTAGATTTACTAATACAAATTATGCTCTCTTCCCCCTTCCTAAACAAAAGGGGGTTAATTGTGCCAGCTGATATGCAGCACCTGGAAACATGAAATCAATATTGAGAACAACTCTTCTCTTCCCCCCCCCTTTGGAATTAACTCATTGGGCATGAAATATTTAGAAGACAAATGTGCTTTCTAATAAAAAATAAAGGGAATGCTTTTTTACTTTTGGAAAATGCTATATCTGTATTTTACTTTATATTCTACCAGTTCATTTTAATAGAATCTTTGGTTAGGAAAGAAAACGAATGGTAGTTAGAATTAGAAAGCAGTTTTTTTTTTCTTCAGAAGAAAAAACTCCAATTTTCTCTAAAAATCAATAAGAGTGGGAACCAGGGGAGATACTAGAGGTTCATATATCGCATAAATTGTGGATTGCTGAACTCGATATCATGACTGTAGATTATGATTCATTTGGTTGTATTCACATCTCCATTTAAACCAAAGCCAAACAGATCCCATCATGGCAACCTAATTGTGGATCAGAGATATCTCTCCAAATGGATATAGAAAGCGTAACAGATGGTCTCATGTTCAACTTATCCCTTACTCATTGTGAAGGCAGTCTGAAGTTGAATTTTTTTACTTAATTTGCAAAGTGGTGTTTTCCAGCTTTTTCACCACAAACCCTGCTATCTGATCTGTCTGAATGACCTCATAGCATATTGCCGCGTTGCCCACCTGAAGCTGCTGTAGCCTTCTCCCCATCCTGGTAAACAGTTTGCATGGCCATTTGTTGTTTGGCCATTGGAGGGTCAGGACTCACCCACAGTGCCACAAAGTCATCCCTCCTTTCTGTGAACCAATCACAGAGCAGGAAGACTACAGAAACAAGGATGAGAATAAGTTCTTTTAGCTGCCCATTCTTCCGCCACCAAAAAGGTCCTCTTCTCTTGACAGGGTTGCTGGCGCAAAAAAAAAGGTCCCACTTTCCATTTCTTGCCATATTTCTTCTCCCACCCATGGACTGGCAAGAGAAGAAGGAATAAGAAAGCAAGATCTGCAGTTCTTTTACCAGTTACTGGCATAAAGGAGGTATTCTCCATTTCTTCTCTCCATTTCTGGCGAACCTCTATTCTGCTTTACCTTCTAGTCCAGGGGTGTCAAACTCAATTTCATTGAGGGCCACATCAGCATTGCAGTTGCCCTCAAGGGGCCGGGTGGGCATGGCCTACTGGGTGGGTGTGGCCTACTGGGTGGGCGTGTCAAGTGCGTTTGGCCTACTGGGTGGGCATGGCCAGCTCTACATCATTCGCATCAAGGGTGCCTATGGGGGGTCTGGTCAGGAGTGGGACAGATCGGAGGGTCTCTGGCAGGAGGAGGGTCACTGGGCCAGGGCCAAGGCAGTGGGGGAGTTCCCTCACCGTTTCCAGGATGGCTTTGCGGGTCACATGAAACCACTTCGTGGGCCGGATCCGGCCCCCAGGCCTTGTGTTTGACATGTCTGCTCTAGTCAAAAGAGGAATGGGAAATGAAGTATGCTTTTCTTTAAGGCAGCTGACTATTCCTGAAAAACTATGCACCATGTCTAAGCTCAGGCACTGATAGCTGCTTCTCCTAACCAAACATGAATGTTTTCTGGCCAATATTTTCTAGCATTAAAAGATGCATTTGGGATTCCTGGCTGTTGTTTTTCTTCACATTCTTGGAACCAGTAAATCTGTCAGGCCTTGAATCATTAAAAATCTGTTCATTTATAGTTTTTATAGTTGTTAGTATATGGTTGTTTATGATTGCCTTTTTATATATATATACCTTGTATTTAGCTCTGGGAAGTCGGGGGGGGGGAGGGGGGGTGGAGGGAGGGGGGGAGGGAGGGAGGTTGGGGGGAGGTAGGGGGGGGAGCAGGGAGGGGGAAGGGGGGTTTTTTAAAGGAAAACTGTATTTTAAAACTTTTCAATAAAAAAAAAATCTGTTCATCAATAGAACTGGTAGCATTTTATAGCTCTAAAATTCCAGCTATTTTGTCACATCTCTGTAAGTTAGGAATCTGATCTTCTGCCAGAAATTATATAGCCTCCTGAAGCCAATCTCAGTTAGTGGTTTCCACTAAAAATTGCCACAAGAATTTGGTGAGGCACAGGAACTTATCTTTCAAATCCTCCCAGCCCCCCTCACCCCAAATAGAACAGAAATGGATAGTCCTTTGAGAACTAAGTGTTGCATTTTAAGAGAATTGGATGGAGGCAGGTGGAAATCTTTAATTAAAAACTTGGGATAAGCTTTTTCTATCATTTTTTTTTGGGGGGGGGGAAGGTTGGTGACTTGATTTTTCTTTTTCTTTTTTTGTAAGCTTTCTTAAGGCTATCCCTGTATTCAAAAGGAGAATAGCTCTGCATTTAAGATACTCCTCATATTAGACCCCATACTAGATCAGGAAAAAAATATTCTTTTTTCACATTCTCAGTACAGATGGTCCTTAATGTACAGCCATTCTTTAAGTGACTGTACAAAGTTACAACAGCACCGACAAAAGTAATTTAGTTCCATTTTTCACACTTACGACCATTGCAGCATCGCCCTAGTCACATGATCAAAATTCAGGCACTTGGGAACTGGCATGTATTTATGATAGTTGTACTGTCCTGGGGTCGTGTGATCATCATTTGTAACTTTCCCAACCGGCTTTTGACAAGCAAAGTTAACCAGATTTGCTTAATGACCACATGATTCACTTAACAACTGTAGTTATTTGCTTAACAGTTCTGTCGAAAAGGTTGTGAAATGGCGCAAAACTCGCTTTTGGACTCTTTTGAAAATTTTGAACATAGTTGTGGTTGTAAGTCAAGAACCACCTGTAACCCAATTGACCTTTCTATTTTAAAGGTCAATCATTCCTGAAGGGAAACTTAGTTTTTCTTTTAAGTAAATGTAGTATTTTAAGCTGATGCTGCCATTTTTGTAGGCCTCCTTCCAAATTAGAAACCTGAAATTTTAAGGTGTAATTTATGGCGGTTCAAGCATCCTTGATTTAACCAACCAAGGCAGGGCTGTATTCTAACCCTCTTCTTTAAGAGTTATGATAATTCAGTTTAAGTCACATTACATTTTCTATTCCTATCTTGATGCTTTTGTTTTGGTGAGCAATAAGGCAATCTTGCTGTTAGTATTCATGACATTTTGAGCCTTTGGTCTCCTGATTCTGTCAAACTATCAAGCCTGGATCATGTGTCTTTCTGTTAATCCTGACCTTCATAAGTTTTACCCTTTTTCCACATTCAAGTCTAACACTTGCAGATTTGTACTCTAGTTTCTTTTGCTGTTTCTATGGCAACTCTAATAGAAAGCTCATAAGCACGTTCTGCAGCTGTACAGCAGGTCTGTGTTGTGACTTAGTATTCATTTATTCTCATCCAAAGCTTTATTTAAGCAGTGTTTCTCAATCTTGACAACTTTAAGTTGTGTGGATTTTGACTCCCAGAATTCCCCAGCAAGCGTGTCTACAACTTAAGGGTGTCCAGACTGAGAAACATTGATTTAAGGCGCCTTTTCAAAAACTGAAAGGGTTAAAGCACCAGGCTAGAAAGCATCAGCTGGGAGTTCAAGTCCCATTTTAGCTGTGAAAGCCAACTGGGTGTCTTTGGGCGGGACACTCTCTGATCTCCAAATAGGAGAAGGAAGGTGTGTTGGATACGTTCACTACCTTGAGATATTTGTGAAAATAATAAAGGCAGAATACAAATAAATCAAATATGTTATCAAAGACTCAACTTGCTGTTTAATGTATCTTGCACTGGAACAACAGTAGGGCATTTCTGTCGGGGAATCTGTGCTCCATGCAGCCTCTGTGTGCATGGAAGCGCATACAGATTCATGAACATTTTGCGGCTTGATTTCAGCCAATTACACTTCCATTGCAGTGTCACATCTTTCCCAGGTTGATGATCTGGAAAAGAAGAGTGCCATTTCTGTCATGGCGCTGCTCTCTAGAACATTGTCCCTAGATTAGGATGGCTGTCAGGCTGCTGGCCTTCTAGAACAGGCGTCCTCAACCTTGGCAACTTTAAAACTTGTGGACTTCAACTCCCAGAATTCCTCAGCCAGCTTGCTATGTATAGCTTTGCTGGCTGAGGAATTCTGGGAGTTGAAGTCCACAAGTCTTAAAGTTGCCAAGGTTGAGGACCCCTGTTCTAGAAGGTCTTGAGGATCTGGCTGTGGCCTGGGTATGGAGTCCTGAATGTGTGAAGTGATTATGTTGACACTAATAGATTGTAATACTTCTTGGCTGCTGTTTGTATCTTAATTTCTTTTTGTACTATGTTATAACTCTTTTCATTGTCTTTATGTTTCTACACTACCCAGAGTCACTGGTTTGAAATGAGTGGCTATACAAATTGAATAAATAAATCTGTCTAGAGCAGCATGAAGCTGACTGAATAGTACAGCTTAATTTATTTTTTTCAGCTAGCTATAAACTAAAGCACCTAAAGTTTATAGTTAAAGCTTCTCCTTTTTTATTCATTCATTCATTAGCCAATAAAGTATAAAATTCAGCAAAACAATAGGAAGTACCCTAAGAATATAGTAAATTCTCCTCTGCTTGTATAATCTGCAAATTTGGTATGCAACATATTGAAGTGAAGACCACATTTGGCCAACTACTGACCAGGTCAAAGCAGTTTGTAAGATCAGGAGAAAAATTAATTTGGGTTGAATTATTTGAAATGAACATTTTATTTCACTTACATCAAGTTTATTGAACACAGCAATCATTCTATATGTGTGTGATAATTGTCTCTTCTATCAGATTAAATTATAATATTTTGGGAACCTCTGGAGCAGCCATTGATGCCTCCCTCAAATTAAGCAGTTACAAAAAACACTGTAGTGATGCTTGTAAGCAACCCAGAATTTTCAGATAATCTTTTTAACTGTATTTGTAATTTCCAAAGCGTTGTGCTATACTGGAATGAGCCTTTGTCAATTTCAGCATTTCTCCATTGTGTTGAAATCAGGAAATTATCTGATAACAGTGCTCTATATAGGATTGTGCTATATGAGACCATAATTACTATGGCTATTTCTCTTTTTTTTAAAGCAACATATTTATGGCTGTCTGGTATGGGAATCTATTATTTACCCTGCTATTGGCCACCTTGTTCTACTCAGGGGTAATGTACTCATCTCATGAACCACGTTCCATTCTACAAGCCAGAATTGTTTGGGTCTACATAACATATTGGGCCAAAAGTACAGGTAGTCCTCGACTTTACAACAGTCCATTTATTGACCGTTCAATGTTACAACCATACTGAAAAAAGTGATTTATGACTGTTTTTCACATATTGCAGCATCCCCATTGTTAGGTGATCAAAATTTGGACACTTGGCAACTGGGTCATATTTGTGACAATTGCAGTGTCGCAGGGTCATGTGATCACTTTTTTCAAACCTCTGGCAAGCAAAGTCAATGGGAAAGTTATATTCACTGTTACTACCTTAACAACTGCAGTCATTTCCTTAACAACTGTGATAAGAAATGTTGTAAAATGGGGCAAAAGACACTTAACAACTGTCTCATTTAGTAACAGAAACATTAGGCTCAATTGTGGTCATAGGTCAAGGACTACCTGTATAATCTCACAGTCAAAATGGCTAATATTTACTTGTGCTAAGCTAAAACCAACCAACCACACGTGAAGTAGCCATCTGGGTTTTAGTGTATAATGTGAATCCAGCAGAGTTGTAGCTAATAGAACAAAGCCTCCCTAGACACCCCAAGGCTTAATACAAGCTGTGAATTTGTGTACTCACAGATGGGGGAAAAAAAAAGATTTATCCTTTTGAAAGAGAATTTCAGGCCCTTGTGCCTCTCATCCGAATACTCCTTCTCAGCGTTTGTTGATTGTTTCAGTCAGGGACTGTGGGCATCTTTTTGGCATTTCCGCCTTTAATTGCATCTTCAGGCCTCTAATTTTAGCCATGGCCTCTGTAAACAAGACCTTGAAGTGGAAGAGGTCAGCTGTTGGCCCTCCACCCACACTTCTTCCCCACCCACTTCTGCTTCTTCTTTTGCTGTCAGGAAGCTTGCCCAGAAGGGTGTCAGGATTAACTGGCATTAAGTCAGCAATAAGTGTGTGTGTGTTGGTGGGGAGGGAAGCTGCCTTCAGCAAGAGCAGCAGTGAAGATTTTTTTTTCCATTCCGGTGCAGATCTGTGCCTCAAGTGGAGACATAAAAATTAGGAGGAGCAACCCCTGAGGAACATATCCTTCCTTTGTCCATTTTGCTGCCTGCCTGTGTATTTAGTCTGTATGGCTGTCCGATGGCTGGATTATGAGCAAATATGCAGAGCAGCCCACAGAAAGCTTTCTGCTTGGAAGAAGCCAGCCTCCTCCACTGGAGTCAGGCTCCTGAACTGGCACACGTTGAGAGACGCAGGTCCTGGAATCTGAATTCTAGCCTCGCACTTCCTCCTGTTGTTCCGATTTTAAGTGGGCAGTGCCAGCTGAGCCCAAGCTAGACACATGGGAAGAATGTTGCATTTGGAGGTGAACTATTAATAGCATACAACCTTGTGTGTATCTTCTCACCCCCCCACCCCCGTTTTTTCTTGAACTGAACCGCCAGAGAACGAGAGGAGGAGTGTTGGTACATCTAGTATTACTTTATTTTTATGTGAGAAACCCTTGTTTATTTTCACTGCTGGTTTTCACTTCTCAAGTAGCAGCATTTCTATCATGTGGGAGCGCGTAGTTATTCCCTAAATAGCTTGTTGTTTTCTTTTGCCTCCGGGTTGTTTGTTTCTCTTGGTTAAATATTCTCCTAGGGAATATTCAGCTCCAAGCGTTCCACAGTAAAAATACATGTCTGGATTGACTGCAATCTATGACTGCAGTCAATGAATGCTCTCTCTCTCTCCCTTTATCCCCCCATTCTTGGAGTTTCCAGGGAATATAATATACAGTGTTTTGACTGATATTAAGACCTATGCTTTAGGTTGGGGTAAGGAGGCTGTAACCCTATTGCAAACTTGCATGAAAGATTTATGCTTTCCCTACGTCTTGAGTTGGTGGCTCCATTTGGAATTTTAGAAACGTGTTATGGGCACTTTCAGAAACCATCTGCTGGATTAACGTTATCTTTTCATTAAATGATTACTACGGCGTAGATAACAGGTTCTATGTTACCATAATCCATTTAGAGTTTATTCAGGAAGAAGAGTATGTATGTATGTATGAATGTATGTATGTACATCTAAAATAGTTTTAAAAGTAAGTGTGTGTGTGTGTGTACATATATATACATATACATACATACATACATACACACACACACACACACACACACCACACGGCTCTATCTATTGTATGTATAAAATCCCCTCCTCCCAACTCAAATGCAGCTACTCCTCAATTTACAATCTTTCATTTACCGACTGTTCAAAGTTATAACAGCACCGAAAACAGTGACTTACAACTGGTCCTCATAGTTACAAACATTTCAGCTTCCCTATGGTCATATAATCAGAATTTGGGCAAACAGAATGTTTTTACTGTGGTTGCAGTGTCCTGGGGTCATGTGATCACCATTTGCTACCTTCTCAGCTAGCTTTCAACAAGCAAAGTCAATAGTGGAAGCCAGATTTACTTAACAACTGCAGTGATTCACTTAACAACCATGGCAAAATAAGTCACAACTCACTTAACATCTTTGCTTAGCAACAGACATTGTGGTCCTAACGGTGATTGTAAGTGTAGTTTACTGTAGTTAAAATGCAATATGCTGATTTGGTACACTTTTATTAAGGTTGAGTTACTCAAGTGACAATTTCTTGTGGAAACTGGACAGGCTTTCGTGCTATATGTAACCTTCATTTTAATGGGCGTTTATGTCTTACATTCAACAGTGTCCTTCTAACCCTGGATTGCATTTTATTCTAGTCCCTAGTTTGATTTTAAAAAAGAATTCAAAATTGGAAATTTGGGGTTGGAGAATAATGCATAAAATTGTGTGATCTGACTATTTGGTAGAGACTGCAGGTGTGCTTTTTGGGGGATGGAGGATAGACTGTTTCTTCTTGTGGTACACCAAATAATAGGTTGAATGCTTGGCCATAAGTAGATGCCATAAATATCCACCAGTGCTTATAAATACTATGATTATAGTTATTACCTTACATCATATATAAATTATAACATTACTATCAAAGTAGTGCAACACACCAGCTAAGAATTTGCCGTGGGTAAGCAAACCTCCTACTCATAGCTAAAGTGAGATATAAATTTGTTTGGAAAGCTGGCAGAGTAATGTAGTGGATAGAATTGTTGGATTGAAATGGAGAAATCTGGGTTCAAATTCACAGTGACCAATAAGTTCAGTGGAGAAATTTGAGTTTGTTTTTTTTTAAAAAAGTATGAAATAATTAATGAAAGCAGCCATAGCTATTTACCCTCTGCTATACTTTATATATATCTGTAATGGTGTGTGGGAATGGCCTTGGGAGCATGGCAAAGACACCCAGTGAAGGGAAGGGACTCACCTTACAATATACAGTAAAGTAGAATTAGCTCATCTGACTGTGTTTCCTGTCTGGTCTACCTCACAATGCTGAGATCAACTTTGCAAGTCTGAAAGCATATTTCTCTCCCCCCCCCACCAGCCCCCATCCCCTTTACAGCTGAAGAAGCTAGGGAGGATCCCTTCTGAGCCTCTTGCCACACCCACATTTCTGCTGAGGGCTAAGTTGCCTTTTATTTGTTCCCTTTTCTTTGCCTCTTTGCCAGGTCTCCCAAGCTCATTCACACATGCAATTACAGGTAGTCCTCAACTTCCGACTACAATTAACCCCTAAATTTATTTTGCTAAGTGAAACATTGCTGAGTGAGCTTTGCCCCATTTTACAACCTTTCTTGCCACCGTTGTTAAGTGAATCACTTACAGTTGTTAAGTTAGTAAGATAGATGTTACGTGAACCTGGCTTCCCCATTGACTTTGCTTGTCGGAAGGTTACAAAAAGTGATCCCGACACACCGTAACCTTCACAATCATTTGCCGAGCTTCTGAATTTGGATCGTGTGACCATGGGGATGCTGCAACGGTCGTAAGTGTGAAAAATGGTCATAACTTTTCAGTGCCGTTGTAACTTCGAATGGTGATTAAATGAACTGTTGTAAGTTGAGGACTTACCTGTACAGTAACATATCTGTAGAGGGTATGAAACTCATGCCTGTCTGCAACTCTTTAAACCAGCTCTGTCTTTTCCTGGCATCAATTGCAGACAGACATTACATTTATACCCTTTTCTACAATGGGCTATCCTTTTCCCTTTGAACCTGGAGTACTCCTCAGACGTCTTGTAAAGATTTTAGTTAAAACAATCCCCTCAAATTCCCTTTTTTCTTTCCAGTTTTTGATTGTTCTTAATTAAGGGGAAATTAATTAAGCTTTTAATTGTAATTAATTTAAATTTAATTAAGGGAAAAACATTATTTTAGTATGAAAGCCTGTCTTAGCACTGACACATTTAGTCTGCAACTAATAATTTTATTTGTATTAATCTTTAATCGTATTAATGTTTTGTTTACCCTGCCCAACTCTCAGTAAATACGGACAATTCACAGACAAAAACAGAGAACAATAAAACAATATATTGATAATACCAAAGATGGCACAGACTAGGCAACAAGCCACCCAAAGTCACCTTATAGGGAAGATGGGCGGCATAAAAATTTAATAAATAAAATAAACAATCAAAGCAAACCTCTATTACCCAAAAGAGGCTTCAGTCACCCTTGCCCAAGGCTTGGGCGAAGGACTAGGTCTTAAAGGTACCAGCAAAGTGAGGGCCATCTGCTTATCTGGGGAAATCTCATTCATTCATTCATTCATTCATTCATTCAACACTTAGGAATAAAAAATAATGAAAATGAGAAGCATTTCCCACTATCAGCAATGTTTATTAATATGTTTTTTGTTTAACTGAGCGTTTCTGTATTGATGATAACACCTGAAAACTACATTTATGTTTCTTACATTTCCTTACTCCTGTGAAGTTCATTCTGTTAACTGTCTAGCACCATCTTAAAAATAGCTGAGCTGTTAATGGGCAGTTACTATTGGTGAATTCTCTTTAATTTTCAGAAATCAGTCAAGGGACAAGCAGATGGCTCAGTCTGTCTGTATTTAATCCTTTTGGCAGGAAGCCTAATGTAACAACTCACTTTGTATTAAAACAAGCTTAGGTTCAGATCATCTCCCCCACCCCCATCCCCACAAAATTATTACATTTGCAAAATCTGTCGCAGTTTGTAGTATTATAAACATTTACAGTCCTGAAAGGGTTTTCCTTAAGTGCATTGTGTGTGCAGCAATATATTATCTGAAGAGACAGACAAATTTCTATGTTTATTTCAAGCCCAGAAATATTATCTTTTAGAATATGTATTTAGATGTCTGTTTTCCTGGCACACCTTTTCAGTTATTTATGTGCATGAAGGCAAAACCGCATTAGCAGCTGTTCTCATACTAGAATTTTATGAAAAGTTTAATCATATTGGTGATCAGTGATATTTTTTCTGCTAGCAGTCTGTGGTTCAGAAACTGAGTTCTTGATATTAAGGTTAATGTTTGAGTTCTCAGATAACCTGAAGCAATAGCAAATAGTTAAGAACCAAGAAGCCAGACATTGTGGCTTGCAAACCATTATTTATTACCATGTGTGAACCCAGTTATGTATGGCTTGTTCAAATCATGGTTAAACCATATTCATTTTTCATGACGAGTACTTCCTACTGGGTGTTTAGAGCCTTTCAGAGCATTGTAAATGTATACAAGAGTCATGTTGTAGAGCAGGGTTGCCAAGCTCGCAATGTTACGTGATGTGTCATGATGTATTGCGACTTTTTTGCCATTGCCGGCAATGAGGCGGGCGCGGTTTCACATGACACATCCGGCCCACGGGCCAGCACTTTGACACCCCTGTTGTAGAGTGAGATGGACAGCATATACATTTAATAAATCTATTTTCCACAGATTTAAAGTTAGATTGTCTTCTAACTTTAGTCTTCTTAAAATGAGTATATTGGATAGATTTGGACATTGAACTAAACTTTAAAGTAGTTTCTTTAGTTTTGAATAGTACAGTAAGTGAACTTAGTCACAGAAATTTGTAAACCATGGTTTAGGTTTAATCAGGTATTTAAACAAATGGCTTGTTCAATAAATTATACTTAAGGCAAATCATGACACAGGATAATGTAGCAATCCAGGTACAGTAGTGCTTAAAAGTTTGTGAACCCTTTTGAGTAGTCAATATTTATGACCTAATAACAGGATCTGTCATCTACTTAACTATTGATTAGTCTTGCATAGCAGCTTGAGGATGGGGGAATTTTAATCCATTCTTCCTTATGGAACACCTTCAGCTCACAGACGTTGGTGGACTTCCTCATGCGAACTGCCCACTTGAGGTCTTTCTCCATCTTTTTTTTATAGGATTAAAGACAGGACTTTGACTAGGCATTTCAAGACATTAACTTTATTCTGATTTAACCATTATTTTATCCTACAACTTGTGTATTTTGGGTTGTTGTGTTGTTGCATTTCTTTGAGCTTTCAGCTGATATTTTCCTGTAGAATTTACTGGTACATTTCAAGATTCATAGTTTCATCCATGATGGCAAGGCTTTTCAACTATCTCCCAGTTACAAAAATATGAACAAGCCTTTGGAGTTGCTTTTTAAAATCCGTGTTAAAGGTTTTGGTTTTAAACACTTCCTACTGGATTTATAAAAGTGAAAAAGAATTGACAGTTGTGCTTGAATTCATACCCCGGATTGTAACATTCATGCACAGAGAATCTGATTCTTAGAACAAACTCTGAATAGAAGTTTAAGGAATGATAATGAAAACTCTACTCTGTCTGGCTTGTGAGCTTTTTTATGATTTTGTTTGGTTACACTATACAGAAATTGGAAGAGTAGGTAATGCCAGAATTATTCCTGCCTTGTTATCTGCTCTACACTTTTCTGAAAAGTTAGTGCGTTGATCACAAAAATCCTTATGTGTGGTAATGGCTGGCACACACCATGCAAAATCATGGTTTCTAGCTCACCCAACACCCTAACTCTAAAAAAAAATAACTTATTTATTATATGGTAAAATCCTTGGACTTCAGCCCTTCATCACATGGTCATGGCATTATCATGTGTTACATGCCTGCAGATGCTTCTGATGTTTGGAGGAATTTGGAACAGTGAAGTCAGAGTAGAGATGAGCAGCAGACATACACTATGACAATTACCTGATTACCAGTGGCTGTAGACAAAATAGCCGAGCATATTAGAAACACTCCCACATTAGTGACTTAAAAGCAAATGTGCTAAAAATAATGTTCTAATCAAACCATATTTCTTGCAGCTCTGAAAGATTCAGAAGGGATCATTACCTATTATGCCGTATAATTTATCCCTAATGCTAAGTGGTAAATCATGGCTGGATTCATGAATTGTGCTTAACCAAAGCGGGCAAACCATAGATTGGCTTAGCGTGTTTTACAGATTTTGTATCCCGGGATGTGGAATGGTATATATATATATGTATATATGTATATATGTATATATGTATATATGTATATATGTATATATGTATATATGTATATGTATATGTATATGTATATGTATATACCCATGTTGATGGCATATATATTAGTGGCAAGGTATATTCATCTAGAAACATGAAATATAAATACATAAATATAGAAATAAAATATGCCTTGCACACTGAAGTTTTTATTTCTAGGTCCTTGGAGTTCCAGGTAGGTGTAAAAAAGGTCAGACTGGAAATTTTGGATAGTTACTATCACAGCTTTATAAACAAGTAGTCTGATTTGATATGAAGAAGCTGCCAGTGCTGTTTCCTAGGATAACATTGTAATAATACTATTTTTTTAAAAATGCTTAAGGTAGATAACTAATACACAAAGTCTAGGTATTTAGAACTAAGCATGGTGTACAACCAATGGAATCCTGTATTAGCAATCTTTGCTTAGCAAGCATGGATGCCATTTAGCCTAAAGAAAAAGCTGTCTCAGTTCCATGTACATTTGACATGGAAAAAAGAGAGGCTTGAGGCTAAACGTATATTACAGTCTTTCAGAATTACAATTCTGAAAATGTCAGTTCTACCCTTACAAAAATCTGAACTGGCTTGCAGCCAGCATTCAAAACGCACAGGGTTATGCGTGGCTGAAGTCAATATGCTTGTATATGTGCATGAATGAAGTGGAACAATTGGAAATCATGCATATGATTTGCACTGTAATGGAGCTTTTGGTTCCCTAGGGCAAAACACAATTTACACAGTTTCCCAATTTCTCTGCCACAGTAATGTGCTTAGATCGCTGCTACTGTGAATACCATGAAATGTTGAAATCATAGGCCTTCTATCTCTTTGGGGAATTGCTTCTATTTGTTAAGGTTGCTTTCATGTGAATGCTGTCTACAGATGTGCTGATCTTTGAACGTGCAGCTGTAAAGCTGAAGAAACAGACAAAGGCGCTAACTCAGTTCAGATTGAGGCTGGCTTAATTGTCTCTGCTGAATTTTTATTTTTAACATAGCATTCTTGTGATCAAGCAAATTTAAAGATTGTTGTTCTTGTTAGTTGCAAAGTCGTGTCCGACCCATCGCGACCCCATGGACGATGTTGCTCCAGGCCTTCCTGTCCTCTACCATCTTCTGGAGTCCATTTAAGCTCACGCCTCCTGCTTCAGTGACTCCATGCAGCCACCTCATTCTCTGTCGTCCCCTTCTTCTCTTGCCCTCAATTTAAAGATTACAGAGGACGTTTATCCATACCCGTGTAAATGCATATTGCCTGACAAAAAGGGATAACCTGCCAATCATCTCCTCTAACACCTTCGATAAAACCGAGAACTTAAGGGTTAATAAAGGACCTGTATTTGAAAATATTTGGGACTCTTGTCCCTCAAGGAGTATTTGCAGGTCTCAGCTGAGAAAGTTCTGTGTAAAAGCTAATCAGAATAGAAGGACTTGCATTAATGAGATCTCGAAGGCCCATAAACTGTTTTTGTCTTGTAGTACCAGCGTGATACCTTCTGCAGTGCAGCTTCATTGTGCTGCATTTTTATCCATCTATCTTTGCCTTTGGTTGGTTGGCTTGTTTAAAATATATGGATAGAAAATGGCACTGTTATTTTATTTAGTCTGGCTTCAGCTAATGATGACATTATAAATTGACATTTTTGAGCTAGGAAAACCCTCCCTGAAAATGCCTTTTTTTGAGGATTTGTGCCTTCCAATGAAGGATGTAGTAGCCCTTTGTGCGAGATATACATCTATCTGTCTTTACTGCTGTCTACAATATCTGAAAGGGATGTGGTGGCTCAGTGGGTTAGGACGCTGAGCTTGTCGATCAGAAGGTCGGCAGTTTGGCGGGTCGAATCCCGAGTGCCGCGTAACAGAGTGAGCGCCTGTTACTCGTCCCAGCTTCTGCCAACCTAGCAGTTCGAAAGCATGTAAAAATGCAAGTAGAAAAAATAGGGACCACTGCGGTGTGAAGGTAACAGCATTCTGTGCACCTTTGGTATCTAATCATGCCGGCCACATGACCACGGAAGACGTCCTCGGACAAACGCTGGCTCTTCGGCTTTGAAACGGAGATGAGCACCAGCCCCTAGAGTCGGAAACGACTAGCACGCATGTGCGGGGGAACCTTTACCTTTACCTTTACCTTACAATATCTGAGAAGGTTCGTTAAGGGAAATTCACTAGAGGTAGCTTCGTTTTGGCTAGATTCTGGCTAAATCCACCAGAGGTAGCTCGTATTGGCTAAGATTCTTGCATTGCACCAATTCATAATTGCTTGGATTTGAGTCAGTGTGGTATATAAACCTAACCATTGTGGCTGGTAAACATGGTATTATTATGTGTTAAAAACCCATCAGGACTTGTTCAATAAACCATGGGTAAAGCAAACCCAGACTGAGTATGATGAATCAGCTGCCGATTATGTTCTTTCGAACTATTTTCTTTCAGCCTCTTTGGAAATATGAATTAAACTGCATTCTCTGTTAAAATTGTGTTAATACTGTACACAGGAGAGGCAAAATGCTCTCTGGGAGACGTTAATGTAGATTGAAGTTGACAGTCTTTAGCTTTAGCCGTGTTGTCAATTAACCTGGTAGTTTAAAAAGTAGATGTTCTTCTGGATTAAAAGGTAGCTTGAAAAATGAGTATTCCCATTTAGGAAAGAAAAAATTATAACCTTTCCTCTGTTCCTCCTTTCCTTTCAAACATATAAATTGCTTTGAAGTCTTGGAAGAAAAAATACATTTTACAGGTAAAGGTAAAGAAATAAACAATTTTGTTCCTTTTTCATTCCTCCTTTGTTCTAGTTGCTGTTCAGAATTGTAATCAAGTATTTACTCTGCATTATATTATTACTTCCATTGCATCTTCTGAGTGTATGATATCATTCTGACATTTACCAACACCATTTTATTTTCTAAAATTTACTTGTTGCAAAGGTGTGCAGATTCTTTGTCCTCTATGTTCGTTCAGGGCACTATTGCTGCTTCTGTGTGAACTTTTGTTCTTTTTGCTAAACATTTTTAACAAAAATAAAGACTGAGATACATTGGAACTAAATCCGGTTATGGTAGGGGAAAACAGATATGATTAAAGCAAAAAGGAGGAGGATTAATATGTCAGACCTGTCCAGAGCTGTTTGTGTATGTGTGTAATATTTTGTACTTCACACTCTAAGCCTACCAGCTCCTGAAACCTTACCTTTTTTAAAATAATGATTTTTTTCTCCCGTCCATTTTAACCAATTCCATCCAGCCTTAAAAACAGGAAGCTTCCATTTTTATCTGCCAAAATGTTTCCCATGGCATTATGAGTAGGCTTTTTGTTGTTGTTGTTGTTGTTTTTAATAAATACTTAAATCATCTTTTGTTGTTATTTACTTTAACATTACATCTCTTGGGCCAGTTCAGATGATGGCATTGCCAACTATAACAAAAACAGCTGCCAAAGATAGGGATGGGATATTGATGCTTTTTCTTTCTAAACACATGTGCAAATAATTTCCAGAACACTGGCTGCTGAGGATCTTCTTTGCCAGAATGAAATAGGCTGTGTTAACACTACCTTCTGTCAGCTAACAATTTTCCTTTCCTAATCAGGGCTCAGAGATGGGAAACTGTTTTTGAGAAAGTTGTAATTTTCAGAAATTTGTCCTATATTCCTTGACTTATATTGGAGAAGCTCACTGCTTCCTTATTCCATTTCTTAATAATACCCTTTCCCCAATCTTGTGCGTCTTCCTGATTTCTTGACTGACAGCTCCTATCATTCCCAGCCTGTACCCAGGTTGACTGGAGTTGATGAGAGTTGTAGACAGGTAAAGTAGACAGAGGCCATCAGGTTGGGGAAGTTGCTTCAGGTTGGAGGGTCCCAAGAAGACCTGTATCTTCCCTGAAAATGGTCCCTGAATTTTAAATTTCAGTGTGATGTCAGAAGAAATAATTGAAGATATGAAGAGTAATTATATGAACTGTGTTTAATTGGTTTAACATTAAGTAAATCAAATTAAATGTTTTCTGACTTTCTCAGCTTGTTGATACATAATATCATACACTAAAAAGCCAGGTACCTCCCAGCCACATCAAGGTAGTGTTCCCCTGTCATTATACCCCACATGACCAATCAACAAACAAATAAAAAATGGATTCCAGTGTTTGATAGATCTTCCAGTTTACATCAAGCATGGTGGCTTTATACCCTACCGCAGAGAATGACAAGCTACCATGAAGAACTGAATGGAAATAACCTGCCTCAACCTAATTATAGTTGGATGTGGGGTTTTTTTGTGCAATACATATATAGAGACGCTCACTTAGTGATATTGGAATTGGCCCTTGAAATCTTCCCCTGCCATCTGCCTTACATGGGTAAAACATAAGCCATTTGGAATAATCCCCGGTTTGTGGACTGGCAGCAGGCTGCAGTATTCCAGAAACTGGGCAGGATGCAGGCAGCACAGGAAGCCACGCCCCCTCCGGTCCGTGATTAAAAGCCTCTCTCCAAGGAACCGGTCCCTGGTACCCAAAAGGTTGGGTGGGGGCTGCTGGCCTAAACAATTCCAAATTTCTAGAAGTTTCTGGAATTGCTCTTTTCCTCTCACTGAAGATTTGCTGGAGAATTTTTGGGTAGACTAAAGAACTTTTTATGAGCTCCGAAGAAGCGCATTGGAGTATCTGTTCTAGCTTCATTGGGAAGCTAGAACAGATCATTTGAACGTGACTTGAATGTATTGCACAAGCATGAATCCTGAACAGTCGCCCTTCTTAATCATGTGAACTGCCATATCCATGTTCAACAGAAGGCAAGTTAAATTTTCCTTTCCCATCAACAGCGACTCAAATGGCACCTAGGTTATTAAACGTCTTTGCACATGTCACATTCATTGTCCTGTCTCTTTTTCATAACCAGCGGTAGAAATACTACTGCTAATTTCATTATCCATGTTTTCTTTCTTTTTTTCAAAAATTATGCAGTTTCCGTTCATTTTGTTCATACATACTTTTTGTTTCTGTTATGTTATGTAGTCTTATACCAGTGGCTAGAAGCCGACCGCCATGGCAGGAATTCAGATACTGCAAAAAGAACATCAGGTAAAAATAAACATTAAAAAAATGGGGGGGGGTGTGCTCATTTTAACTACAGGCTTTCAGTATTCATTTCCATCTTTTCATTTCTCTTCAATTCCATTAAATTCTATTCATTGATTACTTACTTTAATTATTTTAATCAGCAGTTATCATCTTTTTCCTGGGGAGTTCTAAATTAGTAAACTAACTGCCGTGTGCTTTTTCTTCCCTTACCAGTTCTAAATACATACACACATTTTGGTTTTGCTCAGGGATTTTCGTACTTCATGCTGTTAATGGTTTGCTTAATAATGGCCTATGGAAGCCACAATTGGCTGATTCCCCATACCAGGCCCAATCATAAACTCAAATCATAGTGCTTGTGATTTAACACTTTAAGCCAAAACCCAGCAGACCATATTTTAGCTGATATGAACCTATCTAATGTTAGAATTATATGTTGTATTTTGCCACATTTGGGAGTTTTCATCTGGGCTGCTGATATTCTCAAGCCTGAAAGCTACAAAACGAAATCTCGTTTTGCATTGATGGCAGTTGTATAGAAACTCACCAAGTCTACCATTTACACTTAATAAAAGGAAGATAGCAAACATATAGTGTTATTTATTAAAATATTTAAAACTTGCCTTTGAGTTAGCAGATTTCACTTCCACCCACAATACAAAAAACATAGCATCCCCATTTATTTATTTATTTATTTAAAAAGTCCCTATAAAGCGTAATTAGTAGCAATAATCACCATACAAAGTGGAAAAGAAACTGACCAGATAATGAAATGCTCTCTAAAAAGCGTTTTGTTGGGCAATCATTAGAAACAATGGACTAGTTCTGAATACAAGGAATGTTGAATGAGGATTATGTAAGGAGCCTGTCAAACAAGAAGTTTTTTATTTTTGCCAACAAAGACTGGACTGGGGTAGGCAACCTCGGCTCTTTTATGACTCATGGACTTCAACTCCCAGAATTCCTGAGTCATCTATGCTGACTCAGGAATTCTGGGAATTGAAGTCCATGAGTCATAAAAGAGCCGAGGTTGCCTAACCCTTATGGCTGGGCTCAAGATCTTGGTTGCAAAGCTCTAGATGTCTTCCAGATAGCAACCAAGAGGTACAGTAAATGTTTGCTTGCTTGCTTGCTATGTCATCTGTGGTTAACTGGAGTTTTGCAGCCCAGATCTGTTGCTACATTCAAGCTAAATAAGTGAAAAGCTTTATGAAGTCTTTTAGAAGTGAGGCCTGGAAAGCAGATGTTTGTTCCTACAGCCTTAATAACAAAGAATTCCTAACATTAAAGAACTTGGTTTACAGCAGCAGTCCCCAATCTTTCTGGCTTCAGAGACTGGTTTTGGAGGAAAAATTGTCTTCCATAGACCTGGGGGGGAGGGATGGTTTCGTGCACATAACCTAGATCCTGCGCATGCACAGATGAAGTTGGACAGTCCAACCTATCAAAAACATTCCTGTAAAAAACAGATCAGAAACACAAGTTTAGATAGGTAAGAAAATGGTAAGTGAGCACCTGTCCACCCTAGACGAGTTCATATCACCAGGACCAGATGGATTACACCTCAAGGTTCTGAAGAAACTGGCAGATGTGATCTCAGAACCACTGAACTACCGGTATATCTTTCGAAGATCCTGGAACACTGGGGAACTACCAGAGGACTGGAAAAGAGCTGATGTAGTTCCCATCTTTGAAAAAGGAAAAAATGGATCCAGGAAACTGCAGACCTATCAGTCTGACCTCAATACCTGGGAAGATTCTGGAACAGGTAAGCAACAAATCAGCAAACACCTAGATGCAAACAAAGTCATTACCAAAAGCCAACATGGGCTTGTCAAAAACAGATCATGCCAAACAAAACGTATTGCATTCTTTGACCAAGTGACAAAATTAGTGGACCAGAGGAATGCTGTGGATATCATTTACTTGGACTTCAGTAAGGCATTTGATAAAGTAGACCACAACCTGCTACTTGATAAGATAGAAAAATGTGGGTTAGACAGCATCACCACCAGATGGATTCGTGGCTGGCTGACCGGCCGTATTCAACATGATGTCCTCAATGGAACTGCATCTACATGAAGGGAAATGTGCAGTGGGGTAGCCCAGGGCTCTGTTCTGGGTCCAGTGTTCTTCAAATCTTCATCAATGATTTGGATGAGGGGATAGATGGAGAACTCATCATATTTGCAGACGACACCAAGCTGCCAGGAATAGCCAACACTCTAGAAGAGAGGCTTAAGATACTGAAGGATTTTGACTGACTTGAACATTGGGCGCTATCTTAACAAAATGAAATTCAGTGGTGAAAAAAGCAAGGTTCTACGTTTAGGCAAGAAAAACCAAATGCACAGGTACAGTATAGGTGGTATCTGGCTCAATAGTAGTAACTGTGAGAGGGAATCTCAGAATCCTAGTGGACAATCACTTAGATATGAGCCAGTAGTGTGCTGCAGCTGCCAAAAAAGCCAACACAGTACTAGGCTGCATTAACAGAGGGATAGAATCAAGATCATGCAAAGTGTTAATATCACTTTACAATGCTTTGGTAAGGCTACTCTTGGACTATTGCATCCAGTTTTGGTCACCATGATGTAATAATAATAATAATAATAATAATAATAATAATAATAATAATAATAATAATAATAATAATATAACAAGAAGAAGAAGAAGAAGAAGAAGAAGAAGAAGAAGAAGAAGAAGAAGAAGAAGAAGAAGAAGAAGAAGAAGAAGAAGTAGTAGTAATTGGACCTTGGAGGTCATCTAGAAGAAGAAGAAGAAGTAGTAGTAGTAATTGGACCTTGGAGGTCATCTAGTCCAACCTCCTGCTCAGGTAGGAAACCCTATATCATTTCAGACAAATAGCTGTCCAATTTCTTCTTAAAAACTTCCAGTGTTGGAGCATTCACAGCTTCTGGAGGTATGTTGTTCCATTGATTAAGTGTTCTAACTGTCAGGAAATTTCTCCTTAGTTCCAGGTTGCTTCTCTCCTTGATTAGTTTCCATCCGTTGCTTCTTGTCCTGCCTTCAGGCACTTTGGAGAATAGCCTGACTCCCTCTTCTTTGTGGCAGCCCCTGAGATATTGGAACACTGCTATCATGTCCCCCCTCATCCTTCTCTTCATTAAACTAGACATACCCAATTCCAGCAACCGTTCCTTATATGTTTTAGCCTCCAGTCCCCTAATCATCTTTGTTGTGCTTCTCTGTACTCAAAGTCTCAGCATCTTTTTGACATTTGACATTTTGACAGTTTTGACAAAACTGGTTGCAGTATTTCAATCTAATAAAGATGTTGAGACTCTAGAAAAAGTACCATTATCTCACTCACCTGCCACTTCCATGACCCGGGGTTGGGGACCCCTGGTTTACAGCCTTATCAAGATTTTTATTTTTAGATTCTTTTGATTTGTTCACTGGATTCCTTCCCCCTCCCCCCGTAAGGCACAATTTCTCCATCATTGAACCGAGAGATGATAGCAAGTGATCACTTCCATAGATAAAAACCCGTGAAAAATCAATTCATTGCCAAGTACAGATCCCATAATAACCATAATTACAAAATAGAATAGAGAATGAGCGACTCTTTTCACACCACTCTTCATGCATGATGGGAAGGAGATAAATTTTTCTTTACTTCGTTTATAGCTTATTCACAAAAGAACATCTGGAACCCCAGTTAGATCATGGAATGAGTTCCTGGTTTGAGAACAAATGTAATCATACTTGGCTATCTTTGGACAGAAAAGCAAAGTGTGGGTTACTTCAACCTACAAGCTGACGCTTTTAGCCTTTTCTCCTTATATGTGAAAAGGAAATACTTACACTTATAGGTCACTGTTGCTCATTCTTGTAACAACCAATAATGGTATATTGTGCCTAAATGTAGCCTAATATGCTTTTATACACACAAACACACACACACACACCCCAAGTGTAAGAAATGAAAGGCCAACTCCATCGAGAATAAGCAGAATCACTAAGATTTGTCTTTCATGACATACAAATGAAATAGTTTCCTTATTAAAAAAGGCAGGGATATTTTTATCCCTGCATTTGCACAAAATTTGTGACTAACCTTAATCCTAAATGAGTGGGCTGAGAAGAGTTTTGTGTTTTTAATCAGCTCCTCCTTTGTGTGGTGGTACTAATCTCAGCCCTTACTGATTCAGCTTTTTCAGAACAAACATTTTAAGTCTTTCCTTTTGTGGGTAACATTGCTTAAAATGTTTAGGATATGACATGTTTAGGAGTATGAGGAAGAGGAAGAGAGCAGAAGTCTTTGTTTTACCCTTGCCTAGTCCCTTGGGGCTATTGGAAAACATTGGTCAGTATTAGCGTTACCACTTTTAAAGTTTTCTTCTTCTTCCTGAAATGGATTTGTGAAAGCAGCTACGGCTATAGTTAACTCTCATTCTCATCATAGAAAATAATAGTAAATGAAAGCCTCTGCCAGATACTTTTCACTCAGCAGAACTGCTGGGAACCAATGCTAACTGAGCAATATGTGTAACTAGACAACAGAAAACGGATGAATGTGTGAAGGACTGCTTTTCTTTCTTCCTTGTGATGCAGCTACTGATAGATATGAGAAACCAGTCATCTACAAGGGAATTGGCAGCGGGGGGGGGGGGGAGAGGAGAGGAAAGGATTCCATCCCAACCCTGTGATGGGAATGTATGCATGAAGGAATGAAGTAAAGGATGTATTTATCCATATGTGCCTTGAGCCAGCAAGGGTTGTGTTGTATAAATCTGCCCATCAACGTTTAGGTGGCCCTAGCCTAGTCCATAAACGAACAAAAATGCTGGTGATTATAAGGAAGGCCACTGAATGTTCTTCTGAGCTACTTGGAGGAAAATGCATTATTTTAGAATTTGATAAAGTAATTCTTGCACCATTTGATTTAGCATCCAAGTCAGTGTAGCAAATGTGCTGCTAAATTTAGCCCCTACTGAATTTGATTTGTCTGGACAATATCATCAAACACAGAGAGAGTTCTGTCTACCTTCCTGGAAAGGGTGACGGAACTAAACGTATTGAGGACATGCTAAAATGTTATGTGCATGACTGAAAGTAATGAACGACTGAAAAAAAGAAAAGCATGAATTTGATAAATATGTCTGCAAATGCAAGTATTAAAAAGGCACGCTTAACGGGACATTTAATTTTTTTTTTCTGTGTAAAGTCTCTGAAATAACTTAATTGAACCATGTGCACTTGGCAAAAGACCAATTTCTATGTATTAAGTATCCTCTGCAATTCCAAGACACTATGGGCAGTAGAGATTAAAGTTAGAATGAAATTAATGTAATTATATTATAATATAATTAATAAAGTCCTAAATGAGAGAGAAAGAGAGCCAATTTGGTCTAGTGGTTTAGATCCAGGCTGGAGACCAGAAGACTGTGAGTTCTAGTCCTGCCTTGGGCATGAAAGCCAGCTGAATGCGTTTGGCCAAATCAGACTCCGGCAACAAACAGCACAGTTAATTCCACTGAAAAAGTGAAGCCTGCCCTGCGGGGTGTGGAGAGTGCGAGGAAAGCTAGGGAGGAAAGGAAAATCCTAAATAAACCCTGCAGGGAGCAGGGAATGGAACGCTAGGGAGGAAAAACAAATCCTAAATAATTGGAAAGGGGATTAATCTAGCTGTTGGTTTATTGCCTGCTGTGAAGAGTATCTGAAGAAAGAAATTCAGTTGTTGGTTTTCTGTCTGCTACTGGAGATCCAGCTGAGAATTTGCAGCTACCAGTAATGATTCATTGCCGATAAGCAGAGAATTCTCAAATTTCCTTTCTTCTTCTGCTCCTACAATTTTTACATGTTTGCTGATAATATGGAATATAGGCGAGATAATGCAATCTTTTCTCTCTCTCTTTGCACTGTGTAGAATTGTGTCAGGCTATTCAGACTGTACAACTGTAGTTCGTGCTGCATTTTCAAACACTGTGATGTTTAAAATTCTCTATCGTTCAGGTTCAGGTTCTGTGATTTCAGGAAGAATGCATTATCTTGTGAATACATATGACTTTCTACATATAACCTACAATGCCAGATCTCGATCTCGATCTCTCTCTCTCTCTCTCTCTCTCTCTCTCTCTCTCTCTCTCTCTCTCTCTCTCTCTCTCTCTCTCTCTCTCTCTCTCTCTCTCTCTTTAATTTTTTAAAGTCAGTGAAATAAAAATGAAAAGAATATTACATAGATAGCATAACAGTAGAATACAATAATAGAAATATGAAAGTGTTGATCTTCTAGACTGTCATTCCAGGCAGCATAAAACGGATTTAGAGTCTACACTGGGGACAAGCATTAGCCTTTTAAACATCGCACTGGCACTCTTATCTGACTCAGACCCACTGTTTATTTTTAACTATGGAAACTGTAATTTAGAGTTACTATCCACCCTGAGACAATATTTATGAAGCATTGATATTTTATCTATTAGTTTATTAACTACAGGTAGTCCTTGACTTGCAATCATTCATTTAATGATCATTTAGGCCAGGCATGTCAAACTGCCGGCCCGCAGGCTGGATGCATCACGACGAAACCGCGGCCTCCCCATTGCCGGCAATGGGGGAAAAGTTGTGATATGTCACATGACGTCACATGACATCGCGAGTTTGACATGCCTGATTTAGACTTACAAAAACACTTGAAAAAAGTGACTTACAACTGGTCCTCACAGTTATGACTATTGCAGTATCCCCAAGGTTACGTGGTCAGAATTTAGGCACCTGGCAACTGATATGTATTTATGACTGTTGCAATGCCCCAGGGTCACGTGGTTGCCATTTGTGGCCTTCCCAACTGGCTTCCAATAAGCAAAGTCAATGGGGTAGGCCAGATTCATTTAACAACTGCACGATTCACTTGACAACCACAATGATTTGCTTAACAGCCATGCCAAAAAGGTTGTAAAATTGGGTGCAACTCACTTAAAAATTGTCCTCCTTAGAAATGGAAATTGTGGTCCCAACTGTGGTCCTAAGCTGAAGACTACCTGTAGTTATGATTTCATTTATTTTAAATTGCTGATGCTTTCAATATTATTTTTAAATTTAAAAACATATCTCCTTAAACTTACATTAAGAAGAATCACTCCATTGAGTGGGATGAATATGGTATGCCTCTCTTTAATGATGGTTTATTCCTTTTTCCAAAAATTTCAGGTAAGTTTTTTTTTTTAAAAATAAACATAGCAGTATTTTCTCTTTATTTTTCCTGTGGCCTTTTTAACTAGGGGATATAACAAACTTGAAGCTTCCTTTGAAAATAGTTCATTGACGTGATGATTGTTGCTTCTTAATCTATTGCAGGAGAAAATTTTGACCAGAGTCCCTTGAGAAGAACTTTCAAGTCAAAAGTCTTGGCTCACTATCCCCAAAATATAGAATGGAACCCCTTTGATCAAGATGCCGTCAATATGGTATGTAGAGAAATGTCTTCTAAAGGAGTTTCACATCCTAGTCCTCAACTACTGTGCCAAAGTGAGCTCTTCTTACATGTTTTAGTTCTCCTCTCTTTCCATTTCAGGTGAATAGGACATTTCAACTAAACGAGAAGGATTAACCCACATTTCTCTAATTCACACATAAATTTGTGGCCAAAGACTGGGCTGTAATCAAATGTGTGGAGTCAGTACTGGATCCACACTTCATTGTAAATTATAATATTTGTTTAGCCTGACCTGTGACTCAGGCTATCCTCATAAACCATGGTTTATAGATCAGCGTTAGGGGCAAGGCCACCTTGTTGAAGCTTATTCAATCAACTGATCGAAACTCTGACATACCAAAATATGTGAATTCAGTCCCTGTGTCATCTTCAGCGTGATGAGGACTTATTTAGCTCATACAGCTAAATAAAACTAAAAAAGTACTTTCTAAGTCCTCCCTCCTTTATTTTCTAGGTTTTCTAGTCTTTTCCTTCAGTAGATCAGTATCTTTACATTTGTCTTATGGCTCATTACTTATAGCAAGTGTACCATTGTCTAATACAGGGGTGTCAAACTCGCCCCGTCATGTGACGTGTTGCAATGTATTGTGACTTTCCCCCCATTGCCGGAGCTGGGGTGAGCGTGGTTTTGGCATGACGCATCTGGCCTGTGGGCCGTCAGTTTGACACCCCTGGTCTAATAGAAAAAATTGAATATTTGCTTCTCCATGTTATAACACTAGATAAAAAATCCCTATGCTTTTGTTTCATAATAAAAATATTCATTCCTTACAGTAAAGCTTCTCATAATATCTGATTACTGTACACACTAAAAGAATTGTGAATTCTTTAATAAGATACAGGTAGCCCTCACAACCGTAATTGAGCCCACAAGTTTGATTATAAGACACAATGGTCATAAAATGGGTCACCATATGACCGTGCTTGATTTTATGACTTTTTTGTATCATTAAGTGAATATGTCAATTGTAAAATAAGTGCTGCTATCAGGCACAAAAGATCAGTCCACAGGTCCAATTAAACTGACACTGCTGCTCACAGCTTATAAAGAGGAACCTTCTAGACTAACGGTTAGAACCTGCTTGGGATTAGGTATGGTGGAATGAAATTCAAGGAGGGTTGTACTTAGCTCACTTGTGGCTATGTAGAGATTCTAGGCTGATTCCTCTTTAAACTCTGCCACCAGGTTCTGCCACTCCTTTCCCTAGACCTGCAGTTGTTAAGGAAGCTCGTTGTTTGCTATAGAGTGTTTTTTGCTGGAAACCGGAAGTAAACAATCGTTTCTGGCAAAAATCTTGTAAATCACAGTCACATTTCTGTGGGACACTGCAACCAGCCATAAATGTGGAATGGTGGCTGAGCCCCCAAAATGCAGTCACATGACTGCAGGGTGGTGGTGGTTATGGTGGTAGGTGTGGTAGACTTCAGAACTTTAAATTCAGGTCATAAGTAGCTTTTTCAGGGCCCATCATAACTATGAATGGTCACTAAGTGACCAGTCATAAGTTGAGGACTGCCTATATATGCATTTATGAGGAGTAACTTTATGTCCACCAAGACACCATCAGACAACTGAAGCCTTCATATTCTTAACCTTTAAAGAAATTGTGACAATTTGCTAAATACCTGTGATGACTCCCTCAGATGCTTCCCCAGATACCTCTCTAGATGTCATCTCGGGGAAGGATGAACCAGTTCCTGGCACCTCAAGAGCTGAGTTGATTGGTGGCTCTGAGCAGCCGTCTGTGAGGTAGTTGGCTGAAGCACAGCTACAACAGACCAGTCCTGAGGCTCCAGGTGGGGAAAGCATGCAGTGGTAGCAGTTCAGTGACGAGGAAGAGGAACTGCCTTCTGCACCTGATCCAAGAAAATGTAGGGCAGAGAAAAGGCAGGAGCAGAGAAGGTCAGCCAGGTTACTTGTGAGGAGAAAGCCTCACCCTTCTTGATGGGCTCCACCAGAAGCTGGCTATTTAGCACAGCAGACAGATGGAGGCAATGTTGGGAACAATGTGTTTGTTTCCTAGCTGTGTGTTTCCTGGTATTTATGATTCTTGCCTTGCTTTAGACTGACACCTTGCTTTGACTTGGATCATGCCTTGGAAACACTGGATTTTTCTGGCCACATGAACTCTCTTGTGTTATAGATTTAAATTTGCCTGGAGGATTTATTTGGATTGAGAAACTTTCAAGTCCCTTCTGGATTCTTTGGCCATTTCTCTGTGGACTAGGATTGTTCTGCTTGTGGCGGGTCTTAATAGGACAATTCTGGGGTTTTGATGAAGGGAATTGCTAGGGAATATTAATAAACTCACTAAACCAGTTATGTGTGTACGTGTGAGTGAACAGCACAATACCAGAATTCTTATTTTTTCTTCCTGTACTCAAGTTTTGTAATCTTGTAATATAGAGGGTTGAATGGTGGAAATAAGCCTTGTTGAACATGAACAGTTTTTTAATATTAAGTGCAGAGAAATGTTGCTCATTTTTTTTCAGAATTAATGTTGCCATTACCTTGTATTTTTGTCTGCTTTTTATATTAGTGAGTGAGTTTTTTTGCAGAAAAATGCTCAAATATTTTTAGGTTAATCTAGAGAAGCCTTCTGTTGTTACTAGATGCTAATTAAAGTGCAGATGGCAATCAGCTAATGGAAGGGGAGCAGTTTCATTTTAGAAACTGCAATACTCTGTTTTTCTGCAGAGTTACAAGGTTGTGCCACACATGTTTAAACTGCTTTTTTGCATATAGTGATGGCTGTTTCTTGATCTTTGATTGGGCAAAATGCTTCAGTGAGTCCCTGCGGCATTATGGGGAATTGTCAGGGAGTAAAACTGGTAAGTCTTATAAGCACTTGAGCAGAATGCTTTAAAAATAGGTTTTGTTCAATTATTTAAAATATTCATACACACGTGTGCATTCTTCAAGTTATTTTTATTTTATTTTATTTTTTTTATTTAAACTTATATACCGCCCTTCTCCCGTAGGACCCAGGGCGGTTCACAAGGCAATTAAGACAATATAACAATACAAAAGTTAATAACAAATTAAAATAAATTAAATTATCCTTGATTAAATCTAAAACCCTTAACTCTAATTAAAACCCCAATTACAATAGGTTAAAAATTAAAAGTTCTCAGTCCTGGCCGGAAAGCTCAAAGAGCCAGGTCTTCAGGTCCCGGCGGAACGAACGAAAATCAGGGGCAGTCCTGAGCTCTACGGGTAACTGGTTCCAGAGGGCAGGAGCGCCCACAGAGAAGGCCCTCCCCCTGGGTTTCGCCCTCCGGCACTCCTTTGCCGACGGCACCCTGAGAAGGCCCTCCCTGTGGGAGCGCACAGGACGAAGGGAACTTGATGCCGGCAGCAGGTGTTCCCTCAAATATCCCGGACCCAAGCCATTTAGGGCTTTATAGGTCATCACCAGCACCTTGAATCTCACCCGGAGGGCAACCGGAAGCCAATGCAGCTCGCAGAGCAGAGGTGTTACGTGGGAGTATCGGGGAGCCCCCATCACAACTCGCGCGGCCGCATTCTGCACCAGTTGAAGCCTCTGAGTGGTCCTCAAGGGCAGCCCCATGTAGAGAGTGTTACAGTAGTCTAACCGGGAGGTAACGAGCGCATGAGTGACTATGCGCAAGGCATCTCGGTCCAGATAGGGCCGCAACTGGCGCACCAGGCAAACCTGGGCAAAAGCCCCCCTGGTCACAGCTCCTATATGATCTTCAAAACTGAGCCGCGAATCCAGGAGGACACCCAAGTTGCGAGCCCTATCCACGGGGGGTAACACCTCACCCCCCATCATTAAAGGTGGAATAGAATGATCCACTCGAGATGCCTGTACGCACAGCCACTCAGTCTTGGCAGGATTGAGTCGGAGCCTGTCCCTCCCCATCCAAACCCAAACCGCCTCCAGGCAATGGGACATCACGTCGAGGGCATCACTGAGTTGGTTTGGAGTGGAAAGAAAAAGTTGGGTATCATCAGCGTACTGATGATACCCCACCCCAAAACCACGAATGATCTCACCCAGCGGCTTCATATAGATATTGAACAGGAGGGGAGAGAGGACCGACCCCTGAGGAACTCCACAAACAAGAGACCTCGGGGCGGACCTCTGCCCTCCCGTCAACACCGACTGCGAACGGCCCAAGAGGTAGGAGAACCACCGTAAAACTGCCCCCCACTCTCAATCCCCTGAGACGTCACAGTAGGATACCATGGTCGATGGTATCAAAAGCTGCTGAGAGATCTAAGAGGACTAGGACAGAGGAACAACCCCTGTCCCGAGCCCACCAGAGATCATTCATCAGCGCGACCAATGCCGTCTCCGTGCTGTACCCGGGCCTGAAACCCGATTGTACGGGTCAAGATAATCGGTTTCCTCCAGGAACAGAGGAAGCTGATGCGCCACCACGCTCTCAACAACCTTCACTAGAAAGCGAAGGTTGGAGACTGGACAATAGTTATTCAAAATAGCTGGATCCAGGACAGGCTTCTTGAGAAGGGGTCTCACCACCGCTTCCTTCAAGGCGGCCTGAAAGACACCCTCACTCAAAGAAGCAGATATCACTGCCTGGAACCAGCCTCATGTCTCCTTCCGAGCTGAATAAACCAGCCAGGAAGGGCACGGGTCCAATAAACAGGTGGTAGAGCTCAGCCTCCCCATAATCCTGTCCACCTCCTCGGGAGTCACAGGATCAAACTCAGTCCAGATAATACTCTCAAGACCGCTCGATTCCTCCCCGTCAGACTCTGCCCAGTCAGAGTCCAAACCAGTCCGAATCTGAGCGATTTTGTCGGCCAGATGCTGGGTAAACTCCTCGGCCTGCCCCTGCAAGGGCTCCTCTCTCACCTCCTGGGAGAGGAGGGAACGAGTTACCCTAAACAGGGCGGCCGGGCGATTATCTGCGGACGCAATGAGGGCGGCGAAGTAATTAGACTTTGCCGTCCTCATCGCCGCGAGATAAGACCTAGAGAAAGATCTTATTCGCAATCGGTCAGATTCAGACCGGCTGGATCTCCAACAGCTCTCCAGACTCCGTCTCCGACGCTTCATCTCCCGTAGCTCCACAGAAAACCATGGAGCCCATCGGGATCTGCGCCGGATCAGGGGTCGCAAGGGTACAACCCGGTCAAGTGCCTCGGTGGCGGCCCTCTCCCAAGCCTCCACCAAGGCATCAGTTGGGCTGTGAGTGAGGGAGATAGGTATAGACACAAGCGCCATCTGGAACCGTTCAGGATCCATTAGGCGCCTGGGGTAGAGACACCTGGTCGGTTCTGCAGCCCAGCGGCGAGGGGTAGCGTATCAGAAGACCAGCCATAGGAGGTGATGATCGGACCATGACAGGGGGACAATATTTGGTGAGCCCCCTCCCAGATCATCAAACCACTGCCCAGATAGGAAAATCAGGTCGAGAGTGTGGCCCCCTCCATGGGTCGGGCCCTGAATTATCTGGGTCAGGTCCATGGCCATCATGGAGGCCATGAACTCCCGCACTAACTCTGACGACCCGCCCAGGGATGGAAGGTTGAAATCACCCAGAACCATAAGTCTGGGAAATTCAACCACCAGCCCTGAAAGGGTGTAGAGAAGCTCGGGCAGGGTTGTTGCAACACAGCTGGGCATCAGGTATGTCAGCAACAAACCCAACTGAACCCTAGAGCCAAACCTCAGGAGGAGCGACTCACTCCCGCCAATCTGTACGACAGTGGTCTCCCGCGGACATAAGGTCTCCCGTATAACCACCGCCACCCCCCCGCCCCTACCCTGAGCCCGTGGCTGGTGCAGCACGCAGAAACCTGGGGGGCAGAGCTCAGTCAGAGGGACACCTCCCTCTGAGCCCAACCAGGTTTCCGTAATGCGTGCCAGATCCGCGCGCTCCTCCTCGATCAAATCTCGGACAAGGGGAGCTTTGTTCACTACAGATCTGGCATTAAAATACACCAGCCTAAGCTCAGGGGCCCGATCTCCCTCACCCCCAGGTAAATGGGTAACAACCGGAGGGTCGGAGCACGCCACCGCTTGTAGACAGCGGGGGCGTGATCCCGGATGTTGATATGGCCCTCCGTGCAACCACCTGCTACCATTCCCAATCGTCGTGGGGATTTGAAACCCCACCCCACAACTGGAGGAACCAGCAATCCCTAACCCCAGGCTCGTCTCGCCGGGAACCAACTCCGGCCTGGACTGACAGCCGGTTGATAAAATAGAGAATATAGAGAATTAGATCTAAAGCCATTAGCTTGGAAACCATACATTATAGTCTAATTAAGAGCAGAGAAGTTGTCAAAATGTCTGTGTGCCGCATCCTTGGTCGTCTTTTCTTGACTTTTGCTAATTGATAAAAGTCTGTCCTTCAGATGGTGGCAAAGGTAGCATCTCCCAATTGATCAACACTCAGATCAGTACAAGCTGTTTTCATTTGAGTGATTTCATATTTTGTCAAAAAGCTCCAAGCCATTGAATAATTAGAGTGGAAGAAGGGCTTCAGATCTCACTTGGTGTCTTTCCATTTGATGGAACCAACCCGTATGCTCTTGAGGAAAAAAAACATGGCAATGACCTATTACAGAATGTTCAAATTTCTGTTGTTACCCTCCAATCTTGCCACTCCTTCCATCAGCATTGAGTGTGATCCAATCTGGGTTGCTTTCGGACTTGTGCTGAAGCCCATCCTTAGGGAACTTTTTTCTCACCATAATGTCAGACAGAATTCTGGTGTGAGAGAGGTGCCCTGAGGATGGGCTTCAGCACAAGTCTGAAAGCTCAGAAGACTAAACTTCTAGTCCCGGTGACGGATACATATCTTTGCCTTTATTCGTGAGGATTGAGCATGCTGATTTTTCTCAATTGGGACTTTGTTGGGTTTCCCATTGTGGTTATTATTTTGAGATTATTCTAGATTTGCTGATAATTCCTCTTGCATATATCTGGTATCATTTTGGCTACTAATAATGAGCATCCAGTGGGTCAGTGTATGCATGTGTGAACAGTCCTATCAATCATACAAAAGTGGGCAGCACAATCGCCAAAACAGCTTCATGAGTCTTCCAGGGGTATGGCAGCTTTAGCACTTGATGGTGAGGTGTTGCTGTATTGATGCTGACAAAATTCATGAAGGTCTCCTTTCAGAGACTTTAACAAGTACATCAGAAAAATTGTACTGAACTCATGCTTCGCTTTCCTCATCTTTTCCTCTTTTCTCATGAAATATTTCCAGGAGATTGCTTCCAAGAGAGTTTTATACAGATTAGTGCATTTGTATAATGATGAGAGACGCGGTGGCTCAGTGGGTTAGGACGCTGAGCTTGTCGATCAGAAGGTCGGCAGTGGCAGGTCAAATCCTGAGTGCCGCGTCAGAGTGAGCGCCTGTTACTCGTCCCAGCTTCTGCCAACCTAGCAGTTCGAAAGCACGTAAAAATACAAGTAGAAAAATAGGGACCACTACGGTGGGAAGGTAACAGCGTTCCGTGCGCCTTTGGCGTCTAGTCATGCCGGCCACATGACCACTGAGACGTCCTCGGACAAACACTGGCTCTTTGGCTTTGAAACGGAGATGAGCACCAGCCCCTCGAGTTGGAAACGACTAGCACGCACGTGCGGGGGAACCTTTACCTTTACCTTATAACAAGGAACTGGATTCCCTTTAGCTACAGTGTTTAGACTTACATTTTTAATTGATATACAAAATATTTGCTACTATTAAATTATATGACTGTGGCTATACCTTTAGCCTTAATGCTGAATATATAATTGACATGCATGTAATATTCACATCCTTTTACATTTTATATAATGTGCATTACTTGCTAAGGAAATAGGCTTTTTGTTAACTGCTTTCTTGAGAACTCCATAGCTAATGCACAAGGTTGTAAATTAATTTTAAGAGCTGTGGCAAATTCCATCGCTACACAATTATGCAAAATCAGTGGAGCTTGAGGCTGGGAATTATAACTTTTTAAGAATGTTGTTTTTAATTAAATGTTAAGAAATTGTTTTTTTCATCCTTAGTGTCTTGTTAATAAGGATTATTTGCTTTATAATATAACTATGTATAGGTTAAAACAGTGGGCTTGCCAACCGAAAGGTTGGCAGTTCGAGACACAAGTACTGAATGACGGGTTGAGCTCTTGTTCCTGTCCCAGCTCCTGCCAACCTAGTAGTTCAAAAGCATACAAATGCAAGTAGATAAATAGGTACCACTTCAATGGGGAAGGTAACAGCATTCTGTGCACCTTCGGCGCATAATCATGTTGGCCACATGACCATGGGAGCATCTTCTGACAATGCTGACTCCCTTAGTGAGGAAATGGAGATGAACACACCTCTAAAGTTGAACACAACTGGACAGGGACAACCTTTACCTTTATAGATTTTACAGTACAGGTATGCCCATAATACAATATAGGAATGTCCATAATAGAAGTTACGATGCAGCTGACAAATGTATTTTCCTCTTCTCTTCCCACAGCTATGCATGCCCAAAGGGCTGTCCTTCAGGACTCAGTCTGACCAGAGAGATCCCCAGTTCCATTCATTCATTATTACTCGAGAAGATGGATCCCGCACCTATGGATTTGTACTCACATTTTTTGAGGAGGTCACGAGCAAGCAGATCTGTGCAGCCATGCAAACGCTTTATCAGATGCACAACGCGGAGCAATGCAACAGCGTCTCTGCCTCATCTTCATGCAGCATGGACTCGCTGGCCAGTAGTCTAGATGAAGGAGATTCCACATCCCTGGCCAAAATGCAGCGCTGCAACTCATACGACATCAACAGGGACACGCTCTATGTTTCCAAGTGTATATGTGTCATTGCTCCCTTGCCTTTCATGCAAGCCTGCAAGAAATTCCTCATCCAACTTTACAAAGCGGTCACTTCTCAACAACCCCCACCTTTGCCTCTGGAAAGCTATATACATAACATTCTTTATGAAGTACCCCTTCCGCCCCCAGGAAGATCACTCAAATTCTATGGGGTTTATGAGCCTATAGTCTGCCAGAGACCAGGGCCAAACGAACTCCCTTTGTCTGATTATGCTCTCCGGGAAGCCTTTGAGCTGCTGGGCTTGGAGAACCTCATTCAAGTGTTTACATGTGTCTTGCTAGAAATGCAGATTCTTCTTTATTCTCAAGGTAAGTGGACTGCTCCTAATGTGACTGTGATTTTGACTTTTCTTGTCTTCCAAAATATTGACACCACCAGATATAATTTTGTGACAATGTGGCTTTTAACCCCAAGGGTGTTTTCCTAAAAAGGAAAATGTGTTCTGCTGTTTTGTTGGGTGGGGGAGGATGGGTCTATGGTTTCTAAAAGTTATCTCCTGTCTAGAAAAGAAGCAAATCTAGTAAGTAAATAAATACTGATGACTGGTGATAAATGTTGTCTCACTTTTATATACCTCTTCATAGTGTTTTACAGCCATCTCTAAGTGGTTTACAGAGTCAGCATATTTTCCCCAACAATCTGGGGTCCTCATTTTACCAACTTCGGAAGGGTGGAAGGCTGAGTCAACCTTGAGCCAGTCAGGATCAAACTCCAGGACTGTGGGCAGAATTTCTCTGCAGTACTGCATTCTAACCACTGCATCACCAGGGTTCTTTACTGTGCCATATAAGAAGACAGACAAACAGACAGGGAATCTGTCAACAGAATGATAAATGGATAAAAGGAAGGAAAGCTTGAACTGCCTACCATATGCCACCCATAAAGGTTTTTTGGCTAGGAAGAGATGTATGAATAAGATTTATTAATGATGGGTCGCTCCTGACTACAAAAGGTACAACTGCCCCTTCCCCCTGTGCAAGGTTGCAAAAAAAAAATTGAAATCATCTGACAGATTCTTTGAAAACTTACAATAACCTGCAGGCACAAGCTAAAGACAGGACATTGACACCGAAGGCAGTAACCATCTTCCAAGAAAGCTATAATTGTCCAGAAGATAGGAAAATGCTTATTAATTGATAAGATCAAGGATTTATGCTCCAATGTTTTTCTGGTTTTAATAGCTTTGTGGAGACACCCTACCTATTTTGAAAGCAATTATCCCTGATAGTGATTAGCTTCTTTAAAATAATTTTAAATGTGGAGGTTTTCTTATAACCAACAAAGAATGTAATGAAATTTGGTGGATGGAGAAGGAATAGATACATCAATCGTTTCAGAATAGTACTGTTTTGAGACTGATAATGCAGCTTCCAAGAGAGCAGTAATAAAATATAATTCCCACGAGATTGGGGTCAGAGAAGGATAAATTGAATTGTTAGTTCTGCATATACATAGAATGTAAGCGATTCCACAAATAATCTAAAGAAGAATATAGATTTTTCTAATCTTTTATTTTTTAAGCCTGTCAGCCCTCCAGCTAAACCAGACAGGAAACACTATCATAGGAGCTAATGCTACTTTATCATAAAGCTACAGTTGCAAGAAAAAGTATGTGAACCCTTTGGGATTACGTGGAGTTTTGCATGAATTGGCCATAAAATGTGCTCTAAACGTCATGTAAGTCACAACAATAGAAAAACACAGTCTGCTTAAAATAATACTACACAAACATTAGCTGTTAGAGCACATTTTATGGCCAATTCATGCAAAACTCCACGTAATCCCAAAGGGTTCACATACTTTTTCTTGCAACTGTACATGAACAAAAACTTGGAAGTCTGAAGGTGCAAATCATCTGCCTTTTAACAGCTTGGTCTGTTAGGGTGGGTCATAGCTAACTTTCTTCCTCTGACCCTTAAGCCACTGGGGGTTCCTCTCTCTCTTGTCTAATGGTTCTCTTCCTCGCACCCTTCAAGGTCATTCGCAGATAACATTACCAAGCCCTTCTCTGCCCAAGAGCATTTAATAAAGTTTGGAAGCACTTTGTAAAAATGTTGCGGGGGCGCGCGCGAAAGCCCTAATAAGCAGGCATATACATAGAATGAAGGCTATTGCTAAGCACATTGATTTGTGCTTCTTAGATTGTAAGCCACCCTGACTCTTCGGAGAAGGGCGGGATATAAATGGGACTAGACAATCACCTGTCTGAGATGCTATAGGTTCTCCTGCTTGAGCAAGAGGCTGGATTAGAACAGGGCTTTTCAACCTTTTCACCCATTGTACCGCTTTTAGGATATGGCAACATCCGAGTACCACCAGTCACCTAGCAAGGTGTCAAAAACTTGATGACCAAAAAAAAAAAAGGGAAAAAAGTGATGAAGTACAGGTATTTATTTATTTATTTATTATTTAATCCCATTTATATCCCACCCTTCTCCGAAGACTCAGGGCGGCTTACAATCTAAAGCACAATGTGCTTAGCAATAGTAGTAGGTAGGTAGTCCTCGACTTACAACAGTTTGCTTAGTGACTGTTCGAGGTTACAATGGCACTGAAAAAAGTGCCCCCCAAGCCACAGCCAAGCAAGACACCTGCCTGCCCACCAGGCGGCGCTCTCCTCCTGTCCAAGGTTTTCATAGTTGTGAGCATTTCTGTTGAGGTTTGGCAGCAGGGGTGGGGTGGGGGGTGTTTGTTTTTATTTCCCCCGTCTGTTGGGTGGTTTCAGCAGGTTTTGGTCACTTCACATGACCCTGGGACACTGTGCCAAGCATCTGAATGTAAATCATAAGACCCTGGAGATGCTGCAATATTCCAGCTGATCGGCGCTTCTTCTGGGCTCAGAAACACCAGGATCAGCTGGAGCCTGGCGCTGATCCTGGTGCTTCCACTAAGCCCTGACATCCCTGAAGAAGCGCTGATCCTAGCACTTTTCGCTGAGCACTGACAGCCCTGCAGCTTCAGCCTGGCTTGTGCGGTGCTGCCACCAGTTCAGGTCATTCCCCTCCCCGCTACCACTTTTCTAGGATGGTCGCGTACCACCTGCCAGGTGCCAATGTACCACAGGTGGTACCCGTACCACTGGTTGAAAAGCCCTGTCCTAGAAACCCTAGTCCACCAACCGTAGGCCAGTCTTTTTCAACCTTGACAACTTTAAGATATGCACACTTCAACTTTCAGAATTCTCTAGCCAGCCATGAGTTGAAGTCAATATATCGTAAAGCTGCTGAGAAACACTTGAGATGCATAAAACTGAGAAGGTTGATTTAGGATACTGTACTTGCTGGGGTGTATGTTTGGTGACTGACATAGGCTGACAAACTGGAGTGCAAATCCATTATATTTAATGGAGAACCATGGGAGAAATGCGTTTTTACACTAGCTCACACAGCGAGCAAGAAAGAATGAATGACACTCCTGTGTATTGTCAGTGAGAACATTACAAACTTTGGTTTCATTATTAATGCGCCTCAGATGGCTAAGATAATCAAAATAGCTTTCTTGTTTTTTTTGTAAAAGTTTATTTTGTCTGGCTTTTACTGTTCTTGGGAAGGATTAATTAGGTAGAATTAAAGAAAACTGTAGGTTTCCAGGGTCCCCTTTCCTTGCCATTTAAATTTGAATTCCTGCATGAATGCTCATCAAATGGGTTTTTTTTTCTATGCTGGAATCTTGGTAATGTACTCTGATGTAGAAAAGGCATAAACATGGAAAACATACAGTACTTGAGAAATAGAGTAGTTGTTTTTCCCCCCTCATTAATGTTTCCCCAGCAGAGAGATAATGGGAAATCATATAGCTAGTGATTTGTGATATTTACAGTACGTGCATCTCAGATTGAACTGATCTGTATTTTCTGAGGTCATACTTTAGAGACATTCACATCAAAATCAGTTGTTGAAATAATATTTAAATTATCTCTTTCTCAAGCACCCATTTTGAAGATTTTTGTTAAATATTCCACTAGTTTTATTTGGAACCAGACCCATAGACCATTATGTTAAAGGTCTGGTGCTTATCTTGTTGTTATTTGTCTTGTTTAGCACATCCATGTTTTATCCATGGGTTGTACTTGAGCTTAAACTGTGAGAATTGTGTGTTCATTCATCAAAAGGCACATTACTGCTGTAACTATTTAAGTTTCAGAAAGTGGTGCTGTTAATACCGGTGACTGCTGGTAGTTCTTTGAACTTCAATTTGCCACAATCAATTGGAATAAAACTCTGGCAAAATACTTGAGAAGAGAGTACTTTATGGAAATGTGTTTAAAATACATTCTAAGGATTAACCTCTGTAGTTAATTGTCATTCTGTCTTAAAGTGAATTTACGTGCTGTCTAAACATTTCATAGCTTGTTTTGAATGGCAGTTCTAGAGTTAATTTAATCCATTTTAAATAGGGAAGGAGTTAACCTATTGCACATTAAATCAAGTCAATAAATGCCTATTACAATGTGTATCCTGTGGATTTAAAAATTGCTTTGCAGTTGCCATCTGCTGGGCATTGAAATGTATGTGGGATATTGAAAGTAATGGGATTTTAAAGACAATTCTGTTTTGGGTTTCTTTGTTTAGACTATCAGCGTCTTATGACGGTTGCAGAAGGGATTACCACCCTGCTATTCCCATTCCAGTGGCAACATGTGTATGTCCCCATCCTTCCAGCCTCACTCTTACATTTCCTGGATGCTCCTGTACCTTACTTGATGGGCCTCCAGTCCAAAGAGGGAACAGATCGTTCTAAGCTGGAACTTCCTCAAGAGGTAAGTGTTGCTTGCAGCCCTTCATGGCTTGGGACCGGATTATCTGAAGGATCATATGACCCACATCCACTTGACCCATTAGAGCAGGAAAGCAAGGAAGGTTGCAGATCCCATCTCCTAAGGAGGTAAATCTGATAGGACCCAGAAGAAGGACCTTTTCCACGGTGGCTCCTTTTCTGTGGAGCCACAGAGATTAGTCCGGACCCCACTTTGACAAGGGACGCAGTGGCTCAGTAGGTTAGGACGCTGAGCTTGTCGATCAGAAGGTCATCAGTTTGGCAGGTTGAATCCCAAGTGCCGCGTAACAGAGTGAGCGCCTGTTACTCGTCCCAGCTTCTGCCAACCTAGCAGTTCAAAAGCACGTAAAAATGCAAGTAGAAAAATAGGGACCACTACGGTGGGAAGGTAACAGCGTTCTGTGCGCCTTTGGCGTCTAGTCATGCCGGCCACATGACCACGGAGACGTCCTCAGACAAGCGCTGGCTCTTCAGCTTTGAAATGGAGATGAGCACCGGCCCCTAGAGTTGGAAACGACTAGCACGCATGTGCAGGGGAACCTTTACCTTTATCTTTTTACCACTTTGACACAATTGTGTAAGGCCCGGAAGACTTCGTTCTGTCAATGGGCCTGGGGAACTCAGAGTGAAATGGAACCCATCAAGTGGCTCATTTGATTGGGTGCTGTCACCAGAGGGTGCGGGGTTATTGTTTTTTATTCTTTTGTACTGGGTTTTTACTATTAGTAACCCACCCTGAGTCCCTGAGAGTGAGTGGACAGCCATATAAATTTTTCAAATAAATAAATTAACAGCAGTATTTCCAGTGCAAAGTTTTGGTTCCCTGGGTGAAGACTTGTTGGGTGTTATGACTGTTTACATTGATGAGATGGAAATTCAAATATATCTTGTGAAAGCAGAACAGTCAAGTGTCAACATTTAGACTCAGGCACTGTAATTAAAATACGGTACCTCCTCACTTCACATCCCCAGGCAGACACACAAGAAGGTAAGTAAGAAAATTTATTGCTGGGAAATAAGAGGCCATATGTACAAAGACGCCTTAACAGTACCCTGTGGTCTTGTCCTCTATGTATTGTTAATCTTTAGGTTTATAATCCTGGGCCTCTTTAGCTACTGTTTTTCGAGCTTTGAAGGTTTCTGCCATCTGTCTGCTTATAAAACGATATTCTGGCATAACGATCAGGGATTCCCACTTCATCAGCTTCAATTCTTACACTAGGTCAATTCTTAGGCATGTGCTTTGGAAGGTGCAAGAAAATAAATGGAGCATGTTAAAGCAGATTTGACATTTCCTAGAATCATGGAGTTAGTTAACTAAGGAAAGCAGTTTTTTTGGTCTCCTAAAAAGATGCATCCATTTTAAGGTGTTAGAAAAAGGTGCTAAATATACAGATGAAACCCAGCATACTACACAACTCTAGTAAATATTTTATGCTACAATGAACTTGCTCCTCTTTGAGGGTTGGAGGAAAAGACAGAAGGACTTGCTGTATATTCAGATAAAGGTTTTAATGGAATCTGCATGAGTTTAGCATAGTTTACAATTCATTCTCCCCTTCTTTTTTTCCGCCATCTGCCAAGCTGAAAAAGAGGTCAAGAGATGCTTGCTTTTGATTAGTTTTTTTTAAAACCAGCATATGCAAATTCTGGTTCATTTTTCTTCTATGATTTTTTCTTGATCTTCCATTTCCGGTTTCTTTGGAAGAGACTGCCCAAGTTTGTTGGCTTGCAAATCACAATAAACAAATCATGGAATGTACTTCTGTGGTTTGTTTAACTGCACTATCAGCCAATTTAGGTTTTAGAAACAAATTGTGTCTGCTTGTAAATAAAGGGCTATAGAAAATAAATGTTTGGTTCTAGTATTTGCTCTGAACATGTGGAAGTTGGGTTAAGGATTACAGCCTCTGTCTTAAGGAATTATTTGGACTTTTATTTGCAAATCCTTGCAGTTATTGATTTTTGCAGGATCCAATCTGAGTCAGTCATTGGGATCAGAGTTAGTTTTCCAAGCATTTTGGACTCATGCTAGAACCCATCCTCAGGAACTTTCTTTCCTGCCCAGAATATTCTGGTCCTGGTGACCAAATCAGATTTGATCCTGCATTATTATGCTGGTACATGTCTATTTGCCTTCACTCGTTATTAATTTTTTGTTGAAGCTGTTTTTATACCAACTGAGATGCCATCTTCTCAAGTTAATATATATGAGGCACATCAGACTAAGAAACCAGTATCACAAATAAGGGAAAGAAACTGGAGACTACATTTAATAGTGGGCCTTTTAAAGCAACTTTCCAGTCTTTAATGTAGGAATGCCAGGGACCGTTAGTTGAATTCTACCTTCTTTTTCTTGCTTAAGACCAGATGCTACTTCAGGGGCTAAATATAAAAACACTTGTGCATTCTGGATAAAATTTTAACAGCTGGTCTTCAGACATTCTTTAGGTTGCTACTCAGCCCTCATATTGTTATGGGATGCTTTTAGAAGAGTTGATCTCTTCAGATTTTCTTCAGGTTCAAATCTCATTCCGCATTTTCAGAATATTAAGTAGGGTTTAACAAGCCTTTTAAATAAACTTTTGATAGATGGTAGTCTATTTGAACTGAAAGAGGAGAAAGAATCGCAATACTGCAGACAATTTGACTAGTGCATTTGCAAACGGATTGCCTTTCCCTAGCTAGCCAAAATAAGTATGTTAATCCTAGGGAAATCAATTCTACATATAGCCTATCAAAAATAACCTTGGAATGCTGGAGTTAGAATCTTTCAATACTTGATGATGTGTTTTAAAAGCATTTTTCAACATTTGAACATCCTGATTAATGAAATCATTTCGCCGGGACTTGAAAACCTGGTTCTTCGAGCTGTTTGGCCCAGACTGAGGGGTTTTAACTAATTTAATTTAATTGGGTTTTAGTTAACTTCAGGGACTGTAATTTAATCATAGTTTTTGTTTTAATTTTTGTATGCTATGTATTTTAATTCTCCCTGTAAACCGCCCTGAGTCCTATGGGAATAGGGCGGTATATAAATTTAAATAATAAATAAATAAATAAATAAATAAATAAATAATAAATGTTGGCCTTTAGTTCAAGCTATAATCCTTTCCCCTCTTATTAGAAGCATCTTCTCAAAAGTGGAGTTCTTTAGCATAACAATGAAACATCCGTTCAAAGGCTAAAAATAATCAGTTGTCTTTGCCTTTATAAATATGTAGGTTTTATGCTACCCTTTATCAGGTATGCTTCAGATTTAAATATGAGGGCTTGGCTTTTGGGGAAAATAAACTTGCTTCAACAGTCAGTTCACTTAAAACAGGCAGTGAGTCACAGTGAATTCAGCCTAAAACACAGGTGTCAAACTCGATTGCGTCACGTGATGTAGAATGATGTAGCATGACATTTTTTGCCTTTGGGGAGCTGGCGTGGGTGTGGCCTGTGCATGATGCATCCGGCCCGTGGGCTGCCAGTTTGACACCCCTGGCCTAAAAGAAATAGTCTTTTCCATAACTGGTTTTACTAAAGTTCTTAATATAGTTCACTCTTCAATCCCCAACAGAGATTTACCTTTCAGAGAATACATTCAAATATCATGGCGATAGTTGGCTTTATTGTGAAGCAACAACCTTAGGCAGGAAACTTTGGATTTTACTAGCAAAAAGCAAAGATTTCCTTTATATCGTACTTACAAACTGTACTTACAAACATGACCAAAGGGTATTGGGCTAAATTGAGTCTGTCAGCAGAATAGCCCACCATTGGTTCCAGTGAATTTAAAAAAGCTTGAAACTATTTTAATTTTACATGTCCCCCAAGGATTTTCTAATAAATGTCGTCCTTCCTGTGTTCCAGGTATTTTTGCTAATTTGGGAGTAATTTAATTATGGTTTAACTTTCTGCTTTTCCTGCAGAAGGAGAGTGCTTGCTTTATTTTTTAAATGCCCTTTCAGTTTGTATCCCAAATTGGCAAGTACATAATACAAAATAAATAAATACGTAAATACATAATCACTATAAAAAAACAGTGATGAGAACAAAAGTAAAAAACAAGAGCAGGCACAGATCTTACCTTAGTTTGCAGGAACAGAAAAGGTAAAACTCCTATAGATATTGAAATGTGGGGCAATTCTTCCAATTTTGTGGGTGATTAAGATATACAAGCAAAGGAGATTTGCCGTGGATAGTAGTCTGATCACTCACATACTACACTCATAAATGGCAGTGAGTCAGAATGTGATCTTCTGGTTTATTTAGAAATGAGAACTGTTGGTCCTGGGGCACTTGTGGGTTACTCAGTGTCACATGTGAACCAGAGACTTTGACTTGTTCTTGGCTTCTGATACCAGCTTGTTTAGAGAACTACAAGCCAGATTAGTTGTACATCTTAAGTGAATCGTGGTGAATAACAGGTTTATTTAGCTGCTTCATGCATAATGACTTGACATGCTATTTATCCTTGAAAAGCTAACATTAGAATACTGGATTTACAATACTTGATAACTGATATCTTCAGAGCCATACACTAATGTCTGAACTTAGCATACATATACTGAAAGGTATTCCTTTTGTTCGTTTTTGAAATGATCCTCTAAGATAAACGTATGTTGAATGTTGAATTTATTAATAGTATTTGCTTATCTGAACAAGAAGAGGATTTCATTCTGAATCCTTCTATCTACATATTCTTTTCTCAGTGCAAACCTATAAGAAATAAATGTCCTCTGTTACAAAAATGGTTTGTTCTTCTTTTCCAGGCCAACCTCTGTTTTGTAGATATTGACAATCACTTCATTGAGTTACCAGAAGAGCTTCCTCAATTTCCCAATAAGCTGAATTTCATCCAGGAAATTTCAGAAATTCTCCTTCAGTTTGGGATTCCTCTTGAGGGTCGTCATCATTGTAGCGAGAGTGCAGCTAAGTTAAAAAATCTTGTCCTTTATGACTTGGCCAACGACAAAAAGAACGGGAATGTGCCCAGCAACACCATCAACATGTATGAGTTCCTCAAAGGCAACGAGACAATCGCCCGTCTCCATGCTTTGGCAAAGAGGACAGGAGTGGCAGTAGACAAAATGGCTATCACTGCTTCTTTGGCAGAAAAAGGAACAGATGTTAAACTCCACTGTGACGAACAGGAACTGAAGGACTACAAGCTGAATGTCCAGCTCCGGGAGGTTTTTGCCAACCGCTTCACCCAGATGTTTTCCGATTATGAGGCTTTTGTCATTCAAGCAGCACAAGACAGGGAATCCTGGCTAACCAACAGGGAACAGATGCAAAATTTTGACAAAGTAAAAGAAGCCAAATGCTTTTTCTTCTTAAGCCAGAGGTGGGGAATGATAGTGCCTTTATGACTTGTGGACTTCAACTGCCAGAATTCCTGAGCCAAGCATGAATTCTGGGAGTTGAAGTCCACAAGTCATAAAAGGACCATCGTTCCCCACCCCTGTTCTAAGCTAATTTAGCCTTTTATCTTTAGGATGCCCAAAGTTCACTGTTATCTCATATAATGCTATATTCAGACTTCCTCGAATTAAAAAGGGTTTCTAAGTGAGGTTGATACAGACCTTTGCCTTAAGATTTTTATTACGGATGTAGTACAGGTAGTCCTCGACTTACAACTTTTCATTTAACAATAGTTCAAAGTTACAACAGCATCAAAAACAGTGACCTTGCCCTGTTCTTGCATCCATAACTGTTGCAGCAGCCCCATAGTCATGGGATCAAAGTTTGGGTGCTTGGCAACTAGGATGTATTTATGATGACTACAATGTCCTGGAGTCATGTGAACACCATTTACATTTAGAACCTTCCCAGCCAGTTTCTGACAAGCACAGCCAATAGGGATTCACTTAATGACCACACAATTCATTTAACCATTCAAGTAATTCTCTTAACTGTGGCAAAAAGGTTGTAAAATTAGGCGTGATCCTCTCAACAACTGCCTTGCTTAACAGTAGGAATTCTGCTTCTAATTGTGGTCGTGGGCTACCTTTGTTGGTGTTGGATATATGGATCAGATCATCCAAATAATGTGACTTTGTCTAACCTAATTTCATGTTCTTAGTTAGTTTGCAAAAAGGTGAGAGGAACTACATTGGTAAAGAAATTCAATCACTTTTCTCTAAACCAAAGCTAATATTGGTTTTTCTCCCTTTGGAAATATAGCATTAACATAAGACTGTTGTTCCTGGTTCCTTCCCCCTTTTAAAAAAAATATTCCTGAGTGGAAAGGCCAGTAGGATTTGCAAAGAGGTATAATTCTACCTATTTGCAGAAAATATTTTTATAGTTTTCTTGTGATCTGGTTAAGGCCCTCTTTTGTTGAGGTGTTTATCTCTGGGTATTTAGCTACTAAGAAAGGAGCTGTTTCTACCTGTGTACAGGTAGTCCTTGACTTACAACCACAATTGATGTTGCTAAGTGAGAAATTTGTCGTATGTGTCACACCCCATTTTATGACTTTTCTTGCCACTTTCGTTAAGTGAATCACAGCAATTGCTAAATTAGTAACACAGTTGTTAAGTGAATCTGGCTTCCCCATTGACTTCCTCAGAAAATCGCAAAAGGTGGTCGCATGATCCCAGGATGCTGCAACAGTCATAAGTGTGAAAAATGGTCATAAGTCTTTTTTCAGTGCTGTTGTAACTGAACGGTCACTAAACAAATTGTTGTAAGTGGAGGACTACCTGTACTGCCTGTGTTTGTGTTCAGAGTGACAATAAGAACAAGTTCACGTGCTCTTACCCAACTGTTTTTTGAGTGAGCTGAGTGGAGCATGCTTTCCCCATTATAATCACTCTCCTTACAGCCCACCAAATAATAATATGATTGATGTGAACATAATTCAGAAGGGAAATAACATGGGGAGATATCTCCTGGGCCTCATTTTCTTCCCTGAACTTTTTATGTGTTCCCCATTCCAGCTAATTGGTGCTGTGAAGAGTTAAAGCAGATACAGTGGTACCTTGATACTCAACTGCTTTGAAACTGATCGAATCTGGCACTCAACACATTTTGATGTGAAAATTTTATCCTGGTAATCATCATCGTTTGTTTGGTACTCGTCATTTGTTTAGTACTTAACGCACAAGCTGGAACTTGTCATTGTCGGCTGCCTTGTGACTCACTACATTATTTCTTATGGGAAAAAATTGTTTGGTACTCATAATTTTTGGTACTCAACATGCCTCCCAGAACCAATGAACAATGAGTACCGAGGTACCGCTGTGCTGATTGGTGGATTTCTCAGCTGTTACCTGCACAATGAAATCCAGACTCTGCTGATTTTTCCCTATTGCAATTGTCTTTGGTTATTGAACCTTGCATATGAGCAAATAATGAAATGACACAAGTACATTAACTAATATAACTAGTTATGTTCCATTTTGATTCCTCTCTTCCACTCTAGGCTTCATTTCTCTCAGATCAACCGGAGCCTTACCTTCCTTTCCTCTCCCACTTCATTGAAACTCAAATGTTTGCAACATTCATTGACAATAAAATTATGTCTCAATGGGAAGAAAAAGATCCATTTCTACGAGTGTTTGACTCTCGAATTGAAAAAATGAGACTCTATAATGTCAGGATTCCCTCATTAAGAACATCAACATACCAGAAATGCACCACATTAAAAGAAGCAGGTATTGGTAGATTTTCTATGTTAAATGATTTTTTTTAATAACAAAGGGGGAAAAATAGCCCTGTTGCTTTTTGAAATTGTTTGAGTAAAGATAGCAGGATTTTCAGTAGTAATTTATGAATAGTAAATTTTGGGGAGAATTTTGTCCATCTCTGTAAAAGTATATTTAAGTCTCAGTGAATCTAAGAAAGCTCTGATGTCTGAGTTGGGACTTGTTTATTTTAACATACTTTCTGTTCATTCCTTTGTAAAGTTTTCTAATGGGGATTCTGCTTTCAATAAAAGTTACTGCAACAAGTTTAAATCCAAAAGATCTAAAAATAGACAGCATAAATTCAACTTCAACTTTATTCTGCACAGGAGTTGCTGTTTATCTCCTAGGGCTGCAAAAGTGGATGGCTAGTGTAGTTAGTACCAAATTTGGTGCCCAATTTGGGGAGAGTTTGGGGAGATTAAGGAGAGAACTGAATATCTTAAATCATTCAAGTTGAGATGGTATCTTTTTAATCCAGGGATGGGAAAATCCCTGGTTTGCGGCTCTAAGGGATTAAATGAATTGCTCCCAGAAGCTAACCATCAGTGATTACTGGTTCCACTTAGCAACAGTGGTTAATCAATGGCACATTGCAGCGTTTCTCAACCTCAGAAACGTAAAGATGTATAGTCTTTAATTTAATTTAATTTAATTTAATTTATTGAGATTTCTATACCGCCCTTCTCCCAAAGGGACTCAGGGCGGTTCACAGGGCATAAATATAAATGACAATACAAAAATTAAAAGACAATTAAATCAATGCCCAAGTTAAAACAAGAATAATAAAACAAGCCTATAAAAACCCATATACCCCCATCAGGCCAGACCCGCTAGTTCAAATAAATGGGTCTTCAACCCGCGACGGAAGGATCGGAGGTCTGATGCCGTCCGGAGCTCAACCGGCAGCTGGTTCCATAAAGCTGGAAGAGGTATTGACTGGCTGGGAAATTCTGGGAGATGAAGTCCTCACTTTTGCACACTGCTGAGGTTGAGAAACAATAGCTACTGTATTTTACACCATGTGGAAGCTTCCAAGTATCTTTCAAAGACACACAATCAAAAAGCACATAACAACTATTGATAAACTGTGGCTTTTCCAAAATTATGAATCACATCAGAGTGTCAAATCTTTTCTACAGCTCAGAGCTATTGTGCATTGAGACAGGAATTTGTAGCAAAGATCTCAAAATGCATGATGTAGCTGAATTTTCACAAACTTTGGAAATCACAGTTTGAGATCTGATACGAGCTCTATAAAATTTCATGCAACATTTCAGAAATTCCACTTTAAATTAATTTTGGAGCACTCCACTGTATACATTTAGGAATACAATCATCATCTAGTTTATCCATGATTCACATAATCAAACCTCTTAGTGAAACCAATGGGTTATGGGAGACTTCCTGCAGGAGACAATTATTCTAATTAAATAGTACCTCAATAATTGATGGCCAAGGACAGTGGGCATACAGGTTGGAGACTGAAAAGAGATTTGAAATTTGATAATTTTCTAGCAACCTCAGCTTGGAAAAGGTTGCACTTAAATAATTGGCTTTGAAATTATTTTCCCTTACACGTAGTCTTAATCTAAGGGGGTGACAGAATTGAGGTGACATCAAACAGTAGCTCTAATTAGCCAAAGCTTTTTTTAATACAGTAACAGTATGAATATTGAGGAAAGATGTTGAATTTCTCTCTGTTGTGTAACTTCTAAAGTTATCTAAAGGAACTCTGTTGGAGGTGACCTACAATTTTCTCTTTCATTCCCCCAACAATCTTTAGCCCAGCTTTTTATTTCTGTCTACAACTCCAGTGATTTGTCAGGAATGAAGAAATTCCCTGTACTTTACTTATTGCTACTTAAGTCTTTCAAAAATTTGGAATAAGGGCATCAATTAGTGGGTTATTTTTTGCCTCCTCAGAATGCAATGACAAAATAATATCTAGATGGGAAAAATGCAGAAGTATATGTGACATAGGTAGGATTTCTCTGTTTAAAAAATCCTAAGCATTTTCATACAATTTTTGTCTATTGCTTTCAGCTCAGGCAATTGAACAACGGCTGATAAAGATGGATCACACTGCAATTCATCCACATTTGCTTGATATGAAGATAGGTCAAGGCAAATACGAGCAAGGTTTCTTCCCCAAACTTCAATCAGATGTGTTGGCAACCGGGCCTATCAATAACAAGTAGGCATTATAAAGCATTTAATAATCATAGTTTGTGTGTAGCAGTGTAATGATATATGCTATTTCTTTTGTTTAATGGAAATATGGGTAGTCTGATCGTTCCCCCAAGCTCTTCCACCTGGCGCTTTCTAAATACTGGATGTATAAGTCCCAAAATTCCCAACTGTAATTACAGTTACAATGTATCTTGCAGCGGTTTTAGGAAGACTCTCTAATGTACTTATGTTGGTTCCTTGAAGAATATCCAGAAATGACAATGAGAGCAGCCTCTCCCCTTATATAGATCATAATAAGTACCATAACTTATGTACTGCCCTTATGTAGATCAGTATAGAAGCTTATATTACAAGTCTTTCTCCACTGGTCATTATATTGCTAGTGGAACATCGCATGTTAACACATAGATTTTTCCAAGTTCAAGCCAATGTTAAAATTTTAAACTTCCATTCTTATTCTTACATTCCTCAGTCGAATTAAAAAAGCAATTTAATTAAGCAGGAGCTCACATTTTCATTTAGTTTTTTCCCCCCTCAATTTATTTCTAACTGCTAGTTAACTTGAAGTAATCAGAAATGATTGCTGCAAAATCGAAATGATTAAATAAGGTTGCTAATACGCTAATCTCAGCTAATTATCTTGTAATCCTTTGTAATTACTTATAAAAAAACTTAAGTATTGCATGTAGTGCAAGTTGGAAGCTATCAGGAAGTATGTATGAGATCAGATAACCATTGTGATTTATATTTTTCATGTTTTTTTTAAAAAAAAAACCCACAAAAGCGGTTAAGCACCCCCGTAAATGGAAATACTTCTCTGAGTGAAAAAAACAAGCATTTTTCTGGGATAGGGTTGGTCTAGACAACCTTTGAAATGCTTTTAACTCTGTGGTTCCATTGCTTAATATTTTCTTATTTCCTTCATTTTTTTTGGTCTGGTTCATACTGTGCCTTTCTGTGTAAATTCCCTTCCTGAGATGTGAGTTTTGTGAACAAAAAACATGTGCTTTGTATGAAATGAGCAGGTGTGACATTTGTTGCAGTTTGTTCTCAGTGCTTCTTTTCTATTAAATAATTGTAGCCGGTGGGTGAGTCGCAGTGCTACTGCCCAGCGGAGGAAAGATCGTATTCGACAACATTCAGAACACATTGGCCTGGACAATGAGTTAAGGGAGGTAAGTGCTGAAGTTAAGAATTGATAAAGTCATGGGTTTCTATAAGACTCGGTAATTTGTAGTTATATAATATTTTCCAACTGCTTTGATGACTTGATAACATGCAAGGAAAAACTATCCATTCAGGATTTTTTGTATGTATTTGATTGTCTATGCCTTCAAGTCTGTTCTTGATTTCTGGCAACTCCCTAGACCAGGGGTCGGCAACCTCGGCTCTTTTATGACTCGTGGACTTCAACTCCCAGAATTCCTGAGCCAGCATAGCTGGCTCAGGAATTCTGGGAGTTGAAGTCCACGAGTCATAAAAGAGCCGAGGTTGCCGAGCCCTGCCCCAGACAAACGTCTGCAGTTTTCTTGGCAAGCTTTTTCAGAAGCGGTTTGCCATTGCTGTCTTCCTAGGGTTGAGAGAAAATGGCTAGCCCAAGGTTACCTAGATGGCTTCAGGCAGGACTAGAACTCATCATCTCCCAGTTTCTAGCCTCTTGCCCAAATTACTGCATCAAATTGGCTCTTGATTCATAACCAGTGCAAACTGCAAAATAGATGGATAATTGTGCAATTTTTTAAAAAAATATATTGGAAGGAAAAATCATTATGCTAAATTGATTAACAAAATCTGGAAAGTTTGGGTTGTTCTGGGGTTTCAATAGAAGAAAATCCAATGGGATCTCTGACTGTTTTTATGGGATGAACGATACAAGGCTGATGCCCCTTGCCTCTCACCTCAGCAGTTCCCAGCACAATATGCCCTGCTGAGTGGCTATATGCAGGGGTAAAGCAACCTTGGCTCTTTTATGACTCGTGGACTTCAACTCCCAGAATTCCTGAGCCAACCATGCTGAGGGGAAAGGAAGAGGTTTCCAAGCTGAGCCATGCTGGCTTAGGAATTCTGGGAGTTGAAATCCACAAGTCATAAAAGAGCCAAGGTTGCCTACCCCTGGGCTAAAGAGTAGTTTTACTCTGGCTTCGAGAAGGAGGCAGGAGAAGAGAAATGGTTGCTCAGCCCTGAGCAAATAAATGGCTAAGAAAGAAGCTCAGAAGAGCCCCATGTTGATCTTGCTGTGGGTAAAATGGGGCAGTAAAAGTTTTGAACAGGCTTTCAAGATTCTGTTATGATACCTGCAGCAATAGGGTAACTTTCCTGGAATTCTTGTGCTGTCCATTTCTTGATTTTTCCTACCTTGAAGAGCTGGGACCATCTTCATTCTCCCACCATCTCCTTCCTCTGTGCCTTTTCCCCGCTCTGACCCTCAGTCCCTGTTGCCACCAGAGACTGCTGCAGGCCTATCTCTGACATTGTATATGCCCTTCCCTTCTTTTCTTGTCCTGCCCTGGGCCTCCTTGGCTGCTACCAGCATTGCAATGTGTCATGTCCCACTAATTTACTCTCTGTTCTCTTCCATCCTATGTCTTCCCATAGCCCAGGGGTAGGCAACCTTGGCTCTTTTATGACTTGTGGACTTCAACTCCCAGAATTCCTGAGTTGAAGTCCATGAGTCATAAAAGAGCCGAGGTTGCCTACACCTGCCATAGCCACTATTGGTGTCCTTGGCTCTCTTATCTCCCCTCAGAATTACTTCTGCTCAGAACAATTGAGTTTCATCCCCTATTGCTACAAAATAGTCCCATTTCATCCCGTGGATGGACTAGAACTCTCCAAATACGTCTTTCAGTTTAGCTATAGCTTGTTCAAAACCAACTTTCCCCCTGTATGGATAAGTCCAAACGCAGAACATTTAATGTGTCCCTTTGCGTTTTAAACCAGAAAAATTCCAAAAATGTTGACAACATTATCCAAAAATAATCTTCAATACCTTTTTTAAAAAAAAATATCAAATTCAGTAGGGAATATTTTGAGGCTGAAGTAGTCATAATGCAATTTGGTTGCACATTCTGAATGTGCTTCTCGCTAGTTTTCATAGGAAACTTAAGTTAAACTAAATGAATAAATAAATGTCATGTTATTTAAAGTAAGCTTATATCGGTTAACCAGTACAAGTTATTTAATCTTGTTATTTACAAGGTCATATAATAGAAAATGATCTGCCTATAGCTGAATTTATAACCGGGAGATACATTCTTTCTTTAAAAAAAAAAGAATCTGTCTAGGTTTTTTTTTATTTGTCATTTTCTGGCTTTCTGTAAAAAAAAACCAATTAAAGCACAATCTTTTCAAGCCATTGTTCATTGTTCTTTTAGGTGGAATGAGCTTAAAAAAACATGGCTTTGTGTTGATGTAAACTTATTCCATGCTTTATTTATTCATTCATATCTGTGCTGTATTTACTCCCTGCCTTTCCTTTGGGATGTTTTCCCTTGACTCACGTGCATGCGTATTTCATCATTTTCTTTTTCTCTGTCTGCTGTTCTGCCTTGGTTTCTGTTTGCCTCCTCCAAGCCATCAGAGGAGTTCTTGATTCTCCAGAACTCGATGGCATTCTGGGAGTGGGATCAGGGCCTGCCCCCTCCTTTACGGCCACCTAAAAAATCATTCTCTGAATGTTGCCTGGTACGTGCTGTTCTTTAATTTTTTCCTCCCCCCAAGAGCTGCTTCCTTAATCACGCTAGCCACTGCTGTTTTATCTGGTAGACCATCATTCACTCCTCTGTGGTCATTGAAAGTGTGGTTCTAATTGGGCAAGTTGTCCCCACAGCGCCTGGGGGGGGGATGTCCATGCATTACAGTAGGACATCTCAGGAAACCATCAGATTCATCTTCATGGGCTGGTGAAAAATGAAAACATAGATTTCAGTAGTGTAGTTATATGACTTTAGGCTCTAGTCTCACTAGGAAACCCTTTAGATACCTATGTTTTTTATTTTTTATTTTAATTCCATTTATATCCTGCCCTTCTCCGAAGACTCAGGGCGGCTTACAAGCTTAGCAGTAGCCTTCATTCTATGTATATGCCTGCTTATTAGGGCTTTCACACACACCCCAAGCGGCATTATTACAAAGTCAGCTTAATTGCCCCCAACAATCTGGGTCCTCATTTTACCTACCTCGGAAGGATGGAAGGCTGAGTCAACCTTGAGCCTGGTGGGAGGCGAACCTGCACTAATTGCAGGCAGCTATGTGTCTTACTTGGGAATATGCAAATGATTGTATATTTGAGAGACTGCATCTTTTGAGGATATCTACCTGTCCTGCTCTATTGGATAGGTTGGACTCGCTCTAGGTCACTCCATTCAGTGTCATCTGGCAGGACTAGAAAGTGGAGCCTCTTCCATAGCTTGAGTTATGGAGAGTCCCGACCTGTCTTGCCTTCTGAAGGGACATTAAGGTTATGGATCCAATCTGGGTCAGTCACTGGGACCAGAGGTTTAATCTTCCGAGCTTTTGGACTCATACTGGAGCCCATCCTCATTATGGTCATGTTTTTTCCCCCTCAAGCATTGGGGTGTGATGGGAAGTGAGCTGAGTCTTTTTTATTTTTTTTAAGAGTACCATTATAGTGCCGATGGTAGGCTAGTATGGTATGTTTTAATCTTGGTGCTTTTCTTTATTTGTGCATTTGTTACTTGCCTAGGGTTGTTTTACATAATATAGATGGCATGCATTTTTTTCAGATAAAAACATGGCATATTTTTCATAGTGAAAATAAAACGGGCGTTTTAAACTGTGAGCCTGGCCAGACTAGTTTTCCATAGACACACTCTGTTGCTCTCTCATGCACGCACATCTGCACAGACACACGAGTCTGTGTCATACTGATGAGCTCCAGCATGTTCTTAATTACCCTGATTATAATATCAGCTCTTTTTTGTTGTTGACTTCTCACCTGCTTCTATTGCAGCATCCTTGGTGATTATTTGATGGGCTTTGGGCCCCCAGAATTGGACAGTTGCATGTTCTCCAAAATCTATTCCTAGCTGCCTCACTAGCTAGAAATATTTTTACCTCTAAATTTAATTAGATGTAGCCTGTAAAAGAGTCCATAAAGATAATATCACTGGGTGTTTACTCTCAATTATCCAATTAGAACCTTCCTTTGAATGGCCAGCACAAATTCCCTTCCTATTCCTTTTCTTTTTTCTTAATTTGTTCATTACAGTGTTCTCTCTTTTTCCCAGTTAGTTGCTGCTCGATATATTCAGAATAATTTTGGGGGCAGGGGCGGGGGGCAGGGTGAAGAAGTAAACTATGGAATGCTGTTACAAAATTATGGATTATATAACATACCCTAAGCTTAGGAGGAAGATGGAAGTTTTGAGCTTTCCCAGTGTTGATCTTTACCATCCTTCATAAAGATTTCTGTACCACCCTACTTCAAATGATTTACGGCAGCATAGTATAGTAAAACAATAAAAAAACCTCATGAAACTGACATAAACATAGCACAGTAATCAACTCCAAAATTAACTCTAGATCTACTGTCTGCACCACAGCTCATTGGAACAATTTGATCTTAACATTGCCCAAAGTCAATATGTCAATGTATTCCATAATGTGGAGGCCACCACTGAGAAAGTGTCCTCTCTCCACCTCTTGTGAAGTGGAGACCCCAGCAATCCTTCTTGAGATGAATGCTCAGATCTGGCTTATTCTGGTCAGGAGAAATACTTCTAAAGATACAAATGTCCTACTATGTAGGACATTTAAAGGCAAAACCAACACTTTGGACAGGGGTTGGAAGCCTGTTGGTAATCGATGCAGTAAATTGCACAAAGGTATAACATTAAAGGTAAAGGTAAAGGTTCCCCCGCACATGCGTGCTAGTTGTTTCCGACTCTAGGGGCCGGTGCTCATCTCCGTTTCAAAGCCGAAGAGCCAGCGCTTGTCCGAGGACGTCTCCGTGGTCATGTGGCCGGCATGACTAGACGCCAAAGGCGCACGGAACGCTGTTACCTTCCCACCGTAGTGGTCTCTATTTTCTACTTGCATTTTTACGTGCTTTCAAACTGCTAGGTTGGCAGAAGCTGGGATGAGTAACAGGTGCTCACTCTGTTACACGGCACTCGGGATTCGACCCGCCAAACTGCCGACCTTCTGATCGACAAGCTCAGCGTCCTAACCCACTGAGCCACCGTGTCCCTTGGTGTAACATTGCTTACCTTGTAACTTCCTGTTATTGGGATGTTCTTTTTTGGCCCCATTGCAGCTGGAGAGTCATTTTCAAGGGAGGGCCTGTGTAAAGCGTATTGCAGTAGCTGAAACCTAAGGCGATGAGTACATGAATCACAGTTGTTAGGGCTTTCCAATCCCAGGAGATCTGCAATTGACATGCCAACTGAAGCCAGGTGAAAGCTTGCCCCCCATATGCACAAAAAAAAATCTATTTGCTATTTAACATTCTGTTACTGCAGATGAAATTGTTGTAAGCTGCTCAGAGTCACTTTTTGTGTGATGGGAGCCATATAAATTAGATTACTAAATCAATCCATGAAAATTGTAATATAGTTATAATTTTAGGGCAGGGAAGCCTTACAGAAGTTTCTGATAATCCCACAGTAGTGTTGTCCATTCCTCTGTGTTACGTGTGTATTTATTTATTTAGGAAAATACGGAGAGGAGGAATCAGCCATAAAGTTGATTCATGGTAGCAATGTACTTAATTCAACGATCAGAAGGGATGAAGGAAGCCAGGGAAACCTGAAGATTTCATGAAAAGATGTTTCTGATCTCCAGATGTATTTACTAAGGAAGAGGAGGTGGTTTGCTCTTTGAGAAATATCACAGGCTCAGCCTGGTCTGTGTGTTTCTCCAAGGCCAACCAGCAGAAAGATTGATTGATTGATTGATTGATTGATTGATTGATTGATTGATTAAATTTCTACACTCCGCCCCCATCTCACCTCAGCAACACTGGGTGGTTTATAAATAAAACATAGAGTACTATAAAAACACATTAAAAACACAGTTAAGAACAAAGTTAAAAATTAAGAGGTAAAGGGAATAACCAACCAACCAACCAACCCTCAAGCAACCAACCATTCCTAGGATTACCTATCATTCTTAGACCTCTCCCCATGCCAGTGGGGAGAGCTAGGTCTTGACACTCTTCCAGAAAGCCAGAGCTTTAGCCCTGCTCTCTGTTAAATTTGGTAATTGTGTATATATTGCATCCTCTTAAAAGCGGTTCCCATAGATGCCCATATTATTCCTTAAAACATGTTGTTTCTGCCTTCATGTAAGTGCTTTACATAAAACAAGGGGGAAAAAACCCTAAACGATAGGGTTCCTCATGATAATGCTTTTCCCCAAAAACATTTTTTTAAAAAACCTTTCTGCACTAATACCCTTTGCTACCAGCTTCAAATTACCGTGACGTATAGTTATTACATTTTGGTACAAAGTGAATTAGTCATATGAGATTAAGCAGGGCAGCGCTACCTGCACTATGTTTTGGTGTTCACTCATGTTCTCTTTTCTTACTGGATTAGAAATACATGCAAGAAGCAAGGACCCTGGGGAAAAATCTCAGACAGCCCAAACTCTCTGATCTTTCTCCTGCTGTAATTGCTCAGACAAATTGGAAATTTGTCGAAGGTTTACTCAAAGAATGTCGGATGAAGGTAAGTTTGTTACATGTACATGCAAAGACAGAACATCCACGCTATGAAGTTAGGGAGCCTCCCAACCCGCAAATGCTTGTTGATTTTGCTGTTCTGGGATTTTGAGTTGGAGAGCCTTCATAAATGGTCGTTGTCCTTCATTCTAGTGAGGGTCCCGCTTTGTGGTTTACTTGGTATAACAATTCAACTAAACAATTCAGTTGAAATTCACATGGACAGAAATTAAAGCAAAATGTAATTGATTTATTGTTATCCAGTGTATCTTGAATGAATAGATTTGTATTGTCTGATATCATTTTTGGTGTGTGGGGGGGTGAGTTCCAAAATTTACATGTAAAATTACATTATAAGAGAGAACAGGATCATCCATAAAACCACAGAAAACTAGGCATTCAGAAAGTATAAAAGCAGAAAACATTCAAACTATTTAATTTTTTTTAGAATAACAAATGGATCGTTATTTCTGTTACCAAGAAAATAGCATCATGATTCCTAATGCATCTTCCTGCCGAGAGTTTTCTAAAGATAGGGTACTCCATTTAAAGTAGTTGCCTTTTGACATTTCAGAAATGTCAATCACTTGTTTGTTTGCAGACCAAGCGTATGTTAGTAGAGAAGATGGGTCATGAAGCCGTGGAACTTGGCCACGGAGAGGCCAACATCACAGGTCTAGAAGAGAATACACTAATTGCTAGCCTGTGTGATTTGCTGGAAAGAATTTGGAGCCATGGATTACAGGTCAAACAGGTTGGTGACTTGAAAATTCAGATATACTCGTCTTCTATATTGCTTCCATATATTATTTTGCCTAAAATGTTCATTGCAGAATAATTTGTCCCTCATCTTGGAAGAGGTTTAGAAATGTTTAAACAGCATGTCAACAGCCTCACAGTGAGAACAATTAGTTTAGTTTAGTTTAGTTTTTAGTTTTTATTAAATTTTTATACCGCCCTTCTCCCTAGGGACTCAGGGCGGTGAACAGGGCAGATAATAAAAGTACAAAACTACAAAAGTTAAAATAGAATTAAATTAATGCCCAAGATAAAACAGTAAAATATACAAATATTTAAAAACCCAAATTAACTCCCCATCAGGCCAGGCCAGCTTGTTCAAACAGGTGGGTCTTTAACCCGCGCCGGAAGGAGCGGAGATCCGGTGCCATCCGGAGCTCCACCGGCAGTTCATTCCATAAGGCCGGGGCGCCCACAGAGAAGGCCCTCCCCCTGGGGGCCACCAGCCGGCATTCTCTGACTGGAGGCACCCTGAGGAGGCCCTCTCTGTGGGAACGCACAGGGCGGAGGGGGGTTGACGCCGGCAGCAGGTGGTCCCCGAGGTATTCCGGACCCATGCCATGTAGGGACTTAAAAACCGTCACTAAGACCTTGAACCTCACCCGGAAGACAACTGGTAACCAATGTAGCTCGCGGAGCAAAGGTGTAACATGGGAGTACCGGGAAACTCCCAAGACAACTCTCGCGGCCGCATTCTGTACCAGTTGGAGCTTCCGAGTGGTCTTCAAGGGAAGCCCCATGTAGAGAGCATTACAGTAGTCAAGGCGAGAGGTCACGAGCGCATGAGTGACCGCACACAGGGCATCCCGGTCCAGATAGGGCCGCAACTGGCGCACCAGGCGAACCTGGGCGAAACCCCCCTAGTCACAGCTGCTACATGATCTTCCAAGGTAAGTCGTGAATCTAGGAGGACTCCCAAGTTGCGAGCCCTATCCACGGGGGGTAACAGCTCACCCCCCATAGAAAGGGATGGAACAATTTGAATGTCCCGGGATGCCGGAATGTACAGCCACTCAGTCTTGTCCGGGTTGAGTTGAAGTCTGTTCCTCCCCATCCAGACCCGAACCGCCTCCAGGCAACGGGACATCACAGCGAGGGCATCACTGGGGTGGTTTGGGGTAGAAATAAAAAGTTGGGTATCATCAGCATATTGATGATACCCAACTCCAAAACCACGAATGATCTCACCCAGCGGTTTCATGTAGATGTTGAACAGGAGAGGCGAGAGAACCGACCCCTGAGGAACTCCACAAACGAGAGACCTAGGGGCCGATCTCTGCCCCCCTGCCAACACCGACTGCGAACGTCCCAGGAGATAGGAGGAGAACCACCGAAGAACTGTGCCTCCCACTCCCAATCCCCTGAGACGCCGCAGCAGGATACCATGGTCGATGGTATCGAAAGCCGCTGAGAGGTCTAATAGGACTAGGACAGAGGAACATCCCCTATCCCGAGCCCTCCAGAGATCATTCACCAGAGCGACCAATGCCGTCTCCGTGCTGTACCCGGGCCTGAAACCCGATTGGTACGGGTCCAGATAATCCGCTTCATCCAGGACCAGAGGGAGCTGGTGCGCCACCACACTCTCAACAACCTTCGCAAGAAAGCGAAGGTTGGAGACTGGACGAAAGTTGTTCAACACAGCTGGGTCCAAGGCAGGCTTCTTGAGGAGGGGTCTCACCACCGCCTCCTTCAAGACGGTGGGGAAATTACCCTCACTCAAAGAAGCAGATATCACCGCCTGGAACCAGCCTCGTGTCCTCTCCCTAGCTGCATAAACCAGCCAGGAAGGGCACGGGTCCAATAAACATGTGGTGGAGCTCAGCCTCCCCATAATCCTGTCCACTTCATCAGGGGTCACAGAATCAAACTCCTCCCAGATAACATTGACAAGACCGCCCGTGTCCTGATCGTCAGACTCTGCCCAGCTGGAGTCCAAACCGGTCCGAATCCGAGCGATTTTGTCCGACAGATGCTGACCAAACTCCTCGGCACGACCCTGTAAGGGATCCCCCCTCACCTCCTGATTAAGAAGTGAGCGAGTCACCCTAAACAGGGCGGCCGGGCGATTATCTGCGGACGCGATGAGGGTGGAGAAGTAATTACACCTCGCCACCCTCATCGCAGCGAGATAAGACCTAATATAGGTTCTTAACCGCAATCGGTCGGATTCGGATCGGCTGGACCTCCAGCAGCTCTCTAGGCCCCGTTTCCGACGCTTCATCTCCCGGAGCTCCGCGGAGAACCATGGAGCTCGTTGGGATCTGCGCCGGGTCAGGGGCCGCAAGGGTACAACTCGGTCCAGTGCCTCAGTGGCTGCCCTTTCCCAGGCTTCCACTAAGGCATCCGCCGAGTTGTGAGTGACGGAAGCAGGTGGGGATCCCAGCACTGCCTGGAACCCATCAGGGTCCATTAAGCGCCTGGGGCGGTACCATCTAATTGGTTCCGTATCCCCACGGCGGGGGGTGGTAAAACGGAAGACCAGCCGCAGGAGGTGATGATCCGTCCATGACAGGGGCATGATAAATGGAGAGCCCCCACCAAGATCATCCAGCCATCGTCCAGATAAAAAAACTAGGTCCAGGGTGTGGCCTCCCTCATGAGTTGGTTCAGAAATTACCTGCGTCAGGTCCATGGCCGTCATGGAAGCCATGAACTCCCGAGCCAACTCAGATGACCCTCCCAGGGATGGTAGATTGAAGTCACCCAAAACTAAAAGTTTGGGGAACTCAATCACCAAACCGGAGAGGACATCGAGTAGCTCAGGCAGGGCTGCCGCTGTGTGACTAGGCGAAACGTACACCAGCAGCAAGCCCAACTGCGCCCCCGAACCAAACCTCAAAAAGAGAGACTCACACCCGACTATCTGAGGGACGGTGGTCTCCCGCGGACATAAGGTCTCCCTGATAACTACCGCCACTCCCCCGCCCCTACCATGAGCCCGGGGCCGGTGTAACGCTCGGAAACCTGGTGGGCAAAGATCAACCAAAGGGACCCCACCCTCTGGGCCCAACCAGGTTTCGGTAATACAAGCCAGGTCCGCATGCTCACCCTCCACCAAATCCCGCACAAGGGGAGCCTTATTAACTTATTAACTTATTAATTAATCAGTGTAATGCAGGGGTGTCAAACTCAATTTCATTGAGGGCCGCATCAGCATTGCGGTTGCCCTCGGGGGGCCAGGTGGGTATGGCCAGGGTGGGTGTGGCCTACTGGGTGGGCGTGGCTAGAGTGCGTATGGCCTACTGGGTGGGCGTGGCCAGCTCTACATCGTTGGCATCAAGGGTGCCTATGGGGGCCTGGGCAGGAGTGGGACAGATCTGAGGGTCTCTGGCAGAAGGAGGGTCTCTGGGCCAGGGCCAAGGCAGTGGGGGCCGTTCCCTCACTGTTTCTAGGATGGCTTCGCGGGCCACATGAAACCATTTCGCGGGCCGGATCCAGCCCCCGGGCCTTGTGTTTGACATGTCTGGTGTAATGGCTTGCCTCTGGAAGTTGTGGGTGCTCCATCACAGGAGGTTTTCAAGAAGAGACTGGACAGCCATTTGTCCAGAAAGGTATAGGGGTCTCCTGCTTGAGCAAGGAGGTTGGACTAGAAGACCTCCAGTGTCCCTTCCAACCCTACTATTTATTCTGTGTTCTAATTATCTGTTTGTTCTTATGAAAAGGGGAAATCGGCATTGTGGTCCCATTTAATTCAGTACCAGGAAAGAGAAGAGAAGCAGGAGCAGCTTGCAGAATCTCCAGGTGAATATGACAGATATTGGCAGGGATAACATTGCAAGAACATTAGCAAAATTGTTAAGAGATAATAAAGGAGAAAATAAATGACAGCTTAGCCCTGGGAGAGGGTGGATGTAACAGAGACTCGAGGTTTTGTTTTTTTTCCAATCTTTTTTAACAATCGCTCCTTGGACTTGAAATACTGGATCTAAACCAGGGGTAGGCAACCTTGGCTCTTTTATGTCTCGTGGACTTCAACTCCCAGAATTCCTGAGCCAGCATGGCTCAGCTTGGAAACCTCTCCCTTTTCCCTCAGCATGGTTGGCTCAGGAATTCTGGGAGTTGAAGTCCACGAGTCATAAAAGAGCCAAGGTTGCCTACCCCTGATCTAAACCATCTGATTTCTACTCAGCAATAAAATTATATCTTTAGTGGTAGATGAATATTTACGTCCAAGGATGTAATATCTCAGATGGTCTTTCCATAGTTGCAGCATTTTAGTGTAATGTATGTAATGAAATTAAATATGCTATTCTTCTTGTAAGTCAGGATGAATAATGAATGATGATTTTAGTCAATCAAAGAAACTATGATTTAATAGCACAAATCAAAGATTTACCCTACTTCTTCTAGGTACAAATATCCATTTAAGCAGATTTGTTGGCATACATTTTTATTTCTAATGGTCTCTTTCACTCTCTGATTTGGAAGGTACAAATATTTGTCAGTTGTGAATGATAATGAGAGTTTGCGAGAGTAAAACAAAAGTGAAAATCTAAGGATTCAGTGGGATTATATGACTGGAGTGAAAGTAAAGTCTTTCTTTTATTCCAGTAAGGAAGGATGAAAATTATTTTCTCACTTGTTAAACTGTATAAATATTTAAGTCTTTTATCTGGTCAGAATGAATAACTCTACACAAACTTATTGACATCAGGGAATGTTCTTATTTTACCAATATGAAAAATGTAAAAGCCGATATCAGGTTATATGTTTAGATATAAGTTGTTGTTTTTTTTACTATTTTAGGATTGCATTCTTAGCTTTGCAAGTTTACATTAAGACTTTTCTCAAGTGTAAAAATACTTTGGAATAAATTTAGTTTGGTGCCAACCTTTGGCTTGCCCCATCTATCACAAAAGCTAAACTTAATTGGTGCTGGGTAGTATGTGAATGAAGTTCATCTAGAACAGGAAAATTGACTGGGATGTCAAAAAGCATCATGGAACAAGGCAATGACAACCTTCTTCTGTACTGATATTAAAAAAAACAACTACATGGTTTTTGATGATCCCCCTTAAACATCCAGACTTGGATTAAATTAAAGGGGCAGCCAATTGCCATAGACAAATAGGACATTCTTTCTATGTCTTAATTCAGGTGGATTTCTCAAAGAGTTTTAATATTTTAGTAGATTTCTGTACTGAGCATGTTACTAATAAATTAATGAATCTTCTCCTCACTACCACTCCACAGTTGCTGTTGGACCAGAAAGAAGGAAATCTGACACAGGTCTTATGTTACCTATTCTAAGAGTTTCACTTATCAGTGATATGAGGTAAGACATTTAATTCCTAAAACATGGTTTTTAAAGATTTATGCTTCAAATGAAAAAAAGACACGAGAGCTTTCTGACTGTCAGGCACAGTTTACTGTGGAGAAGTTTGAGTCTGAATAAAAATAATATGGGAAAGAAGTGAGATAGGGTTTCCTCCTTTCAGAAAATGTGTAAATTGGACAGGTACCAGTCTGTGGCATGCCAGCAGCCGGTCTGCACAAACAAGCAAAGTCCCATCCGTGGGATGCAGGCAGCACACAAAACCACGCACTCCCTGGTCCGCGGAGAAATCTCTCTCCACAGAATCGGTCCCTGGTGCCCAAAAGGTTGAGGACCTCTGTGTTAGACTACTCTGGGATAACAATTCAAATCTCCAGTTAATCATATAGCACACCTAGGCCTTTCATCAGCTCTCTGTTAGTGTAGTTTATCCCACTGGAATAAAAAGAAACAGGATGCATGTTGCTTGTAGCACCTTGAAAGAAGATGGGACTGTCTTATCATTATTGTTACAGGTAGTTCTTGATTTAGGACTGGTCACTTAACAGCCATTAAAAATTATGGCAGGGCCAGAACAGAGTACTTTATAGCCCATAAAGTAATTCTTGCCATCATAAAACCTGCCAACCCCTTTAGTCACGTGATTGCATTTTAGGTCCTTGGCAACCAGCTTGACTTAAAAACCAGCTGCAGAGTCCTGCGGTCATGTGACCACAATTTTCAAACGTTGCCAGTTTTCAGCATTACGTGGTTTTTTTGCCAGCTTCTGATAAAAACATCCATTTAGAAGAGTGGGTTTGCACTTACAACCAAGTGTTTGCTTAACAGTTTAATGACTGCAACTGTTCACTCAAATGGCCAAACAAAAATGTTGTGAAATCAGATCTAGTCACGTGGGTGCCTCGACTTATGAACATAACAACTTATGACCATAAATCTGGTCCCTATTGTGGTTATAAGTTGAGGACTCGCTGCATCAACATCCCAAATCAACCTACTTCAGAATGAAGGGACTCCTGAGCTGCTTTCCAACTGCTTCAACATGCTGCAAGTTGTTTCCAGTTAACACCTCTAAATGAATTACATCACCTCCCCAGTGTTTCTTTGGGTATTTTCTGAGTCTTTTGTGGTTAACTGCTACCAATCAAGGATTGTTTTTGCTCAGTGTTGATCTGTTTATTACGTAATATGTCTAGCCCATTGTCATCACTGGAGGTCTACCTGCTTCGTTATGCTGCACACTCCTGTCTGATTGTGGATGTGGATGTTTCTTAATGTATACATTTTGCATGTGTGCATGAGTGCACGTTGGGATTTTTATTCTATGTAAGTACTTTGAGCTATAAAAACTATTCAGTTCATTTGAAAAAGTCCAGACATCATATCTTCTTTGTCTCTGTCTCTAAAGCAATGTTCAGTTTGTATTTGCTGCAAGAAGCCTAAGAGAAAATGAGAATAGAGGTTAATAATTTCTAGCCATCCTTTTCTTTGCTAAATGGAGATTTGTCACTTTTTCACTGTTGGAGTGGAAATTGAATGCACTGCAAATGAGTTACAGTTCCCAAAGAAGAATAATTATCTCTTTTTTTAAAAAAAAAAATGTCTGGCAGCAAGATTTCTTCTCCCTTCTTCTCCCTCCCAAAAGCAAGATGAAACAGAGATGAACCAAGGAGAAACAATTTGTAGGCAGGGCCTGGAGTATCAAGAACTACAACAATTACATGTAGTCCTTGAGTCACGACAGTAATTGGGGCCAGAATTGTCATCGCCAAGCAACATAATCATAAAACTCAGCGTCATGTGACCTCATGACTTAGTGATAGCAATTCCAGCATCCCTTAATGGGGATCATTAAGCAGGAAGAGGTAGGAGTCCCAGGCAAGAAGTAAGGGGGATTGAGGGTATCGCAGGCAGGCACGATGGAGCATGGGGGGCTGCGAGAGGATTGGCAGAGGCCACCACTGGGCAGGGAGAGGGCTGTGGGTGGGCATACACTATGGAGTACTAGTAGGCAGAGAGTGCTAGGTAGTGGGCTCCTCAGAAAAAAAGCGGCAGGAGTGACTTACTGGTGGTATATGCAGCCTTCCCTTCACCATTGACTTTGCTTGTGGGAAGCTGGCAGGCAAAGTCACAGACGGTGATTATCTGATGCCGCTCATTGTGGCTTAATCACGAGCTGGGCCCCCAAGCACCTGGATCATGACCATGTGACCACAAGGATGCTGCGATGGCCAGAACCTTTGAGCACCACTTGTCCATTTTTTCAGTGCTGGTATAACTTTGAATGGTCACTGAAGAAATGGACGTAGGCCAGAGATTATCTTTATAGTCTAGGCCAGCTTTCTCATACTCAAGGTACATGTTTTGCTTATGTATGCATTTACGCACTCGTGCCTTGATATACATTCACTTTGTTTTGCTGCATCTCTTGTTAAGCCAAGATGTGGCCAATAATAGATCTCAAATTCATTTTTTGATAACCAGTAGTTACATGCTGTGCAAACATGAAATGTAAATGTTTTACCCCCAACTTGCATTGGCTTGTTCCAGTTATTATCCCCTTAACTATCTGCTCATAACAGGTAATGGATACAGGATTGCTACCCAACATTCCTCAGTCCTACTATTCAAGGCCAAATGTAGGTCCTTGAGTTGTAATCCCATGGGTTCAATCATATTATTCCTAATGCTGGACCTAATTGGTTAGACAAAACCCAGTTGCTGCATTTTTAATCATTGTTTTCATACCAGCTATCAACGTCAACAAAAAGAGAATCAGGGAAGCTGATTACAGGTAACCCTTGAGTTGCAACCAGTCTTCAGCGTTACGCAGCTCTCCCAAATGCTACTTGTGACCCAGATCCAAAGTTATGATGGTTATGTGACTGCACTTCAGGTGTCCAGCTACTAGCCTACATTTACTGCCAAGCTCAATTACAGTTGTAAGTCAAGGACTACTTCTAATTGCCAAGTTCTATCAGAATGCACATATGCGCTGGTTTCAACCATCTCGGATCCAAGCTAACAACCTGCCTCCAGAAGTTGTGAATGCTCCAACACTGGAAGTTTTTAAGAAGAGACTGGACAACGATTTGTCTGACATGGTATAGGGTTTCCTGCTTGAGCAGGGGGTTGGACTAGAAGACATCAAAGGTCCCTTCCAACCCTATTATTGTTATTGTAATGCATAGGATGGAATATTTAAAGCATCCTTGCAAAAAGCCTGAACATTATTATTCCTTCCCAGATTGTAGCACCCTATCGAGCTGCAGAATAATAAAGCTTATCATTTGCTGGGTCTGATCTGCTTCCCTGCCTCATTGCTTTGAACATATTTATGCTTACAGTAGAGGAAGCAGAGGACAGGCTGAGGCTATGTTTCTCTTGGGTGCTGCTAATATTATTTATTCTCCTGTTGCTCGCTTGCTTCCATTTTCCTCAGTAGTGTCAGGAACATGATTGATATCACCAAAGCTGTGCTTTAAATGGAACTCATCATCAATGATGGAGGAGTGGGAAATTTCAGCTTTGATGTAGTCCTATCAAAAAGGCTTTAAATAGTTACAAGTGAGTGTTTTTCATCACAATGGGAGCAAATAATGTGCTTGTCATATTTCTCAAGGACTTTTGATCATATGCCTGGTTGTGCTGTGTTTGTAGCCCCAAGAGCTGCTTGTCAAAGACATTCCGCCCCCCCCAAAAGGGGGGGGGGGAGAGTTTGCTTTGCAGAGAATCTTGCAAGCAGGAGAAGCAAGTCTTGTTTTATAGCAGTATGGATGGTTGTGTGAGTCACAGCTCAAGGAGAGGAGCTGTGGGGGTCCCTAACAAAGAACAAAAGGAGTTGGAGAGGATTATCTCACTCTTGAAATGGCTGCATGAATCAGAAGGGCTCATTTTACCTCTTAATTTTATGCAAGCAGCGGGGGGGGGGGTGGTACACCACAGTTAGCATTGTTATTGCATGCAAAAACTGATGAATTGGGATATGCTAATTAAGTGTTGACAGCAGCACTATCTCCAGTGCAGCAGCAAGCAAGCTCTGCAGCATTTTTTTTAAAGTTTCCATACATTGTAATGAATTGCAGTGTGGCACATGGTGGAGCACACTTTTGCTACAACAGTGCAGCAATTGCTGCAGGAATGGGGGCAGGGCTGGCATAGGGAGGTGCTACAGAGGATTTTTTTTTAAGCAGCACATATTCACTACACCATCCCTTCTCCTTTGCTCAGTTGGTCTAAGAACGGGGATTGGGAGAATGCACAAAGAACCAGAATTGCAGAATCCACTCCATCAAAATGCGCATGTTTTTGACTCTCTGGGCCTCGGACTGCTATACACAGCTTTGCTTGGTTTGCTTGCTCACCATAACCCTTCGGTTTGTGACTTGATCAAATCTGGGAGCCTTCCTGAATGTGCAGTTTTCAGATCATACTTCTTCAGCTACAGAGCCGTGCCTGAGGCTCTAGAATTTGAGGTTCACAGGCTCTGGATCTCCTCTATAATTTGCTGCTTCGATGTTGCTTTTGAGTGTGAGAGAAAGCGTAGGCTATGCATATATCGGTGGGCTTTGCATATATCAGTGGCTGGTTTCTTTCATTTTCTTCATTTCAGTTCGTTTTCTAGTTTACTTTTTGGAATGGTCTCCCCAACACACTATACAAAGACTAAGTTTGGTCTTTATACTGAAAACAGTTGCACCCGCCCTATTCTGCTGCACAGGCCAGTGACCAAGTTTCTTCAGCTTTCCTTTCCATAATTTATTTATTTATTATATTTTTATCCTGCCTTTATTATTTTTAACAACTCAAGGTGGCCAACATATCTAATACTCCTTCCTCCTCCTATTATCTCCATAGCAACAACCCTGTAAGGTAAGTTGGGCTGACAGAGACTGACTGGCCCACAGCCGCCCAAATGGTTTTCATGCTTACGGCAAGACCAAAACACACGTTTCCTGGTTTCTAGGCCAGCATCTTTACCGCTACGCCAAAGTAGCTCTGCTACACTGAAGGGATGATAATTCATTCTGAGAATGCCCAAGTAGTTCAGATTGGGAGGCTTTGTTTTCTTATCTTGTGTTGACCATATCACAACATAAATTTTGCAGTGAATCGTGTAGAAAATTAGACTTCCCATTTCTTATTTATAATAATATTACCATTCCCTGCAAAACTTTAATTTCACCAGAAAGGAGATTCTGGGGGGGGGAGTGTCACACAATCTGTTAATCAGCAGAAAGGACATTCTCTTGATTATTAATTACTCCATGAGTTTGAGGTTTCTCCACCCTTACACTAATAGTCAATTTTTCTGTAGTGTAGAAATGCTTTGCAATAGATGTTAACTGTGTTTCTTCTTCTTTTTCTTTTCTTTCCTGAAGGCACATTCAGAACATGAGTGAAATAAAGACTGAGGTGGGTCGGGCACGGGCATGGATAAGACTGTCTCTTGAAAAAAAGCTCTTGTCTCAACATCTGAAGCAGCTCCTCTCTAATCAAGCTCTGGCAAAGTAAGTTCTTCAAGGCTGGTCTTTCTGGAATCCTCATTTCAGGCAGCAATTTGATGTGACTCTTTTCCAAGAGTAACTTAATCGAACTCAAATTTAAGATTGCATATGAAGCAGCTCTTTAGGAACCTTGGCTTAGAATTGAAGTAGCTTAAGTTTCAGTGGAGATCTTGTATTATTCCAAGGTAGCTTTCCCAGTTAATGTTCCTGAAAATACTACTATCATCCTCAACCAGCATGGCAATTAACTCTTCATTCAATTCTAAATTATGAGGCTGAAAGAGAGAAAACATGACTAACCTAGAATTGAAATGGAGGAGGGGGAGAGTTTAACTTTTGTTACATCACTGAGATTCTTGAGCTTAGAATTCTTTATGAATATCTAACTCAAGTTGGATGTTAAGGTTCTAGAGCACGGGTGTCAAACTAATCACGTCATGTGACATATCATGACATATCTTGATGTTTTTTGCCTTTGTGGAGGCAGGGTGGGTGTGGCCTGCACGTGACGCATCCGGCCCGTGGGCCGCCAGTTGGACACTCCTGTTCTAGAGAGAGAGAAAATACAGTAGGTCCCACTAAACGGAAACTTATTGTAACCATTCTTGATTCAGCACACTTCATTGGCCTTGCCGTAATGTGGAAGGGCAATTACAACTTTCTTTCATTAGATTCTCACAAGCTTTGCCTGGTGGTGTTGTCCATAAGATATTTCTTACTCCCTGCAGGAAACTCTACAAGCGGTATGCCTTTCTGCGTTGTGAAGAAGAGCGGGAACAATTTCTCTATCATCTTCTTTCTCTCAATGCTGTGAATTACTTCTGCTTTACAAGTGTCTTCACTACCATCAGTAAGTAGGGATAAAAAGCTGACTGTATAATTCTCCCCAAGGGAGAACTCCAGATAATTCTCTGGGAATTATCACTGGATAATAGCACAATATATGTTATGCTACATTATGTTATGTCTTTCCCAACCTGGATATTTTCCAGATATGTGGACTTCAACTCCCAGAATTCTCAGCAATGGGCCCGCTGGGAGAGGATTGAAATCTATACATTTGAAAGATGCCCAATTGGGGAAGACAGTTTAGGAAGTGATCAAATTCATTTTTTGTTTATTTAAGTATAAATAATAATATGATTTATTTAATAATAGTAATATAAATTATCATTACAATATTTAAATGCCTCAACAGATGGAAGAGATCTCAAAGAAATATATCTTGGATAAAGAAAGTGTTTAAAATATGAAACAACTTACACATCTTAATCTAGAGCTGCAAAGTGTGCTTCCCTCGAGAGCATGGCAAAGTCAGGGGGCCATTCCTGAGAAATCCCCGTCTTCCTACCACCTTCGAAGCTTCAGAACATGGGTGCACTCAAGAGCTTTTACTAGATACTTATGGAAAAGGTCTTTTGTAGGACCCAAGATCTTTAGATTTACATAATAAGGCAGGTGACTTCCAGGATTTTGAATGGTTATATGGTATTTTTATAGTCTATTAATAAATGGACTATATTAATTAAAGATTCCAAAACAGTTTAAATTATGCTTACATTAACCAAAAAAACCCCCACAAATATTCTAGACTACAGTCTTTTGAATGGTGGGTTTCCTTCACCCATGGAACTTCTGTTATCCATTGTAACGTCAAGCAACAGGTATGGGTTAGAGTTGTAGTACGAAAGTTTAGTAAAAGCTACTCTATTCCAGATTATAACTGCTACTCTGCTGCTGAATCTTGAGGGTGTGGCATGTCTTAAGGATAACAGTACCAGATTTCGGGTGGAGCATGGAGTGGCTGCATGGAGCATTTGAAGGGCACTCTCCCAAAATGGTTGACCTAATAGTGGTGGACATCATAAAACTTTCATTTATCAGACAGCAGAGAATCCCTTCAGGATAAATGTGGGTTCAAGAACATTTTTGGAAATTAAGATTATGCAGTTTGGTTTGGTTGCAGCATACTAACATCATATTATGTGTCTAAATTAAAAAGAATCTGAAAAATAAAATATTAACAGGCAAGGCAGGTGTCCTTGTATTTACCTAACAGATGCTAGAGTCCTTCGAGTTCCTTGTTTATATTTATGGACACCCCCTGGAGGAAACATCTCTAATTTCTAAATGTTTCCATTGCCAGATTTACTTGCTTATTTTTGAAAATGTGTAATTTTTATGTTGAAGTTATTTTAATTGCTGCTTTTAGATTGAGATTTGTTTTTGGTTATATCTGCTGTTTTTCCATTTAAGCCAAACAGGGAATATTTTTACACTAACAGATGGGCAGATATTGGTAAAATAATTAAACAAAACACTTTGAGTGAAAAAACATATTGAATCATATAAAGCATCCAGTTATCGATAACATTATAATAGATGGCTCACACTAATTTCAGTCCATATTAATTTTAGACATGTTCATTAATTTGTGATTATTTTAAGTTTTGGTTTATTTATTTGTATTCTGGCCTCTTTCTATAAAAGTCTCTGGGTTTTTTAAAAGTTACACATAATATAGGGAAATAATCTTTTAGTATACCATAGTCCTCTGCCTCCTTCTCACCATTCCACCTCCTTTGTCGGGTTGTGTTTTTTTGAGCCAAAGATAATATTACAAAATAATATCTGAATAATACCTTCTGATCTATGGGTTGTCTGGGAAATGCTGCTGGAGTTCTTCTCTTTAAAATGTGACCAACCAAAGATGGTTTAATGTTCTGAACAATTAAAAGATTTTTAATCTAGATAGTTGGAATCCTATATCTTTTCACCGCATTAGAGATGATGACTTGATTGGAGTATTATCATAATCATAATAGTAAAGTTGGAAGGAAGCTTGGAGGTCATCTAGTCCAACCCCCTGCTCAGGCAGGAAACCCTATACCATTTCAGACAAATGGCTGTCCAGTCTCTTCTTAAAAACTTCCAGTGTTGGAGCATTCACCACTTCTGGAGGCAGGTTGTTCCACTGGTTAATTGTTCTAAGTGTCAGGTAGTTTCTCCTTAGTTCTAGGTTGCTTCTCTCCTTGACTAGTTTCCATCCGTTGCTTCTTGTCCTGCCTTCGGGCGCTTTGGAGAGCAGCTTGACTCCCTCTTCTTTGTGGCAGCCCCTGAGATAATCTGTTTTAATTTTCTAGGTTTTTTAAATGTATATATTTCAAAAATGATGTATCATAGTCATTTCCCTGAACTTAATATATCAGGTATTGAATGATCCAGAATTTCTGTCTTTTCACCAAATCTGCAAGGTGGTTTAGGCTGAGTCAGAGATGTCACAGGGCTGCGGTTTGGAGGCCCCTTGGGCCAAATCCAGCCATCTGGTCACAGCAAAGATAAAGAACTTCTGGGGATCAGCATAACATCACTCCACATGGCCTTGGTTTGCTGCCATTTTTTGCAAGACCTGCTGATTGACAATCTCTTCATGCATGAAGTGTAATTTCCATTCATTTTTTTATGATTCCCAAGACAATATGAACACTTCTAATCAGACTGTTGATGTGTTTATCTACCCGACTCTTTTAATGATTCTGCACGGCTTGTTAAATAAAAAACATATGGAGAAAAAACACATCCAGCCAGAAGAGCACTAAAACCAAAAACATTGGGATTCTCTCCTATCCTGTATTGGGTTCTCCCCTATCTTGAGGCCTGGGAGAACAATCAATTTTTAATTATTTTATGGATGACATTAGGGTGGAAATTACATATCTCTGGAGGCATGTCATTCCAGAGGGCAGGCACTGCAGCAGTCCCAGAATTCCTGAGACAGATACTCTCTGCAGATATCTTGAGAGATTTAACAGGGCATCTCTAAGAGCATGTTGTGACTCAGGGCCAGCCTGTGGGTCCGACAGCCGGGTCCGATGTATCGGAGGACTCAGATGTGGGGGAGGAGGGAAACGAACCGGCTGATGATGATTTGGAGACTTTGCAGAGTCCTCAGCCGGGAACCTCTTCTCAGCTGTGTGAGCCCGAGAGTGCGGAGGATGATGACCCACAGCTGGCCCTGTTCAAGGACGCCCGACGCAGGAGGCAGACGAGCAGGGACAAACAAAGGAAGGCTATGGGACTCCTCGGGAGGAGGCACAGGGAGACCACGCCCTGAGCTCTCTATAAAAGAAGTGTTTGGGGAGGGGCTAGTTGCTGAAAGCAACTTTTTCGTTTGAGAAGTCAAGCTCTTGTATTTTTGTAACAGTGTAATTAAAACTTGGCAGAAGCCTTCTGATCTTGGACGCTTTCCAGACTCTTCCTTTGATTAGGGGTGCGAGAAGAGGGCTGGTTCAGAACAGAGCATAACAAAGACGAAACCCGTAGAAAAGTATCCATTGCCTGGTTTTCAAGAGCTCCTGTCTTAATTTCCCACAATGCCCTGGAATGATGTATCAGCAGCCTTGTGGGAAAATTTGGATGGCAACTGGCACAACCACCTTCCTGGTGCAGATAAAAATACTTGCAGCTCAGGGTTGATGAGAGCAGCTTGAAGAAGCTGGATCTGAAACATGTATTGCACTGAGATATACATTTGTATTATGTATCTTACAAATAGCATTTATCTATGAGCATCATTCCATGGTAATATATGCCCTAACCTGTTGCTATGGAAACAGGAGGTAAAGAATGACTTTTTTTTGCTTGGGCTTGTTTGATTTTGCCTCTCCAGTTTTCTAAAAATAAAAATGACATGAATCTGCAGTTTCTAAATTTATCTGTCTTCCCATTTTGGCTGTGCAGTAACAGCAACATCTAGTGGCTACATACAGTACGTTAGCATAGAAAAAAAAGCCAACGATTTTGCTATACAAGATGCATCCTTTCAGCCCGCCAAGTCAAGCTGATGTTACTTTCTTTTCTGTGCAGAGAAGAATTCACCATCCCTACGGGGAAGTTTGGCTTTATTCTGTTAATTGTCCACTTTTCCAAACATACCCTCATAAGCACCCAACTGAACATGCATAATAATATTTAAAACAATTTAAACCTAGGATTTGATTTTAATGTGTACAATGTGTACAATAAAAAAGTATTTTAATTACTTTAACCTTTAGAAGGTTACCTCCAAAGGGGCTAATCTAACCTCGAGGGGGAAGTTGTTCTAAAGTACAGAGGCCATGAATGAAAAGCAGCATTTCCTTGCCTCAGCCCAGCAAAACCTCATGATAATGGGACACCACCAGCAGATTTCCCTAGAATTGAAATCTTGGATGAGTCAGTTCTGATTCGAGAGGACAGTCCTGCAGGTACAAACACTTAAAGAGATAGAAAGTTTAAAAACAGCACTTTGAATTCTGCTGAGAAACCTATTGGCAGCCAGTTCACAGTCTGCAACAGAAGTTTATGAGGGCCAGCCAGCCAGCAATCTGGATTGTTCCTTCTGAGCAATCTTCAAAGGTAGCCCCAGGTACAGTAGTTTCATTTCAGTAGTAATAGTAGTCCAGACAAGCGATAATACAAAGTTTGGGTCACTGTAGCCAGTTTGTCTTCAATCAGGCCTGAGGTGCTAATGGACAGCTTGGTATAATCTGCATATTGATATTATACCTCCTCTAGATCTGACAAATGGCTCTTCTAGCAGCTTCTTATAAATGTTAAAAAGCAGGAGAGAGAACCAAATACAACGAATGTGCTAAGTTGTAGAAAAAAGCCAACTAGCCTTGGATCCTGTGAGGGAAGGAACATTCTTTGTGAACCTGCTTTTCAAAAAGTGCGACTGAAATTCCTGTTTAAAGAAGTGCATTTACTTTTCAGAATATGAGCTACTTTTTAGAATGTTTAAATGATGCAGTGTAGAATGTTTTTCTTCTTTCTTTATTGCTTGGGCTGCCTCTAAGCAATATTTTTCTGATTTAAAAATGTGTTGCTTACACATAACAGAACCCTTAAGATAATGTGGTAGCCTTCAATTCAAAAAAACATTTAAATAGGAATGTGTCAATCAATACCATTAGCAATAATATTTAAATGCAATATACATATACAGAGTTATCATAGCCTTGAGTACAAGCAGTCCTTGATTTAAAACCATTCATTTAGCAGACATACAATGGCATTGAAAAAAATGACTTATGACTAGTACTTACAATCAGTGCACCATTCCCATGATCAAAATGTAGGCACTTAGTAATCAGCATGCATTATGACGCTTGCAGGGTCCTGGGGTCATGTGATCACTATTTGCGACCTTCCAAGCTGGGTTCACTTAACAACTGCATGATCCACTTAACAACCATAGTGATTCACTTAACAACAGTGGCGGAAAAATCATAAAATCAGGCATCACACAGTTAACCATCTTGCTTAGCAACGGAAATTCTAGTCCCAGAATTTCATAAGTCATAAGTCAAGGACTACCTGTATATTTGGGGTAAAATGATGGTGTGATGTGTTTGGATAACAGTTACATTGTCTGGATGGAGTTCTAGTTTGGGCTTTTTTATTTTTGCTGATATTCCAATACATTAGTGTTATTTCTTGCTAGAAGGCTGTATTTATGGCTGGCTTAGACAGACCTGTAATTACCACTGTTTGCCATTACAGTGATTCCATACAGAACTGTGATTATCCCCATTAAAAAGCTGAGCAACGTAATCACTACATCAAACCCTTGGATTTGTGTTTCTGGAGAACTGGGTGATACTGGCATTATGCAGATTCCAAAGAACTTGTTAGAAATGACATTTGAGGTGAGTTCAGTGTCCTGTGCTTCCCTGCCTGCTATGGCAAATGTTGGATTTTGAGTATCCAGGAAGTGCTTGCTCAAAAGCCTTGGATAAACCTTTCAGCATAGCACAGCATTCCTCTCAAAAACAAACAAAACGGGTGCAGCACTGAGCTGTTGATATGGAAAGAAACGTGCTTGCTGTTCAACAAACCCTTACTACCTGTTCTCATGCAACAGAAGAAGTTTTATTCTGCCACTGTTTTTTAAAGATTTGACAGTAATGCCTATTTTTTAAAAATCCTTTTTTCCCGTCGCTCATAACATGATAATTCTTGTGATGTTTCATTTCCAGAGGGTTGTTAATGACATAAATTGAATTCATAAGAGCCTGAATATTATTGTCAGCTAATGGAATAAAAGAAATTACTAATAATGGTCATAGAACTTTTTCACATAGCCTTAACAATAATTTGTCTGGTCATGTCATTGTGGCTTGTATAACAGCTGGAATTCCATAAGAGTGTGGCATACAGTATTTTTATCTTATGGCTCCTGAAAGTGGGGCGAAAAGTACTCGGCATATAGAATTCAACCCCAGCCTAAATTTGCCCTTTGTATTTTTTGTGCCTTCATTTTTATCAGAATGAATTTGTTCATGGGACAGGTGTCTGCTTCCCTGCATGTTGTTACATCAGGAATCCTGAAACGGATCCAAACGTAGCCTTACTTAAGGAAACTCTATTTAGCCTTAGTCTCCCACATATATGAATTTATGAGCAATCAAACTGACATATGACAGAAAACATCCACATTGCTTCAAACATAATGCATTTTGAAACATGATTCCACACATTTAGCTGTCAGTCAGCAAAACTATTCAAGTGTGCATGTCTGTCATTTAGTATTATATTTGTTTACTCTTCTGGATGACGAATGGCTCTTTATATGAATTAACTGCATTGTGCTGGAAGTGACATTTGCTGAAACATACCTTCTGTCTGTCTCATTGGATTTCAGCAATCCATACAGTCATCAAAGAATGGATACATATGTGAACTAGACCACAATTGCTTTGACTTCAGCTGTTCACTCAGACCATTCATTTGTAATATACATGCAAGCTTCATCAACCCGACTGTATTTGTCTTTTTAAGCGGAAAAAAAAGAGTGGGGGATGGTGATTTTGCCTACTGTGTATATCAGAAGTACAATTAGGATTTAAATGTTCCCCCTGCTTTTTCCTTTTTGTTTTACAGTGTCAAAACCTGGGGAAGCTAACAACTGTTCAGATAGGACATGATAATTCAGGACTGTTAGCCAAGTGGCTGGTGGATTGTGTCATGGTCAGAAATGAAATCACTGGACACACCTATAAGTAAGCAGGGAAAACACAAGTAAATCATTTCTAAATGGCCACACAGATTCAGCTTCGTTTTCATGTCCTTGCAGTGTCACATAACTGAATATGATTACTTTCATGTATAAGTAGACTTCAAAGTACAACCGTATAGTTATTTTTTTTTAATACGAGATGAGACCATTGTTTAAAGCTTTGAGACTGCAAAATTTTAAAGAGTTTTTATTAAGGGGTTTTAACGTTCACCAGATTGTAATCTCCAAGTAGATTCTAATTGTTCAGAGAGAAAATAATTATTTGTGCAATCTGGCAATGCTTTATAAGAAATCTGCGAGTTTTCAAGTAGAAATATACTTTTCTTAATAACTGTTAGATCCAAAAAAAAAAAAAAACCACCACCAAGCATTCATCTGCTAATAGAAAGTCAAAAGTTGAACCAAGCTAGATCAAATCAGACAAGAAAATAGAGCTCTCTGTAAATCGGATTTACTTTCTGTACATACATTTGTATTTTGTTTTTCTTGATTATATTACAGCTATAAAAGTATAAAATTTCTGTTCTTAAATTTTTTAAAAAAGTTTTATCTTTATAGGAACATTGTGCTTTTGTGGGAGAGGGAAAGTGTGCATTCTCAGGAAGCACAATGTAGCTAGAAAAACACTTCAGATTTTATCTTGCTTAGCCAAAAACCAGCACAATTCCATGTCCCATTATACCATAAAGCACTATTTATCTATGTATACAATACTGGAACAATTCTAGGAAGTCAGTTAATGTGCAGAAGAGTTGATACTGCAAATAACGTCTCCCCTCTGGCTGTATGAATCTCTATGGCTAAGATATACACCAATTCTGCAGTGATCTCAGACTTAAGGGCTGACCAGAAACTGAGAATGTGTTATACAACACATGTATGCAAGATGCTGTGAAATTAATCTGCCTTGGCAAGAACCCAGAACTCAACTGCATCTTCCTCTCCTACCTTCAGGTTCCCTTGTGGAAGATGGTTGGGAAAAGGTGTTGATGATGGAAGCTTGGAACGTATACTGATTGGAGAGTTGCTACCGTCATCATCGGAGGAAGATTTGGGAAAACAGTGCCGGACCCCACCTCAACAAAAATCTCCAACTGTGGCCCGAAGATTGAGCATGACTTCCCTAACTGGGAAGAATATAAGTATGAGCAGCTATTGTCAGTGATAGCTTCTTGCATTGCTATCAAACATACAGGATGATTATTGGGGAAAATATTTTGCCAATGAGAGATAAATCTTTAGAATTTTAGTGGACTTCGTGCTACAGGTATATTTTTCCCACATGAACTAGGTATACTGTATAAGGATCTTGCTGGGTCAGGCCAAGGTCCTATTAATTCAGAATCCTGTTACTATACCAGGCTTTTAAGCTGCATTGAACTTTTAGCCTAGGTGTCTTCAACACTTCCATGCTCTAGATCAGGGGTCTACAAACTTGGCCCTTTTAAGACTTGTGGACTTCAACTCCCAGAATTCCTCAGTCAGCGTGCCTGGCTGAGGAATTCTGAGAGTTGAAGTCCACAAGTCATAAAAGGGCCAAGTTTGAAGACCCCTGATCTACATGTTTTAAATCTTCAGTAACATCTCATACACTGCAGCCAAAATCTGATGATGTTTAGGAACTGAGATTTTTAAAAAAGGGGTCTCTGCTTTAATATAAAATTAGTCTTAACGGACCAAAACTTTCTCAGGCTAGACTAGTCCCAATTTCTGAAATATACATTTTTGTTATTATTTTTAGTGTTATGATGAATATCAAAATTTTGAACTTCTTGTTAAATCAGGGGCCACTTTTTAAAAGGAAGCAAAGAAAGGCTAGCCAAAAGCAATTATATTTCTTTGAGAAGCTCACAAGCCTGACAACTATAACCCTGTCCTGCATATTGTTGTTTCTCAACATTTGACATTTAAGTATTCAACTCTTTGATTGTAGATACCACAATTGATTATCTTGTACTCCATAAATACAAGGTGTCTTTTACAGTTGTCAAAGTAGTATGCGTAGAGGCCTGCTATTTTAACAGTAATAATGAAAAAGTAACATCATGTGCATGATGCAGACCCCAGCCTTTCATTCTACCCTCAAGCCACACATTGGCTGCAAGGCCATAAGTGACATGTTTGTGCCATGATGCACTGCATCTCATAATAGTGGACTCTGCCTATGCCATCTTTCAAAATATCCCTGCTGCTGTGCTTGAAGTGTTAAATTTAAAGTCACTTCTCTGCAAAATTGAAAGTGTACATGTAAGAGACAGAAGCAGTGCAGTGCTTTGTTCAATTATTGGACTAGAACAGTGAGACCCTGGTTTGAAATTTGGTTCAAGTCAACTCTGGAAGTTCATGAGATGATTTTTGGTAAGTCACTTGGTGACTTTCCTCCCTCACCCATCCCGCCAACTACATCACAGATTTGTTGTAGAAGTAACATTGGAAGAGAGAACACTATATGCATCACCGTTTGTTTCTGGAGAAATATAAATCTAATGAATAAATCACTTATTGTTTTATTTCTTTCAGAGCCTAATGCAGGTCAGATCCAAGAAGGAATAGGGGAAGCTGTGAACAATATTGTGAAACATTTCCATAAGCCTGAAAAAGAGGTAGCCTCTTAAATATTTGATGTATTAGGCATGTTAGCAAATAACTTTAATGATTGATGGAATGTATTGTACAGGTAGGGCAGAATGATATTTATTTTATATCGCATCAGATTCATTGTCCTCACAAATAATGAAGTTCATTATCTCATTTTATTAATACCTTGTTAGATCCTTGTTACATAACACTGAACCTGCAGTCTACGTCAGACAACTCCATGCATATAGCATACCTACATTTGTATATATCTGAAACGGGCTGACTGAAAGTATGAAATTTGCTTAAACTAGTAAGAGTCTCCGAAGTGCACAAATCTTCCTATCTTTTCAGCTCCAGCTTCTTTATGCATTATGAGGAGTTTAAAAACCATTATAATGGCCCTTAGAGTCCTTAAACAACTACAAACTTTGGTACAGGTTTTGGGCACTTTGTAACAGGAGCCCTTAAACCAGGGGTAGGCAACCTCGGCTCTTTTATGACTCCTGGACTTCAACTCCCAGAATTCCTGAGTCAGCATACCCCTGCCTTAAACTAATGGAATATGTATATTCCGGGTGCAAGCAGTTTCTTGTCTCACTGAAATGTGAAATAGCGTTTTAAAACAAGGATTGTGCCATCTTACAAACAATTAAGTTTTTCAGGGACATCTGGGGAGGGTGATCAGAACAGTTAAGTTGTGTTCATGTAACTTAAGCCCTGCTTTTATTTACACACACACACACATGCTCACATCATATACCTCATTCGGTTAAATAAAATATTACCCAGCAGGATGTCGATAACATTGGTCAAAAAGATCAAGATGGGAGCAAACCACAAAAAGGGTCAGGGTTTCTGTCTGTTGTGTTGTTAAGCTACCCTCTTGACTTTTTTTGGACCCCTCTCTATAGTTGCCCCTTCTGGAGCGCTGTGACTACAATTGCAGGCACTGTGTTAATGAACTCTACTGTAATAAATTTGCCAGTCTTTTAAGATGCCACAAGGTAATGTTACTCGGATCATCCCAGCAAACCTCTCTTCTACACCTTCATTGGAAAGCAAATGTTTGGAGAATTACACAATGCAACTCAAGCCTCCCTGACCTATCTCCTCAATCCTGTGCACCAAGGAAGGTCATTGTTGGAGACACTTGACCTACATTTCAGAATGAAAACAAATATAAGCCCTTATTTGTTCTGGGACTTTCCGTATCTCCCCTGTACCACAAACAACTTTTTAAGATGGGCAAGGGAGTGGTTGATAACTGGAAATGTATCAAACCAAGAATGTACAAACATGTGAAAATTTAAAAAAACTTATAACCTAATAGGTCGCTGTTCTGTTTTCACAAGTCTGTGAAGATAAAGGCTTAGAAGAAACTGCTAAAATAACATCTCCGATTTGGGTTAGATATTCCTGGGGCAGGATGTGTATTTTGAGCCTTGCCGTCTTTTTTTTTTTTTTTTTTGGGCGGGGGCTTTCTATAAACGCATGCTCTCTTGTTTAGCTGCTTCTCCTGAATAGGCCAAAATGAAGAGATGCTGTCCTTGCAGTTCAGCAATGTGTTATTCTACATGCAGCAAAGCTGTAAATATTTCTGTCAATTTCTAAACATTTTTTTTTCTTCTTCCTGTAGCGAGGAAGCCTTACCGTTCTTCTATGTGGAGAAAGTGGCCTGGTGATGGCATTGGAGCAGGTTTTCCATCATGGTTTCAAATCTGCACGTATCTTCCATAAGAATGTCTTCATTTGGGACTTCATAGGTAAAGTTCGGCTTCTTTGGTTCAGCTGGGCTCTGGGCAATAGAGATCCCTTTAAATAGATCAGACATGTCAAACTCGCGACGTCATGTGACGTATCGGGACAGTTTTGCCATTGCTGGCAATGGGGTTGGTACGGCTTCCAGATGACATGTCCGGCCTACAGGCCGGCAGTTTGACACCCCTGGAATAGATGGTGGCTGATTGCTGAGATTAGGGCAAGCCTACTGATAGTCAGCAGCTGGCGTTGGATATTGTACTGTGCTAAAATGTGGTAGGTTTAGCTGGTGGTTGTTTGGTGTAAACTACAAGTAGTCCTCACAGGAGGTGAGGGAGGATCCCTTGCAGGGTCGTGCCGAGGAATTTAGTCATCATCTGTCGGATAAAATCGCTCGGATTCGGACTGGTTTGGACTCCAACTGGGCAGAGTCTGGCGATCAGGACACGGGCGGTCTTGTCAATGTTACCTGGGAAGTTTGATTCTGTGACCCCCTGATGAAGTGGACAGGATTATGGGGAGGCTGAGCTCCTCCACATGTTTGTTGGACCCGTGCCCTTCCTGGCTGGTTTATGCAGCTAGGGAGAGGACACGAGGCTGGCTCCAGGCGGTTATATCTGCTTCCTTGAGTGAGGGTTATTTCCCCACCGTCTTGAAGGAGGCGGTGGTGAGACCTCTCCTCAAGAAGCCTGCCTTGGACCCAGCTGTATTGAACAACTTTCGTCCAGTCTCCAACCTTCGCTTTCTTGCGAAGGTTGTCGAGAGTGTGGTGGTGCATCAGCTCCCTCTGGTCCTGGATGAAGCGGATTATTTGGACCCCTACCAATCGGGTTTCAGGCCCGGGTACAGCACGGAGACGGCATTGGTCGCTCTGGTGAATGATCTCTGGAGGGCTCGGGATAGGGGATATTCCTCTGTCCTAGTCCTATTAGACCTCTCGGTGGCTTTCGATACCATCGACCATGGTATCTTGCTGCGGCGTCTCAGGGGATTGGGAGTGGGAGGCACAGTTCTTCAGTGGTTCTCCTCCTATCTCCTGGGACGCTCGCAGTCGGTGTTGGCAGGGGGGCAGAGATCGGCCCCTAGGTCTCTCGTTTGTGGAGTTCCTCAGGGGTCGGTTCTCTCGCCTCTCCTGTTCAACATCTACATGAAACCGCTGGGTGAGATCATTCGTGGTTTTGGAGTTGGGTATCATCAATATGCCGATGATACCCAACTTTTCATTTCGACCGCAAACCACCCCAGTGATGCCCTCGCTGTGATGTCCCGTTGCCTGGAGGCGGTTCGGGTCTGGATGGGGAGGAACAGACTTCAACTCAACCCTGACAAAACTGAGTGGCTGTACATCCCGACATCCCGGGACATTCAAAATGTTCCATCTCTTTCTATGGGGGGTGAGCTCTTACCCCCCGTGGATAGGGCTCGCAACTTGGGAGTCCTCCTAGATTCACGGCTTACCCTGGAAGATCATATGGTGGCCGTGACTAGGGGGGCTTTCGCCCAGGTTCGCCTGGTGCGCCAGTTGCGGCCCTATCTGGACCGGGATGCCCTGTGTACGGTCACTCATGCGCTCGTGACCTCTCGCCTTGACTACTGTAATGCTCTCTACATGGGGCTTCCCTTGAAGACCTCTCGGAGGCTCCAACTGGTACAGAATGCAGCCGCGAGAGTTGTCTTGGGAGTTTCCCGGTACTCCCATGTTACACCTTTGCTCCGCGAGCTGCATTGGCTACCAGTTGTCTTCCGGGTGAGGTTCAAGGTCTTGGTTATGATCTTTAAGTCCTTACATGGCATGGGTCCGGGTTACCTCAGGGACCACCTGCTGCAGGCGTCAACTTCCCTCCGCTCAGTACGTGCCCACAGAGAGGGCCTCCTCAGGGTGCCTCCGGTCAGGGAATGCCGACTGGTGGCCCCCAGGAGGAGGGCCTTCTCTGTGGGCGCTCCGGCATTATGGAACCAACTGCCGGTGGAGCTCCGGATGACATCAGACCTCCGAACCTTCCGTCGCGGCCTGAAGACCCACTTATTTGAATTAGCTGGTCTGGCCTGATGGGGGATTATGGGTTTTTAAATTGGTGTTTTTAGTATTGTATTATTGTTTTTTAACTGGGCACTGGTTTAATTTCCTTTTAACTTTTGTATCGTTATTTATATATGCCCTGTGAACCGCCCTGAGTCCCTAGGGAGAAGGGCGGTATACAAATCAAATAAAACAAAACAAAACAAAACAAACTTAGCAACTGGACACTTGTTGGCCATTCAAAGTTATGACTGATCCCCAAAGTCACTTACAATGTTACAACTGTCAACACCCCCACACCATCAAATGATTGCTTTTCAAACACTTGGTATCCGGCACATGTTACAACTGGTTGTAATATTTTGCAGTCATGTGACCACAATTTGCAATGTTTGTTGCTGGTTTCTCACATTTTTTTTCCTAGCTTCTGTGGAAAAAAAACTCCCGGTAATCCAAGTGGATTGGTTTAACAACCGTGTTGTTCACTTAATGACTACGACTCACTTTACCACCACAGTAAAAACAATTTGCAACATTAAGGCAGGTCATGCAGTGATCCATTAATGACCAGAACAACTTAATGATAGAAATTCCAGGCTGACTTATGGTCATTAAGTAAGATAACCACAGTTTAAGTCTTAATAATGATCACCTTCAGCCTCCAGAGCCTTATTAGCAGCCCCCAGCCTCCCAAATGGTGGTGGTGTAATTTGAAAACTTTTTTCAGGTAAATGGGGCTATTAAAGGTGGGAATGATAGCAGTTTTGATAGAACGTTTGTAGCTCAGGGTTGAAATGAAGAGTCCTTGCTGCTCTCCAAGCTTGTTTTCTTACAGACATTTTAGACATTTAGAAATGTCTCCAGGAAAATTACCATGCTCACGGAGCACCAAGGACCCCCTGCATGATTGCAGTTTGCCTCCAATAGATCTCCACTCCCATTTTTCTTAACCACCTCAATGTCAGTGGTAGCATAGCCCCTTCTGATAACGCCATACCACATCACTTCATGGCATCCTATCTCCCCTCAAAAGTTCCCCATCCCTTGATTAACATTCTCCATCTCTTATTGAATAGGTAAAATGTTGTTTATCCAGTAAACAAACAGTTGCCAAGTATTCTTAACAACTTGCTTAATGAGGTATCCATCTCAGGCATCCAGTTTAAATACAAGTAGTCCTCAACTTACAACAGTTCATTTAGTGACAGTTTGAAGTTACAATGGCACTGAAAAAAGTGACTTACGACCCATTTTTCACACTTACGAGAGTTGCAGCATCCTTGTGGTCATGTGATTAAAATTCAGACGCTTGGCAACTGACTCATATTTATGACGGTTACAGTGACCCGGGGTCATGTGATCACCTTTTGCAACCTTCTGACAAGCAAATTTAATGGGAAGTCAGATTCGTTTAACAATCATGTTACTAACTTAATAACTGCAGCGATTCACTTAACACTTGTGGCAAGAAAGGTTGTAAAATGGGACAAAATCCACTGAACAAATGTTTCACTTAGCAAGAGAAATTTTGGGCTCAGTTGTGGTCGTACGTTGAGGACCCACCTGTACCACTAAAGGGCAGAAGGTATATTTTGGTACTTTTACCATTGGTTGCTGTTAAGGAAGAAGTAGACAAAACCCAAAATGAGCTATTTCTAAGCTAATTCAGTTGTTGTTTTCTGGCGAGTCCTCAGGTTGGGATTTCTTGCCCCACCGCCAACACTGAGAATGAAAGAGACCAATGATAGAGTCATATGGTTTAACTATTTCCTATACCAGGGGTCTTCAAACATGGCAACTTTCAGACTTGTGGACTGGATGGCTGAGGAATTCTGGGAGTTGAAGTCCACAAGTCTGAAAGTTGCCAAGTTTGAAGACCCCTGTCCTATACTATAGGCAGAATACCTCCAAATAACTAACGTATCCTGTGTCATAGCTTCTCTTTCTTTAAATATTGTCTCTGCAGAGTGAATTTACAGCTCTAGTGTCAAATCGGAGAACGCACAGATTATGTCTGCAGTAGATGCCTTAAGGGTAGTAATTAGCTGTAAATCCATGGCTACAGTGTCTTAATACGTTAGGAATGCATTTATGGATCTAAATTAGCTGTGACTCTAGCACTGACTTCGCTGTCGTTCATAAAATCACTCCATACCTAACTGCAAAAATGTTACTGTAACATTTGCTTATTTAATAAGTAGTTGGAAAGTGATAATTGCCACAAATAAGTCTATTTTAATGCTGGCTTGCTGGCTAGGTATTAGAGGTAATGCTAAAAGGAATGGAACTGATCATGGAACTGTGCTCAGCTGCATAATTGCACAATGAATATATACATTGTCATCTTTTCTCAGCTTGAATTGGGTGCAGCACCTTCATTTTTTACAGTACTTCCAATTTGTTTTTAAAATCCCATTTATATCCCACCCTTCTCCGAAGACTCAGGTCGGCTTACAATTTAAGCACAAACCAATGTGCTTAGCAATAGGTTTACCTTTCTTATACAGGTAGTCCACAACTTACGGCCACAAATTTAGCAACTGTTTGAAGTTACAGCGGTGCTAAAAAGTTGGCTTACAATTGGTCCTCACCCTTATGACTGTTATGACTGTCCGCACGGTCACACGACCGTGATTCAGTGCATGGCAATTGGCATGTATTTACAATGGTTGTAGCATATGAGGATCATGTGATCACTATTTGTAACCTTCCTAACTGGCTTCAACAAGCAAATTCAATCGAGGAAGCTGAATTCACTTAATGACTAAGTAATTTGCTTAATGAACATGGCAAAAAAGGTTGTAAAATTGGGCACAATTCATTTAATGACTGCATCACTTAGTGACAGGAGTTCCTGTCCCAATTCTTGTCGTACTTTGAGGACTATCTGTAGGTATAATTTAATTATAGAGCCCTGGTGGCGCAGTGGTTGGAAAGCAGTATTGCAGGCTAACTCTGTTCACTGCCAGTGGTTCAATCCTGACCAGCTCAAGGTTGATTCAGCCTTCCATCCTTCTGAGGTTGGTAAAATGAGGACCTAGACTGTTGGGGACAATAGGCTGACTCTGTAAACCTTGTTGTTGTTGTTGTTAGTTGCGAAGTCGTGTCCGACCCATCGCGACCCTATGGACGTTCCTCCAGGCCTTCCTGTCCTCTACCATCTTCTGGAGTCCATTTAAGCTCACGCCTACTGCTTCAGTGACTCCATCCAGCCACCTCGTTCTCTGTCGTCCCCTTCTTCTCTTGCCCTCAACCTTTCCCAGCATTAGGCTCTTCTCCAGTGAGTCCTTCCTTCTCATTAGGTGGCCAAAGTATTTGAATTTCAACTTCAGGATCTGGCCTTCTAAAGAGCAGTCAGGGTTGATCTCCTCTAGGACTGACCAGTTTGATCTCTTTGCAGTCCAAGTAAACCTTAGAGAGGGCTTAAAACACTATGGAGCGGTATATAGGTCTTGAATGCTATTGCTATTAGTCTCTTCTGTATGAACTTGCAAAGTGTAGCGTCTGCCACCAAAGGGACAAGGACCAGATTTCAGTAATGAAACAAAATATTTCCAGGGCGTGGCTGCCATTTTGCTTCAGCCAGTCCTGCATTCAGACACTTATTAATATGGGCAAATCCAAAATATATGTCACTAGTAAAAAGACCTGCCTCCTTTACCACTTTTAAAAGCATTTTTATTTTATAAAATTCCTATGCTGGCCCATGCCTGAAAGCATAATGACTGAAAGCATAATGAAATTATAATGAATGAAGAACAATAAGATCATAAACCAAGACAGACCATAAAATCATACAATAAAATAAATACTAAATACATGTAGCCAGTAACGTAATATAGCTACAGCACTGTATGACACCTTCATTACTGGTCTTTAAAAAAGCTTTAAAAACATGGCTATTGCTCCACGCCTTGGGTTAGGGTACTTGATGTCTTTTTGCCTGTTTTTATCTCTGCTGGTGGGGTTGGTTGCTGTTCCCTCTAGATCAGGGGTGTCAAACTCAATTTCATTGAGGGCCGCATCACCATTGCGGTTGCCCTCAAGGGGGTGGGTGGGCGTGGCCTACTGGGTGGGCGTGGCTAGAGTGCATATGGCCTACTGGATGGACGTGGCCAGCTCTACATCGTTCACATCAAGGGTGCCTATGGGGGCCTGGGCAGGAGTGGGACAGATCTGGGGGTCTCTGGCAGGAGGAGGGTCTCTGGGCCAGGGCCAAGGCAGTGGGGGCCGTTCCCTCACTGTTTCCAGGATGGCTTCGCGGGCCACATGAAACCACTTCGCGGGCCGGATCCAGGCCCCGGGCCTTGTGTTTGACATGTCTGCCCTAGACTGTTTATTTTTATATAAGAAGCTACTCAGAATCACTTGAATTGGGCGGCCCAGAAGTTTCATAAATAAATCAACCTCTCCCCCTTTAAAATTTAATCTAAGAATAGGTCTTTCACTAGCTGCTCCGTTCCTTCCCTCCCAATCTATCTGGCCCCCATGCCAGTTTGGGGGAAAAAAACACATCATAGCAAATCCAACCAAAAACAAGGGATTGTTATAATGGGATGAGTTGGCTGTGTGGGAAAGATTCTTACTCTCTTAGTCCCTGGAGATGAAGATAGAGCCAAGAGAATAGAGATAATTACTTCATGAACCAAAGCTTCAAATCATATTATAACAGAAAATTATGTATCACCCAGGTTACACTGCTGTTTCGTACACCCTACTTTTAAGCCTGCATTACCAAGAAAAGCTTTTGTTTGAATGCCTTGCAAAAATCTAAAATTTGCATTGTATCTGAAAATTAACTCAAGGGCCTGCTTTATCTCTTAGAAATTTTGAGTTGTGTGAAGGCTCAGAAGCACCACTGAGTTCAGTGGAAACTATACTTTGTGCCTTCGATTCATTCCTAAGTAAATGTTGAGTAGTTGAAATAATTTCAGAAAGGCAAGTGTAGTGAAAGGCAAGAGGCAGGGACACTATTGGAACACTGCCTCTGGATAAAATAACAAATCCCCTAAGATACTATTCTGTGTTTGGTGACTTCATTCTCTCTTTTGTCCATGTTCAGAAAAAGCTGTTGCCTACTTCGAGATGACTGACCAGATTGAAGGTAACGAAGACAATGTCGTTCTTCAAAAATCCTCTCGTAAAACCTTTTGCCACTATGTCAGTGCCATCAATACTGCTCCGCGGAACATAGGGAAGGACGGCAAATTCCAAATTCTTGTTTGCTTTGGAACTCGGTATGTGGATGTTTAAACATAAAAAGCATTTTGAAATGAGCTGCACCATAAAAAAAGTATAATGGTATTGAATGATGGAGGCAAGACTTCTTAGCCTTGGTAGCTGACTGAGTGATCATGAATGGATTATTATCTCTCAGTTCAATTTCTCAAAAAGTTGCTATGATGCTGACAAGTTGGAGGAAGGTGTACTATGCAAGACATCTTATATTCCTGAAAGAAAAGTAGTTTGTGAATCTTTCAAATAAATATGTGACTTTCTTAGTACAAGCTGATGTCACAATTATAGGGATTTGCCTAGGACTTCTATGGCATCATTTGAATTCGGATTTTGAAAGCAGGTTTTTTTTAAATAGGATTTTTCATTTGATTTTTCAAATGATAATCTGTATCTTTCTTTTTTTATTAAAGAGTTTTAAAGTTTTACAATACATTTTAAACATAAACATAACTTACATTATCTAGTACATTTAAAACATAGCCCCAATTCCCCTCCCTCCCCCTCCCCCCCTTGACTTCCCAGAGCTGAATACAGGGTATTGCCTTTTAACAAACTTTGAAAGAACAGTCGCAACAGAGATATATATTGGAGTGGAGAAGATGGATTGATTATATACAGAATTAATATGGGACTAAAAAGTTTCATTTAGCATATGAATGAGTATTAGTATAATTGTTAGAATTATAAGATGTATTATTATTTAGTTATTTTTAAGGGAGTTAAAGTGCGATAGGATTTAAAATCTGTATCTAACTTCTATTTGCCTTTTCTTAAAAAATATCATTTACTATGTTACTTTATGGGTTGTCAGAAATTGTTGTTGTATTTTAATATCAGTGAAGTATTTTCCTGTATTCAGGTATCTCTCTAGGTTGTTTAGACCTCATTAGGAAAAATAGATTTACTGTCAAAAACCTAAGTTTCCCATATTGAGTATGACAAATACTCTTGAATCCCTGTTTTTCCAAGGGGAAAAAAATCCAGGTGTCCTATCCAGATAGATAGAAACAGTCAAATGCCTTTATTTCCTCGAGAGAACTAAGAGTTGAGTATACTGGTTGGAAAAAATATTTCTTGCCACTGTGACCAGATGATAGAAATGACCAGAAGATAAGAGAGCCAGTTTAGTCTAATGGTTGAGGCTAGAAAATGGGAGACTGGCTGGGCAGGGGCAGGGGCCGTCAACATAAATTTAATAAGAGGCCCCTGATTACGTTTTTATCAAAAAAATTTACGGGGTTGGGGAGAGGGGTGGGAGATGGGGGTTGTCTGGCTATGGGGGGCGGCCAATCAACCATAGTTCAGGCCAGACTTGGGTCTGACCGCGCGGGGGGAGAACGGGGGGTCGTTGTCTCCGGGGCTCATGAGCGGGTCGTGGGATTACCAATTCCCACGACGGGGAATGGCAGCAGGCGGATAGACAGGGGGCCATATCGTTACCGGGAGGGCCGTCTCCGCTATCTGCAAGCGGTGAGGCGCTCCGACCCTCTGCTTCTTTCCCGAGGTTCCGGGAGCGAGGATGTGCAGCCTCCTGAGCTCCGGCTGGTGTACCTGAATGCCAGGTCCGTGGTTAACAAAGCTCCCCTTGTTAGGGATTTAGTTGAGGGTGAGCATGCGGACCTGGCTTGCATCACGGAGACTTGGTTGGGCCCAGAGGGTGGGGTCCCTTTGGTTGACCTTTGCCCACCAGGCTTCCGGGTGCTACACCAGCCTCGAGCTCAAGGTAGGGGTGGGGGTGTGGCGGTGATCATTAGGGAGACCTTATGTCCGCGGGAGACCACCGTTCCTCAGATAGTCGGGTGTGAGTCTCTCTTTGTGAGATTTGGTTCTGGGGCGCAGTTGGGCTTGCTGCTCGTGTACATTTCGCCTAGTCGCGCAGCGGCAGCCCTGCCCGAGCTGCTCGATATCCTCTCGGGGTTGGTGGTTGAGTTCCCCAAACTTATAGTTTTGGGAGACTTCAATCTACCATCCCTGGGAGGCTCATCTGAGCTCGCTCGGGAGTTCATGGCTTCCATGACGGCCATGGACCTGACGCAGGTAATTTCTGAACCAACTCATGAGGGAGGCCACACCCTTGACCTGATTTTCTTATCTGGACGGTGGTTGGATGATCTTGGTGGGGGCTTTCCATTTATTATGCCCCTGTCATGGACCGATCATCACCTCCTGCGGCTGGTCTTCCATTTTGCCACCCCCCGCCGTGGGGGTACGGAGCCAATTAGATGGTACCGCCCCAGACGCCTAATGGATCCTGATAGATTCCAAGCGGCGCTGGGGTCCCCACCTGCCTCCATTGCTCACAACTCGGCGGATGCCTTAGTGGAAGCCTGGGAAAGGGCAGCCACTGAGGCACTTGACCGGGTTGTACCCTTGCGGCCCCTGACCCGGTGCAGATCCCAGCGAGCTCCATGGTTCTCCGCGGAGCTTCGGGAGATGAAGCGTCGGAAACGGGGCCTAGAGAGCTGCTGGAGGTCCAGCCGATCTGAACCCGACCGATTGCGGTTAAGAACCTACATTAGGTCTTATCTCGCTGCGATGAGGGAGGCGAGGTGTAATTACTTCTCCACCCTCATCGCGTCCGCAGATAATCGCCCGGCCGCCTTGTTTAGGGTGACTCGCTCCCTTCTTAATCAGGAGGTGAGGGAGGATCCCTTGCAGGGTCGTGCCGAGAGGTTTAGTCAACATCTGTCGGATAAAATCGCTTGGATTCGGACCGGTTTGGACTCCAGCTGGGCAGAGTCTGGTGATCAGGACACGGGCGGTCCTCTCAATGTTATCTGGGAGGAGTTTGATTCTGTGACCCCTGATGAAGTGGACAGGATTATGGGGAAGCTGAGTTCCACCACATGTTTATTGGATCCGTGCCCTTCTTGGCTGGTTTATGCAGCTAGGGAGAGGACACGAGGCTGGCTCCAGGCGGTTATATCTGCTTCTTTGAGTGAGGGTTATTTCCCCACCGTCTTGAAGGAGGCGGTGGTGAGACCTCTCCTCAAGAAGCCTGCCTTGGACCCAGCTGTATTGAACAACTTTCGTCCAGTCTCCAACCTTCGCTTTCTTGCGAAGGTTGTCGAGAGTGTGGTGGCACATCAGCTCCCTCTGGTCCTGGATGAAGCGGATTATCTGGACCCTTACCAATCGGGTTTCAGGCCCGGGTACAGCACGGAGACGGCATTGGTCGCTCTGGTGAATGATCTCTGGAGGGCTCGGGATAGGGGATATTCCTCTGTCCTAGTCCTATTAGACCTCTCGGCGGCTTTCGATACCATCGACCATGGTATCCTGCTGTGGTGTCTCAGGGGACTGGGAGGCACGGTTTTTCAGTGGTTCTCCTCCTATCTCCTGGGACGCTCGCAGTCGGTGTTGGCAGGGGGGCAGAGGTCGACCCCCAGGACTCTCGCTTGTGGAGTTCCTCAGGGGTCGGTCCTCTCGCCTCTCCTGTTCAACATCTATATGAAACCGCTGGGTGAGATCATTCGTGGTTTTGGAGTTGGGTATCATCAATATGCTGATGATACCCAACTTTTTATTTCGACCCCAAACCACCCCAGTGATGCCCTCGCTGTGATGTCCCGTTGCCTGGAGGCGGTTCGGGTCTGGATGGGGAGGAACAGACTTCAACTCAACCCTGACAAGACTGAGTGGCTGTACATTCCGGCTTCCCGGGACACCTGGGATGTTCCATCTCTTTCTATGGGGGGTGAGTTTTTACCCCCTGTGGATAGGGCTCGCAACTTGGGAGTCCTCCTAGATTCACGACTCACTTTGGAGGATCATATAGTGGCCGTGACTAGGGGGGCTTTTGCCCAGGTTCGCCTGGTGTGCCAGTTGCGGCCCTATCTGGACCGGGAGGCCTTATGTACGGTCACTCATGCGCTCGTGACCTCTCGCCTAGACTACTGTAATGCTCTCTACATGGGGCTTCCCTTGAAGACTACTCGGAGGCTCCAACTGGTACAGAATGCAGCCGCGAGAGTTGTCTTGGGAGTTTCCCGGTACTCCCATGTTACACCTTTGCTCCGTGAGCTGCATTGGTTACCAGTTGTCTTCCGGGTAAGGTTCAAGGTTTTGGTTATGATCTTTAAGTCCCTACATGGCATGGGTCCGCGATACCTCGAGGACCACCTGCTGCCGGCGTCGACTCCCCTCCGCCCTGTGCGTGCCCTCAGAGAGGGCCTCCTCAGGGTGCCTCCGGTCAAGGAATGTCGACTGGTGGCCCCCAGGGGGAGGGCCTTCTCTATGGGTGCTCCGGCATTATGGAACCAACTGCCGGTTGAGCTCCGGACGGCATCAGACCTCCGATCCTTCCGTCGCGGGTTGAAGACCCATTTATTTGAACTAGCGGGTCTGGCCTGATGGGGGTATATGGGTTTTTATAGGCTTGTTATTATTTTATCATTCTTGTTTTAACTTGGGCATTGATTTAATTGTTTTTTAATTTTTGTATTGTTATTTATATATGCCCTGTGAACCGCCCTGAGTCCCTTAGGGAGAAGGGCGGTATAGAAATCTCAATAAATTAAATTAAATTAAATTAAGTGCTGCCTTAGCCATGAAAGCCAGCTGGGTGACGTTGGGTCCGTCACTCTCAGCCCAACCAACTTCACATGGTTGTTGTCGTTATGGGGAAAGTAAGAGGAAGAAGGTGTGTTGCATGTTTGCCACCTTATTTGTAAAAATAATAAGAGGCAGGATACAAATATATGAGTGAGTGAATGGATGCAGAGGGCACAGCCACAACCAGGACAACGTCAGATTAAAGAGATCTGAGTCTGGAGCAGGAATGAAACCTGAGTAAATGTCTCAGACATGACCCTCCTTAGTTCGCACAAAGAGAAAGTGAGGGAGGGGAAAACACATTTACACTTGCAAGTTTGTATTACTGTAGATTTCCAATAAAAGTAGTCCTGACCTACATAAAATTGTATCCCTAGCATGATTTACCTTGAAAGGGTGACAGCGGCAACTTTTTTTTTCCTTCCCTGTATTATCAGAGGTACCAAAACGCAACCCCCCTCAAAAATAGCATTTATTGATAAGCTGTATGCATTTCAGCCTATCCCTAGGTTTCCGTGTGATGCGTCAATATGTTGTTAGCAAAAACAGCAGAATAAAGGGGACTTCCGAAATTGATTGCCTAAATGCGTTGCACTTAGTCTTTGACCAATGACTTCTTGGCATCCAGTCTTAAATCATGTTTCCACTACTTAGATGCAGCCCGGTAGCCAGGTTTTTTGTTTTTTTTTTAAACTAAATCCATTTTGCATCTTAGGCAAACAATTGTGCCTCTCGCTGTACCTGATACAACTTGGTGATACTTTCTCTACAGGGATCATTTGCTGGCCCAGTGGATTCCATTATTGGCAGAATGTCCCCCGCTTAGTCGGATGTATGAAGAAAATGCTCTTCTGCGCGATCGCATGATGGTCAACTCCCTCATCCGAGTCTTACAGACACTGCAGGACTTCAACATTGTCTTGGAAGGGTCACTCATAAAGGGGGTGGATGTGTAACATCTAGCTCGCAGACAACTTCGTCTTTTCCCCCCTCACACTTCTCTCCTTTCCTTGGCCAATGAAATGCATCACCTGGGCAGAGGGCAAAACCTGTGAAAATGGAATTGAGGGTGACCATATCCTGCTCTGTGTTTAGATCAGCTTGTTGGTGAATGGAAGTGGCTGTGACAAGACTCACACACGCATGGTCTTCATACTGACCTGCCCCAACACTGCAAAGGAGCTCAGTTGTAGTATCATAGTTTTCAAATGAGAGGTTTTGTATAAAAGAGTATTTTCATGTGTTGATTGTGTGTAAATAGGCTATCTTCCTTTAGAAATGCTAATTTTTTTCTTAGAATCAGTGTTCCAGGGCCAGGGGTGGGGATGTAGCTTAAAACAACTTTGTAAGGGAAGAGAGGAAGCATTACTTGTGCAAAAGGGGGAGGGGGAAACCACTTCATGTTGTAAATATTGTACAAATGTAGTGGGGGTGGGGGAAGACTCTGTTGCAAAGGTAGCCACTGCTGAACCTCTTGTGAGTCTACATTGTTTGCCGCTTCCCCAAATATATTCATTTACTGTAGATTCAAACTTTTTGTCTGTGCACTGAAGCATCTCCATATAGTTTCTTCATCTTCCTGACGGATCTTGTCAGTTAGCTCAAGGAGTCAATTATTTTTAATCCTGAGCGATCCCTCTAACACGAACAGGAAGATGTTTTAGAAATTTTGCCATTGGAGATGATAAAAATAAGAAGAAAAAACAGTATTAATAATTGTATCTGTTAATTACATGTTCAATTTCCTTATTCCGGCCACAGACATATTTCTGCTTTTATTTTGGGGCTAACAATGCTTCTTCCACATTACTTTCTTGAAAGAGTAGAAAGAAAACTTGGAAGAAAATGTGATGCTTTGCCATCAGCAATTTAGATAGAGTTCCTTAAAATGATTTTGAATAAATAAAAGACTGTAGTCAATCTAAGCTTTGCTTCATCTCAAGTTCGTTTTGTTGTATAAGTTTGAATTAGCCTTGCAGCATTGCAGAAAAGGTTTATTTCACCTGGTTTATTTATTTTCTGAGTTTTGCTGTTTTTGCACTGTGGCAGATGGATTATATTTGGACAAAAACAAACCAGGAATAAGCTAGGAAAAACCATACCATACAGGCCTGTTAACATTCCAAACCACAATAAGAGTAATAAACTATACCCAATGCCCTAATTAACTACCATTTAGCCTCCACCTATATGTCATGACAACCCAAAACCAAATCATAATGCGTTTAAGTAATGTGTGAATTCAGCCCATAAACCTGTGTCTATTCCCTCTCCTGTATTTAGAACAGTGGCATTTTGTACATTGCTTTACTATATTGGAGAACTTTCCTATTTGATGGTGTGCTCATATTCTCCTCACAGATTCCGCACATGAACAAAAGCCTTGCTGCAAAAATTGTAGATAAGACCCCCACCCACATCTGGTTATTATGTAGAAACAGCCTTCCATGCTTTTAAAGCCGATAGTTACAATACTGTACCTGTGTGGTTTGGGAACTAGTTTTCCATTGCTCCTTAACACACCATTCAAAGAACATAAGGCATATATAGTCATTGGGGAAACAATGGTGGCACAGGAAATGGACTGCAGTGTAATTTCTCCCATGTAATCCTAGCATCCATAAATTACCCTGGGAGGCATATACAAGTGCATACAATTCATTGCAAGGGAATTTGGCAAGAGAATTGAAAACCGGCTTTTGAAGGCCAAGAACTTCAAATCCATCAGGGGTAGGGGTAAAAGAATCTCCACACAGCTACTGCAGGAACAAAACAAGCATCCAATTATTCCTTGCTATGAACTTTATCCCACAGTGATCAGAAACTAGATCCTGAAATACCACAATGAACCTCAAGCAGATCCCTGCGTAATATTGATGCAGAGCATGTGTGTCTGTGGTCTGACATGATTTTATAGTCATTTGTCCAATGAGCTAAGATGCAATCCTAATTAAAGCTGATGAGAAGAGTATGTGTAGGAGTTACATCATTTTCCTTACCCGATACTATACTTTTTCAAAAAAAAATTCAAACTTTAGCTCTTGGCTTTAACCTTCTCATAAGCACTGAGAATTATTGTAATTTGGCACCAATCCTCACCTTACCCCCGACAGGAAAGACTTCAGACTGTGATTCTATTTAATCTCCATTTCACCTTTTTATATTTCTGGACCTTTTCTTAATGCTTCCAAAATGAGGATCCAGACTCAGATGGAGAAAAGGAAGAGAGGCTGTCAAAAAACCCGATAATGTGTTTTGCTTTATTGCATGTTACAAAACTGCCCCAAAGCTGGATCCTAAGGCTTGTTTTCAATAGTATGGCATTAAAAGAAAAAGGCTAATGCTATTTGGGTGACTTCATTCATTCCAGGTGAACCAAGAAGAGAGAGCTGGATTGCTCACCAAATTTCTGCCCCATTTTTGCATCCGTGGCTCTTGTTTGCAATTCCTGTTCTGCTGTCAAGATATTGATGTGAACAATGTTAAATGCATTATTCTTGAAAGTCAGTCCAACATCTTCACTCGTATGTAGTGCTCAGCATCTTCCCTGACAATGTCGTTTCTGTTTCACAGCATATGAATGGTGGTGTGCAAGGAACATTATGTACAGTATATTCTTTTTAGGCAATAAAGTACTGTATAAACTATGTAGTATTATTACATCCTTGAGGTATTTTTGAAGCATGGGATTGACCTCTAATAGACTAGTCTGTTTGATGACTTCAGGAGTGCAGTTTTTGGTGACTTCTTACCTATAGCGTGCAACATTTTCCCTCCTTTAAACAGGCAGTGCTGATCACTTGGGCCCAAGTGATTCAGTGTGTCAAAAACATTCAGAAATCATGAAGAGTTAGTTCTCAGAACGGCAAGGCTCATGCTTTCTAAAATTTAATGCATCCTATTAATATCAGTGTTAATTAATTTTTAGAAGCTGAATATTCAAAGTTACCAAAGCTTTCTGTTAACTTACAAAGTAAAAGGAAGAACGCTATGTTTTTTCTTGTATTGCTATGCTGGCCTAGTTTTTTTTTTAAAAAAACAACAACAAGAAGACCTGAGAGAACAGAATACAGTTGAGAAGTAGATTAATATGTAACCATAATGAAATTGTTTTAAATTGCAAACCTTGCCACTGCAGCCCATTTGCTCAAAAGGTAAGTTTCACTGTGTTAAATGAAACTGACCTCCGAGTGAAGACTTTTGGGTTTGTGCTGTTTAATTGTCTCTTCTGAATATGTTGTCAGAATATGCTTGTGATTTTTTCATTGATATCCACCCTCCCCAAGCAAAAGTGTCTATCACATAAGGAAATGTTGTGTGTTAAACTTGAAATGTACAAAATACCTGGTGTAGTTACTAAATAATTCATTTCCCCCAACCATTGTTTCTTCAGAATTTGTTGCTATTTTATCTTTCACATTAGTAGATTAATCATGATTGGATAATATTCAGGAAATGAATATTGGTTGAAAAGTATTGTTATTTCAAGCACTTTAGCATACATATCACAGACTAAAGCGGGTTTGTTTTTATCCAGGGTTTGGATTAAAACGAAATGCAGCTTTTCATGCAATGGTCTTTACAAATAAAACTGTGAGAATAGCAAAATGTGTCCTGTGAGATTTGTTGTTGTTAGTTGCGAAGTCGTGTCTGATCCATCGCGACCCCATGGACAACGTTCCTCCAGGCCTTCCTGTTCTCTACCAATTTCTGGAGTGCATTTAGGCTCACGCCTAATGCTTCAGTGACTCCATCCAACCACCTCATTCTCTGTCGTCCCCTTCTTCTCTTGCCCTCAATCTTTCCCAGCATTAGGCTCTTCTCCAGTGAGTCATTCCTTCTCACTAGATCGCCAAAGAAACCAGAAAAAGAATTGACAGATATGCTGGGAATTCTGGAATATTTATACGGTTTATAAATCACCTTGGCAATACACAAGATCAAACCTAGTTAAAAAAACCTAATATATAAACATCTGGTTCAGATTACAGGAAGACTATAAACTCTGTTCTGGATTATTTGCTGTTGATCTGATGAAGAGGTATTAAAAGTCATGCAACATATGTACAATTTATTTGAACAGCCCACACAGTGATAATACAGAAATTACTAATGACATGTTAACTTTGGAAGAATTAAATAATGGACCTGAAAGTTATTAAAGGCTTGAAATATACTGCAGGAAGACAGAATATTTTAAATCCTTTGTTTCAATCTTTCTAATGAAAGACTGACATGGCTAGTTTCCACGTTGTATTACTCTGTTTTTAACTGTGGTTTGTTGAAACTAATTGCATAGGGTTTCAGCAGACATAAAATGGGTGGACTTGCAAATCAATGATGGCTACATTATGCATGAACCAAGCCATTGTTGTGTTAATCCAGTTTTACCATTTGCCATTTAAATTACCATTTCTGAAGGAGGTTTTCTACTTTCATTTTTCCGAATTTATCCATTGCCAAGTTCCAGTTGCTGATGGCTGTGCTTCAGCTCATAAAATTGGCCATTTGTATCCATTTGCCCATAAACACAGAAGAGCTTTGAATGAGCTCATATTTCAAAGCTGACATGTGATTGATGGGTGTTTTGTAGAGATGATACCCTCATAAAATATGTAAGGTGATATTTAGCATAAATGACCTGTCAAATGCTTAGAAATCATTTGTCATAATGTTGTTGAGACAATGGAGATCAAGCACATAGTCAGGATTTAATTATATTTTAAACCTAACTTTAATATTACTTTTGCAACTAATTCAGCTTCCTTTTTGTGAGGGTCTAATTTATTTTCCCAATTTAGTCAATTTACTTTTAGATTTCCTAGGTGGCATTCAAGTTCTAACCAGGCCCAAATTTTGCTTTGCTTCAATGTTTAGTCTAGGTTGGTCAAGTGCTAAAATCTTGCAGCCTGCACAGTCCCCAAAACAGGCGGGAACAATCTTTTTGCAGAATGCAAGTCTTGCTTAAGCATTTCATTCATTAAGCCCAATCAGAGTTCCCCAGAATTGACTCAGTCCCTCCCGAGTTGTATGTATGTGCTTGTATGTTTTAAGGAGTAATCACTTCACCTCCTTAAAATCCTTTTGCCCCCCCAAGCTTTCACCCTATAAGGAATTCAGAATTTGATCCACCCATTGCAATGAAACAAGGAAGCAAACTCAGTATTACATTTTAGTGTGTCCGTTTGACCATGGACATGCAAACCATGGCTTAATGTTTTTATATTATTTTTGTTAAAACTTAAGATACAAACTAATATAAAGGAAGAAAGCAAAAAGTAGAAGGAAAAAAAGATGAAAAATAAAGTGACTTCTGATATTCCTCACAGCAATTACAAGTAAATATTTTAACCTCTAAAATTACGTATTATTCTTTCTATAATCTATCCTATCATCAAAACCACAACTACAAGCTCATCTTTTCTCATTTTTATGCAAAATCTCCATAAGAGTCTTCCAGTAAATATGTCCTTTCTCTCATCAAAGAGTACAATTTACCAAACTTAACAACTTCACCAGCTTTCTATTGTGGCTATCTTCCGCCACAATAGATAGCGTCAAATCTTTCCACGCATATAATAGTTTTCTGTGCATATAGTAATACTGCCACAGTAGTCATATGTTGAAACAATCTTCCTTGTGTTTTTGTAACTGCTTATCCATTAAAGCAGAAGTCCCCAACCTTTTGGGCACCAGGGACCAGTTCCGTGGGGAGAGGTTTTTCCATGGACCCAAGGGGGCATGGTTTCATGTACTGCCTGCATCCCACGGATGGGGCTTTGCTTGTTTGCACAGACTGGTTTCTGGCATGCTGCGGCCCGGTGCCAGTCTACAGACTGAGGGTTGGGGACCCCTGCATTAAAGCTTAATACTATGAGTGAGTACAGACTGCATGAAATCTTTGATGACAATCTTGGACACTTGAATAATAGAACAAGGGTTGCTATTACGGTACCGATCATGAACATTCACACCTTGGTTACTACCCAGTGGCATTACTGCAACAGACTATGTAAGGCTGGTCTTGAAAAGTACTCAGAAGCTTCAACTGATCCAGAATGCAGTGGCACTTGGAATTCTGGACACACTAAGGTTCACATTGCTGTTCCACAAGCTATACTGGCTTCTCAGTGCAATTCAAGGTTATCCCTTTAAAAGTTTATATGATGTACAACAAGGGTCTTCAAATTTGGCCCTTTTATGACTTGTGGACTTCAACTCCCAGAATTCCTTAGCCAGCGTGCCTGGCTGACTAATTCTGGGAGTTGAAGTCCACAAGTCATAAAAGGCCAAGTTTGAAGACCCCTGATGTACAAGAACCCCAAAGCAGGTTACTTGCAGGATCATCCATTTTGATCATCTCTGCCCATCCCATCAGAAATGACTGAAAGGACACACTCCAAATCAACTCTATCAAACAGTGTCATTTTGTAAGATGTGGGAATTCCCTATTGTGACACTCAAGATCCAGAAGCCCCCAATCTTAGACTTCAGAAGATCTGTCTCTTCCTGAGGCATTAGGGTTGGGATGTTAGAGGAGCCCAAATTACACGTGTTTTGTGCTGTGCAATATTATGCAGCACCTTCATTTTTGTGCGAGGATTGTTACTTTGGTTTGTTCTAAAAGTTTTATATTTCTTTTGGTTAATAGTCATTTATACAAGATGGGCAATCATATGAAATTTCTAAATATAAAAAAAATGTTAATGCACATTCACTACAGTCCCAAACATCCATAGCATAATTTTAAAAACATATTTACATGCCTATTCAAACAAAAATGCATATTTGATTATCTCACTTTTATTATTTTATAATAAAGGCAGCCAACTTATCTAATTGTCTTTCCTCCTCCTATTTTCCCAACAACCTTGTGATGTAGTTTGGGCCTGAAAGAGTGTGACTGGCTCAAAGTCACCCAGTTGGCTTTTATGCCTAAGGCAGATCTCAAAGTTTCCCACTTTCTAGGCCAGCCTAGCTCTTATATTCAGCGAAAAACAATCAGCGAAAAACACAGACAATCCTACTGCTTATGTGCTACCAAGTTTTACACAAAAACATAAAAGCACTGTTTTAATGCTGCATGTTTTTTAAATCACATTTCTATGGCCATGTTGAAAGTTTTACTAATATGGTGCCTCTGTGAAGAAGCACAGCATCTCAGCTGATTTTGTTTTAAATGGGAGTTGCAGTCCAATGCCTCCAAAACAAACTCAGCTTGGAAGGAGATCTTTTAATAGAGGTTCTCCACTTATGCACATAATATTGTTTATAGCTTGACACAGATGTGAGAAACAGACCTTTACTGAGAAAGGCATCAGCTGTCCTTTTATAAAGGTAGAAAATAGCTGTTGGGGGGGGTATCCTCTGCCAAAATATGGCTATGGTATATTTATTATCCAGACTTACAGTACAATTTCCTTAGACACTCAAAATGCTACTGCAATTCTGGATTGTACGTAAACAAGAAAATTACACATTAAAGGAAATACAATAATGAGAAGCATATGTGAAAATAAAGCTACAACTGAATGCTTATCAGATATGGCCTCTAGTAGTTGATTTGGTGAAACTGAAAGTGAGAAGACAAAATGCTTGATAGTTAAAGTAGAGCAATTTGTTCTGAGTATAGTGACATTGTCAGAATTTGGAATTAGTCGGTTTGAAAGACAAGCTTGTCTCATGTGCAATCCTCTCAAGTATTATCAAGGCTTGGTTTAAACTCAATGAACTTTTAAAATCTGTCAAAGTCAAAGCAGTTGACACTACTTCCTGAATCAGCTGTGCATGACTGCATAAACTGCTCTTAACAAACTTGCAGCTCCATTAAGTTACTCAGAGCTTAATTCTATTTACTTCTTTATTTGAATGTGTTTTAAAGATAAAAGCCTCTCTCCTGCTACGCATTTTAAAAGGAACCAGAATTATTTATGCAAATTGATGCCACATAACATTGCAGCAGTAGACAGAAAAAATGAAATGTCTAAGTTCAGAGCTTGCCAATGTAAGTTTAGATTAAATAAAAAACTAGTAATTATTTCAAAGCTTTGAAGTAATAGAACTATGAAAAAATTCTTCTTTATGGTATCAAAAAGGATAGAAGTTAATGGAAAAGTCTCTCATTGTCACTTGTAATTGGGATCCAATTAGAAAGGATTACTTAACATTGTTATCTTTTAAAATTGCATGCATAGGCAACAGGGGGTCAGTGATGGTCACTGCTAGACAGACCAGTGTTCAATCAACTAAATCATGCTTTGTGTGATCATGCCTTATGGAATAAAACATTAGTGACTGGGTTTATACCCCAGACAATTAATAAACCAAGCTTTATCAAGAACAGTGCTTCAGTTCAGAAAATAGGCTAAACCTAGGCCAAAGAAACCACATAGTATATTGTGTGTAAACTCAGTAATTAGTTGAGTGGTTGAAAAATCTGTTTGAGTTGCAAAGCCCCCAGATTCAAGCCCTGGAAAAGTCACTAATAGAAACTCTACTGAACTGTTGTTAGGTGACTCACACAACATAGTGGATCATAAACACAGCCTTCTGAATTGTGGAAATGCAATTTAAAAACTACTTGGGTTACACCAAATATTGATTTCTCTTTCTCTTTTGTTCATTTGCTCTCCATTTTGTTAATTGATCAAAATAAACCATTAACACTATTTCTGAAAACATTAATTTACAGCATTTTTGCACAACTGCCTAAAACTTTTGCCCAGAACTGTATGTATATATATATGTACAATTAGATTTGCTTCCAGTATTCATGTAACTTTTTCCATGCAAGACTTGGAAAAATTATTTAAAGCTTTTCCTAAACGCGTTTAAAATTCAAGATTTTTACAAAAAAGTGTTGCCCACCACAACGTTACCTCTCCGAGCATCCAGGAGGGCTTCGTCCTGCCTTTCCTGCTTTGCAAGCCGCAATTTCCAATGCTAAATCTTCCCCTGCGATAAAATAAATCAGCTTTTCTCCAGGAGCCAGAAGTGTCGCCCAGCGTGGTAGGAATGCCTAGCAAGCTCAGCAGGTGCTTCCAAAGCAGTCTGGAGGAGTCTCATCTCCTCGCGACAGCTATTATCTGCCTGGGGAAATGGAAGCCTTCCCTTTTTGCAGATGCAGCTTTCCCCGCCTGAAGGAATCGCAAGGACTGCATTCACAAATATCCCCACAGCAGCGGCCGGCGACCTCCCTCGCACCCCCTGCGACCTTGCCCCAAATCTACCCGCCAATTGCTCGAACGCTCCTCCTCCAGTCGTTGCCTTCACGCCTGACGTCGCCTACGTCACAATGCCGAGAACCTCCCTTCTGCCTTTCTCTCCCAGGCTTTTCGCTCGGCCCTTTTCTCCCTTAAAAGGAAGGACAACGGTACGCGTATGCAAAATAGCTCGATTGAGAATTCAGCCGTGGGAACGGCGCATGCGTACACCGACTACAAGTCAACCCAATGATTCCAGATCTTGCCGCTCTCCCTCCAGACGTAGGAGCTAGACAAGGAGGGTGGCGTATCGTGGACCCGGGAAGCAAATTGCGGCACACCAGACACGCTCGGTTTGTTGGAGGTAAGGGAATTCGGTGTTTGTCGAACGGTTCGGTTCGTCTTGGCATTTGTTGAAAGAGGCGTTCCGGAATCGGGATTCTGGCAAGTTTGGGGTCCCGCGTGCAAACGCAGTTTTTGAAAAAGCTAATCTCTAGGAAACTCACTGACGACTGAGGAAAATACTTATTTTTAGAGGAAAGGATCGATTTAAAGTATTATCTCTACTTTGTTGGAGGTTTGAATGCACATCATTGCGGAAAAAGATGAAGCGGTGGAGGAAGCGGTTGATTGCATTGTTGTGAACATGTGGCCAGTGACAACGACTTTTTTTTTCCCCCGGAGAAAAAAAAAACAGTTGAAGAATAAAGTGCTTTGGAGACCAGATTGCTGGCTGTACAATCCTAAAGGGAATGTTACCTTGTGTACACTTACCTAAAAAGTACATTCTATTGGACAAATTAGGGTTTACTTTCAGGTAAATTGTCCAGTGAATGTTTTAATGGAGTTAGCGGTATCCACCGTGATTGAACGAACCCTCCGGCTTCAATTAGTGGGTGATAAACTTTTTAAAAACAAGTTTTCGAAATCACGCAGACGCTTCTAAACAAAAAAAATAAGGAGAAAGGGGAAGAAATGAAAACTGCAGGTCCACGTATCTTCCTTCACTTCAGACCAATCCCGGAGAACCTAACGAATGGAGGGAGGCATCAGGGAGCAAAATACTATTATGGAATGATGGCAGCCACCGTTTGCTCTCATTCGGGAGAGTATTGGCGGCCAGAGTAGCGTGGTCCGTTACAACTATGGACGCGGCGTTCGCGACGAGGAGAAGCAAAGCGGGACAGGGGGTGGGGAAGAAGGGAAGGCGAAGTTTGTTACAGATTTTCTCTTCGGGATTCCTAAAAGCAGGAGCGGAAACTTCCGAATTCAGAACCACGCCGTTCGGTTTCGAACGCTTTCCGGGCCCTTCGAAACGAATGCACCTGTAGACGATGGGTTTGAAGAAAAAAAGAAGTTGTGACGGCGGGACAGAGAAGCGAATGAAAGCCCGGGGTGGGGTGGGGTAGGGTAGGGTAGGGGGGCGTCGATCTGCGCTTCTCCAGGGAGGGTAAACAGCAGCGGGATGGCAAGGCGGTGTAAGTAGTAGATCTGAAGCCCGACTGCGGCTTCTGAGATTCGCGGCGGAGGGAGGGAAAAGAATCCTTGGTAGGTGCGCAACCTGATGTGCTTAGCAGGTCGTAACGTGTTTTGTTTTTGTTTTGTTTAGTATGCGAAATTCTTATTTAAAAAGATTTCCAAAGATTTAACTGTTGCATAGATTTCTCTCATTGGTCGCCGGAGCTGACTGGGTGGTGATAGCGATGTGTGTGTTTGCTGCTGGTGGCGGGGGGGGGGGGGGGAGAAGCAGAGCCTTGCCGTCTTCAAAGCCCAACCGGAGAGGAGAACGAACTCCCGCGGACCGTCTCTGGAGATCCCACTTTAGATCTCTCGGCTTCTCTTCTGCGAAAGCCTCCTCGCTTGCAAAGCCTCCTCTGTGTAGTTCTCCCCCCCCAACCCATCCCGCCGGGAAAGGCGGCCGTTCCTTTCTAGGTGAAAGAGGAACCGGCCTTTTCCACCCTCTGGTGAAGGCGAACAAAGGGGCTGCCATGAGCATGTGGCTCTCGTGCTTGGCGAGCTGGGCGCGGGAGTTGGGCCCGTTCTCGACGTCCGCGCCCCGTCGCCCCTGACGTGGACCCTCTTGAGGAGAGGACCGAGGCCGGAGTTTGGGGGTTGGGGGCGAGTCGGGCGCGCCTTCTTAGCGCCGCACCGCCAGCGGCCTGAGGACTTTTTCTGGGAGGTTAAAACTTTCCGCGGCGCTGCCCACCGCGCGAGGTACGAGAAGAAGGAGGGCGTGTTTAGGTGCCTGGAGAGCAGGAAGCGGCGCCTCCGACGGATGGGAACGGAGCGGAGGGGATGGTGGGCACGGCACCCGCGCAACGATCCCCGCCCACCCGGGGATCGTTGTTTGAGAGACTTCGGGGGCCACGGACGGACGGGCGGTTTCCTTTGGCGGGCTGTTGGTGCGCGCTGCGCTCCACGCCTCGTGCGCCTGTTTATGGGAGGTCTTGTCGAGCTCGCCTTTGAAGGCGGAACTGTTGCCATGTTTGAATTACGTCAGGGCAGAGCCATGAGGAGGAACCAGTTCTTGGTGAACAGGGAGACCGCGCGCGCGCTCGCCCGCCCGCCCGCAGCCAGCTAACTATTATCCCCACACCCACCTACTCATCCTCACAATAAAACTCTTCTTTCCTACCCCCCCCCCGCATTCCCGGTAGCTACGATTGGGGTGTGGGGGTGTGTGTGAGGGAGATCTTTAATGACCTGCCGCTGAGCGAGAGGATGGGACGGGGAGGGGGCAGCCCCCTTCCCTCCCTTTTGTTCTGCGGCAAAAAAAACTCCTGGGAGTTAAAGCGCAGCTGGGCGACCGAGTTCATTCGCGCAACCGGGTAGTAGGCGAAAAGGGCAGTTTGGGCTTGTTTTGTGCCACTGTGGGCTCGGTCGACGTAGTTGGTGGTTCAACTTGCCCCGTAAAGCCAGGCAAGTGAGTTAATTCAGTGAGTCGGGGTCCCCTTAAGCCAGGGGTCTTCAAACGTGGCCCTTTTATGACTTGTGGACTTCAACTCCCAGAATTCCTCAGCCAGCAAAGCTGGCTGAGGAATTCTGGGAGTTGAAGTCCACAAGTCATAAAAGGGCCACGTTTGAAGACCCCTGCCTTAAGCTGAGGGTTAGTTGGTTGTAGGAAGATGGGCACCTCCTCATGCTGGAAGAAAACCTGGAGGCCCCGAATTTTTATTTTTATTTTTATTTTTCGTTTTTCCCAAGCGAGTCCAAAGAAAGCCCTTCCTTATACCATGTGCTGCTGATCCTGTTCCCTTTCCAGGGATTTCCGGATGCTAGAATCTCACGGACGTTGGTGGGGTGGGTGTAAATGTACTGATATCAGAAAATCTGTGGCAGTGGATATGATCTCTCTCTCTCTCTCTTTCCTTAAAAAAAGATGTTGAGTCTCTAGGAAGAATGCAGAGAAGAACAACAAAGATGATGAGGGAACCGGAGACTAAAACATACAAAGAATAGTTGCGGGAATTGAATATGTTTAGTTTAATGAAAAGAAGGACTAGGGGTGACATAGGAGTTTTTCAACCTATTCTCCAAAGCACCTGAAGACAGGAAAAAAAGAAGCAATGGATGGAAACTAATCAAGGAGAGAACCAACCTAGAAATAAGGACAAACTTCTTGACTGAACAATTAATCAGTGGAACAGGTTGTCTTCAGAAGTTGTGGGTGCTTCATCACTGAAAGTTTTTAAGAAGAGATTGGACAACCATTTGTCTGGAGGGCCCTTGACAATTCACTGTGGCCAACTTGCCACAGCCAACTCACTGCAGGACAACTCGCCACAAGGACAACTTGTTGCTGGACAAAAGTTACACTAATAGCAAAGAAATGGTGGAATAGAATCTTTAAAGAAAGGATGCAAAAGGAGAGACAATGGAATGTGCTCAACAAAAATAATACTTTTTTGTTTTATTTAAATAATTAAATAGAATTGTTAAATTGTTCCGCAGTGAGTTGTGCCATGGCAAGTTGTCCTGTGGCGAGTTGGCTGCAGTGAGTTGGCTGTGCCAAGTTGTCCCATTCCCTTGTCTGAAATGGTATAGGGCAGGGGTAGGCAACCTTGGCTCTTTTATGACTCGTGGACTTCAACTCCCAGAATTCCTGGCTGGCTCAGGAATTCTGGGAGTTGAAGTCCACGAGTCGTAAAAGAGCCAAGGTTGCCTACCCCTGTTATAGGGTCTCCTGCGTGAGCAGGGGGTTTGGACTAGAAGACTTCCAAAGTCCTTTCCAACTCTCATTATTCCTCCCCCAATGGCATTTGTGCAGTCTAGGAGACAAGTATTTTGCATCTCTTTGAAGCCACCCAGGCAATGAGTTGCCATTATTTGGCATGAAAGTAGTGGTTGAAAAGAAAATAGGAAACCTCAACATTGCACATACTGGGAAGAGAGGATTGTGAGAGGCTTTTCCAGCGGGAGCCTTGTTTTTACTTCTGCGGTTCCCACCCTGCCTGATCATTAGGTTGATCATTAGGTGGTTGTTAATCAAATCATGCCTGAAGCAACCATAAAGTTCTGGGTGTCCATCCTGAAACTCTGTGGTAGTGATTGATTGGGGCGGAGAAAGGAGTGGAGTATCATTGCAACTTATGGGAGCCCTTAATATCCCTGAGCTTTGCCTCCTTTTAAAGAAGATTTGATAATGCAGATCTTAATGAACACAATTCCCAGCGCTTTGCGATTTGGCCTTTCCTCTGGCTGCAGGAGGGAAGCCTCTGATTTTTCCTCCATGCACTGGGGTCTGTTTTGAAAAGTAGGTCAGCTTTGGCGAGGTGGACACAGATGGGTGGTCTTTGTTTGAGGCACAGCCTGCTTGTATGCCCTGGTGTGGCCTTTCTCTCAGTTGCAGATACTGTTTTTATTGCTTCCTTGCTTGGAAATGCCTTTCCACTTCAGTCATTTTGAATTTATAATTTCTCCTTTCCCTTAAGGGCAATGATGCATATTGAAGGCAAAGAAGGCTGAGAACTTTTGAAACATTTTTCCCATCTCAATAACATGGGTGTTCCACATTGATTGGCTATTTTTTTTTAAGTCAAAACCTTATCCCATTTTGTTCAGCATTCCTGTATGTACATCTGTGGTGCAATAGCAGCTTATCCCTAAAATACCTTTGATCTTATTGGGTACTACCATTGGTTGCAGCCATGTGCATTTTAACATAAAAATAACACTCATTGAATCAATAACGTTCATACGTGAAGTCCAAGTAAACATAATCACATCTGCTGAAATTCTGCCTTCTGTACCTCACATACCAAATTATAAAAATTGTTTTAAAACCTGGAACCCATCCATCCTTCCTCCCTATGTTGGCACCATTATATGAACAGCAATAATACATTAAATCTAAATATAAAACTTTTTCAAATTGTAAACGCTTTTTTGGGTCATAAATACAAAAGTTCGTTAACATTAAAATCAGGGAATCCAGGGAAGTTTAGTGATTGTTGCATCAATCTTTTTTCCATAGCAACTTTAAGAAACAAATTATCTTTTGGTGCCTGAATTCTAATAGCAACAACCTGGAGAAGAAAGAATGCACTGTTGTGAATTCCAGGGCTAAGAGATAGTAGTTTGCTAGTAGCTTGCTAGTACATCACCCAGACAGTTTTTCTTGGCAGAGAAATTATAATGAACCTTTGATGGTCCTTGCAACACAGCATGTGTGCCAAATGCACAACTCATAACATCTTTAGGATAGGTTTTTGTGGTACTAGTGATCCATTTTTCATGAACATATTAAGCTGCTTTGGCTTGAAACATTAATATTTTACTAGAATCCCAGTGTGTCACATATTCTTAAATGTACACAGAAGTTTGAAGAAAAGCATTCTGGATTTTATGGCCTTGAATATACCTTTATTGGTGAAAACCATGGCGAAAAAACACATGGATTACAAATAGGAAGTGTCAGCATCAATCTTGGCATTTTTTATAGGACTGAGAAAGATACACCATCCTGCTTGAAACTGCAGAGATGCATCTAGACCAGAGGTCCCCAACCTTTTGGGCACCAGGGACCGGTTTCCTGGAGAAAGGTTTTTCCGTGGACCAGAGGAGGCATGGTAAAGTGTGCTGCTTGCATCCCACAGAAGGGGCTTTGCATTTTTGTGTGGACCGATGCCACTACTGGTCCATGGACTGGGGATTGGGGACCATAGACCATTTAAACTTTGGCAATTTTAAGACTTGTGAATTTCAACTCCAATTTGAGGTCTATAACATGACAGATAGACATTATTGGTCCCCAGACCACAGGTTGGAAATTATTTCACTAACCCTATCATAATAGGGTTAGTGAAATATTGCTAAGCACATTGGTTTGTGCTTAAATTGTAAGCCACCCTGAGTCTTTGGAGAAGGGCGGGATATAAATGGGATTAAAATAAAATAAATAAAATAAATAATATGTATCTTTTCCAGCTAAAAGCTAAATCTTTGTTCCTCCTGTATTGTTCCACCTGGATTCTGTTTTACAGTCCTTGGTGATGATAATTTTTATACAGTATGTGTCATTCTGCAGCTACAGTAGAACAGGAAAAGGACCAACTTTAAGCAATTCAAATAAATCCAAAAATAGCACATGAGAAATATAAAGAAAAGTATATTTTAAAAGTAGATCTTAAGGACTAGCAGCTTAGATTATATTGAAATGAAATTGTCTTCACCTTCTTGCAGAAAAATGGGAAAAGACTGAGCCAGCCATAGAATCTGGAAGTTTTGGACACATTTTGTTGTTTATAGAATTGATGTTGCATATTGACATCTTATGTCCTGGGACAAAAGATTCCAGTTGAGTACCACAACTTTTCTGGTGTGAAAAGGAATTTGTGTGTATACACAGTGCACTAACAAGCTGTTATTTTCAGTTCCTTTGACAGAATATCTATTCTAGTGGTGGAAAGAAATTTTCTTTGATATCTTTGTCCCTGCCTTTAAAAATGTTTGCCATAGTTATAACGAGAAGGGGTGTTTTGCTAAAAGCGTGGCTCTTTAAACTAAAAGTACAGGAATTGCTCTCATCCATACTGTGGGAACCGAATTCTTTTCACATGCAACAATGCTGAACTCATCTAAGAGAGAAACCCTGAACAGACCCATTGAGTCAGAAATAAGTCCCACTCTGTTCAGTACTCCTAGGGATCCCTTGCATTAGATGTAGTCAAAAAGGGACAGTGTTTTGTCTTCAAAGCCTCCCGGCTATCAGGAATTCTCAGTGAGATGGAAAGCCTGCTCTGTGGTCTGAAAACTCTAGCAAGGCAGGGAGTAAATTCCTGAGTTAAAAGGCTGCTGGTGAGATTAGTTGAAAATGCCCTGCTGCTTTATTCTTGTGTACATTTTAATATCCAGGAGGATAGGGCTGCGCTTGATCCTATCTAGCTTTGGGATAAAACGAGAATAAACAGACTCCAGTCTACTGCAATCTTTGCAATGGCAGAAATAGTTTCTGACTGTTATGACATGAAGCACCTTGCAGTTTGGTGGGTGCAATATTGAATTTGTATACTATGGGTGTGTGAACTCTGGCATATAATTTTAGCGGCGCAATGAAAATGCTTTTCAGCTGTGGAAAATTGGGGGTGGGGGAGGGCTAGTTAAAATATTGATGAGTTCTTTTTGGTTGCAGGTTTGTCCACCTGTTACCTTTTATAAAAGAGCTACCATGTATTTTCACATCTGGATGTTTCTGTCACAACTAGGCTGCGTCATTCAGAGTTTTAACATCTCCCAGAGATGTATTGTGGAGAACTGAGAGTACAAACATGAGAATGTGTGATGCTGTCACTTTTCTGTATGCCAAAGGTGGACAGCACATTATTTGAGGTGGGGGAAATCTGTTTTAGTAACAGATTTCCTCAGTTCAAAATGGCAGGAAATCGGCCATCACATTATGCCCTTTTGGGGTTTTTTGTTTCTTTTCGCTTTAATATCACTTTAAAGTCCAGACTCCGCAAAACTGAATTAGTACCTCATTTCATTCAGTAAAATGTAAATGATCTACCAGGTACAGACATGTCAAACACAAGGCCCGGGGGCCAGATCAGGCCCGCGAAGTGATTTCATGTGGCCCGCGAAGCCATCCTGGAAACAGTGAGGGAATGGCCCCCACTGCCTTGGCCCTGGCCCAGAGACCCTCCTTCTGCCAGAGACCCTCAGATCTGTCCCACTCCTGCCCAGGCCCCCATAGGCAACCTTGATGCGAATGATGTAGAGCTGGCCACGCCCACCCAGTAGGCCATACGCACTCTAGCCACGCCCACCCAGTAGGCCACGCCCGCCCTGGCCATACCCACCCGGCCCCCTGAGGGCAACCGCAATGCTGATGCGGCCCTCAATGAAATTGAGTTTGACACCCCTGATCTACCAGAAGGGTGTCAAACTGCCAGCCCGCGGGCCGGTTGCATCATGTGGAGACCGCACCCACCTCAGCTCCAGCAATGCGGAAAAAAAACTCGTGATACGTCCCGTCACGTGACGCGGCGAGTTTGACACCTGTGATCTACCACATGGGACAGCTGTTAATGGTGGAGGATTTTAAGCTAGTGGCCAGAGAATTTTAAGCACCTGTCAGCCCTCCCAGGTAAACCAGACAGGAAACCAGACAGTTAATTCTACTTTTGGGTAAGGCTGCAGTAACAGAATCTTGCAAGCTTTTAAATGCTTGATCAATTAGGGTGCATCCTTCCTAAATTTATTTCTCTGACCTTTAAGACCCTGGAGGCTCCTGCCTCTTTTGTCTGATTGTTTCCTAGGCAGCACCTTTTCCCCTTGTCCGCCAAGGTCACCCACACATTCCATTGCAGGCAATTTGAGTTATTAAAAGTAACCTTGGAATTCAAACGTATATTTAAGATTGATGTTCTACTTCACATCCATTGCTCTTCATTACAAATAATTGGACAGGTTTTGAAGAAGATTTTTTTTTCTTGAAATAGAAATATGCTTAATGCTCATCATGAAATTGAAAGCTCCTACAAGAGGCTGACACCGCTTTCAAGTTAGGAAGGTTGGTAAATGTTTTTTTTTTAAAAAAATAGTTTCTCAGTTGCTGTCTAACACTTCGGGGACTGGACTGCTTATTTATATTTAATAGGTCTAGGAAAGCAAATGCAAAAAAAGGGGGTTGCAAAAATTTCAAGGCAAAAGAAGTAAAAAGAAAATAACAAGGCTGACATCTTTACCATCATTGTTATTAATTAAAAGTTACCCAGATGTTGTGACATTGCCAAATTTTGCATGAGAAGTCATGAGATATTGTCTTCAATATTACACATACATTAATTTTTCTTATTTTTGAATCCACAACATCATGTATGATGGCGCCATCAGCTGAAAATGTCACTAATTTTTAAAAAGTATAAATGCAGGAGGTCCTCAACTTACAACCATTTGTTTAATGACTGTTTGAAGTGTCAAGAAAGCTGCAAAAAGTGACATATCTAACCTGCTCCTGTACTTATGACTGTTGCAGTGTCCCTTCAGTCACAAGATTAAAATTGAGCCCTTGGCAAACAGCACACGTTTAATAATCCCAGGGCCACAGGGAGCTTCACAGCTGCCTTCCAGCAAGCACTGTCAATGGGGAAGCCAGCAGGAAGTTGCAAGTCAGAGTCATGTGATGTTGTGTTTAATAAACTGATGATTTGCTCAACGACTGCAATGGGAATTGATGAACTGCCATTGTAGGTTGGGTGTGGTCATGTGATTTTATGACCACGTTGCTTAGCAACAGAGTTTCCACTCCCAATCGCTGTTGGTAAGTGAGGATTACCTGTATGCTATGTGGCAAATAAAATAAGGGAAACAGTAGTTATAATCTTATATGAACTCAATCTAACACATTTTCCCCCAACATGGCACCTTTCAGATACCTTAAGACCGCCACAACTAGCAAAGTTACCAGACTGGGCATAACTTGGTTGGAATTCTAGTCTGCATAGCCACTGGCATCCAGCACAATTTGTTATTCTACTTGCCTGATATTTTTCATATTTATGGGGCTTCTTCAGCATTCCAGGCTGCCATTATTTGTTTATTGCCTTGTTTATAGTTGCCTTGGCAACTGGCATGTGTTTATGACCGTTGCACGGGATCACCAATTGTAACCTTCCCAGCCGGCTTCTGACAAGCAAAGTCAATGGGGAAAGCCTGATTTACTTAAAGACCAGATGATTCACTTAACTGCAGTGATTCATTTAACACCTTGCAAAAATGGTTGTAAAATGGGACAAAACTCCCTTAACAACTGTCTCACCTAGCAACAGGAATTCGGGCTCAGTTGTGGTTGTAAGTCAAGGACTGCCTTAAAATTTTATATATATATGAGGTATAAGGCAAGCTGAGTCAGATTATTAGACTTTTACACCAGCATTTTTCTCTGCCATATTGGAAGATTTAAGAAACTAAATACAGAAGCCTACTTGAGATTGGGCCACAATCCAAGATGCTGGTTATTTCTGCACAATTAGAGCTGTGCCCTTTTCACATGTACATACAAAAGGGAGACAAAGCTTCAGGCACATAGTAATGTACACCATCTTTGCTTTTTGCCGCCGCCTCCCCCAGCAGACATAGGTCTCAGCCTCTTTAAGTAAAGAGACCAAGAAAGACTAAATAAAACTACCTTTATTGAGACTGGCTCTACATCTTCCTTATTTTCTACCACATAAAGAGTGAACTCTGCTACCAAGTCAAGGCGTTCCTCTGCTTGTTTGGTGGGAGGGATTTGCACCAAATAGTTCTGACATCAAAAAATGTTGGCTCCAGAGAACTTTCTGAGAAATGTCAGTCTTACGGTTTATTTACTCTTTTTCTGGAAAAGAGACATAGCTCTTTAATTCTCCCACCCATACCTCTGTTCCCCTCCAACAACAGAACAAACACTCCTTTAGAATAAGGGTTTTGGTTTTTTGCTTATGAATCAGCCATAAGAGTAAAGTACTAGAACTTTAGCCAGTGGTTGAGGTATTTGAAGAGCAAATGTTGTTGAGAATTCCCCTTTGCCTTCTCAGTATCTGATGCTACATTTCCTTTCTCTCTGTCTTGTACTTGGTATAACGGGAATTCAGCAGAGCTACAATTTCTGTTGTAGTCTTTTCCTGATCCGAAGTATTACAGAATCCCAACTTCCCACCTCCGTTGTTTCTTAAGGAAGAAAGGGTTTTTTCTGGTGTGGCACAATAAATTTATATGTTTGCTTTTTTTAAAAAAAACCCATTTCCAGGACCCAAAGAATTTGCTTTTAACATTTGAATGCAACTGTTGGAAGCTTTAGTAAATCTTATTTCATTTTTTAATGTTTTCTCGTATTCTGCTTGGAGCATCTTGTCAAACAAATGTGTAACAAATAAGATCAGGGCAAAGTTGAGGGACCAGGATTTCTCATTTGTCCCATTCTGGCCAACAGTCTTCACTGAAAAGATAAAGATGCTTTTGAATCAAGACCAATTCTTGCTGACTGGTCCAGGTACAAGAAGTCCTCAACTTTACAACAGTCCATTTAATGATCGTTTGAAGTTACAGTGGTACTGAAAAAGTGACATGACCGTTTTTCACACGACTGTTACAGCATCCTGATGGTCACATGATCAAAATTTGGTTGCTTGGCAAATGGTTCACATTTATGACCATTCCACTGTTCCAGGGTCATGAGATCACATTTTGTGATTTATTTTTATTTTTTTTAAGACCTTCTGATAAGCAAAGTCAATGGAAAAACCAGATTCACTTAACAACTGTGTTACTAACTTAACTGCAGTGATTCACTTAATACCTGTGGCAAGAAAAGTCATAAAATGGGGCAAAATTCACTTAACAGCCATCTCACTTAGCAACCAAATATTTGGGCTCAATTGTGGTTGTAAGTCAAGGACTCCCTGTAAATTTCTTAACAGGATTCTGGAGGTGTTTTGTTATTGTTGTCTACTGGAAAGTTTTTTTCAACTTCCCAGTCTAACCAACAGCCCTCGGGTACTTTATAATTCCTGCATGTTTCAGTGTAGTTTCTAACCAGAGTTGGTTTATCCTACAGCTGTGGTAGCGCAAGCCCTCTCTGTGGGCACGCACACCATCGCCCCAGTCCTAGGCCTTCAGCTGGGTTTTATAAAACCTTTTTGCTTTAGGCCTTTGCCACCGTGTGCAAAAAAAAAAGGTTCAATTAATCAATTTCAACTTCTCACAGGAAAAAAAGGATCTTGCAAAGTGAATTCATTGATTGAACTTTTTAGTCCCACCCAGTCTAGCGTTATCACTGCAGACACGCCCACCCAGTGGGCCATGCCCACCCAATTAGCCACACCCACCCAATGGCCACGCCCACCCAGCATCCGATGATACATAAGTGGGTTTTGGGTTGCAGTTTGGGTCTCTAAAAGTTTTGACATCACTGTCCTACAGTATTGTAGTTTTGACTCCTTTGGGCTGGGCTTTTTACAAAACTCTTTTCAAGTGTATTGCAGTTCATACACCTTCATACTATTTGTATTTACTTCTCTTGTTTGGTTTTAAGAGAATAAAATCAGATTTTTTAAAATGCAACTCATGGGAGGGAGGTCTTCTTGAATATCAAGTTCTTTTGCCTTGGACTTTGTGACTTTGGATTTGCTGCTGATGAGTATGGAACCGAATTAGTTGATTCAAATGCTCGTTGGATATCAGCTTCAGAAAGTCTGCATTTACAGCATTAAAAATCAGACAACCTTCACTCAAATAATTAACAATTTTTATTTAACTTTACATTCGGTAGTATTCTATCTTTAAATGCACAAGTGATGGCTACAAAATTATATAGAAAGTTGGGGTGTTATCATGGAATTTAACGAATAGTTTTCTCAACAATTTTGTTTTATTCCCTCACTGATAATAACTCTTTTCAGTAGATCATTTGCCAAATCAGTAGCTTCTCAAGTTATATTCAGAATTTTTAGAGTTTTGTCTTGGATTAATCTTACAACTAAATCAAAAGACCAAGTGGACAGTTTAAGTAAAATAATGATTTATAACCAAATGAAGCCTTTATGTTTCTTGCATTTTTCCAGCTTCCATCTCTAATACTGTTGACTTATGGACAGTAAGTCTTTTATTGAGTTCATGTTTTCTTTGAACTAACTATGCCACTGAACATTAGAGCTGCTGTTTCGATACCGGAGGTGGTGCTGCAGTCATAACTGGGAAGGTAGAATAGAAGTTGAGGAATGACAGCTTTTATGAAGTTGTGGCTTTTCAAAAACAGCAGTTCAGAGGACTGAAATAGAAGGTAAGGATGTCCAGGGCAGTGTAATTTACCCATAAAGTACAATGATGGCTGCTTTAAAATGTATCAGTTGGAAAAAAAGATGGGAGTGTAAGAAGAAATTGGAGAAAAGGTTGAAGGAAGACAAGTGGGTGAAAACAAGATCTTTTACCATGCTGGGATGCATGGAGATTCTTTCTGCCTGGGTTATTGTTAGCAACTCTTACATGGCCAGTGGAACAGAAGGCAATACTTAGTCCTGCTCTCTTAGAAGCTTGACAGACGTGGCCTCAACCGATTCTGAAAGTAGAAACCTTGCAGGCACCTATTCAAGGACACAGCACTTGATAAGCTGGCTTTATGGAAAGTACTAGAAAAACACTTAATGAAGAAAGCCAGCAGCTGCACAATGAAAGCCCTCCCTCCCTCCCTCATGTATGTATGCTGCCTGCCTACCTACTCACAGGTAGTCCTCAACTTACAACCATTTGTTTAGTGACTGTTCAAAGTTACAACAGTACTGAAAAAATGACTTATGATCATTTTTTTACCCTTACAACCATTACAGTATCCCCATAGTCACGTGATCAAAATTCAGATGCTTGGCAACTGGTTCATACTTATGACTATGGCAAGAAAGGTCATAAAATAGGGCAAAATTCACTCTCGCTTAGCATCAGAAATTTTGGGCTCAATTGTGGTCATACGTTGAGGACTACCTTGACTTATGATTTGTTGCAGTATCCCTAGGGTTACATGATCAAAATTCAGACATTTGGCAACTGGCTCTTATTTATGAGGGCTGCAGTGTCCTTGGGGTCACATGATCTCTCTCTCACACACACACAGACACACACACACGTATGTATGTTTTATTAATTTTCTGTTTTCACAAGCAAGTGCACAATAGACAATGTGATGAGTCCATTAGTAATTCAGTGATACATATACGTTTTTCCAATTAAGTCCAATGTTACACCCGCCAGTATGTCCTCTCTTCTTCTGGTAATAACATTTTTTCCGCATTAAGCAAATACAATTCTTTTTTTTTTTATTAAAGAGTTTTACAAAAACAAAATTTTACAATATATTCCCAAAGCAAATACAGTTCTTATTATTGTTAGTAAACGTACAATTGCATATCAACATTTGTTACATTTTTCTAATAATATCAGTTTAAAATATCTTTCTTAGCCAAAGCATATCTTAATTGCATTTGCATTCAATTTCCACTTATTTAATCCATATCCTATTTTTACTTTTTTATTCAATTTTACTTTCCCATCCATATTCAAAGTATCCCAATCATTTATAATTTCAAAACAAGTTATATTTGGGCAACCAAAAAAGTCCCTTATTCAAGATTCTTAACATATTCTTCTTATTTCCCTTCTCATACCAAAATATAACATTCTAATTACAAATCCTAAATATCTAGTTATGATAATATTTCTATTTCTAACAATCTATTCTTAACCGTATTGAAACCTTTATTCAATAATATAGCATCCCCTCTAATAGGTCAAAGCTTTTGTTTCCTTCAATCTTACTCTAGCTTTCTTTCTTTACCAACTAGCTTTCCAAGTCAGTGCATTTGGATCATCAAATAATTCTTCCTCTATTTATATATATATTATTATTATTTGGAACAAAAGAAACAGTTTAGTTAAAATATTTTTGGAAGAGCTGGCCCATTTAAACTGCCTCCCTCCTTTTGTGATCTTCTGACAAGCAAAGTCAATGGGGAAGCCAGATTCACTTAACAACCATGTTACTTACTTAACAACTATCACAAGGAAGGTTGTAAAACGGGACAAAGCTTACTTAACAACTACCTTGTTTAGCAATGGAAATTTTAGCCTCAGTTATGGTTGTAAGTCAAGGACTACCAGTACCTACGGTAATTTTTGAGCTGATACTGTGTGATAAACCTGACTAGGTTTACATACTGGACCAAACCATAGTGTTTTTGCTTTGTGCAAACTTAAGTCATAGTAGTTTATAACCCATAGTTAATTTAATATGGTGTGTATCAGCCCTCCCAGGTGTAAACCAGATGGGGAAACATGACCAAATGAACTAATTCTATTTTACTGCAAGGTGACATTAACAGAACCTTGCAAGTCTGAAAGAACAAACTTCCTGCACCATTTTTGACTGCTTGATTCATTAGGGCAGGCTTTCTAACTTTCTTTCTGACTGTTCAGCCCCTGGAGGCTGCTGCCTCTCTTGTCTGATTGTTTCCTAGGCAGCCTCTCTTCCCCGCATTCCCAAGGTCATCCACACATTCCATTACAATGTGTAGTTGTAGATGAATGAATCAGATCTGGTGAATTTAGCCATCCTCCTCTGTGAATCTGGCCCCCAGAAAGAGCCATGGAAAAGATCTCCGCTTGTGGAAACTAAGATAGGGAATGAAAGTGCTCCAAGGGAACTTTCCTCCCTGTACTCTATCATCATCTCTTCCTGATTGCAATTTAGTGGGTGGGGACCAGCTTAACTCTTAATATCCAGTCAGCATTTAGAAAGCTGTAGGTGCTTTTTAACAATAGAAGCCACCTCTGATGGAGGTAAATAAACCCTTGTGCCATGGAACAATCCAAAATCTGGAAAAACCCTGTAGGTGGAAAATGTGTCTAATTTAACCTTATCCAAAATACTGTTCTTTCAGTATGTTGGATGTATTGTTTAATATGTTGATTTATTGTTTATCTTCCTGGCCTTTTTTATTATTTATAACCCTCCTTTATTATTTTCACAAATAACTCAAGGCAGCAAACATATCCGACACACTTTCCTCCTATTTTCCCCACAGTTACAAACCTGTGAGGTAAGTTGGCCTGAGAGAATGACTGTCCCAAAATCACTCAGTTGGCTTTCATGGCTAATGTGGGACTTGAACTCACCATCTCTTGCTTTCTAGCCTGATGCCTTGGCCAACTCATGTTGTCCTGGCAGGAATAACAATCTAAAATAAAGTACCAGCTGTTAAAGTAAAACCCAGTTACTATTATTGCAAGTATGTTTACTGTAATGGCATTTGGGAAAGACCTTTATTAGGAGGCAGGGCAAAGAGATGGTGCTTAGGGAACCATCAAATAAGAAAAAAACATAGCTCACAGCTATGTAGTGGATAGCAGTAGAGACTTCCTAGTTTCTCGAGCTGTAAAGGAGATGACCAAAGAATTGTGCTTTCAAGATTCTGTTAATGTAGCTTTACAATAAAATAGAATTAGCTTATGTGGTTGTCTCCTTTCTGGCCTACCTGGTAAGGCTGATAATTTCTTAAACTCTTCTTCTTCGGCTATATTTTTATTTTGTTCCGTGCAAGTAGAAAGGATGTGGGCAAATATTCACCCAGAGGTGAATGTGATGGAATGGTGAGAGTTTCAGATTATCACATCACCCATACAGAGTAGGCAACCTAGTGCTGACAGCACTTTCCTTGTTGGATGTGACTGTCCATGGCAGAGAAAATCTCCTCACCCCCTCCCCTCCAGAATAGATAGGACTGTAACCCCCTTTCCCACCATCCCTCTCACTGCTTGTTTTAAGCTTGGCAGAGCTGTCCCTTCCACAAGGCAGGTGCTGTTTTTCAGTTCGCTTTTGGCATTATATCTTGTGTCTTGGGTCACCTTGTTACATGTCTCATTGCATTTCCTGTAACGTCCTTTGCCTTGAGAGGAAGGGCGGAAAAAGCTGCCAGTGATCCTTAGCGATGAAGATGGATTTGAGACTTCTGCCTTTATGGACGGGCGGTGGTGGTAATGCTTAATTTAGAGCACTTGCGGAGCATTTTTGATCGCAATGCAGAGTGTCAGTTGGCAGAACCATAACTGGAGGAGATTTCTTTTTCATCTTTTCACGGTGTCTTCCTTGTTTCCCCCCCCTCCTTTTTTAATTTTAGCTCAACCTTCCCCTCCTCCCCCTGTTAACCCTGCAGACAAAAGGAAGAACGGAACAATGTTTGGCTTTCACAAACCGAAGATGTATCGCAGTTTGGAGGGTTGCTGTATTTGCAGGGCCAAGTCTTCAAGCTCCCGTTTCACGGACAGCAAGCGATACGAAAAAGACTTCCAGAATTGTTTTAGGTAAGAGTTGCAGTAGCTTTGCCTAACGTTTTCTGTGGCTGTGCAGAGGGGAAACGTTGAATGCAGCGCATGGAGTTCCTACCACCAGAGCTGATCCCCAATGTGAAAAATGCCACATGTTTTGCGTTTGGCAAAGATCTCAGAAATTTGTCTGTTTCTGAACTTAAGGAGGTTTGCTTCCAGCTAATTTTAGCATGGAAGTCTGGAGGATAGATGCAGCCTCCTTGCATGCATTTACAAATATTTGGCAGATAAGAGTTGTCTGTGTGGGAAGAAGGGCAAGGTAACCGCCTGAAGGACAAAGCAGTAATTCCCAGCCGGCTGAAAATTGGGATATCTCATCCTTGGTTTCTGAGTTTGAAGATTGGAAGAGGGATTTCAAGGGGGCTCAGTGGCCCTGTATCAGCCTATAAGACTCTTGGTGGGCCAGGCACTCATTTGGACCCCACAAAGTGATTGCTGTGGTGCTAATGATAAGTCACCTTGCCTTTTCGAGAGGGCAAAATAATCTCCAGAACGTCCTGTTTCATCCCAGTGAGGTGCATTTGTAGGACCCAGAGGCAATCCTGCAAGCAAATAAGAGAGTAGAGCCTAGTGCTTTGATCTGCTAACTTATTTTTTTTTCCCCGAATGTCTATGGAGATTTTCAGTCATCCATGGTTGACCCAAAGGTGCTTTTTCAAAAGGCAATTGGACTTTCTTTCTTGAAGGTATTTCGCTTCCCTTCCAAGAAGCTCCTTCAGTTCTGACTGAAAAAGCTGAAGAACTGAAGAAGCTTCTTGGATGGGAAGTGAAATGTCTTAAAAAAAAAACCAAAGTTCAGTTGCCTTTTGAAAAAGGACCTTTTTGACACTATTTTTCCTGATTTTCTACCCCATGTGAAGATCTCAGAGAATAAGAGGAAGAGGAGCAGGCCTTTCTTTAATACATTGTTAAAATGTAATGGTTATCTACTCCAAGGTTGTCTCCCAGCTTTGCTTAATTTAATGTAATTCAGTTTCAGATAACTATCTCAAAGTATGTTTTTTGCAAGTGGTCCCATCATAGCAAGCTAACCCCAAGATAACCATTTGAGTTTGGAATGTTGCCTCTTGTAGAAAGTCAAGCATCTCTGTGTGTGTATGTGCGCACATGTAGCTGTTTTTCCTTGCTGCTTCTTTGCAGTAATTGACTTATAGTCTTCTCTTTACAGTCTGCATGAAGCTCGCTCAGGAGATATCTGCAATGCTTGTGTGCTTCTGGTGAAAAGGTGGAAAAAGCTGCCAGCAGGATCAAAAAAGAATTGGAATCATGTGAGTTCCTGAACTGTAATTATGAAGTGATTTTATGTTATTTTTATTCATAGATATGGATGCATTGCTCACATTCAAGTATATCTCACTCTTCTAATACATATGGTTATGCATTACACGAAATAATTTAACAGTTAAAGCCAAGGAAAATTTACTACTTTAAACAGAAGAGGCAATGTAGTCAGAACATAATCAGTTATTTAATGTGGATGCAATAGATCAGTGTTTCTCAACCTTGGCCACTTTAAGATGGATGGACTTTAACTCCCAGAATTAGAGAGAGAGAGAGAGAGAGAGAGAGAGAGAGCTTTGTACCCAATGTATGTGTGGCAAATAAGCACATGTGTGTGCATAGTGCATGGTTTCATACAACATAACTAGTGAATCCCATTTTAGCCAAGTGAAGTCTGTTATTTCAATGGAGCCCCTGTGTTAATAAGAGAGGGCTACATTCAAGTTGCCAAATAAGGGTATATTTTAGGGCAGTTTTCCTATCCTGGCATTATCCAACCACATCAGGACTGCAGTCAGACTTGCTTAATGATTGCAGTTGCAGTAGATTTATTGTCAAGCCTGCCTATAAACAAGAATCTAGTCAAGTAACAGTCAGCATTAAATGGTGCTAGGTAAGGATCACTAGAATTAAGGGGGGGGCTGGACTTGGACTGCTTGTGGCTGTGTAACAACTCTATGCTAATTCCACCTTCCATCTCTTTTCCGATAAGATAAGGCAATGCTGAGAATTGAGAATTTGGAGTCAAACAGCCATGGAGGACCTAGGATTGGAAAAAGGCTGCTTGGGGACCACACAGGTGGATCTTTAGTTGATGAGGACAAACAGGAGGCTTTCCTGCCATTAACACCAATAGAAAGTTGTGATTTACACAGCCTACAAGTTTCATCATAGAGCCCCTTTCAATATTTTGAACATGTGTTTTGCTTTTATTTTGAATGTAAAACTCCTCAGTTATGAGGAGATTCATATCCTTTCTTCCTACTTGGAACATGCCTGTGTCTCAGGTATGAAACTGCTACTTATTCTTCACTCTTCCTTAACATCATTTATATGCTACCTTCTCCATCAAATTCTGGGAAGTTCACAAAAACAACAATAATAATAACAATAATAATGTTGGAAGGGACCTTGGAGGTCATCTAGTCCAACCCCCTGCTCAGGCAGGAAACCCTATACCATTTCAGGCAAATGGGTGTCCAGTCTCTTCTTAAAAACTTCCAGTGTTGGAGCATTCACCACTTCTGGAGGCAGGTTGTTCCACTGGTTAATTGTTCTGTCAGGAAGTTTCTCCTTAGTTCTAGGTTGCTTCTCTCCTTAACTAGTTTCCATCCGTTGCTTCTTGTCCTGCTTTCAGGTGTTTGGAGAATAGCTTGACTCCCTCTTCTTTGTGGCAGCCCCTGAGATATTGGAACACTGCTATCATGTCACCCCTCACCCTTTTCTTCGTTAAACTACACATACGCAATTCCAGCAACCGTTCCCTATATGTTTTAGCCTCCAGTCCCCCAATCATCTTTGTTGCTCTTCTCTGTACCCTTTCTAGAGTCTCGACATCTTTTTTACATCGTGGTGACCAAAACTGGATGCAGTATTCCAGGTGTGGCCTTACCAAAGCATTGTAAAGTGGTATTAGTACTTCACTTGATCTTGATTCTATCCCTCTGTTAATGCAGCCTAGCACTGTGTTGGCTTTTTTGGTGGCGCATCATCTTCCTCTGTTCCTGGAGGAAACTGATTATCTGGACCCGTACCAATCGGGTTTCAGGACCAGGTACAGCACGGAGATGGCATTGGTCGCGCTGGTGAATGATCTCTGGCAGGCTCGGGACAGGGGTTGTTCCTCTGTCCTAGTTCTATTAGATCTCTCAGCGGCTTTTGATACCATCGACCATGGTATCCTACTGCGGCGTCTCAGAGGAAGCTGATGCGCCACCACACTCTCAACAACCTTCGCCAAAAAAGCGAAGGTTGGAGACCGGACGATAGTTGTTTAAAGTCACTGGGTCCAGGGCAGGCTTCTTGAGAAGGGGCCTCACCACCGCCTCCTTCAAAGTGGCGGGGAAGACACCCTCATTCAAAGAGGCAGATATTAGCAGTGGGCTAATGCCTCCTTAAGTAACACCAGCTGCCTGCAATTAGTGCAGGTTCGCATCCCACCAGGCTCAAGGTTAACTCAGCCTTCCATCCTTCCGAGGTTGGTAAAATGAGGACCCAGATTGTTGGGGGCAATTAAGTTGACTTTGTAATAATGCCGCTTGGGGGTGTGTGAAAGCCCTAATAAGCAGGCATATACATAGAATGAAGGCTACTGCTAAGTTTGTAAAGCCGCCCTGAGTCTTCGGAGAAGGGCAGGATATAAATGGAATTTATATATATTACTGCCTAGAACCAGCTCTGTGTCTCCTCCCGAGCTGCATAAATCAGCCAGGAGGGACACGGGTCCAATAAACAGGTGGTAGAACTCAGCCTCCCCATAATCCTGTCCACATCATCAGGGGAAACAGGATCGAACTCAGTCCAGATAACATGGTCAAGACCGTCCGATTCCTCCACATCAGACTCTGCCCAGTTAGAGTCAAAACCAGCCCGGATCTGAGCGTTTTTCTCCGTCAGATGATGACTAAACTCCCCTCATCCAAATCGTTGATGAAGATGTGAAGATCACTGGGCCAGAACAGAGCACTGGGGCACTCCACTATACACTTCCTTCCATGTAGATGCAGTTCCATTGAGGACCACACGCTGAGTACGGCCTGTCAGCCAGCTACGAATCCATCTGGTGGTGATGCTGTCTAACCCACATTTTTCTATCTTATCAAGTAGTAGGTTGTGATCTACTTTATCAAATGCCTTACTGAAGTCCAAGTAAATTATATCTACAGCATTCCTCTGGTCCACTAATGTTGTCACTTGGTCAAAGAATGCAATAAGATTTGTCTGGCATGATCTGTTTTTGACAAACCCATGTTGACTTTTATTGATGAAACTGGGCAAAAAGATGCTCTTTACTTATTTCCAGACTGCCTTTAAAAAGAGAGCCGTCCTCAGTTCAGGAGCCAGAAGATTCCATATGAGAATTTTGTCTCTGTTGTCATCTTCTGGATCACCAATAGATCACTCCTTGCACAGTAATAGTAATAGCAATAGACTTATATACCCCTTTATAGTGCTTTACAGCCCTCTCCAAGTGGTTTACAGAGTCAGCATATTGCCCCCAATAATTTATTTTTATTTATTTTAATTCCATTTATATCCCGCCCTTCTCCGAAGACTCAGGGCGGCTTACAAGCTTAGCAGTAGCCTTCATTCTATGTATATGCCTGCTTGTTAGGGCTTTCACACACACCCCAAGCGGCATTATTACAAAGTCAGCTTAATTGCCCCCAACAATGTGGGTCCTCATTTTACCTACCTCGGAAGGATGGAAGGCTGAGTCAACCCTGAGCATGGTGGGATGCGAACCTGCACTAATTGCAGGCAGCTGGTGTTACTTAAGGAGGCATCAGCCCACTGCTCCACCAAGGCTCATATAATCTGGCTCCTCATTTTACCGACCTCGGAAGAATGGAAGGCTGAGTCAACTTTTGGTCAAAATCGAACTCCTGGAGTGAGCAGTGAGTTAGCCTGCAGTACTGCATTCTAACCACTGCGCCACCACCGCTTGAACAGTAAATTCTGTTCAGGAAGGACAGTCTCATAATTGAAAAATTAAGCCATATTGAGGTTTTGTCAGCTCTACAAGGAAGACTTAACTAAAAAACCAATGCCAATGCACTCCTGCCAGTAGAAGAGGAATGCTGCAGGTCTCATCAGCGCAATTATTCTGGCTAGCAGAGTCCAGGAGAAGGGCCTTTTCTGCTGTTGCACCTGCCCTTTGGAACATCTTGACCCCCGATGTGAGATTTGCTCCAACCCTCCTATTCTTTAGTAAGGGTCTAAAGACCTGGCTCGGCTAGTTGACTGGGGCCCCAATGGGGGAACAGCACAGTGGAGGTGGTGGATCAAGTAACAACAGATCCCACCTACCCCCATTTCACCCCACGTGTAATTGACGTTAACAGTGGGTTTTTACTTATTTATGCTTTAATGTATATGGATTTTTATGATTATAAGCCGCCCAGAGTTACCTTGTGGTAAGATGGACAGCCAATACATTAAGGAAGGAAGGAAGGGTCAGGATTACTTTTATTGTTACAGCTACAGTAACAGAATCTTACAAGTCTGAATATGCTTCCATCCCTCCCATTCTCTGTGTGAACGAGGCAGAGGCTTGTCTGAAACATTTTCATAAATTGTTTTCTTGGCTCGACTCGTTTCCTATTTATCTGATCATCGTCTTGGTAGCTGCTCTTCCTCTTGTCCTTCAAGGCCATTCCTTATGCTTTCTACAGTAGTTATCACTAACTACCAGACCACTGATTGTACTTGGAGGCCTACTGAGACCCAGTGCAGCTTCTCTGAGGTGGGCAGAATTCTGCTGAACCAGGACTGGCCGATCAGTAATCAAGCAGCCATATTTTCAACCTGCTGAAGTTTCTGAGTGGTCTTCAAAGGCAACCCCAAGTAAAGCCCATTTTTAGCAATTTATATAATAATCCCATTTCTAGTATAATAAGCCTAGGTCAGGGGTAGGCAACCTCGGCTCTTTTATGACTCATGGTCAGGTGACTCAGGAATTCTGGGAGTTGAAGTCCATGAGTCACAAAAGAGCCGAGGTTGCCTACCCCTGGCCTAGGTGATGGTAAGAACATGAGGCTACTGTACTACTTCATTCCTCAGGGTACGGTAATGCTTGGAAAGAGAAGCTAAACAGCAAGCTGTCCTGCTGGGTGCATTTACATTTGCATTTTTAAAGGGGGCTATTGATTTGCCCTCTTACTTGCTTCATGCAATTCCAAGTGACATATTTTTTTATTTTTTTTATTTTAATCCCATTTATATCCCGCCCTTCTCCGAAGACTCAGGGCGGCTTACAATCTAAAGCACAAATCAATGTGCTTAGCAATAGCCTTCATTCTATGTATATATGCCTGCTTATTAGGGCTTTTGCTCCCCCCAAGCGGCATTATTACAAAGTCAGCTTATTGCCCCCAACAATCTGGGTCCTCATTTTACCTACCTCGGAAGGATGGAAGGCTGAGTCAACCTTGAGCCTGGTGGGACTCGAACCTGCACTAATTGCAGGCAGCTGATGTTACTATATATGGGATTCCAGGTTGTCTGTCTATGTGCTTGCATGATCTAAGACCTGATTAACTTTGGCGAGATTTCTCATATCTGCGCTGATCTTTCTTTTTGTGATCATTGAACTGTAAGCTGTAAGCTTCTTAATGTAGCAGCTCTGAGGGGAATAATTGAAATTCTTACTTATCCTCACAGGAGTTTTTCAACTGGCCACCTCAGACTTTCCAAGTAAAATAGGTAGATCTGTGCCTTGTAGTGTAAGCCAAGATTGGTGATCCAGTATTTTTCTCTTTTACTGAGTTCTCAACATGCCTAGAGCTGCTGCCATTCTGGCTTTGTCTTTACCTGCCTTTATTGTTGCTATGACTCATAGGAGTCTAATAGGTTAAATAAACATGAGGAAGGTGGTGACAGAGAGATCATGTGTCGTATAAGCCACAACAAGTCTGGCTTGAACAATCCCTGATTGACAGTCTAGTTCTCACAGATGAAGCTACCTGTAAGTAGACCATAATACTCCTGATTGTAGGCAGTAGCTGGAATGTTGCTTGTAGTAAATATCTTTCTATATTAGGGTGAATAGGTATAGCGAGAATGATTACAATGGTCCTTGATTATGAACCACTTGTTTAGCAACTTCAGATTTAACGAGAGTCCTGAACACAGGATCCTTGCAACCAGTGCTTGGAGTTCTGGCCATTGCAGTCTCCCTGCAGTCATGTAATCTGGTGATTTGGTAACTGACCCAAACTTTCAAGTATTGCAGTGTTGTAGCATCCCACAATCATGTGATTGCGATTTGCACAGTTAATTGGGAATTTGGCATGAAATTGCAGTCATGTGAGATCCTTGCTTAATGACTTGTGATGATTTACTTAGCAGTAACCAGGAACTACAGTCACTAAGCAGTGTGGTCACACACAATGTTGCACTTTAGTGACAGAAATGCCCGTCCTAATTACCCTCATTAAATAATAACTACTTAATAAATAGTCTTTAATCTGTCAAACTTCAGTTTCACTCAGTTTCAGAATTTTAGCTTATTAAATTTTTGTCCAGTTTCTGTATTATTCTAATTTTCTTACAATTTGTATGAAACTTAATACATATTTTTAAACATCTCTTTCCTAATAAAACTTGGAAATATTTGGAAACTTGGAAATATTTTTGCAAACAGTTTTTCTCTGATAATGCGTTGGACACTATTTTCATTAACTATACATTTTATGAATATTTTCCTCGTGTATACCTACCGTCTCTTCCCCCAGAGACATACATATCTATTTCTACTAGATAGCTGTTCTTGTAACTGGTTTACAACATTTGGAAACTATAATAACTCTGGTTTGGTGAGCATATTAGTTTGGGAACTACAAAATCAACAATTGTTTTCTGCTACAGAAGAAAATTCAAACGTGAGCTCCAGTTTATATATTAGCACTTCACTATTTTGTGAAAATGAATCCATTTTTCTTTAAAGTAGTATTGGTTCCCTTTTCCATTGAGTCTTTTAGTATCTCGGAAGAGAGGGAATGGCTGAATAAAATACTCGTCCCAGCTTCTGCCAACCTAGCAGTTCGAAAGCACGTAAAAATGCAAGTAGAAAAATAGGGACCACTACGGTGGGAAGGTAACAGCGTTCCGTGCGCCTTTGGCGTCTAGTCATGCCGGCCACATGACCACGGAGACGTCCTTGCCACAAGCACTGGCTCTTCGGCTTTGAAACGGAGATGAGCACCGGCCCCTAGAGTTGGAAACGACTAGCACACATGTGCGGGGGAACCTTTACCTTTTTAGATAAGCCTGTGTTGTCTGTAAAACCAATATAAACCAATATGCACTGTCAGAATCCAATGGCAGAACAACTTCTGAATAAAATATCACACTTTCCAACTGTTTAGTTTCCTTGGTAAGTACCAGTCACAAATTTGTATTGGGTTAGATAGGCTTGATAAAGAAATTCAGTTTTCCTCTTTTTTCTTTTTCTTTTTTTAGCTTTGGAAATCCAGTTCTTTAAGTTCAAATCAGCATATTTTCCTATTTTTAAAAATCTATCTGTGTAGACCTTATTGTTCCTGATGGCACTAAGTTCGCCTGTTGCCTTCCTGTAGGTGGTGGATGCAAGGGCTGGACCAAGTCTTAAAACAACACTGAAGCCAAAGAAGATGAAACCTCTACCTAGTAACAGGATGAAGAGCAATCAAATAAGCAAACTTCAGAAAGAGTTAAAGCGACACAGTATGTGCTGTTAATATGGATTTTTTTAATGTGATGTGGGAGGTGCGGGTGGCTTAGTGGTTAAGACATTTTGGCTTGTCTGCTTGAAATCCGGCAGCCGAGGTTTGAGACCTAAGCACCATATGAAAGAGTGAGCTTCCGTTACTTGCCCCCAGCTCCTGCAAACCTAGCAGTTTGAAAGCATGCAAATGTAAGTAGATAAATAGGTATCACTTTGGTGAAATGGAGAGGAGCACCAGCCCTTATTAATCGCCCACAACTAGTGGAGTGAAATCCGCAGGGATTCCTTATCTGATGGTAATAGCCTAACCGTATTTTCAGTTGCCAAGGAAGACTTTCAATTTACTGACTCTTGATATTTAATAGTCAGTCTCAGCTTTTACATCTTGCCTTTGAAAGTAGGTTCACAGTCACACGATGTGTGAATTTTATTTATTTTGTCAGTTTATTTTTGTACCCAAGTGAAAGACAATTTCTGGAGGATATTTGAATATCAGTGATTCTCATGAGCAGCCTCGTATTGAAAATTTCTCTGAGCAAACACAATCTGGCTGATTTTATGACCTGAGAAAAGGTAATACCTGTTTATTCCAAACCATTATATATAATTTATGATATAAACAGGAGGCTAACAATAATCATTCACTATGCCATATTTATGCTACCCAAAACAAATCTGAGAAAAGGAATAAGTCAGTATGTTTGAAGTAACAATTTTATGTTTACTTTCAATTGTTTTGTCTTTCACAAATTTTAAGGTTTGGATTAAATATTAATAGTTTGAAGAAAAAACAGGAAGAAAATAGCCTTTGTGGTTGCCCTAAGAAATGAAAACTTCTTTTTAAATATGTTTTATTGACTTTTTAACATAGTCACCTTAATATTTGGTAAACAGTGTGTTGTCTGGGTTTACATTTAAAAAACATTCACTAACAGTTGGTTTCTATAATCTATAATCGACATAATAACTTTACATGATTTCCTCTTTTTCCCATAATGTTAATGTTCTCTTTTACCAACCTTAAGTTAATACAATTCTTTTTGTTTTGGTAAATAACGACTGAGTATAAAAAATTATCTAATATTTCTACAGATAATAATCACATCAATATAATATTTCTTTTCTATCTAGTCATTCTGTTTGCCTCATCATAGATCCTGTTTACAGTTCTTGTTTACATTTGTTTTTCCCATTATGTTCGAAACATTCTTACTGGTTAAGATTTTCTCAAAGTTAATTACATTTAAATATTTTAAGTCTATTTTTTCTTATGTAAGCCATACCAATACTTTTACCTTAAGGAATAAATAAGACTAAAAAACGAAATAAGAATAAGAATAAAAAAATAAAATAAAAGGATAGCATGCTACTTAAAATCCGTTTCCTATAAGCTAATATTTATTTCCAAAATTTTTCTGTTCTTTTTTACCATAATTAAAAATATATTTCATCTTTAAATATTCCATTTAATAAATATAGTCCTCTAGTCTTTTAACTCTTATTCAAAACATTTTTAATACATTGTAATTTTCTTAAAGTCAATCACCTTTAAATATCTAAAACATTTCCTTTATATAAGCCATTTCAACTCTTTTATATTACTCATATAAAGAAATAAAATAAGAAGAAAGAAGAAAATGTACTATGTTACTTGAGGGGCTCTTCCCTCTGAAAATAAAATTCATATCCAAAATCTTTCTATTTCTTTAATCATATTATTAAATAGGTGTTTCTTTTTTAAATATTCTCTCTGATAGGTCCCATCGTCTATTTTCTTAATTTTCACTTTAGCCTTTTTCTTTTGCCCAGTATCTTTCTTAATATGTTCTGCTGAATCAAAGAATCTTTCCATATGCTTGTAAGTGTTACTGTAGATATAAAAGGTAAGTCAAGTACATTATCTTTGTAAGAAGCATTTGCCCATTCATGTTTGTTGAAAATCTTTTTCTTTCTTTTTCTCTCTGCTTCTCTTATCATTTTTTGTCTCTTCAGTTGTAGTGTTTTTCCTGACACCTCTGCAGTCCATTTTGTCCAATCTTTTTTCTTATCAAATAGTTGTCTTTTCCAAATCCAGTATTTCTTTTAAAAAAAATTCCACTTGGGTTAAATCATACTTCTTTGTTTTGTTAGGTTCCATCCTTAAGTCTCTATCCTCAAATTTGTATTCAATTATCTGCTTTATCTCTTCCTTCTCTATTGTTTTCTGGGATTTTTGTTGTTGTTGTAAAGTTAAATTGGAGATGAATTGGTTTATATTTATTTTCAAAGTTATTTTGGATTTTGTGGTTTGAAATCATAGTTATTTGAATTAGTTGCAACATATCATATGTCTCCTCTTGAAAAATATTTATTTTTTCTTGATAAGTTCTTCCTATAAGTCTGATTTTCCATGATGATCAAGAATCCAAGTTTTCTTTTCTCTGCAAACACCTTTGGGGTCAGAGTTAAGTAGATACTTGTAATCCAGAAAGTTGGAAAAAAATTGTTCCCTAATGTCCCTCTTTGTCTGCAGCCCAGATTGTTTTCTTTTTTGTCACAGCTGTTCTCTATTGTTAGAGCTTTGAAGGTCACAAGTAGAAATTAGTTTTTTCCAGATTTTGCTAAGTCCTGTATGAAAACCGTAGCTGTCATAGTCTTCATCCACTACTAGATGACAGCACTGGTTTATTTTTCAAATTTTCAAAATGAACAAATTGCCTTTAAAATGAGAATCTTAACCATTCAGCAATTTCAAACTTATCTAAATTTAGTTTTATAGTCATTTCATTTCAATATGCTTTTGTCCTCCATAAAAGGTTTAATTCGCTGCTTCTGTTAGTAAAAGGGTGGGGCAAAGATCCCGCTCCTTCACTTTTGGAGGTTTTTTGCTTCTTGGGATTTTTTTTTCTTCAGGAAAGTTGATAAGTTGGATAGAGAAAATTGATGTTCTTAATCAGATTCAAATGTGCTGTTTACAAACAGCTTAAAATAAAGCAGAGCCCCAAACCCTTCGAGTGCTGCACAACTGCGCAGGACCGGAAGTCGAAAACCTGTATGTCACATTAAAACTATATGGAGATAATCTTAATTTTTCATGTTAAGTTGCAAATGAAAGCTGAAATTCTTTAGGAATTAAAGATGCATACAAAGTCATGAGTCCATTTCTGGTAAACATTTCTGGGTTTAAAAACAGTGTTATGTAGGGTAAAACTTTGATTTAACACAAGTTTGCATCTGGATCTCCTATTGAAATTATGAACTAAATGTTATATCTGAAGTAAATTGGACAAGCATCATTTGGTGACTAAAAGAGTATTTAATGTTGAGTCCAAGTATAGTTCATTTACATTTATTAATTTGATTTACGTCATTTTCCTAATAACATATCTGTATAATTGCATTATTACACAAATGACGTTAAGTGACATGACATTAAATTCAGATTTAATGAACATTTGGGAATAACAGACACTTCCTCTCCCTGAATTGTCCATTAAATCAAGGTGTGCCTTTTATTTTCATGTAACTGTTTCCTTTCTTCCTATAAGACTCTGATGCTCACAGCACTACCTCAAGTAACTCTCCAGCCCATTCGCCTTGCTATAGCAACCAATCGGACGATGGCTCAGACACTGAGATGGCACCGGGTTCAAGCCGTACACCTGTCTTCTCCTTCTTGGATCTTACATACTGGAAAAGGTAAAAACACCCCATTTGTGTACCCTATTATTTCTAGTAAGATCGTGTGTGTGTGTGTGTGTGTGTGTGTGTGTGTGTGTGTAGAAATTTATGAAAGCAAGACCATACCTGAAAAGAACTTGGAGACTTGGCTTTTGACAAAAGAGAAGGTAGGCAGGAGAGGGAACTCAGGAAGAGACAGAAGTTAGAAACGCAGATAATTGCATAAAATGTAATCTTAATTACAAGGCTCTGTTGCTTCCGTTCCCTCAGCAATTAGGCAGCATTTGCAGACAGCTGATGACTCAACCTGCTGTTTAGGCAAGTGGGTAAAAGTAACTGGATATCATGCAGAGCATGAATTGGGTCACAAGGCCTGTTGTTGTCTTAAGAGTAAAACTCTAGTCTTCAGGCTACTTTTTCCCTTTTCAGTATTAATCCTTTCTTGGACAGGAGTGATGGATGCTCTGACAACAGCCAACAGGTGTATTGATCTGCAAATCACATTCATGCTTTAAGATTAGCTAGTGTTGCATACTCATGTCATCGGAAATGCTTGCTAAGTCTAGCAAGGACAAGTTCTCTGTAAAAAGAGTTGGGGATTAGGAAGATATCAGAAATGCATGGATTTTCTTGCTGCAAGATACAGGTAGTCCTCAACTTACAACAATTCATTCAGTGACCGTCCAAAGTTACAATGGCACTAAAAAAAGTAACTTATGACCATTTTTCACACTTATCACCTTTGTAGCATCCCCAGGGTCACATGATCAAAATTCAGATACTTGGCAACTGGTTCACACCATTGCTGTGTCCCCTAGGTCATGTGATCCCCTTTTGCAATCTTTTGACAAGCAAAATCAGTGGGGAAGTCAGATTCACTTAACAGCTGTGGCAAGGTCATAAAATGGAGCAAAACTCACTTAACAAATGTCTCACCTAGCAACAGAAATTTTGAGCTCAATTGTGGTTGTACATTGAGGACTACCTGTATGTTGATGGGAACTGTCTTAGACCCAGGATAGTACCGTAATCTCTTGACTACCTTCCATCTATAGCAGAGGTCCCCAACCTTTTGGGCACTGGGGACCAGTGCCATGGAGAAAAGTTTCTGCGGACCAGAGCGGATGTGTTTTTGCATACTGCCTGCATCCCACAGATGGGGTTTTGCTTGTTTGTGCAGACCGGTTGCTGGCATGTTCCCCAATAGGGAAGACACAAAAAATGTAGTATAGGCCTAAATAAGCTTGGCACAGTTCTAAAATAAAGAAAAAAATGTACTTCATTCCAACAAACCTTGGGGGGTGGACGGCATTGGCAGTGCTCTTTATGGTTGAATTAAGTAGTGCTTTTAGATCAGGAGAAGGTCCACAGAGTAATCATTTTGCTAAAAGTTAAGAGTTGTTGCCTTTGATTCAAAAAAACCCCCAACATGATACTGATAACAGCCTTTTGTTTTATTAGGAGTGCTATAAACACATAGGATCTCCAAGTAGAGTTTTATACTTGTCTAATCATGACTTTAACAGGAAAACAGCATGGTGTGGTAATTAAGATGCTGGACTGGGAGGAGGGTTCTAGTGTGTACTTATCAGGGAACCAGCTGGGTGACCTTGGGTCCTTTTAAGCTTTAATGAGACTCAGGCTTTGTGAGAAGCTGGCTAATAAACATCCCCCCCTTTGATACAGGATACATGCACCATTGTTGTGTGTATCATTATTCATTTCCATTTTGCATTGTTGCTTTTAACCATGTGTCTCACCCAGAGTTGATTTTGCAAATTGGGCAGCCAGATGAATATGAACAAACAAATATTGTAAAAACTAGGCAAATGTGAAAAAGCACACACGTCCATCAGTGAGAACAGTCCAATAACTACATATAAATTACTTTTAAATTATCTTTAAAATATGGCCCCTAATCAGCTGTTGTTTAGAAGAATCATGAAGATCTGGTTCTTTTGCAAGGGTAATTTAAGACCCCCCCAGTTCATCATGCTTGTCATTTTTAATCTTTACCTTTTATGCCTTATTGATTTTATTGCAATTTCTTTATTGGATTGCTGTGAACCATCCAGAGTCTGGCAAGATACAAGTTTAATAAATTATGTGTGTAGTAACAGTTTGTTTTCCCCTGGAAGGCAAAAGGTTTGCTGTGGAATTATTTACAAAGGCCGCTTTGGAGAAGTCCTTATAGACACCCATCTCTTCAAGCCCTGCTGTCGTAATAAGCAGCCTGCAACCGAGAAGTCTCCACCGCCAGTTCCTCCATCCTCCACCATCACCAATCAAGAAGAGTGGTGACTTCCTTAAAGAGATGCAGAGGGGGACAGATGAAACCTCTTCTTCCATCTGTTGAAGTGGCCTTCCTTTTACTTTGGAGACCTGCTATGCTGCCAAAAGACTTAATTTTTTCCCTTGAACTGTTGATTTTTTTTTTACTGCATCAATTCTACTAATTCAGAGTCCCTTGATATATCTTTTCAGAAAAAGACTAAGGAATATTGGAAATGGGCTAGACCACATAATGAAGCTGAAAGCTGCTGTGTGTCATCTTTGTTCAGCCTTGTTCCCACCCTGTTTGTCTCGGAGTGAATGGCTGGAAGGCTGTTGACCATGTCGAGCAGGGGTGATTGCAGCGTATGGTTAAAAAAAGAGGTGGTGGCCACAGTAGTATAATCAAAGCTCTGCCTCTTTTTATGTGTAACATTGATAAAAAAGAAGAGTCTTCTATTGCATTATTAGGGTTGCCATCTTTACTTTTTTTTAATCATACTCTGCAGACACCCCTGATAATGGAGTATGTATTTTTTGTCATAAGCAGTGTTCCCGCCTGGCATGATAAATTTTAGGTAAACATTTTTTCTCTCTATGTGGAGGGGAAACACAATGACTCTTCCCCAGTGTAGTGTCCTTCATCTATTCTGCTCTTCCAATTCTCAGTATTTGGAGCCTTTATATCAGGAGTATCAAACTGGCGGCCATGCCCACCCCAGCTCTGCAAAGGAAAAAAACACGAAATGTCATGTGACACGATCTAGTTTGACATCTGTGCTTTATATAGTTGGGAATTCTGGAGTTGAAAGGCTTGCATTTCCAGAGGGTGGCCATGTTAGCAAGGCAGAACCATGGCATGAATTTAGATACTGAAGCTTATATAAGACTTCTCTACCATGTATATGATGTAAAGTTTGCAGAGTTCTTATTTCTTACTACTGATGCTTCAGCAATGATAAAGATGTTTAACTTGACCTAGTATTTCTGGATAGTAAGAATGTATGTGTGAATAGACAGGATGCATTTGACAGGCAAAAGTAGCAGTGTGAAGGTGGATCAGACCAAGGGGTGGTACCACTATCTTAAATCATAATTTTCTCCACAAATAAGATTGCAGGTAATTTGGGCAAGGAAACAGTTTCTTCATAATATTTTAGGATGGGCAACAGGTGGTCCTTCAGCTGTTAAATTGCAGCTCCCATGATCCTTAACTCTTGGGCAGATTAGATGCAGTTGACTGCAGTAGGAGCTCAATACCACCTGGAGATCCATATATTATTTTTCCAATAGAAAAGCCATAGTAGAAATGTTTTCCATTTGCACAGGGATTGAACAGTAATATGAAGTAAACACAGTGCTATAATGACAAAACCTTCTTTAATTACCAGATAGATTTCCCTTGGAATGATGCTACAGTACCTTACAGATATAAACCTGTGTCCACTTTTTCAGAGTGGGAAAAGCTGTCTATTATCCATTCATAATACTAGTTCTTCAAATGGCCCTTGGGATTAGAACCATACCACATATTTTAGTAAGTTTTTCCTTTTGTTTGAAAACTTCAAAGGAAAGCCATGTTGACAAAATTCAGGTTTAGTTCTTTTCATTCCCTTCTCTCTATTGGATTCTCTCTATATATATTGTTGACTTATTTCTTATCTAAGTAAGGAGCATTCCAATACTAATTGTTTCCCATCACTCACCTTAAATAGCTGAAGGTGCTTTCTGTGCCATTTGAAAAATGAAAAATTAATATTTTGAATTATATCCTCCATAAATGTGTTTATAGCAACTCATGGTATTCTTTTTATTTCCACACCAGTAGTTCAGCCTGACTATTGGTTGGAATCAACCATTGACCAGACTTGCTAGATATGACAGGAGCCCATACACCAGCCTTGGAGAAATTGAATTATGTAATATATTCTCTTAAAACATTTCACAGATTCACTGAATGCCTGCAGAGAAACCCACATACACATTCATGCAACCTAGCCATAGTAAATGTTACTCATCATTCTTGAATCTTTGTCCCAGCTGCTACGCCTCCTGGGATTTTAATTTGCCTCTCCTTATCCAAAAGTGCCTCCAGCTGTTGTAGCTCCTTCTTTGCCCCGACTCCCAAAAGAGAGCTACTTAGTTAACATCCCTAATGATTACCCCTAATTTGATATCAATATCTCATGACTCAAAAACTTGAAAAACAAGTTATCTGTTTTCCCCCACAACATTTCCGTGTGAGTCCCTTTAATGACTCCAAGTTCCTACACATCCCAACATTGCTTTTAGGCAATGTCGCTGTAGTTAATTATTGTGAAATTCATTAAGGCTCTTGCCTTTTGTCCGAATTGCTTCAGAAAAAGTAAACTGAAGCATTAAGATTCCTGCTTTTTTGTTGTTGTTTTTTTTTTACTGAAGCTCTTGATTACCCAGGAACAGCTTTCTGTTAAACGTGGCTAATAGGTGATTGCCTGCTTTTAGGGATCAAAATAATGGTTTCCCTCTGCTGCTTTCAATTTTTGTTTTACTTCATTTGAATAGCATGAGAATTTTGACTTGATTCTGCAGTGCGCTGTTATGAAGAATGTGCCTGGTTTTTTTTTTACTGAAAATGAAATCTTAGTTGTGCTACATAAAATATGACTATAAAACACTGTCTTCCTACTTTTATAGGGTACCCTTAATTGCCTTTCTTCTGTCCCTATCCCCTATTGTAAATAGACTTATTCTAAAGGGAGAATAAAATAGTTTTTCCCCCCAGACTGACATAATGCCTTGGCAGTTTTGCTGAGTTGGTAAACTCTGAAGGATGCATGTAGGCATCTTGGTTATCTTTCTTTGATTTCTTGGTTGATACTTATTCTAATCAATATTGGTCAACATTTCTGTGCATTTACAATTACAGTATGAATTACCGTATATGTAACTATAATATGGATCATCTCCTCTTCTGTATTTATTTATTTATTACTACTACAGCAGACTGTTCCTCCCTTTCCCTCTTCCTCAAGTAGTAATGCAAGATGAATTGTATGTAGTTATGCACTTTTATCAATGTAGTAGAAATCTATGGAATCTGTTTTTATACTTTTTATATTGTTCATATACTTGTAATCCAACCTTTTTTTAAACTAGGGTAACAAGCAAATAAATGAATAAATAGATTTATTCTAGGGGGGGAAAGTGTATTCTTTCCTGCTGTTGACTTTAGTGATCTCATGGGTGTCAGCTATTTTGAAAAGCGAGTAGAAGGCACAAGAGAGTTATGATTAAGCTTGCTCAATTTAATACTCCGTATTCTAGGTATTGATTCATAGAGTGGAGGACTGAATATTTGTGATACAAAAAAACAAGTTTTGGGGGGGGTCTCAGAATTTTCCAAGAGATACTCAAGAAATGGTAGACAATTCATTAACCGTCTTGATGGCTATTTACAGTGCAAGTAGCCCTCAACCTACAACAGTTTTTTTAGTGACTGTTCAAAGTTACAATACCACTGAAAAAGTGACGACCATTTTTCACATGACCGTTGCAGCATCCTCATGGTCATGTGATTTACATTTGTGCTTGACAACTGGTTCATATTTATGACAGTTGCAGTGTCCTGGGTTCATGTGAACACCTTTTGCAATCTTCTAACAAGCAAAAGTCAGTGTGGAAGCAAGATTCACTTAACAGCTTTGATACTAATTTAACAACTGCCGTGATTCACTTAAAAATTGTGGCAAGAAAAGAAGAGGGTTCCTGAACGCATCTGGTACCTGGAACTCATAATGTTGGAACAGATAGTCTTATTGGCATTTTTGCTCTGACTCTGAAATGAAGCTAGGTTTGCAGTCCATTTTCTCAAATCATGGCAAAAACTGGGGAGGGACTTTTCCTGAGTAAAGTTCTTGTTAAATGTTCCTGATCACAATTTTCATTTTTATTAATAGAAATTGAACCCATTTATTAGTTCACATTTTGACTGAGCAGGAATATCTTATGGCATATAAGGATCACACTTCTGTCTGTCTTCCTTATCTGGTGAATTGCCAGTGCTAAAACATTGATTCAGAACTTGAATTCCTTGCTTCCTTAGATGCAGGAAAACAGTCATCGATGCTGTTTCTACGGTATACAAAGATAGCAAGCAATCTCTGCCAATAATGTAATGTATTTGTGTGATATATGTATCACAAATTTCTCAGACCTGAATTTGTTCCCTCAAGAAATACTGAAATTACCAAAAATCGATGCTGTGAAAAATAAGTTACAGTGGAAGAACTGTCAAGACTATGAGTACTCTTGTCTGGAGATATCTTTCTTTTAATAAAACTAGAATGGTTCTGATCTAGCTGCTAAGCTTTATTGCTTTATTTCACTGTCCATGCATACCGTTGCTCTTTTTCCTACAGGTGAAACTCGAAAAATTAGAATATCGTGCAAAAGTTCATTTAATTCAGTAATGCAACTTAAAAGGGGAAACTAATATATGAGATAGACTCATTACATGCAAATCAAGATAGTTCAAGCCGTGATTTGTCATAATTGTGATGATTATGATGACAACCCCAAATCCACAATCTCAGAAAATTAGAATATTACATGCAATCAATAAAACGAGTGTACCTAGAACAATATTGGACCTCTGAAAAGTATAAGCATGCATATGTACTCAGGACTTGGTTTGGGCCCCTTTTGCAGCAATTACTGCCTCAATGCGGCGTGGCATGAAAGCTATCAGCCTGTGGCACTGTTGAGGTGTTATGGAAGACCAGGATGCTTCAATAGCAGCCTTCAGCTCTTCTGCATTGTTCGGTCTCATGTCTCTCATCTTTCTCTAGGCAATGCCCCATAGATTCTCTATGGGGTTCAGGTCAGGCGAGTTTGCTGGCCAATCAAGCACAGTAATCCCACGGTCATTGAACCAGGTTTTGGTGCTTTTGGCAGTGTGGACAGGTGCCAAGTCCTGCTGGAAAATCAAGTCAGCATCCCCATAAAGCTCGTCTGCGGAAGGAAGCATGAAGTGCTCCAAAATCTGGTAGACGGCTGCATTGACCTTGGACGTAATGAAGCACAGTGGACCCTTTGCAAGTGTTATGGCTTAATTAGCTGATTAGAGTGGGACACTTTGAGCCTAGAATATTGCACCTTTTCACAATATTCTAATTTTCTGAGATTGTGGATTTGGGGTTTTCATGAGCTATAAGCCATAATCATTACAATTATGACAAATCACGGCTTGAACTATCTTGCTTTGCATGTAATGAGTCTATCTCATATATTACTTTCCCCTTTTGAGTTGCATTACTGAAATAAATGAACTTTTGCACGATATTCTAATTTTTCGAGTTTCACCTGTAAGGACTATCAATTCACATGCTACATTTTCAAAACATGCCATGGTTCTCTAAAGTACACTATTGTTGTTGGAATCAGTTGATTTTCAAGAACCACCAGATGGAGCAGTTTGCATTAAGAAATCCCCAATGCCTCATTATTGTTATACAATGAGAAAACTTATGGAAACTAATATTCAATGTCCCAGGAGAATATTCATAGCTCAGGATTGAAATGAGTTCCTGGTACTCTCAGCTCAATTGTCTTTTTGCAGACATTTCATTACCTAAACCAGGTAATATCATCAGCCACTAGTACTGATAATGTTACTTAGTAATGAAACGTTTGCAAGAAAACAACTAAGTTCAGAAAGCACCAAGGACTCCTAATATTCAGTGTATTTATTTGTGCTTAATTACATTTAAAATTAAATTGAAGCATTTTACCTGGCTTCACTAACCCTAACCCTGACAAGCCATTTGAAGACCTGCAACCTGAAATAAAAGCATCTTCTGTGCTAAAAAAAAGTATATGTAATTCTCTTAACACTGAAGTAAATTCCATAATTTGTATATGCTTAGTCCTTATGGTTTACAAAGTTCTACATAAAATAAATGCAATATTCCTTAAGTATTCCCACCATTTAAATCCACATTAAAGCGGACATACAGCATTTGACATACAGCTGTCATTCAACATTATGATCTAGCTCCAAATAAGGTAAATTATAAAAACAGTGGTGTTATTTAATTAAAGGTAAAGGTTTCTCCTTTCCAGATTTTTCCCCTTTTCAGGTGTGTGTGATTCTAGCGGGCAGTGCTCATCTCCATTTCTTAGCCAAAGACATTTCTATGGTCATGTGGCCAGTATAACTATACACTGAACGCTGTTAACCATCCCACCAAAGTGGTACCTATTTATCTACTTGCATTTGCATGCTTTCAAACTGCTAGGTGGGCAGGAGCTGGGGCAAGTAACAAGCTCATCCCATTATGCAGCGCTCAGGTCTTGAACCCATACTGTCAGCTTTCCAGCAGACAAACTCAGTGTCTTTAATTTTTTATTTTTTATTTTTATTACATTTATATCCCGTCCTTCTCCGAAGACTCAGGGCGGCTTACAAGCATAGCAGTAGCCTTCATTCTATGTATATGCCTGCTTATTAGGGCTTTCCCCCCCCAAGCGGCATTATTACAAAGTCAGCTTATTGCCCCCAACAATCTGGGTCTTTATTTTACCTACCTCGGAAGGATGGAAGGCTGAGTCAACCTTGAGCCTGGTGGGATGCGAACCTACACTAATTGCAGGCAGCTGGTGTTACTTAAGGAGGCATTAGCCCACTGCTCCACCAAGGCTTTAACTGCTGAGCCACCCTGCCCGAGTTATTTAATTACATAATTAAAAATAAATGCAATTAATATGGTCTCTGATCATATATTTCATAATTTCCCTTATTTCTACAATAGTTCCATTGTACCATTTTTAATGCTATCAAAGGTTGCCAAAAGATCAAAAAATATTAACAGGGAACTCCTCCCACAAGATGGCATGCTGAACAACAGGCAATTCTTTTTCTCCTGCTGTTGAACAGCTGATTTTGCCACCTAAGGTGGCTATTTAGTGGGTCTGCTCCCTGTTTTTTTAAGGGGAGACTAGGAAGGACTCATGCCCCCTGGAGAAGAGGGGGTCTTGATGGCTGCAGTTCTTGGTAAGGAACTCAGGTGGGAAGGTCTGATCTCGTCAACTTTTCCTTCAGCTGTGTGTGTGTGTGTGTGTGTGTGTGTGTGTGTGTGAATCACATCTGGATTTTAATTGCATCTTTTGAAGCTTTACTATGTCTTGATTTATGACTAGTTGGCTTCTGGCCTATTTTATAACTCCTTGCTGGACTTTTACAACACTTTTTCTGTTGTTTTACTGTTTACTGTTAAATTCTAAATTATTTTCACTTTAGCTGGAAGGTTATTTGTGGTGAAAATATATTTCTTTTGGCAGTGAAGTCATCCAATTGTACTTACATTTATGTAGGATTATATTGCATTTTTTTCTAGTTTTTTTTTAAAGAGCTTTGATATTTATTTTTTAAATTTTTGATGGAAAAATTTCCCTTTCTTTAACCCCTGGGGGGCGGTAAACCTTTTCCTTAGGGACACTGGGCTATGACTTATCTGTTTCTCTTGTTCTTGGAAGGAAGAACAGTGTGATTCTCAACTGTTTCTAAAGGAGTTAAAATTTTATGGAAAGCATTTGAAAAAAGAATGTAACTTACAGGTTTTATTAAAAAATTTATACAAAAAATTGAAGAGTCAATAGTTGTGCAAACTCAAGATGATATCCAAAAGCAGAAAATAACAGATTTGGTTTGCAACTTGATGAATTGGAACCTGATTTTTGCTGTCTGATGTGAAAAAATTATGGATCTGCCAGAAAGGATCGAGAAGAATATGAATAAAAGAAATTCTGAGATAGTGGAATTGATGAAGGATGGACTGAACTTCCTTGTAAGAGGAATGCTTTGATTTAAGGAGAATTTTTCAATGATGGATGCTGCAGAGATATTTACAAGAGAGATTTATAAATTTTGGAAATGAGATACAATTGTTGGGAAAGTTCCCAATTAAAAACCTAAGAAAAGGTATCATTATTAAGAGCCAATTGAGGGTATTTCATCCTGAACAGATCAGAGATAATGATTGGGATGATTTGTGGGTAAATAAGAAACCATGTAGCCTTTCTACAAGTAAATCACAATAACAAGACTGTTAAATATCTGTGCTGGGTTTTTTTAACCTATTAACTATTTTTCTTTCATATATGTAATGTATGACAGGTCAGTTGGGTTGCAAATAGATGCAGAATCTTATAAATGTTGAACCTCCTTTGCAAGGGGGGGAAAGCTATTATTGTGGCAATAGATCTGTCGGGGATAATATGAGGTTTTTTTGTTTTTTTTGATACACATTTGTGTTATTGTCTGATTTTGTCTTTGTTAATTTTTTTTCTTTTCGATTTTGTATTTTAATCTTCTGAATAAAATAAAATTGAAAAAAATAGCAACAGCGTTGCACTCTGTCTCTCTGTCATTAGGGTGCTAAAACCAATTCCATGCAAAAGGATTTTCATCTAATAGCTAAGAAATTGTATTGTCAGAAATAAAGCAAGAGGCATATTAGTGCTTAAGAAAAGGTCAGTTGTGGGATGCAAATCCCATTTGATGGTTTTCTTCACCTCCCTAATAATGCCTTGCTGAGGCAAATATAGATATTATTGGGACTATTTATTTTAGGGCTCTGTCTGGATTACAACCTAAAACCAATTGGATTATAATACATTCTCTGGATTAGAACACCTGCTTTTCATTTAATTTTCAAAGAGGTAGGAACATATTTATGTCCATTTTAAGAATTCATACAGGTAACTATCCTCTGAACCCTTGGTTTCCCTAAAGACCCTGAAGAGCAAAGTTTTAGATCCACTGAGTGGACACTTGGCAATCAAAAAGCTAATGTAACTGCTCCTTAAATCTATATACTTACTAAAACTTTTGATTATTGTAACCTTTAACTGGGTGAAATGGTGCACCATAGGGCAACATTTTTGAAACCCAAATACCTCAAGTGGGCTAATTCAAACAATGGTATGACCCCTGTAGAATTTGTTACATTTTATAAAACAATTTATAAAACAATTTATAATATAAAAATTATAGAAGTTTATGACAAAATACAAATTCTCATAAGACATTTTCTGTGCTAATGTTTCATTGTACAATACAATTCAGCATGCGCTGTTTTCAAGGCAAATAAATCTCTGAATGGATCCCAAATTTTACAGTGGAAACAATACATTACAAACTGTCATTATGAAGACATTAAGGAATCGGATAAAGAAATATCTCTGAATCAATGGGTAAATGGGTCACGGGTTGTCTAGTAACACTTTAAAAGACATTCAGAGAAAGAAGAGATAATACTGTCATAAAACAATTCCATGAAATCATTTCAAGGACAAATATTTTATTTTCAGAACTTTCTTAGTATTTTCATTAAGTTATCATTTCTAAGTAATGCTCCAATTTGAAGGCTGCAGCAAAAGGCATCTTCTGCTGCTAATGAACAGCCAGTGTGGTACATTCTCCTTTCAAAAGATCCTTCTATGTTTAGGTGATAGAGAATGAAACATATATTTCCCTTTTTCTCTGTCTTGGCTTGTCTCACACAAACAAGACAAACTGGCCATTGTATTCACAAGCAAAGATGAAAAAAAAGTCATATATTGAAATAAGTCTTTGCTGCTCTCTGGGGCGGGGTAGGTTTTCAAGTATATAAACTGGATCAATTAAGTGGTTGCTAGTTACTTATTGAATATTATTTAACAAAAGAAAACCCTATGATTGCATATCCATGCTTGGTTCAAAGTGGAAGAACTTCTAAGGGAAAATGGAACCAATTCTAAAAAGCTACAAAAAGTGTCACTACCAATTCCCGCCCCCTTCTTCAATGAGAAGATTACTATCTTCTTGGCAAATGTTCTCAAGGTAGCTCCATCATCTTTGCAACACATAGAATCCATATTAAATGATTAAATAATGTATTCAGTAAAAACTATTAAACAGTAATACCATAAAAAGATGGCAAGTAAAAAAGAGCAACTAAAAGCTAGTAAAATCCTAAATCTTAAACATTGTGCCAATAAATGTGTATTTCAACAGAGAATAGTAAAAGGGCAATGGAAGAGCTAAATTTTTCAACTGGATGTAGCCCAGAAAGGTTAGATTTCAGCTGTCATTATTGTCAGCCAGAGCAGCAAACAGAATCATAAGAGCTGAAGTCCAACATGTCCAGAATGTACCATATTAGGGAAGGATGGGCCAGGGGTGTCAAACTCAATTTCATTGAGGGCCGCATCAGCATTGCGGTTGCCCTCAAGGGGCCAGCTGGGTATGGCCAGGGTGGGCATGGCCTACTGGGCAGGCGTGGCTGCACGGGTCTTCAAACTTGGCTCTTTTATGACTTGTGGACTTCAACTCCCAGAATTCCTCACCCAGTTTGCCTGGCTGAGGAATTCTGGGAGTTGAAGTCCACAAGTCATAAAAGGGCCAAGTTTGAAGACCCCTGGCCTACTGGGTGGGCATGGCCAGCTCTACATCATTCGCATCAAGGGTGTCTATGGGGGCCTGGGCAGGAGTGGGACAGATCTGAGGGTATCTGGCAGAAGGAGGGTCTCTGGGCCAGAGCCAAGGCAGTGGGGGCCGTTCCCTCATTGTTTCCAGGATGGCTTCGCGGGCCGGATCTGGCCCCCGGGCCTTGTGTTTGACATGTCTGGGCTAGACAGACATGAGTTCCAAAGCTCTGTAGGACACTCTTTGAAATTCATTCTTCTGCGTAGGTATACAAGTATCAAAGGCAGGGATGAGTGGGTGTGAAGAAGAATTTTACACATTTCTAAAATTAAGAAAAAGAGCCTTGGTGGAGCAGTGGGCTAATGCCTCCTTAAGTAACACCAGCTGCCTGCAATTAGTGCAGGTTCGCATCCCACCAGGCTCAAGGTTGACTCAGCCTTCCATCCTTCCGAGGTAGGTAAAATGAGGACCCAGATTGTTGGGGGCAATAAGCTGACTTTGTAATAATGCCGCTGGGGGGGGGCGAAAGCCCTAATAAGCAGGCATATACATAGAATGAAGGCTATTGCTAAGCACATTGATTTATGCTTAGATTGTAAGCCGCTCTGAGTCTTCGGAGAAGGGCGGGATATAAATGGGATTAAAATAAAAAATAAAAAAAAATAAAAAGTGAGAATAAGTATTTGGAAGATGGTTGGGGGAGAGTGAGAAATAAATTATCTTGCACATACTTAACCTTCTAAAAGAAAGATGGCATAGATATGTAATAATTTTTAACTCCCCAAAAATACATTTTACTGGATAATAAACATACCTTCCTTATCTATAGTTCACTGAAGAAACCATACTTGCTGAATTTACTTATTGCACTAAGGGGAAGTATAGTTTACTTGGTTTTCATAGAATCATAGAAGGTAAAAGATTGGAAAAAACCTTGGAGACCATGCTCAGGCAGGATTTTTTACTTAATTAATCCTGACACATGGATATCCAACTGTTGCTTAAATACTGTATGCATAATAAAGAAGTACCTTGCCTCCTGAGGCCGTCTGTTCCATTAGTAAACAGCATTCACAGTTAGGAAATTCCTCATAATTTTTTTCTTTTCAGTTTTTTTGTGGTTCATTGCTTTCCTCTGAACATGTTCCAGTTTGTCCATATCCTATATTCCACACTTCAGTTGATGCAGTCTAGGAGTGTATTTCCTTGTTTTGCAATTGCATCATAGCTAGCTTATATTCAGACACTCATCAAATTCACTCCTTTTTATTATTTACACTGAATAATGACTAAAAAAGTGTTTTACCGCTAAATAATACTGAGCATATACATAAATGCAATTGGAAAGATCTTTATATTGTCACTTTACAAGTTAGGATTAAGCTTTGTAGGACTAGTTCGAGATGCTGACCCAGAACTGAATGGCAACTAGAACTTTTGTAAGGCAAAGACCGAGAAGATTAACAAAGGGAAACTCACAGTTGTATTTTCTAATTCCTCCTGGAAAAACAATATAATGAAGTTCAAGCTGCTCTTTGTACCCCTGACAATGTAGGCCTCTGTCACGCTTGTTCTGAGTAAGTGCTGGACAGTTTTGCAAATGCAGCAGCATTCTTTTTTGGCAGGCCTCCATTATACAGCAAAATAGGAAAATAGCTCCTACAAATATAAGGCATGTAGAACTCTTTTTTATGGGTACTATTTGACAAAGGTACATCAGACTGATAATTCCCTTCTCTGACAACTCATTCATAAAGCAATATATAGCATTCATTGCTGTTTGAATGTGGATGCATGGCAGATCTTTTCAAGATAGCGTCATTTTAAACAAAGGATGCAGGTGTTTTGGTGTTAGCCTTCTTAAAATGCTAGACTGGTTGTGCCTAATTAATTCTACTCTTTACTGTAGAGCTAGTGGATGGCAGCTTTTTTACTTCCCATCCAGCATTCGAATACAGGAATTAAAGTTTAATGTTTTCAAGCTACAAATAGGTGAACATGTTGCAGCACTAGGTAGCGTTATTTAAATAAAAAAGCAAAATGCCTGCACTTCATTTTTTGACAGAATTAGATATGATGGTAAAGCTTGCCACATTGCTTATTGTGTTTTTTTATGTGGACAAAACAAGTTTTTGAGCAAAGAGAATTTCCTACTTTTGTGAAGTGGTAAATCATATGGTTTGCAATTTCTTTGAAAATAATAATTAAAGAAAGTGCAACAATAAGAGGGGAAAAACATTTTTACCACCTCAGAAAAGTACAGAATTCTTACTTCACTTCTACATATTCAAATAATGGTGATAATTATGCAGAGGGCAAAGGTTCAAATTAATTGTAATCCTAGTAACAAAAGTGACTATCCATATAGATTAGCAATTTGTAAACTGTTTAGAAAGACAGTCAACAGACAAATTAGCATAATTTTCTCTAATACTGGCCTTAAGTTCTGTTACGACTACATTAATACCTGATGCAGAAAATAAATTTCTAATCATTTTAGTTCTATGACTGTATTCAAACTCATAACTCTCTTAACCAAATGGCTGCCTAGTTATGAATATTTACATACAATATATTCTACTTAAAACAAAAAACCATGATTAACAGTTTATTTTCAAGAACCATAATATATGATTATAGCTTTAGTGTGGTTTTCTCATCAATGTTAAAAACAGTTAATTTATATAATAGCCATACTAAGCTTTTATAATAAAAGTAATCGTAATTTCTAGCCAGACATATTTTTAAAGGTAACAAGAGATAATTTTATTAAATGTGAGGGAAATCAGATGAGGTTTTGGAATATGATTAAAGACCACAATCCAACTTGCCAATAATTTGCAATAGTATTGTGGCAAAAGCAAATTTGGATATTATAAAATATCTAAATAGATATTTGATATATTGGTATTAAATATCCTACTTTTCTAATTATTCCTTTCTCCACTTTAGAACAAAATTAATAGAAGATAAAGCATACAAACTTATTAACTAAAATGAAGTATCAACATTATCAGTTAAATTAAATAGATTCTTAAAAACAAATGGCCAAGAAACTCATAAGGTACAAGTTCACTTACACAGGAGATTATACTGTAGTTTGTATTCACACAAGAGGCCTAACCACAGTTTAGCCAATTTAGGATAGTACTGTGTATTATGAATATCCAACCTGTTTGGGTTCAAATGTCATGTATAGTCCAGAAAACTGGGATAGTTGAATTAATGAACAAATAATTTTTTTATTCTATTTTATGTTTTACTATCACGCAACACAAAATTTAGAAGAGATGTATTAATTTTAATTCTTTAACAAAGAAAGGCTGCAGCCCTACAACTTGACTATTTTAATTAGTGTTACCTTGGTTCTTAATTTGTGGGGCACAAACTAGCTAACCCTATTTTAGATTAACATTGCAATTGTAATCTCAGCAGAGGCACTAGCAAATAATTCATGTTATGATTGCAAATAATTCTTTTCAAACAGATGCTTCCAAACTTCATTTATTCATTTTTAAAGGACTAATTTTTCTCAATGAATAGAACTGTCTTTTCTCCAATAGTGTAATTGTTGTTACATCATTGTAGATTTACAGTCTCACGTATACTGCTTTAGGATGGTCTATGAATGGCAGGAGGCCTCCAATTAAAAAACAAAACAAAATGGGAAGTACTCTCCTTTTGAATTAGAAATATAAACAAGAACACTTATGATTCTGATAAATATTCTATGGACTCATGGATGCAAATATCAAAATGGATATTTCTTTACAACAAAATGACAAATAAAGGATCTAATTTAAAATAGGAAGAAAAAAACCCTACAACACAGGTGCCAAACTCACCGCGTCACATGACATGTTGCAAAGTATCGCAGTTTTTTTTGCATTGCCAGAACTGGGGTGAGCGTGGCCTCCACATGATGCAACCGGCCCACGGGCCAGCAGTTTGACACCCCTGCCCTACAAATTGAGTTACTTAAACAAACCATTGCTTGTTCTTTACTGTGTTGTAAGTTATCCCATAGACATCAAAACAGCTAATCAGAAGAATCTTCAATATGATTCTGATTCCAATGAGACCCACTACCAATATATAAGTATATTGTTGAATGCTGCATTTTCTGTATTTTTATTTTTATTATATTTGTATAGTCACACTTCTCACATTAAAGTGATTCTGAGTGGCATACCACACTTAAATTAAAAAGGAATAAATACATAAAAACAAACAATTTAATATAACTATAAAAAGGCCACACACAAGCAAGAGAATATGGTATTAACCACAGTAAGGGAGCAACTGCAAAATCTCTGCAGTCCCTTGGGACCTTCAGGCTGATAACTCTTCAAACGCAAACAGATTTTCCACTAGACCCCAGCATCAATTCAAAAGGGGAATATAACTAAGGGAATTTCAAATACTCATTTGAGGACAATCTTTCCATGCTATGTTGTCCAAAACAAAAAACAAAAAACCCCCCAACAACTCCTGAGTTGACATTATAGAAAGATTAGCTGTTTAAAAACAAGATAAATAGGAGTTTTAATTTTAAAAAGTTCAGAATTGTTTTTCTTAAAACATTTTTCTCTCAGGACCCTCTCCTTAAAAATTATGGACACCAAATGAGGTTTGTTTGGATGCTTATCAATATTTACTGTATTCAGTGCTTTTTTTGTAAAAGAAAAAGGTGCCGGAACTCACACGTTATACAACCCGCCTTGCCTACCCTACAAGGTTCCATCCAAAAAAGGTGCCGGAACTCCGTTCTGAGCGTTCAATGAGAAAAAAAGCCCTGACTGTATTAAAAATCAAAATTAGTACGTTCAATACCACTATCAATTCTTTCAACTGTTTGGTGGGAGACAGAGAGAGATTACATATTACGCTAAACGAAACTACAAACAACTGCATTCTACTGAACCAGGCAGAACCTAGAGGGTCTAGTATTCCTTACAAAGATTTAAATCAAAAAAGCAATAATTAGCCAGCCAATATTTCAGGTTATCACAAATATTCAGCAAAGTCTCTAATCAGCTTCAGCTTCTGAAAAATCATAGGTTTTCTGGGAATAAGTAGATGCAGCTTAGCAACCACAAGGAAATGGGCTTCTTTTCAGTAGAGACCTTATCATGAAAACCCCTCCCTTCCACCCCTAATCTTTTATTAACTCCTCTTCTCAGCTGGTTTCTCCATCCTTTTCCTCCTTGCTCCCAAAGAAGTAAAAACCATGTAGGTTGGGCACATAGGTAGAAGCTAGTTAGAAGCAATTCTACCTGGCTTTCTACTTTTATATTTAGCTGAAAATCTGGCATCTCTCATCTGGGACATTACTTCATGGCTCTTGGGTAAGTATTTGTTTCTGGGGATAGGCTGTTATGTACACACTAAAGTACCGCAGGCTTTTTCAAGGAGAATTAGAATCATAGCCTTTCTACAACACTTGGAATGTTTATCTGGTATAGGAATTAAAAAATAAATTCCATAAAAACATTGAAATGAGACAATTGTCACATTTTAATGCTTTTTAATTTCTGGTTACATTACTCTAATATCGGTAGAAACTGTACCTCTGAAATTGTGAACTAGTAATTCTTAAAAATATAAAAATAAAAATTTAATTGTAATTAAATTGTAAAATATAAGAAAAGGATTCAAGACTCCTGGAAAATAGTATATGGGGAGAATGCACGAGACACATCTAAATTAAAGACTTAATCCTTGTATTTTCAAGTATTCTTTGTAGTGACTATTTACATTGCTTTTCTATTTGTACGAATATGAATATAAGAGCACATTTGCCAGCTTGTTCCTTGGCAAGATGATACAATTCTTTCAGAGCAGGTTCTCTGAAGAAAAAAAAATTGCCTCTCAAGGTTCCTTATGTGGGGAAAAAAAAATTAAGCAAGAATTGTACAATACCAACTATAATGCTGTAAAGGAATGGTTTGGGGTTTATTTTTTGAACTCTCCCTTAGATACAAATGAGGGTCAAGCTTATTCATAGGGCAAGCCCAATTCAGTTCGCCCAAAACTGTTTTTTTTTTTTTTTGGCGCATCCCTGAATGTGGCTGGCTTCCTTTCCTCTCATGAGACGCCAGGCGAATGACGTTGCCGGCTTCCACGCGTTAACACATCCGGACGAGCAGAAGCTAAACTACGGTCTGCTGGCTCATCGCTTCTGCACGCCGGCTCCGTTTTGCAAACCGCTGTTCGCTGGGTTGCGCCGACCCAGCCAACGATGGTTTCCCTAACCCAGCGTTTCCCAACCTTAGGAACTTGAAGATGCGTGGACTTCAACTCCCAGAATTCCCCAGCCAGCATAGCTGGCTGGGGAATTCTGGGAGTTGAAGTCCACGCATCTTCAAGTTCCTAAGGTTGGGAAACGCTGCCCTAACCTAACATGCTGGGAGCGGGTCTGTCTCTCTCTTGGCAACCTCCCCTTTCTTCCCTTAAAACCGTATCGGACCCATTCAGAACCGCAGCGCCGAATTTCCCTCAGCGCGATTAGAACCCGGTATTCCCTCGCTCCTCCACCTTCCCCCTCCCACCCCGGTTAACGGTCCGGCCAGTCACGTGGCGAAGCCCCGAATGCCGGAGAAGCAGGCCACGCGGTTGCCGGGGTGGGGACAGGGAAGGCGAAGCCGGGTGGTGATTGGAGAGTCGTCGGCTGACCTTCCGCGGAGGCCCCGCCTCTTTCGTAGCTCCGGGGGCGTAGGGTTTATAAGCGGGGATGCGAGCGGGCGGCTGGGCTTGAGCTGCTTTGGCTGCTGAGGTGAGTTGTTGGGGCGGGGGACGGGACGGGACGCCGGGTAGGAGGGACCGCTCCGAATGTGATGCCGGTGGAGCGCGGAGCCTTGTTCCCGGTGACCGAAGGATGTCGAGGGAAGCGAGACAAGCCCTGTCACGGTCGCAGTTCTACGAAGGATGTCTCGGGAGCTCCGGTCCGCCAACATGGACGGCTTAGAGCGGAGCATGACCCAGCGCTGCCTCGTCACTAGTCCCCGCCAAGCTGGCTGCGGGCACTGAGGGGGGAAATCCTTCTTTTCTGACTCTTGACGGAGATGGAACTTCACTGGCTTCTCTTTTGCCCTTACCTGCTTTCAAAAAACATGGGAGGTGGGCTGCGAACCCGTTTTTCCTGGGGTGGGAATTGGGCTGCTGCTGCTGCTCCTCCTCCTCCTCCTCCGGCGAGGTTACCTAGGAATGGGCTTGGGAGTCCCTAGTAGGCTTTGGATGGGGTTGTGGGGCTGCAATCCTTTAATTACCTTAGAGTAAGGGAGTGCTTGTTTCTCTTTGGAAAGAGGAAAAAAAATACTGATTTCTTTACCTTTTACTACTACTACTCATCATTCCACTGGATGTTGATATAACATTTGTAAAATGTATAATCTTCAAAGGCACTCTTGTGTGTGTGTATATATAGACACACACACGCCTGCAGACACACACATGTATATACACACACATATACATATACCAGAAGCATGCACACACATGCCTACAAAGGTACTCCAAGATCTGCTTCTTCAGCATCAGAGGGCTTTGGAAGTTTGTATTTTATTTCAAGGGACGCTGGTACAGTGTAGCCTTGTTCTGTCTTATGTGGTAACTGTCATTAGTAATTAGCATAGCCAACAGTAATTATTCTATGCCTCCCTGGTCATCAGAAGAAAGGAAGGGCAGAGATTTTGCTGCTTTCTCTCCCCTCTTTGTCTCTCTATAGGTTGCTGCTAACATTTCATTCTAGATCCTGGTGGGTTTTTTTAATACATGTGACAAGAGCCTGCAGGCTTCTTAAATATCTTTGGAGTTTTAAAGAAAGAGGCATTTGGAATTCTGTACATGAAACAATCTTGTGTTTTGGGCATGGTGGGAATTGTGGATCTGGCCGTTACCACTATACTAGGGCAGTAACAGCAAGTCAGGAGAAATTTAAAAGTGAAGAATGTTGGTTCTTCTAGGACTCTTGATTAAGAAGCTATATACAAGTATGCAATTTCTTAACATTGAAATACTGTAGTTAGTACCCTTGAGAATTCTAAAGGATGCCTGCATTCCATATTTAAAGGAGAAAATAGTTTGTGGGTTGAAAGTTCTGTGGTTCTGGAAACATCTTTAGCATTGCAGTACGTACAGCAAGCAGATCTACTCCCTCGGTTGCACCCGCATATTTGTGCAGCTGCTTTAAAGAGGTTGTGAGGAAGGAACAGCTAATCGGTACCAGTTTCTTTGCAGCCCTAGCCGTTTCAATGGTGCAGCTTTCACAGTCTCCACTTCGCCACCCGTCACCTTCATGCCACTCTGAGGAAGGGGAAGAGAAGAGCATGAAACCAGATAAGCAGCAGGTGACCCAAGGTCCTCGAGGGGATAACCAGCCTCCCATGAGCCCCCTGCAGGCCGCTTTGAATTCTGCAGCTACAGCTTCTCAGGCATACGAGACTTACATTGATAATGGACTTATCTGCTTGAAACACAAAATCAGGAATATTGAGAAAAAGAAGGTAGGTATATTTTCTAAACTAACAAAGTGCAAGAAATAATAACTGTCAGGCCATAATTGCTTTTACTGTATAAGCTGCCTTTGCTTTATGACTATCACTTTTTATAGATTTGTAAAGCAAAGTGCTTGGGGGGGTAATAATCTATATTTACTGCTTATAAAAAAATAATTTGCTCTATCTGTTGGCCCCAAATAAATATATGGGTAGTTACTTTTCTTTAGATATTTGCAGCTTTTAAAAGAAATTTTAAGATGGGCTTAACGTTTTAATTTTAGGATAGCTTTGTGGCTACAGAGGAATGGCTTTTAAGTAGATAGGGCATACATATTTATTTACTGTGTCCTTGTTTTACACAACTGTCCCTTGTAATAAAAAGTATAAGTTAAGTTACATTGAATTACTGTGTAATTTTTGTGCTGTCAGTATAATGAAACCTGCCTGACTGGAAATAACTTCATGCTTCATTAGTGCCTTTCTTTCTGTTGAAAGATGGCTTTACAATACAGCTGCAAGAGATTTGAGTTTAAATATGAGGTTAAAAGGTTATAGTTTTCAATTATATATATTATCTCTAATCACGGTGCTTTTGATGTTCTAACATTTTTTTATTCATGAACAGTCCTAAAACACTGTGTTTAGAGAAATGCTAGGTCATATTAGCTCTGTTTGCAATCACCTTTATAGAGCTTGGACTGCAGCAATGAATTATAAAGGGTATTTTTTGATTTATTGTTTCACTGATGCCTAATGCAGTGTACTTAAATATCTTACATTTTCTTAAGATTTTATATTGAAAATTAACCTTATATACAATAGCATGATCTATGGTAGCAGTGAAGGTTGCAGTTAATGATGTTTGTGTGGTTCAAGTTTGGTCTGTGTCTGAAGGAAAAACTTGTTCATACTTGTTTGACTTGTGTTTGCAGTTCAAGTTAGAAGACTATAGGGATCGTCTGAAAAGGGGGGAAGTCCTTAATCAAGATCAGTTGGTAAGACTTCTGTTTTTATATCTGATTTTTACAGTTTTATAAACATTTTTATATCCATTCTTGATCAGTTAAATGGCACTTGGTGGGAATGCCACATGTGCATATAGCTAGCTAGCTAGACTAAATTCCTGCTTAACTTTAGAAACTGAGTGTATATGGGAAAATTCTTGAGGAATTTTTTAAGACTTAACAGAAAGTATTATAGGTTTTAATAAAATGAAATCAAGGTTGATACTAATGGGAATGAAAGGCTTCCAAGAAATGAGACATGTTCCTTTCAGTGAAAGTCTGTATGATTCAAGTTCCCCACCCCATTGATAATCTATAATTTACTTAACCTTGGCTTGTTGTGTTCTAGTTGATAAAGGGATAAAGTAGTGGTACTGGGTTCAAACAATATGCTAAACAACAAACTCACCAACAACATTTTAACTTAATGTGTTTGTGCAAACCATAACTTATACCACTTAAACACAAGAGCTGTGAACATTGTAAATAGAATGGATCTGCCTCATCTGCTCTTTATTTCCTCACAATTTAAGATACTTGAACAAATTTGGTTAATCTGTATGCATTAGCAAAATCAATTACCGTGATCTTTTGAATAGTACAATAATGCAGACTTTTACAATCTGGGAGCCTTCAGTTGTATTGGGCTCCTAAAGTTCCTCAGATAGAACAGCAAAAAGTAATAAAATGTGATGACATTTGGAGGATTCCATGGGTGTGGGGGGACATAATTAATGTTTTGGTAAGAGGAAACTTGTGCTAAAGGTTTTTTGAGTGGCATTTGAAATACTTTAAATGATTTTAGAAGAAATGATATGGTAGATCATACTTGTTCATGTAATTCATGCAAATAAAAACACTGTGATATCTTAAAGTATATTGTCTTAAACATATTATATAGTTGATATTTTCTTAATTCTTTACAATGCAGGGGTATCCTACTTGCATGTGGTCCTGGACAGCTAGTAATGCAGCCACACACGATAATATAAAAAAGGGATGTTGTTATTTATATTAATTATGTTATACAATTTATAAGTGATCCAAAACAATCTTCTTCCATCAATATGGCCTAGACTAGCCAAAATATTGGACAACATGTTTAGAATTTAATTTTTCTTTTACAAGGTTTCTATTTAAATAGGTGGAACTTGATGCCAACTAGGCCATGCAGAGTCTATTTTGAATTCATAATAGTGATATTGGCAACAAAGAGATTGAATAATGTAAACTTTTGTTTCATGTACTATGGCATAATGAAGAGTTGTGGCTGATCTAGAACTGAGGTATAAAGATGAATTAAAAAGTTTGGTTTAGTATTTCTTGGGATTGTATTTGCTTATTGCTAAAATTACAAAAGTATATTTTAATAGCAATGATCCAATTTAGACATGCAAACCAATTTGCATTATTCCAGGTTCATGTTGTGGAAATTACTATTATTAAGTTAAATATTTAAATATCTTCTATTTTAAGCCATTATGAGGCAATGTAGAAATTGGTAAGTAAAAACACAGAAAAGTTATAATGCATAAGGGCGGAATAAAGAAATAAATTAGAATTGCTGCTGTAATAATCATGTGTTGTTCAATATAAAAAGGGAGGAAATCAATTATTGTAATACTCTGATGCATTTAAGGGACCCCTTCGAAATATCTACCACTGTACAAATAGAAATAATTATTTTAAACTGCATTATAGTCCATTGAAAAGAGGGTAATTAATTTTTAATACTTCTTTGTTTCAGTTAACAACATTTTATTATAAAGTTATTTAGAAATTTTATATGTGGTGTATACTCTTAATGCTGTGTTTACAACAAATCTATGTTCATGTGAGCATCTCTCAACAATCCCTTATTTAAATACTCAAAAATGTCAATAATTCTTAAAATGTTGCTTAAACCTCATTAAGACAATGATTATTGCTTATTTAAGTTTATTTTTATAAAAGTAAGCCAAAGTCATCTTTCAAGTTAAAAATGTCATAACTGCTGGGGAGGGGGCTTTCAACACTTTAACATGATGTGGAAATTTTATTGATCAAAAAAAATTCATGTTTTAAAATATAAATCTTGCCCAGATCAAAATGCAAAGATCAGTATTATTGATCAGTATGAAAAATAGAATGTTTGTTTAAAATTAGCCAGAATGCTGTATAAGCAAATACATCCTGACCAAATACCTTAATATTGGTTGATTTTTCATGTGTTTCACTTTGAGTGTAAGCCTGGGGCAGAAAACATTTTGTTTTACTATGCACTTTGAATAGTAAAATCAAGTTAGTGTTTTAATCCACCCAAAGCATACCATACATTTATTTGAGGAGCCTCAAGACTCATCTCAATAAACCTAGATGCATTTTTAAATGAATAAAAACTATGACTAATTGCAGGAAGCTGTTGAAAAATATGAAGAAGTCATACATAACTTGGAGTTTGCTAAAGAACTTCAGAAGACATTTTCTGGACTAAGTCAAGAAGTGAGTAGAGAGACCATATAATTGTGTAGAAATAGATAATTAAGTTGATTCATTAGAAAATGTGTGAGGAATTGAATAGATTTTTTCCCCCGTTGCTAAGATATCCATAGACTTGAATTATGCCTCTTCCATGGCAGAGAAACTGCTTCTGACCAGTCATGATACGTAGGATGTTTTACTGTACAAGTAGTCCTCAACTTACAGTGGTTCATTTAGTGATCGTTCAAAGTTACAATGGCATTGAAAAATGTGACTTATGACCACTTTTCACAGTTACAACCTTTGCAGCATCCTATGATCATGTGATCAAAATTCAGATGTTTGGCAACTGTGTCCCAAGGTCATATGATTATCTTTTGCGACCTCCTGACAAGTAAAGTCAATGGGGAAGCCAGATTCACTTAACAACTGTGTTACTAACTTATCAACTGCAGTGATTCACTTTACAATAATGACAACTGTAAAATGGGGTAAAACTCACTTAACAAATGTCTCATTTAACATAAATTTGGGCTTCAATTGTGGTTGTAAGTCAAGGATTACCTTTATCTACAAACAGTCGAAACGTACATAATATATGGCCCGTATCGCTTTGATATAGGATATTATTCTGATAATTAAATTTCTTGCATTTTAGGCATTGGTGTTTGTAAAAGCTTGCAATATGGAACTTGGGAAGTTCCTCATAAATGTGATTAAAATAGTCATTGACTGAAGGTATTTTTCTGAGCTTCAGTCTGTCCATTGTTTAGACCATTTATGAACCCACTGCCAATCTCTTCCTCACATTGATACAGCTATTAAAAGCACAGCGGAAAGCGCAACGAAGGGAAACGTTAATGAAGCTTGAAGCAGAGAAGAAAAAGCTCCGCACAATACTGCAGGTCCAGTATGTGCTGCAGAATTTCACTCAAGAGCATGTGCAGAAAGACTTCAGAAGTGGCTTGAATGGTGCAATATACTTGCCTTCTAAAGAATTAGATTACCTCATTAAGTTTGCAAACTTGACATGTTCAGGAAGAAATGAAACTGTTAGGTAACTTTTCTTACTTTACCTTTAAATCAAATAAACCCCCCAATAGCATACTGAAAATTCGGTTTTAAACTATTGGTGGTTTGTCTTGTTGCTGGAATCAGTTTTGGGGAACCCCTTCCGGATGTAGTCCATGACATAGTTGTTTCCTTGTCAAAGAGAAATGAAATGTTTCCTTTGTGTATTTTTTTGCCTCACTTCTCCTTCTGTGTGACATAACTGCATTAAGCAAGAAAAGTGGTTATTTGCTCTTAGCTTTGGAGTATAACAGCATCACCTTGAGCAACAGGTAGATTTTAGTGGGCAGTGGGTTTGGATTAACTTAACCTTTCAAACCTGTATGAGGACAACCTGCGTAATTCTGGTATAATACATACCTTAAGACTACACAGGGTGGTCATATGCACTCAGTTGCCTTGACAAGGAAATTTCATACAGTACCAAATTAAACAAATTTATTTTAACAATATGTGGTCTTATGACCAGTTTGGGACTTATCAGTATATTGTTTTGTTACTCTTAGGTGCTATTTTGACCTATTCAGTCTAGAACTATGTGATATAACATGTTTCAATCACATTCATATTCAAGAAATTCAGATTGATGTGCCTAGTTTTACAGAAATATGAGCATGACTTTCCTATTAAAATGTATTTTGAAGATATTCCTTAAAATGTAGCATTTCAGGCTCAATGAAATTCTTAGATTGGAATATATAAATGATTTTTTTTATCATATTGCCATCAAATACAAAACCAGAATTTCAGGCAAAAATGTATTATTTCTAAGTACCGTATTCTGAAAAAATGTAGCCTTGCTTTAGTTCTTACTGAAGTGACAGCAAATTTACTAAAATCAGGAAATTGGATTGGTGTATTTAGCTAGTATGAAGTATATGGAATTTTTTTCAATTGCCTTCTTAGTTCGAACTTTACTAAGAAAAAGCCTGTTGCCAGCTAACATAGTTTGCAATAAATACCAAGCCAACCTAATAGTTAAAACTTACTTGTGAACTAATTTTTTGAAAACTTTGTTTTTTTCTTTTTGCTTTAAGCGTTGAAGACCAAATGGAGCAATCATCACTTTGTTTCTGGGATCTGCTAGACGGCAGTGAAAAAGTAGTAGTTGGGACAACCTGTGAGTAGCTATTAATAAAAAGAGGATCTGTTGTTATAATGGGATCAGGTTTTAGAGCTGTAACTATTTAAGGCAGGGGTGTCAAAACTGTTGGCCCATGGGCCGGACGCGTCACGCGAAAGCTGTGCCCACCCCATTGCCGGCAATGGCAAAACAGTTCTGATATGTTGTGTGGCGTCACGTGACATCACGAGTTTGACATGTCTGATTTAAAATGCAAAACTGAGATAACAAATATTATTCCAGCCCTTAAGCCGTTTCTGCATTGCTTGGTCTTTCCGTTGTCTCTGAAATTGAATGTTTCCAGAGTTAAAAATGTTGATCACTAGGGCAAGGGTTTTAATCAGACATAAAAGAGAGGATTGCATTAAAATTGTGGGATTCAGTAGTGTAGTATCAGTAGTAGTACCTGTGGTTTATATCAATTTTAACACCTATACTTTGTGTGTGGTAGATAGGACAATTAATTTGTGAAGCAATTTGAGCTTGATACCCTTGTGTTAAGCTATATTTTCTTGAGAACATGGTCATGGGATGTATAAGGGTCTTCTTCGTTAATTTATGTTCTCATTTGGCTTAACACTGAATTCCACATTTTGTCAAGCTGTAATGTGATTTATTTGCTTTTTGCTTAGCATATGAAAATCTACCCATTATTGGAAACTGAGTCATGACTTACTCAGCAAAGCATGATTTGAAATCCTGGCTTAGCATTTTCTGTATATAGGGTGTGAGAGTTTCCAGTAATGGGTATACTGCTACCAGGGAAATCCTGCTTTTTAGGTAACTGCAAAATACTTGTCACCAACATAATTTTTTTTTAATGAGTGGCTTCTGCTAGCCACAGTTTCAAAATTCTTTAGGAATATCACTCAATATTGAATACCTTTCCTTTTAGATAAGCATCTGAAGGATTTGTTATCAAAATTGATAGATTCTGGATATTTTGAAAACATTCCTGACCCTTGCAACAAACCGGAGAAAGAGGAATTGAAAGAGGAAAAGCCTGAAAAACCCAGACAGTTATCAAAACCAGAGTCTGCCAGTGAAATTGGTAATGTATACATTTAAATCTTAAATTACATGATTGATCTTGTCTGGACAGAAATTCTCAAGATGTGGTATTTGTGAAGTCATCACGAGTCCCATTTGACTCAAAGGAGACACTACAGAAAAACCAATAACTTATTTCTAGTCTATAACCTTTGTCTTTGTTAATAAAAACAGAGATATAGGTTGCATCCTTTGCACATAATACATTTGTAATTCAAATTAAAGCGCTTTAATTATACTATATTCATTTAGTTTGAATTGTACTAAATTTCAAGTTGAAATTAGTTTAATTGTTTTGAGGCTGGTAACTTAGTTTCTTACCTAATAAAGGTTTCTGATTTGGCCATTTGCAGGAAGATGGGCTACATTTCCAGGCAAAAGTGCTAACATATTTCTTGAAATAACTTGTTGTTGTTAGCTGCGAAGTCGTGTCCGACCCGTCGCGACCCTATGGACAATATTCCTCCAGGTCTTCCTGTCCTCTACCATCTTCTGGAGTCCATCTAAGCTCACGCCTACTGCTTCAGTAACTCCATCCAGCCACCTCATTCTCTGTCGTCCCCTTCTTCTCTTGCCCTCAATCTTTCCCAGAATTAGGCTCTTCTCCAGTGAGTCCTTCCTTCTCATTAGGTGAAATAATTTACAACCATCCAAAATAGGCCAGTGTGGTATGTAATTTTTGGCGTAGATTGGTTCTTTGAGGATTTTTAAATCTTCAAAAGCTTTTGTAAAGCTAGAAATGTACATGATAAATTTTAGACACCTAGGATTGCAAATATCCCAGAAGTTGTTAGATTAGGTTAATTTTCAAATGTTATTTTTCTTCCCATTATTATTAGCAGATATCTTCTGGTTTATCAGTACTTTTCAGCCATGTAGAGCTTAAGTTCTCTAGATTGATAGAAAGTCCCACGAATACTATGCAGCAGGAATGATCAGGATTTTTTCATGATTTCTTTGTTTTTATTTTGTAAGGTAGGCTATTCTGTCATGTGGCCCCTAATTAATAATAACAATAATACATCCTGCAATAATACCTTTAAAACCATCAAACATTTGCCTGTTAATCCCTAGGATATCAGCTCCTTGGGAAAGACTCAATAGATGGATAATAATAAGTCTAAACATCTGGCAACTGTGCCACAAACCATGATTTTATTTACTTTTCAACTGAGAGTTTACTTCTTGGAAACAAATTTGCGATAGATGAGTCACTGCTACTTTTGCTACTGCTATAATTTGGGACTAAAACTGCTTGGCCTGTTGATCATGCAGTTTGATTTTCTTTTCCAATTAGGTACATAATTAATAACTAAGTAATTAACAATGCAGGAGTCTTGGAGTAAGGAAATTAGGACCTTGTTCTTTGAAAAGCCCACTGTGTATGGTAGGATTCACTGCAACAGTTTTAATAGAATTTTTAATAACACAGACGAGTTTCTAGAACCAAATTAAAGGAGAAATAAGGCATACTTTATAATATAAAAGAGAACATATATATTTAGAAATTACGCAGTGGGGATTGCAATAAAGTATGTCGATCGAAAATGTAAAACTTCAGAGAATGAGTCAAAACCTGTTTCCAGTGTACCATATCAAATGTGCTCTCTAATACTTGCTGGATGATGTCTATTGAGTTAAAACAATTCATCAAATAAAAGCCTAATACTATTGTAACCAATATGTATAAACGTTCTTAAGGTATCTCTCCTAATTAAATTGGGTTAGCACATCTTTTCAATGCTGACTGGTTTTGAGAGTAATTTAATTAATCTGAAAAAAATCCACTATCTCCTGTGTGCGTAATAATGTTTTCGTTCCATAAAGATGAATTGTAAGATAGGGATATAAGCTTCACAGATGTGTGGTCTGTTGTTATGGCATGGCAAAACACAGGTTTAAGTGCTTTAAGCAACAGAAACGCCCAGAATAACTTTAGGCCAGTTACAAGATATATATGTTAGGATGAAATTGAAGGAGGAAAAGTTGTGGAAATTGTTGTCAATTCCTACCGATAGAATATGGTCACAATTTAATAATGATTGCATTGTTTACCTATGATCATTTATTTTAGGTTTTGTGAGGAACATAGCAATCACAAAACGTTGGTGGGAATCTGCACAAAAAACAATAAGCCTACCGTGCTTCCCTGAAAAATAAGACCTACCCCGAAAATAAGCCCTAACTTGATTTTTTTCGGGTGGGCCTAATATAAGCCCTATCTCCTAAATAAGCCCTAGGTTATACCCCGTCGACCTGTCCACCTCTTTCCTTTTACTCTCCTTCAGAGTCAGGCTGATGGCACTTTTGGCCACTTAGCCCCCTTCACAGCTCTGCCCACAAAGCCACCGAAGCGCCAGGTGGAGTCGGGGAGGGTGCTGAAGCGAGTGGGCAATCCTGCCTGCAGCGCCCATGCTGGCTGCTCGTTCCTCGCCAGAGCTGGAATGCTGCTGTGTTTCAGTAGATGCCAGCCTTCCCTTGGGCGGGCCTGGGCAGCTGCTGGAGAGAGATGGGCCCATTTCAGTACCTGGTGCCCTTGGGGAGTTTGCCTTGCCACCTGCTTTCCAGCTCCGTCCCATTTCTCCGCTGCTGCATGCAGGGTAACAAAAGAAGTTTGTGGGACTAAAAAAAAAAGTTCAATCAGACCTTCCAACTTCTTGCAAAAAAAAAAAAAGATTTACGAAGTTGGAAAGTCTGATTGAATTTTTTTTTTTTTGTTTAGTCCCACAAACTTCATTTGTTTCCCTGCATGTACTGGTGGAGAAACGCGATGGAGAAACTCGACAGAGCTGGAAATCACGTTAGCGAAGAAATGCTTGAGGGAAGCGAGAGCATCTGGGCGGTGATGTGGCAAGCTCTCCAGCTCTGCGGTGGCGGACAAATGCGGCGGAATTGGAAAGCAGGTGGCATGTGGTGCAGATTGGGGGTAATCTGCCAAGCCTCATGGCAGCGGCAGTGGTACGCAGGATGCCGTGAGTGGCCGAAAGTGACAGCAGTACACGTAGGGCGGCATGGGAGGTCTGGCTACGGGACCCTGTGGCATGGTAAGCAGGGCGCATAGGGCAGATCCTCCCTCCCCTGCCAAGCCTCATGGCAGCGGCACCATCCTGCCGCAAGTGAGCGAATGCTGCCCAGAACGAGTAGGGCGACTGACCTGTGGGCCGCCGCCATGAGGTGTATGTGTGTGAAAAAATAAGGCATCCCCTGAAAATAAGACCTAGTGCCTGATTTGGAGGCAAAAAATAATAATAAGACCGGGTCTTATTTTTGGGGAAACCCAGTATGTTCAAATCTGCAGAACTTGTTTTATCAACTTTTGCCCTATTAGAAATTTACTGAAACATGCATTTTGACCAAGGTTGCCCCAAACCTATGTGTGCAATGGTAACAATGTGTGTGCTTTGTACTGAGATAAATGAAATATTGCACACTGCTAACATGGAGTAGAAAACAGAATTGTGGTTGAAGCCATTCAGTCCAAAATTTGAGTCTGGGTTCATACCTTGTCTTAATCTGTAGTGTATTGATTTTAGTTTAATACATTGTGTGAACTGAGCCAAATGTGTCTTCATCAAATTATTGTTAACAAACTATAATATATTGTGTTAATTAACTTCACACAATTACAGTACTTGCTTGTGTAAGTACTGAATTAAAGTTGCTTTTTTTCTTTCCAGAATCTCAAAGGCAGCATGTTCAATCTGAAATACAACCTCAAGAAGTAAGTCCACCGTATTATCTATTATACTTTTACAAGTAGCTTTTAGTATTACTTTATAAGGTTTGCGTAATACAAGATCTCTTCATCTCTCCTTGAAGAATTTTTAATTATTCACTTCAACTTGTGTTTCTGCCTTCCTGTAGACTTCTAGGAGCAAGGTCAAAAATCAAAAATGTCTATTTCTATTATTTGAAAACGTACCAGGGCATCATAAATCAGTGTTTGGTAATTCTGAAGAATCCTAATTTTTTCTGAGGCACATCACAATATTACAATTGTCCACAACATAAACTGGTACCAAAAATGTCTGTAAAATTATACATATCAGAAATCCACACCAGCAAAAAAAAAACAACCCCTCAAATGAGCCATAAAGCAAGGTCTAATAAAAGTAGAGTACAATATAAAATCAAAGTTCTGATCTGCTCTAAATTACTTAACTACATCTGTGAGGCTTGGATTCCTGCCCAGGTCTTACAGTGTGTTTGCATTCTTCCTCATAGCTAACTACTACTTCTGGGAAGATTCAAATGATTTTTTTCAAGCAAACCTTTTCCTTGTTATTTAACTGGGGATGAGAAGAGTCACGTTTACTTCTATGTTAACTGCCTTCTTGGGTTTTCTTATTGGATAAAAGTATTAGGAAAAAGGGACGTGGTGGCTCAGTGGGTTAGGATGCTGAGCTTGTCGATCAGAAGGTCGGCAGTTTGGTGGGTCGAATCCCAAGTGCCGTGTAGCAGAGTGAGCGCCTGTTACTCGTCTCAGCTTCTGCCAACCTAGCAGTTTGAAAGCACATAAAAATGCAAGTAGGGACCACTACAGTGGGAAGGTAACAGCGTTCCGTGCGGCTCTGGCATCCAGTCATGCCGGCCACATGACCACGGAGACGTCCTCGGACAAGCGCTGGCTCTTCGGCTTTGAAACGGAGATGAGCACCGGCCCCTTGAGTCGGAAACGACTAGCATGCATGTGCGGGGAAACCTTTACCTTTACCTTATTAGGAAACAGGTCAGTTGTTGTGAATTCTGATTTAACAGAGAAACCTGCCTGCCCGAGGTCATGTCTAGCAATTGGATTTACTAGGTTTTTAGGATATGCTGAAAAATCTGTTAATATAGCACTGTACTTATTCTAAATTATTGATCAGATGTTGGGTTTAACTGATCCTAATTAAAAGAAACTTGCATACGTTATTTAAGAAGCTAAAGCAGACAGTTCAACCTTAGTTTGTTCAAGTACATGATTTGACTGTAATCAGTAAAAGAAAAAATTAACCAATAGTTGGAGGAATCCAGCTCAGTAGTTCTGAAAGAACAATATTTCGGATTAATATCCATTATACTTGCCGTATGCGATAACTGGACTGGAAATTGACTATAAAAACTGACCAAACAAGTGACTTGGTTTTATTTATCTTCTCAGTATATAAACTAAGCAGGAATTAAGCTTTTATATTGTGATAGACTACATTAAATTTATAATTTTTGAGGTGACCAAAAGGAAGGTTTGCAAATAAAGTGGTTAAGGCACCAGGCTAGAAAGCAGAAGACCCATGAGTTCATGTCCCGCTTTAGCCATGAAAGCAAACTGGGTGACTTTTGGCCAGTCACACTCACTTAGCCCAACCCATCTCACAGAGGAGTTGTGGGGAAAATAGAAGGAGGAAGATATAGAACAGAATATAATAGAATAACATAATAGAACAGAACATAATAGAATAACAGTTGAAAGGGACCTTGGAGGTCCCCAATCCCTGATCTGTAGACTAGTACCGGGCCGCACAAACAAGCAGCCCTATCCGCAAGATGCAGGCAACACACAAAACCATGCACCCTCCGGTCCACGGAAAAACCTCTCTCCACGGAACCGGTCCCTGGTACCCAAAAGTTGGGGACTAGTCCAACCCCCTGCTTAGGCAGAAAACCCTATACCATTTCAGACAAATGGTTGTCCAATCTCTTCTTAAAAATTTCCAGTGTCGGAACATTCACAAGTTCTGGAGGCAAGAATGCTAGATATGTTCGCCACCTTGAGTTATTTGTAAAAATAAGGCATGTTATAAAGGAAACATGTTTTATTTCTTTCATATGTTTCCTTGAATGTTTTTAAAACATTGATCAGTTCCTTTATGCGGAAGAGGGAATCTAAATTGCCAAAAATAGGAATTTAAGGCTGAGCTTAATTTATGAAGGCATCAACTCTGAGCAGATATTTAAATTTAGCTATTTCTTAGAGATGCCATTATGGTGGGGTAGAAAACAAGCCAGTCTGAAAAACAAGCTTGTTAGTTGGCCACTTCTCATGAAGCAAATCATGATGAAGGAATTAAAATCCCATTCACTAATAAACACAGTGTACAGGTAGGCACTGCTTCAGAGAGTTGGGAAATTCTTGAAGTAAGGTGTTATTTATTTCCCCTCCTTCCAGTTTCATATGTCTGTCACCTTTGCCAGCGAAAAAGGCAAAGGGTTAGACCAGTTGCAAAATACGACATTTGAAAAGTGGGGGCCCAACTGAAGTCTGCATGACTTGGCCTGGCAGGCTGACTTTGGCTCACAAAGAGACTAGGCATTTTCTGAACCTCCATTTCCTTATACCCCTAATTTTAGATTTTTAATAAGGAACAACTGAAGGGCTGAACAAATATACTAAGCATGCTTGATACATATTTTTCCTTTTGCAGACGGGCCACTCCTTGGTTCTGTATGGACACTTCCTCTTTTATCATTTGGGAGGCTATATCAGAAGTGGGCTTTGGGGAAGTGGTAGGGACAAATAATTATACGAGGGAATTGAAATACTAGAGTACAGAAAGATGAAGCCCCACATAACGTTTTTTCCTTGAAAGAATCCTCCCAAACTAGATTGGGGAAATATGCTTAAGAACATCTGATTTAGGTCTATTGTTACATGATTTGATACTTTGATACTTGCTTCTCCTTTTAATTGCTAAACATACCGTACACTCTCAGATGCATAATGTTAAATAATAACCTCAGTGTAGTTTCTAAGAATGAGATGAACATCTGATTGACGCTGTACCAAAATACATACATTTAGTAATGCATTCTTCACTTGTCTATATACTCTGCTTAGTTCAATTTGTTATAACAATTTATTGTGAGTAGTCCTAATAATACTATCTTATATGGGATTGAGACACTGCAGGATTATGGCAGTTTTAGATATCAATGACTTGAAGTAGATGGCTTGCTTAAGAGGCAAATTGTTAATCTGTAGATTTATTAGATTTTTATCTTCTGAACCCAAAACAGCTGGTTCTTAGGTGGGTTTCTATGCATGCTAGAATTAGAACAGCTTAATTTTGGATTGGAAAGTAGACTGTTTCCATAGTTACCAATGTTTTCACACACCTCCCTTGATAGCTTCCTGTCACTTCCCTTTATTATATATTTTTTAATTTATAAAATTAAAGGTGAAGCCAATTTGCTACAAAGCGTTAGTTTTTTTACATCTTTATAGGCATTTTTGGAAAAAGTATCCGTGACTATAATTCGTTGCTTTGCTTACTGTTCCCCCAAATGCAAAAGGAGAAGGCAGTATATTTTGGAGAGGGAGGGAGGAGAAGTTTGGGTGATTGACAGCAGCCTCTTCAGTTTGTCTCTTGGTAAGTGGATATGTTTTGACTGGATATACAGTATCCACTTCGGGATGAATAAGTCACTACATGTTCCTGCAATGACTGCCATTTTATACCAATACCATGATGTGCTCTAAAATTTGGAAATGTCCTCATTGGCCCAAAGACATGCCCTTATTCCAGTTCACAAACTAGAGATTGTATCATCTTTACTTGTTGCTTTAGCAGTTTTGATTGATGTCTATTGGCCTCTCAGATGACAACTTCTGTGCGTATTAATCGAGATTATGCTAAATTTTATGCTTTTCTACTGAAGTGTTTGGTTGTTTTTTGTCTATTCTACATAGTTTCTTAATAGGCGCTATTTGCCTGAAGCAGACTATGCTGTCAAGCCTGAAGGATCCAAACACTGGGAATTAGAACATGCTGCAAAAAGTGATCCCCCCAAATCCTGGGAAATGCTGGTTGATGTTGAGGACAAGGAACAGAAAAGGCAAAATCCAGTATCCATGAAATCATTGGAATCTGTAAACCAGGAAGGGAAGAAGCAGCTGGAACTTTCACAGCCTTGGGAATCTCCTCTTCAAGAAATTGATGATCATAAGCAGGATGTTCCAAAGCCTTGGGTAGCCCCTGTTAGGGAAGAGCAGGCCTCTTCCAAACCCTGGGTAACAAAAGCGAAAGAAGAGCAGGAGCCAAAGGAAGAGGGTCCCAAGACTTGGATAACTAAAACTAAAGGAGGATTGGAACAAAACCAGGAAAAGCCCAAAATATGGGTGTCTCAAACTAGTAATAGGGAAACTTTGAAAAAAACAGAACCCATGAAGCCTTGGGATGCACGTGTCCGAGATGAGATGGAACAAAAGAAACAGCAAGCTGAAAAGCCATGGGTGGGGCATATAAGAGAAGAGGCTGAGCAAAAATCTCAGCCTCCAAAATCTTGGGAAACTTCTGAGAGATCACAGCAAGTGGCCCAGCAGCCATTACAGAATGCTCCTAAGATCTGGGGAGTTGGGAATCTTGTACCAAAGGAGCAGACTGAGCTAAAGAAGCTTGATGTGGAACTGAAAGAAGTGAGTTGGTATAAATGAGAGCATCCAAATTAGTGCGCTTTGCTCATATTATTTTGCTTACTGGAAAGTAATTGCTTCCAGAACTATTATCAGTATCAGTTGAATAATGATCAATATACTATTGATAATTCGGTGGTTTTTCTATGTAGATTATAGCTAAAAAGAAGGAACCTTGACATTTCATACTGTATTAGTCTTCCAATGCCCCTAATAACAGAGCTGCCCCGAATACTATTTTTATTTTAAATGTAACAGCAAAATCAAAATAAGCTTATTTTACGTCTGTTGATGTGCATTGAAATTAGAACTTTTACTCTATTAAAGGTAATCCCCGAGTTACGAGCGTTCCTTTAGCGAACGGTCAAAGTTACGTTATAAGCGTCCCCTGGCGTCTATGAAAAAGCTCTGAAATTATGAATGTTGCCACACCATGGTAGTCGTTCACTCTTACGTACGACTGCTGTGGGGGACGCTTCAGTGGGGCTCTGAAGGTCTGCTCTGGGCCTCAGAGGCCTTTTTTGGGCTGCTGTTGCCCGGAAAGGATGCTGGGGGACACTTCAGTGGGGCTCTGTAGGCCCCCAGGGCAATTGTGAGCCCCCAGGGGAGGGAACAGGTATTTCAGTGGGTCAGGGGAGGCATTGGGTGGTCTGAAGATGGGTTGTTCCATAACTAGGCCCCCAGTGGCCTTCCCCCACCCTGAGCTACCTGATATTCACTTTATGAGCCGCGCATTCACCCACACATGAAATTAGTGAATGCGTGGGTGAAAGCTGGGAGTGAATGGTGTTCAAGATACGAGATTCACTCCAAATCCTCGAGTTACGAATGGAATGGGCAGGCTCCATTGCATTTGTAAGTTGAGGACTACCTTTATACGTTTGGTCAAATATTTTAGCGTGCTTTTAAATTTAGAGACAAGAATGCAGATTAAAGCTTGAATCAGATGTGAAAAAAGTGGGTGAAGTAAAAATATATGGTGATGGAGTTTGTAAAAGTAAACTAATCTTGCACGGTGTTCCATAACATTGTTTTCTTTGTGCATTTTCATGAAAGTTGTTGAAATAAGAGGTAGAAATAGGGCATCTTATGTAAAAACAAAAATATTGAGGTTCACAAAATAATGCAAACCCTTGGCTTTCAAAATTTGTTGCCGAATTGGGTTCTAGTAAATAGATTTTATTTTATTTTATTGGCTTCCATAGGATGGAAAGACAGGTGGAGTAAATGAACACAGCATTGATGAATCAAAGAAAAAAGGGAGCTTTCAGTCAATTGGAGACTCATGTAAATTACCAAGGAATATCCAAAACATCATGCAGGTGTGCTACCCAGATTATTACAATATTTTGGAATATTTAAAATATTTCTATGAGTATATGCTATATTTCTGCATAAAATGCAAATTTTGCTTTAGCCTTTTTAAGAAAGTAACCAATGTTGTAGAAAGAGAAGAACCAACTGTACGGTGATGTTCCCCACATTTGAGCCTCAAAGTAACTGGCAGAGCCAGGTCTTTAGGCTCTTCCAGAAGGTCAGGAGGGTCAGATCCTTTAAATAATTATATACTGCAGGTTCAAGTAGTTGACTAGATAAAAACTGTTGTATCAATTAACTTATTGCTTCTGAAACAACATTAGTTATGCATATTATTCCTAGTCCTTGAGAATTTTGAGATATGAGCTCAAGTAGACAGACACTGAAGAACTTTTAAAAACTCATTTTAAAAAAGTCAACAGTGGTTAGCTTCATATATTATGCTGAGCCTTAATCTGGTTTGTTTTGCTTTGACTTATTACTGTATGAACTCGGTAATAGCCTATATTAGGACTTGACTTATCTTGTAGAGTAAGAGCAGCAAAATGGTTTTGCTTTTCTATCTACGGTAGCTGGCCAGTGGCCCTCTTGGCTGGTCAGCTTCTTCCTAGATAAGGAAGAGCCTAAGAACTGAGTCATTGTGAGGGCTGTTTTAGGCTTCTAACAGATAAAGTGGCTCAGATTTGCTTGTTTGGATTTTTGGCAGGGGTGTGGACATTTAGATTGCACTAAAGGGGAATGTAATGGCAAAGAGTTTAGAAAGTCTTGATTTAAGCAATCTGAAAAGAGCCAAGTACTCTGTGCAATTAATTATATGCTCTTTCTCCTTGCTTGCCTTTTTCTGTCGTGTTAGGTAGCTAAGCCTGTGCACCAAACAGCTGCAGAGTTTTGCTCTACTTCTAGCCTTCCAAAGGATCCAATACTCAGAAGGGAAAAATTGCAAGATTTGATAACTCAGATTCAGGGGACTTACAACTTCATGCAGGTAGATTTATTGGTTAATATAATAGAATTGGAACTACTGGGAATTTATGATGAACCTGGAAAGATAGGAATATAAGGGAAGAATGACTTCAGTAACAAACCTTTGAGGCCTTATCTATCTGTGAATACATCAAATATACAATAAGGCAGATTGTGGAAATTTTCCAACTCTCACAGATACTGGCCCTCCTGCAATGTCAATGACCTTGAAAAGGTGGATTATATTTTTTTTGCATTGTGAATTTTTGGCAGGATGTTACCTGGCCTATTTTAAAGTCAAGAGCAGGGAGAAATATCTCAATATGTTAAAATTTTGCTTATAAATTAGGATCCTACAAAATATAGTGGCAGTAGTCAGCTTTATGGCCATAAAAACAATACATGCAATGGACATTAATTAATCTTAAATTTTATGTAATATTTACCAATTTATTTTGTGAAACTAATGCTACGCGTTTAGATTATATTTGTATTTTGCTGCTGGGGTCTTTTAGTTGTGTATATAAATATATACATACACACATGTATATTCAAAAGAGTAACACTTGTCTTTAAGGAATCGCTTCTGGATTTTGATAAACCTTCACAAAGTGCTGGCTGTTCATCACAAACCTCTTCTGTTGATTCTTCTGGTAATTCTATTTAATACATCTAAATAAATAAAAATACATATAAGGAGGTAAAACAATAAAATAAGAAATAACAAAGAGTTGCTTAGTATTTATATTCTAATTTTAAATATTTGACTATGTTTATGGCAAACAAAGATATCTTATTTGACTAACTGACTTTTGGTGAATAAAAAGAGTTAACTTAATTTTGAATCTTTGTCCAAAATTTCTATTTCAACATTAATTGAAATGAAGAATGTATCAAAGCTGTATTTAAATTATATCAACATATTGAATAAATAATGTGTGTAAAAAATACTACAGTATTTTTTATTTAATGAAACATTTGGAGATATCTCTTAATTTTGATTTCAAATTAAAAGACTTTAAAACTCCATCCTTGTCCCAACTAGCTATTGAGATGCAAATCAGTCATGTTAAATATAAATATATCTGTCAGCCTTTTAAATCTAAAAATGGTAATACTGTATTACCTAATACAGGATTATCCAACTGCATGCTTTCTTAATTTATTTGAAATAGTTATAACCATATTCTTATTTTTTAGCTTCTAACGAACAACTTTCAAGCCAAAATGACTTCTCTGAACAATCAGTGCAGGTAAAATTGAAAGTTGTCATTTGTGAAGAAAGATGTCAACTTCTAAATATATTATTATATAGTTTATTTGATTCAAGATTTATTTCTACTTCTCTGTTGTGTGCCAGGGCTAAAATTACTGTTCTATGTCAGGGAAAAGTAATACTCCCTTGAAGGACAATAGGGGGAAAAACGTGCTCTATCTGGATCCTTGCCACAGGTAGTCCTCAACTTACAGCAGTTTAGTTGACCATTCAGAGTTACAGCGGCACTGAAAAAAGTGACTTATGACCGTTTTTCACACTTAAGACCATTGGAGCATCCCCATGGTCACATAAGACACTTGGCAGCTGACTCGTACTTAATGACAGTTGCAATGTCCCGGGGTCACATGATCCCCTTTTGCAACCTTCTGACAAGCAAAGTCAATGGGGAAGCCAGATTCACTTTACAATATGTTACTAACTTAACAACTGAAGTGATTCACTTATAAACTGTGGCAACAAAGATTGTAAAATGGAGCAAAACTCTTTTAAACAACTGTCTCGCCTAGCAACAGAAATTTTGGGCTCGATTGTGGTCATAAGTCGAGGACTAGCTGTATAACAACTAGTACCTCCAGCTTCTCCCTAGACCCAACTTCAGATACAGGGATTTGTATCTACCCATCAGCATAGCTGGGCATTTAGTCATTACCAAAGTCTCTTTATTATCTGTACTATCAGAGACAGTATGCCTGACTCCCAGTTGTTGGGAGAACGTGAGTAGAAAGATTACATTCCATTGTGTTTTATTTGTGGGCTTCAGTATAATGGCTATCAGAACACTATACTGAACTAAATCTGTCCTCGCTTAACAAATGTCTCACTTAGCAACTGAAACTTTGGATTCAATTGTGGCTGTAAGTCGAGGACTATCTGTATTTTCTCAGATTAAGATTACGGTTTGTCCTCCTGTGAAAAATTTCTAATCTTCTAAACAAGTCTGATTCCAAAAGAGGCCTGAATAAGTGGAATTCAGATTTTTCCCCCAAAAACACCTTTTCCTGTTTAATTCTATTTATAACATAGCACACCAGAGAGAAACTAAATTAGGCCTCCAGCATTCCATTGGGAAGATGGACAATTAGACATTTTTAAATTCTTCATTTAATTTAGTTATCAGGGATGGAATGTTTTCCATGATTAGGCAGAGTAAAAGTCCTTCTTTCCAAAAAAGTTGCCTTCAGTTATCCACCATCTTATGCATAATTGAGGATAACATTGACAGAGGAAGAAAGGATGGCTTGCATAACAGTGTTCCACAGGCAGCCAAGTTTATCCTTGTCTGGCCTTCTCACAGTGATAAAATATAAACCTATGCTGAAACCTAAGATCTTCAGTTATCATTGCTATTATGGTTCATTGCATAGTCAGCCAGATGTTCAAACTGGAATTGGCATTTTTATCCAGCTATCAAGTCCTTCCTAAGGACCTGGGATGGTCAGATATTGATTTATTATTATTATTAGACAAATTTATATAGCCGCCCAACTCACACATAGGTGATTCCAGGTGGCTTACAACATTTAATTTTTTTAAAAAAAATTCCATAGAATGTCTAAGTGAACATTTAATAATGAAGCAAATTTCATAATGTATTTCAAATTATACTTTTAAAGATCTCCTTTAATGGTGTTGTGTCAACTTTTATTGTCAGAGTGCTTCTCCCATGACCTTGCATGGATCAAACACTTCCTTAGTTTCTGATAACACGTTGTCTGGATCAGAAACAGAACTTCATTCACCACAAGTAAGACAACTTTACTAATTCCTCTCTTGTTTTTGACTCTCTTGATCCTAATTTATGTATTTCCCACCTTTAATCACAGACTACTTTTGCAGATTTCTTGGTGTGAGTTCTGCAAATTTCCTGTTTCCTGAATATGATCTGATTAGAGTTTCCAGAATTCCCAGCCCATATAATTAAAGAAGGCGGGGTGGGGGGGGGCGTGTTTCTAAGAGAAGTAAATGAAAATCCTTTTTGTGGTTCTTTTTGTCCTTAAAGGAGAAGCCCTCAGAGTATCTTATCATCTGTAATAAAAAAACAACAACAGTTCACTAAACCAAACAGAACTCTTGTCTTTTTTCTCATTCTTTGCTTTTTTTTCCATTATAAAATGTTCTTACTAGAAGTAGAACTAAATAGGATTGCTATTGTATTATTCAATGAATGGTTGATTAAGAAGCTTAGCTATTTACTAATTTGATCAGATACTGTGAGGATGCTGTGATGGTCATAAGTGTCAGGTATATTAGTTGTAAGTCAATTTTTTCAGTGCTGTTGTAACTTCACTGAACAAATGGTTGTAAGTCGAGGACTACTTGTGACCTTCGTGTAACATAACTCGAAGAAATTACTGAGCAGTTTATGTCATAAAAGACCATAGTTATTCAGCTTAAAAACAATATATTAAGAATAGGAATTGAGTAAAAAAAATCTGCTCTTTTTTGCTATTTTTACTTTTACATACCTTTGTTTCAGAGAATCCTTCCAAATATTTATAGTAACGTAGGTTATTAAAGATAAATATAACTGTTGGCTTGCGGAAACTGCTGATGTTTGATAATTTTAAATTTAACAACCTAAGTTGTTTGTTGATAGAATATCTGTTTCATTATGGTGCTTCTCTTCAAGGTTCCTACTCCAGTTTCAAGTGAATCACAGATACCACTGACACCCTCAAGAACTAGCGGGTCACCAGTACATCAGGGGAAAGTTTTCCAGTCTCCTCCATCAAGTAGCAGTGCTGTTAATGTAAAAGCACCTCCTTTTCAGGCTATGCAGACTGTAAGTACAATATAATTAGATGTTGGACAACACAACAAGATATTGGTCAAAAATTTTGGTTTTGGTAGCTTCTGTACAAAGAACAGATGGCTTTCATATAAGATATAGGACAACAAAACCACATTTTGTTGAATAGACGTTTCAGATAATCTTAGCTTAACAGCCATTCAAAGTTATGATGGCTCCCCTCAAAAGATACTTTGGACTTGGTTCCAGTGTTCTGATGATTGTGTACACACACACTGCAGTCATGTGATTGCCTTTTGCATGCTTAGCAACTGGGTTGCATTTATAGCCATTTGCAGCATCTTGCAGTCACATGACTGATTTTTGGCAAAAAAAATATTTGCAGTTTCAGTTATTCCAATTTCTGGCAAAAACCACTGGTTGGGTATAATGGATTTGTTTAATGACCATATTCATTTAAATAACTGCCAGAAGAAAGGTAAAATCAGTCACGGTTGTGTGGTAAACTGCTTTAATGACTGCTGCAATGTACAACCATAATTCTGAGCTAAATTATGATCATAAGTCAGGAACTACCTGTAATCTTATTTCTCACAATGTTTCATTTCCGAAATTAGAACTTTAGTAAATTAAAAGTCCCAGCATATAACCCTAGATGAAATTAATCAAACATTGCAGAGAAAAAAGTGTGCAAGTTAGACAGGAGATTTCCTGGAAGTTATAGAATCTCTTCTTCATTTCTGCAATGTAAATTATTAACATTTCAGTTTCCCCCAATGAATGATATCTCATTTTGATCTGGGGCACTACAAGCTGCTGCTTGGGGTTTATATGAGGCTGATATAGTTCATAACATTATGTCTCTTGTAGGTGTTCAAAGTGAATGCACCTTTGCCACCTCGGAGGGAGCAGGATGCGAAAGAGAATTCTCTGCATTCTACGGGATACAGTCAGAATTTTTCAACAGCAAGCACACAGACGCCACCTCCGTGTAAATTACCTTCTGCTCAAAATGCAGAACAAATAACTTTTTCACAAGAGTCCCTTTCAAATGGTAAGAAGAATTTCAGTGTAAATCAGTAACTGAAGCGATGAGGCAAGAGATGGCCATGATTCTAAATTCATTTTGAACATTCTATAATATTTAACACACGTTACTTTAAAAATGACAGAAATATTTGGTTTTTTAGTTCTACTAGAAAACTTTTTACTCATGGAGAAGATGGTGCAGTCTCATGTAACCAGAATGAACATTAAGTTTTAAGCTGGCCGTATGTTTTATACCCCAATCCTGGAAAGTCCCATGATCATCTAAGAAGAATATATGTCATAAAAAGAAAAGTAATTGTAAAGGCAAATGCATTCTAATAATAAGTCAAGAGTAAACATAACAGCCATTGGAAATTGGAAGCATTTCTATTACAGAACTTTAATTGCTTTAATTTGATTTTACTTCTTGAAGGAGGTTTATTTCTCTCTGAGTCATCCAACCTGGCCTGACCGTCATGATATTTTCAGTCCTTCCTTCTGTCCTCCCAATTCCACCTACCTCTAAAAAGCTAGAAAATATTCAGCTTCCTCCTCATTCTTCCCTGTAATCTCACTTATACTTTCCGTGGGAGTATAATTGGAGACATGTCAAAGCTTTGCCTTTTATTTTATTTTTATTTTATTTTAATTCCATTTATATCCCGCCCTTCTCCGAAGACTCAGGGCGGCTTACAAGCTTAGCAGTAGCCTTCATTCTATGTATATGCCTGCTTATTAGGGCTTTCCCCCCGCCCAAGCGGCATTTTTACAAAGTCAGCTTATTGCCCCCAACAATCTGGGTCCTCATTTTACCTACCTGGGAAGGATGGAAGGCTGAGTCAACCTTGAGCCTGGTGGGACTCGAACCTGCACTAATTGCAGGCAGCTGGTGTTACTTAAGGAGGCATTAGCCCACTGCTCCACCAAGGCTCTTTTCCGCCTAACAGTCTCCAATGCATTCCAATGAGAGGATTTGATTTCATCTGCTATGATTGTATGGGCAAGGAGAGAGATTAGTATCTTTGTTGCAAAGCTATAAAATTGTCCATTTTCTGCATTCCGTTAATTGGGAACCTGTAGTAGAATATTCTCTTTTTGGAGGTAAATGGACAGCTTTTGCCTGTTTACAAATTATTTTTAGGTCCTGGATACTTCAATCAGATGATCTCTGTGGGAGATAAGCAAAGGAGATGCCCACTTCTGAGATGAACGTTGTTTTTGAGTACCTTGTAGTCCTCTCTATGGTGGGAAAATAGAATGTTGAATTAATTCCTTCTGTAACAAAGAGAGAGTGGATCAAACCCTTTTTGATGCAAATGAATGGCAGGAAAACTTAAAATTGCCAAGTTTTGATTTTTCGATGTCTTATGTCCCATCAACAGTTCATAAATCTTAATCTACTGGTTTCTTTTGTAGCCGGAAGTGTTAAGTACATTTAAACTCATCATTGTCTGTCTTACCATTGACAAGCCTCCAGACTGGCTAGTTTATGTTAATTCCAACTACTTAAAAGGTAAAGGTTCCCCCGCACATGTGTGGTAGTCGTTTCCGACTCTAGGGGCCGGTGCTCATCTCCGTTTCAAAGCCGAAGAGCCAGCGCTTGTCCAAGGACGTCTCCGTGGTCATGTGGCCGGCATGACTAGACGCCAAAGGTGCACGGAGCGCTGTTACCTTCCCACCGTAGTGGTCCCTGTTTCTCTACTTGCATTTTTACGTGCTTTCGAACTGCTAGGTTGGCAGAAGCTGGGACGATTAACAGGCGCTCACTCTGTTACGCGGCACTCGGGATTCGACCCGCCAAACTGCTGACCTTCTGATCGACAGGCTCAGCGTCCTGACCCACTGAGCCCCCGCGTCCCTTTCCAACTACTTAATGAAGTTTTAAATTCAACAAATTTGTTTATTTTTAAACAATTATTAACAGTAACAAGGTATTGTTAATACCGTGTGTTACAAGCAGAGTGCAATTAATAAAGATGAGTAATCACATCCTTTTGCTTTGTAGTAGTTTACAGGAATATGTAAGACGTCTACTTCTTATCTTAAGCAGGTACTTGCCAGGCTGAGGGAGCTGTTCCTGTCAGCAATGGTACCCTCACTTTTTATGCAGCACAGACAGCCACTTTCCCTAGACCATCTCAGCCTTTTATTGCAAACCGTGGATCTATCAGAGGTTCTCTCAGGGGTGTAAGATCAGTGGCCAATTCTTATCGCTCTCCTGGTGGATATAAAGGTAAGATCTAGTTTTATGAAAAGGCTGGTGTATGTTATGATGCAGACCTATTTCTATTGCCATTCCAAAGTGAATCCTGAAAGAGTGATAATTAATTGTAGTTCAGATTCTATGGAATTACTCTGTAGTGTCTGGAATACAAGTCTTATTGGAACAAGAATCATACCATTCTGAATAGCATGCCAAGGACACACTGCAGAAGGGGCAGGATGATATATAGACGTAAATTACATTACACATAAGTACTGCTTCACCACAGTTATTTGGCAGTTAAGAGTGACTGTCTCCTCATGCATCTGCACTGATGCTCAGATTTAAAATAGTTCAGTAAATGTGCGAGTAACAAATCATTCTCCCACGCACTAATGTTCTCATACATATATGAGAATCTCAAAGGTAGAGGAGGTAGGGATGGTTTGGAATTCCTTGCTGACAAGCAATAGTTATGGTGGAATATTGGAGCTGCAACATAATAGGCTGCAGATTATGCATCTCTGTAGATCTGAATTCACTGGGTGTAATCCAAGTGACAGAGATTCTTAGTGATGGACCTAGTCTTACCTCCCAGAAGTATGGGTGTCTCCAAACCTTGCTTAGAAGTCTGTACTATTCCAGTAAGCTTTGGCCTGTACATATGGTCCTTGTTTGGCAACCACCTTTTTAGCAATTGTTTCAACTTACAATGGTTGAACTTACAAGAGTCTCCCTTGGTGTCAAGTCCAAGCTAAAGGATGACACAGCAAAATCCAATCCTTTATTTGTTTGCACTTAATGGACAAAACTAAAACAATAACCTTCTAATCTACTAGATGTATCCTGAAAAATTCTAGGGTGCAACTGCCCTTGAACCTTCCTCCTGCCCCAGTGCAGCTCAGGATTGCACAGTCGCTTAATTTGGGCCTCTGTTTGGGGAAAGCTCTGTGTTGCCAAACTCCTTCCCCCCTCCAGGTGCACATTCCATCACAACTGATAATTTTGAGAGTATTTATCTTTCTGTCTGTCTGTCTGATTCATCAATCTTCCAACCATCTATCACCTGTCTATCATATCTCTCTCTCCCTCCCAATCTCTCTTTTTCTCTCTATTGTATATGGCCACCCATTTCAGAAGAAGGATACAGCAGACAAAAGGTATAAGATACCTGGATTCTTGTGTGCTGTTTTATACTACAAAGAATATTTGAATTATCAATTTAATCATATAAAAAGGATCTAGTCTAATGTGCTGAAATACCAAAGTGAAATGCAAATGATGCTGGTTGCTAAAGAGCATGTTAGACGTTGACTTCCCTTTCCTTGGAAGGGGGGTTGCATATCTTTTTACACATGGTACTACATAAAGGTAGTTAAAGTTACTGAATATTCAAAATTCTGGTCACTTCCTCTTGGACAACGAATTGGGTCTGTTCTTTTTTATGACACAAGGTGTACGGTGTTACAGTCCACTAATATATAAGTGGCGAAAGGCACATTTTTAGTATTTAATGGAAATATGAAGTGTTTCACACCAAACAACACTTTATTCCAGCAGGTTTTGAAGCTTACAGAGGATCATCTTCAATTCCTAATGGAACCTATAGCCAATTACAACTTCCTGGCAGAGATTACTCTTCAGTGCAGTATTCCCAGAGGGTAATGACTTGACAAGCTTTGTTGAGACCAGATATGCTTTAGAATGGTTTGGCATCCTCTGTTCTGTGCAAAAGTCAAAATCAAGCATTCACTTGACATAAGGGATGCTTTATAAAACCTGATAGCATGCTGTGGCTAGTAATTTAGTATAACTTAATAGTAAGTGCTACCTTAGAGCAAATAAATTGAGTGTAAATAATGGATTATATATCATAGTTCATACCTGTTTTGTATATTTTGTATCCTATTGATGAATTTTAATTTTGGGTTTATATCTCTGAAATTTGTTCACTTTGCTTATTTGATATCAGTCTTTCTTATGAATAATACATTTGAAAATAACCATCAATTAAGTATGCTGGAAAATTAGAACCAGAATTGGCTGTAGTTTTAACATTTACAGGCATATGATATTATATCCTAATTAAACTAGTGCTAATCAAGGATATTGGACTGCAGATATTTGCCAGGTAGCAGCAAACGTTTGATGTAGGACGTAGCACAGTTCCCTCCCACTCTACTATCTCACTAATCGTAACAAAAAATTCAAGTGACTGTAAGAACGTTGTTGCCCTTTAGTAAATTGAGGCAAATGTTTATGTTCTAGGATATGAATTACCAACCAAACTATAAGCGAGGAGGCATTAATAGTGGTCGAACTAATTCAAGAGGTAAGTTTACTTTTAACATTTTAAAATGGAAGTCTCTCTTAAGTGACACTGCAGTGCTCAGGTTGCATGATTACACTATGATTAACCATTCCAGCACACTATGGATTATGTGTATTGTTGCCTAAACAGTCACGTTCAGACTCCATGTTCTTAGGCACTTTGCCTGATACATGCCTGGAAAGGAATCTGAGGCTGCTTTTCAAGGAACCCATTCAGTGCTGTTAACAATATACAGTACTTCCATACTTAAGTGCTAATTTTGAAGAGTTAATAACTGCTGGGAATTAAAAACTTTTGCAAAGGCTCTTTTCATTAGAGCAGGGAGAAAAATGTCCATCCCCACCTTTTCCTCAACAAGGATGCCTGATGTTCTTAACTTTCTACTCTTCTCTTCCTCTGAACACTTACTGTCTAGAACATGTACAGTTTGCTCTATGCCTGGAACAAATGGAGCAATTTTACTCAGTGTTTGAATGCAAACATTTTAAAGTAGCCACTTGGATTCAGACAACTAGAAATAGGCTGTTCCATGCACAGAACATTTTATTTATTTATATTTATTTATATTTAAATTTATATACTGCCCTATTCCCGTAGGACTCAGGGCGGTTTACAGGGAAAATTAAAAGTTAAAATACATCATATACAATTAAAAATGATTAAAACTAAGATTAAATTAATCCCTGAACTTAACTAAAACCCCATTAATTAAAAATTAAAACCCCTCAGTCTGGGCCAGACAACTCAAAAAACCAAGTTTTCAAGTCCCTACGAAATGAGCGAAGGTCGGGGGCGGTCCTAAGCTCCGTGGGAAGCTGGTTCCAAAGGGCCGGCGCGCCACAGAGAACACCCTTCCCCTGGGGATAACCCGCCGGCATTCCTTAACCGGAGGTACCCTAAGAAGGCCCTCCCTGTGGGAGCGCACAGGACGATGGGAAGTTGATGCCGGCAGCATCATAGTATTGGGCAAAGTGTAAAAGAATAATTTTTTTTCAGGCTATTGAAGAAAATATTTGATTCCAGTTTAGCCATATCAGCTTTATATAAAGTATAAAATCCTTAAAAGTTTCTGTGTTTTAGGTTACAGGCAAGAAAGCAGACAGGAAGAAAACTGCTCAGCAGGTAGCACTCGAGGTAGAACACGTGGTAAAAAATACTTCAGAAGAAGGGAATTGAGAAAAAATGAGAAAAATGAGAAAGAAGCAGAGTCTGAAAATAATCTTGTAGTTGCCAAAATGCACCAGTTCAGTTAGTACCGATTAACAATATAGTTGACAGATTGGTAACTTGGTTTTCTACACTAAATAAAAACATATTTTTAAAGAAGCGTCTTTTCTTGGAAGTAAGAGCAATGCATCCTTGCAAAATGTATTTCCTATTGAATAATATAATATTGAAGCAGGTATGGTTATTCGGGTGAGTAAGCAGCCACTATACATTCATGATAAAATATAAATACATATAAGATTAAAATTCTATTAATGGGTTTTTAGGCATTCTGTTATGTAAGTCAATGGGGTGTAGTAATTTGGACTAAACAGTTTAGTTTTTGTTTTTATGGTCAGAAGCTGTGAGAATTTTGCTTTAATCTGAACATCATATAGCATGAAGTAGTTCTGGAAATCAAATTATTATAATTCATAATATCCTTACTGTCTCCAACCTGGTATCCTCCAAGTATGTTTTGGATGGTAACTTTCAGAATTCCCCAAACACTTACAGGGCAACAGTTTGGGGAAAATAATATAGTTTTAATAACTATGCAAAAATTTCTTAACAGTAAATTTATATTTCTCACCATGATATTAAAGATACTGCAGATGTCTCTGGTGTCTAAGATAGATTTAAATTATTTCAACCCTGAACTCATTGCAGGTGTGTGTTCAATGCATATATCACCTCTACTCAACTTTTAGAGGGTGAAGGATGAAAAACCTGTTTCTAGCTTAAACTTGCTGGATTGGAGCATGGTAAATTGAGTTGTTTTTAATGAAATAATACCAATCTGAGAGCCTGGATCTGCAAGGGATTAAAGTAACAAATCTGAACAAATACTGGGGCAAAGAAGCATGGTCAAAATTGGAAGTCAGAGAAAAAAAACCCTGGTAAAGTATGGGATATTCTCAAGTCATGGTTATACTTGTTAATTAACTGTTGAAGCCAAAGGTAACACAGTACTATGTCTATTAGCCTTAAAAACCCTACATAAATTATTTGTGAAACCATATGTCCTCTTTTCAGAATTTGAAGAACAAATTTCTAAAAACTAGGAACAAACCAGTAACTGGCACTTGTCTAGATCAGCCTTCTCATATATGATGCCATCCATATTATGACTGTGGCTAATATGGGGAATTGTAGCTCCAACAGAATTGGAAATGCTCAGCTGGGGAAGGCTGATCTACTGTATAAATATTGGCAAACTGAACTTTGAAAACTTCTAAAAATGGATTTCTTAATAGTTACATCAGAACTAACAATTGCTCATGATCTCTAACAGCAGGATGGAACGATTCTTCTCAGGTGAGCAGTCCAGAACGTGACAGTGAGATGTTTAACAGTGGGGACACTGGGCAGGGTGATTCCCGCAGCATCACTCCTGTTGATATGCCTGTGACAAGCCAAGCAGCCACCATACTACCTGTACACATCTATCCCCTCCCACAGCAGATGAGAGTTGCCTTTTCTGCTGCTAGAACTTCTAACTTGGCTCCTGGAACTTTAGATCAACCCATCGTGTTTGACCTCTTGTTAAACAATCTTGGCGAAACCTTTGATATACAACTTGGTAGGTTCAATTGTCCTGTTAATGGTACTTATGTATTCATATTCCATATGCTGAAGCTAGCTGTCAATGTACCATTGTATGTGAACCTCATGAAAAATGAAGAGGTTCTAGTCTCTGCATATGCCAATGATGGTGCTCCAGATCACGAGACTGCAAGCAACCATGCAGTCCTCCAGCTCTTTCAAGGAGACCAGATTTGGCTACGTCTTCATAGAGGAGCTATTTACGGAAGTAGTTGGAAATATTCTACCTTCTCAGGATATCTCCTGTATCAAGACTGAACATTGAGCTGCTGCAACGGTTTGGTGAAGGAAGGTGAAAACTGGTGGGCTATTTTCACACTGCATACTGAATACTTAAAACACACCATTCTAAAGTGGGATATATGGTGATCTGTCTTGCAAAGAGTTGAAGTTGGATCAGCACTGATGTGGCACTTTATCAGTTGTGATGTAGCCTTGATAGTAAAGCTCTGAATGTTATGTTTGCACTTACTCTTAAAACTGTAATTTATCAGCTTACTACGCTACTCAAGTTTGCCTCAAGTCTAGGTTATTCGCAACGCCTTGTGCCTAAATAAAAAAAAATATGCCTTAGTATCAATGTTTGTGCTACTGTAATAACTGGGTCATATTATCACCCCATTAATTTTCTGGAGGGCTGTGAAGACTTGGCTTGTTCATCCAGGCAAGATGCTAGGATAGAACTGAACAAATACAAGTGTGAATTTAGAGTTAGTGGGATGGTGCTGTAATTGAGCTATGTGGTGGTGAGGTTCAGTTGACCAGATTTCATTGTTTTTATTAAACGTTATTTTGAGCTGCCTTAGGGTTATCACTATAAGATAGGTGGCCATATAAGTTCATGAATAAATAAGATTCCACTGGAGAAAGAAAACATCCACACACAGTTATGAAGTATGTTCCTTGTATGTGAAAAGTTGCGGATTCAATCCCACAAATCTGGTAGAAGAAATAGTTGATGATGAGTTCCCTGGAGAATTACTACTACTAAAAATTAGACAGATCATTCCCCAATCTGTAACACAACATTATACATCATTTTTATTTTTTAAATGTTGAAAGCAAGTGGAATATTTGAGACGTAAGATTCATTTCCTGTTTATGTAATTATGTACAATTTGAGTTCTCAACACAGCAGCCGCAGGAACCTCTCTCGATTCCCAGGATTGGGAAACTAGCACCCACCATAGCAAAACACCAGCTGTAAGCATCACCGTTTCTAAAACTGCTTCTGGCCTTGTATTTACCTGGCAATAGTTCAATGCTTAAGAGCTATACTTTCCTGCCTGGGGAAAAAAAGGTAAGGTGGCAGAAATTGGGCAAGTCATCATGTACAGTAAATGGGCACTGTGACTGGCCATACCAATCATGGTGTAAGAACATTAGATGTTTCTCAAGTTCTAAATGTGTCCCTAAGCCCCAAAAGTTGAAAATCCTGACTTTGTATTATAGTCACTGTCCCTACCAGTTTTGATGTGAATGCTGCAGCAGAAAAATAACCCTACAGGTAATTATGTAAATGGGGAGATGATAAACCTCTACACAAGCAGGATTGTTACATCTTATTAACCACTAGTATTGTTGGTCGCTTTGCTTCAGATTTTACACCTTTGTTATAAAACTCTTGTGTTGTTGGAAATGAGTGGCTATGTCACTCAAGGTGTTTACTAGGAACTGGTTGCCCTTGGACCTCTGTTGCCCTTGGACATCACTGTTGGACCTCTGTTGCCCTTGGACATCACTGTGGAAGCACTCTGGAGATAGTCACAATTGAGGACTTTATTTGAAACTACCTGAACAGCAGATTGGAAGAATACCCGTAAGCAGAGATGGTAAATTCTCCTCTGCGTTCTCCATTCAAGTTGCCTCTACAACTTTGGTTCTGTTTTATTTTACATTCCTGGTATTGGTGTACAAGAACAACTACTAAACATCTAAAAAGTGCCTCTCTCTTTTTTAAAGTTCCCAATTTGACTCAGCATTTTATAAATTCTAAAAGGCCCTCCTATTTTTCCAAATGACAATTATGTTAACTAAACTATTTGTGAAGCTTTTATCACAACCTCTAGCCTTTTCTCTCTCTCCATCAAAGGATTCAGTTGGCTTATGTCCTGAAGGCAGCTCCAGATCTTTTTGTGAATGTGTGTGGTATTGAAAAGCTTGCAAACATCTCAGTATGGTGAGGTAATAAAGCATTTTAAACTTGCTTTTTTGTTACCCTTTTTAAAAACAATGAACAGGTTAACAAATATTAAAGCTATGCTTGTGTGACAAAGTAAAAATACACATTTGAAACTTGCCTATTTACTATACAGATTTTTAAATGGTGTTTTTTTTGTACAGTAACTTTCTTGCAAACAGTTTTCAGTTATTAGTAATCCTATTGATAAAGTCTTACTGTTGTGGATTGTTTCATTGGCAACAAACAAATCTACAAAAGTTATTCCTGAGTTATCCACAAAAGTTATTCCTGAATTGTAGCTGTATGGAAATGTATTTGGCCCCTTTTGGATGTTCTGAATATTTGCTTTCCTTTGCAATTGAATATGATCAGAGCTTCAAGTGGATCCATCTGAAAGTGAATGAAGAAATATAAAAGTTAAGTACTTGTTTCATTTACTTCCCAAAGTCATCCAATCTGCAGCCAAACTTGTTGCATCACATTTAACTGCAATAACTTAATAAATAGTTCCTATAATTGGAGATCAACCTCACATTGCTATGTAGGAATTTTGGCCAATTCCTCCATGGTGTATTGTTTTAATTCAGTAGCTTTTGGAGGTTTTCCAGTGGAACTTCCACAGTTCAATGACATTTAGGCCTGAGTTTTGATTTAGCAACTCAAGAACACTGAGTTTGTTTTTCTTTATCCATTCTCTTGCAGATTTGCTTATGTTTGGGATTGTTCTGTTGCTGCATGACCACTTCACCTCAACTTTAGATGTCAAGAAAGATGGCCTGATACTGTTCTGAGGAATTATTAAAAGTAGAATTCATACTTTGTTTATTCAATGATACCAAGTCATCCAGAGGTTGAAGCAGCAAAGTATCTCCAAATTATGGCACTACCCATTTCTATGTTTGATCATTGGTATGAGGTTCTTATTGTGGAATGCAGTGTTTTGGCTTCTACCATTCCTAATTGAACTTGTGTAACTTGAAAGGTTCCACCTTTTGATTTATTTGTCCACAGAACATTTCTCAAGGAGGCTGGAGATTCATCCAGCTGTTTGACTAAATTTGAATATCTATGGCTTTCTTGCTACTCTGTTTTGTACAGTGCTTTTCTAATGGTACAGTCAAAATTTGCCCAGATCCTTGGATTACATTCTAGGTTTTTTTGTGACTTCCTAGCCAGTTCTGTTCTATACTCTGATGTGATGAGAGCCACTTTTTTTTAAATGTACAATTATTTCAATTGATCTTAGTTGCAAGGCTGTCTCTGGTGAAGCTTCAGAGGATTAGAATGGTTTTGTAGCCTTTTTCAGGCAAATGGGGATCAACAATATTTTACAGATGTCTTCAAAAATTTATTCTGAGCTGAGAGAGATGTGCCTTGGAATTTTTGTGGTGTGAACATTAGAGATCATTAGCCATAATTATGCCCTTTATTTGATGGCATGATTTTCTCATCCTGTAATACGTTGGTTGATCTGTTTATGAAATAAAGGAAACAAGCACTAAACATTGGTGTTCCTTTTTCATTTAGACCAGGGGTGTTAAATTGCCAGCCCGTCGGCCGTATGCATCATGTGGGCCGGATGCGTCACGCAGAAGCTGCACCCACCCCATTGCCGACTGGCAAAACAGTCCCGATACATCACACGATGTCATGTGACATCGTGAGTTTGACATGTCTGATTTAGACTATCAGTAGGATCTGTAGCTCTGATACAAGCTAAACTAAGTGAAATGTGATCTGAGCTAAAAAAATTGAGAACACCCAAAGGGATAAATATTTTTTTAACTGAATGATATGTGATGTGTGGACATAAAGAGGCTTCCTGATATCTACAGAATACTGGAAAAATTCAAACTCATGTCAGGGATATGTCACTGATCATGGTTGCTACATGTATGTGTAGATGCTGAATGCACTGGGACCTGGTATTTTATGCAGAACATACAGGTTTTTATGCAGATTTCAGTACTAGAATTAAATGCTGAAAAATGCTTAAAATCATTTCAATAAGTGTCTCATCGTGTTTATATTCAGTAGTAGGTAATATGAAAGCTGTGTATCTGTTACATAGCATATAAACAATTCAAGAATCTGTTGTTCCAATTTTCTAAAAGAATTTTGCATTTGTTTTGTTATATTCAGTAGTTTGGTAAGTTATTAATTTTATGTTTTTGAATATTAGCTACCCTCTGTTGTTTTCCATCAGCTGCAAACTAGCTAAGATATTCCTCCACCTCTTCAGGGAATGAATGAAAATGTTAAAAAGTGTGCTGGGCCAGCGTCCCACTTGATCCAGTATTACAACCCATTTCAATGAGTTACAGAGAACTCATAATGTTCAAGCCAACTGTGGCTTCTAACATACACCAGCCATTCAGCCAACGTAGAATAAACATATGGGATTTTTGGAACGAAGTGGATTTCCATTTAGCAAAATTACAAAACCCAGTAAAAAAAATGAAAAGTCTGATTATTGTTAATTGGAATAAACAAAATATGCGCATCCTCTGAACACACAGAGGGAGAAATTCCCAGGCAGGCTGATCTAGTTACTACTATATAAGAGGGATCCATAAGTAGTTTTTCTCCTTAAGCAGTTTTTGTTTCCTGCCCCCTTTTTCTAATCTGATAGAAATATACAGGTAGTCCTTGACTTACGACAACAGTTGAGCACAAAATGTCTGTTAGTAAGACATTTGTTTTGTCCCATTTTATGACCTTTCTTGCTATAGTTAAAATAATCACCACAGTTGATAAGTTAGTAACCCAGTTAAGTGAATCTGGCTTCCCCATTGATTTTGCTTGTCAAAAAGGTGATCACATGACCTTAGAACAGCAACAGTCATAAGTGAATCGCCAAGCAGCCGCATTTTGATCACATGATCAGGGGGCTGCTACAAAGGTCCTAAGTGTGAAAAACGGTCACAACTTTTTAAAGTGCGTTTATAACAACGGTCATTAAATGCACTGTTGTAAGTCGAGGATTAGCTACATAGGAAAAGACGAGAGAGAGAGAGAAAGCCTAAGCCTCCGGTCTCCGTGCGGGAAACTAGGGTCCTTACCGCAGCGAGCAGTTCGCGCGCCGTTTCTTTCCGTACAGCAATATGGCACCCAACGTACCGGCGCCGCGAGAACGGCGAACGGGGGTGGGGAGGCGGGTGGCGCGCTGAAGCCGCAAAGTATCGTCTTCGCGACAGTTTGGTTGTCGTAAACCGGTGAATGGCTGCTGTGTAGCCAAAGGGGGAAGGAGGGAGCCGGCGATCGTGTGCGGCGGCCGCTCTCCTTCCCGTCGAGGCTCTGAGAGACCATGGATCCCAACAGAATTATCCAGGCGCTCAAGGGCACCATCGACCCCAAGCTGCGCCTCGCGGCCGAGAATGAGCTCAACCAGGTAAGTAGTTCGCGATGGGCTTGGGCCTCGGCCGGGGAAGGGGCGCCCTTCGCGCCCGAGGATCTCTGACGAGGTCGGCCGCCCCCTTCCCGTCCGGCCGCCTCGTTCCCTTCCGACGGAGCGCCTGTCATCATCGCTTCTCGCAGAAGCCTCGAAGGAGAAAGCCCGCGTTATTCCCGAACTACAGCCGTACGTTAACACTCAGGCGGTTGTGTGAATCCAGCCCGCGAGGTTTAGTTTAGGGTTCCGTGTTTCAGGCGCGTCCAGAACGTGCGCTTGTTCTTGCCGCTTTGAGGCTAGGTAATGTGGTGCAAAGTGCACAAAGGACGCTACGTTGAAGAAATAAAGGAGGCACCAGATGAGAAAAAGAGAAAATATGCATAGCTAAATCTGATTCACCCCCACACTTTCTTCATGCCTCCCTCCTACGTTGCCGTTTGTTTTTTAAACTTTTTTAGGTTTCACATTTTCGGGATTTTATCTGCTTCATCTATCGCAGCTTTCTTTTTTTCTTCCTTAATATATTTATTCGGCAGTTCCATCAGGATTCATCTCTTTTCTGTAACCGCCTCATATGATATTAGTCAGGCATTCCTGTATTCATTTCTCATTTATTCAGTGCCCATTTATGTAGGATTTACTCATTTTGACAGATACACTTCTTCCTGCTCCCACTGCATTTCCATTATATTCAGGCTTTGTTTCCACTGATTACCCAACTCCCATTACTGCAGGGGTCTTCAAACTTGGCCCTTTTATGACTTGTGGACTTCAATTCCCAGAATTCCTCAGCCAGCATGCCTGGCTGAGGAATTCTGGGAGTTGAAGTCCACAAATCATAAAAGGGCCAAGTTTGAAGACCCCTGCATTACTGTATAAGAAAATGGATAGAGACAAGCTGTTTTGTTTTGTTTTTAACATTCCTCACAGCAGATTACATAGTAATCTTTCTGCCACAGTTTAAACGTCCTAAAATTTCTCAAACCATTCCCAGTTCTGTTAAACATTCTACCAAGATACACAATTGCATGTGTTTACTCTAGCTTATTGCTGTTTGTGTTGCAGTCATTCATTTTCTGTTTTCTAAAACCTTTGTCTTTCAACTACTAGTACATAGCTCCATATTGCAGCATGCAATCTGTGATTTGCTGTAAGTCATTCATGTTCTTAGCGAACATCTTGGTATGGTCTGTTTACAAAATTATACAGGTATCTCTTACATCTTGAACTATCATCATCATCATCGTCGTCGTCATCATCCTAGCCATTCTCTATCCACGGCAAGATGAAGGCCTCTTCCACATATTTCCCACCAGTAAGGTCTTGATCTTTCCTTTGCCAGTTGGGCCCACAATACTTGCTGATGTCATCACTCCCTCTTCTTTTAGGTCTCTTTTGTGAACGCTTTTTATCAAATGGAATCCATTCTATGACTGTCTTAGTCCAGCTGCCATCACTTTTTCTTGCTATGTGACCAGCCTATTCCCATTTCAATTCTTTTACCCTTTTGATGGCATCATATATATTTTCATTTGTCTCTAATCCATGTGCGGGTCTTTCTATCTTGTCTTGTGGTGTCCACCATGTATCTTTCCATGGCTCTTTGCATCAGTTGTAGCTTTTGTGTATTGCGAGGTTTGTGTCCATGTTTCACTGGGATATGTTAGAACCACTATCTTGATCTATAAAAACATTAACCAACCAAGGGGACATCGTCCGGCGGATAACACCCAGGGGGAGGGCCTTCTCAGTGGGTGCACCTGCCCTTTGGAACCAGCTGCCCGTGGAGCTTAGGACTGTCCCCGACCTTCGATCATTTCGCCGAGACCTGAAGACCTGGCTCTTCGAGCTTTCCGGCCCAGGCTGAGTTTTAATTGGGGTTTTAACTGAGGTTTTATATGTTTTATATTTTTTCAGGGATTTAGTTTAATCTTTTTAATTGTTCTTAATTTTTGTGTTGACGTTTTATATGCCCTGTAAACCGCCCTGAGTCCTACGGGAAAGGGCGGTATATAAATTCAATAAAATTCAAAAATTCAAAATCCATCCTTGTCTTTATCTCTGCTTAGAGCCGAACCATCCACTAATCATTTCATTTATTTTCAGGAATTACATTATTTTCATGATACATACATTACGTTCAACAAATCTTCATGTCTATATTCATGCAAAACATTCCATAATTCGAACCTGTTTACCTTATCATCAAGTTATTTCCCTCACATTTATATATATGGCCTGCTAAAAAACAAAAGCTTAACCTGTATTTCCCATTTTTTTTCCACTGATATTTCTTGGGGACTTTCAGTCAGAATTTTGCAAAGTTATTTCCAGGCATACTTAACAAACTAATTATGTGATAGTTTTGCATTTATTCTTGTTACCTTTGTCTTTGCACTGTATAAGGGAACTGTAACATTATCCTTTCTGTTGTCAGATATAGCTGCCCCACATGCACATCAAATATCACATAGCTACTTCATAAGCTGAGCACACCCATAGTTTAATATTTCACCTGTTAAATTTCTCCAGCCTTACAATGATTCAACTTTGTCATAGCGTTTACAATTTCCTTCTTATTTTTTCTTGGACACAAATATTTTTAGTTCTATACTCTACTCTTTGACACAGGGTCCCAATCCCTGGGCCACAGACTGTCACTGGTCCGTGGCCTTCCAGGAACTGGTCCACGCAAGTAAGCAAAGCCACATCCATGCATGCACTAGATCCAGGCAGCCTGTGACACCACATTCCCTGGACTGTGGGAAAACTGCCCTCTATGGGACCAATCCTTGGTGCCCAAAAGTTTAGGGGCCACTGCTTTGATACATTTGTATAATTTGCAGCCAGTTCTGAAGTATAACAACTATCACCCATTTATAGGTTCCTCATTTCATATGTAGTCGCAACAACCTAGAGGACAGCAATTCATGCAGTTCATAAAACAATATAAAATTTAGGTTTTTATATTAAACCTGCACCTTGTTTCTCCCACTTTTCCTGTCTAAAATTACTCCTTACTGTTCTTGAACTTTTAGATACTGAAGCCTCTCAGTTTTGCACCTTTTGATATTGATAGTTTTTGGTTTTCTTCTTTCTTTCTGGTTGCGCTTTGAAAACAGGGCTGCATTTATCCTCAGATGTTTGTGGTCCTGAATATTTAATGCTGTAGAAGCATTAAATTGATATAAAGGTGTGCTAGATATCTGCATGGACTGAAATGTGTCCTTTGTATGTTACAGCTCCAACTGTTTAGTTTTATCAATTAAATAATAAAATGCATTGTTTTAGACCCAAACCCACTTTTTCTTAAGTTTGGCCTCTTATTAAAATTGTGGTAACTTCTTTTCCATATGAAGTTGCTGATAACTTATTATGTGGCATATAAGCCCAGGGAGTAATATCTATACTTCTACGCTGACCTTGTCTCAGATCAAAATATCAGGCCTTGGTTGATTCCTGAATGACTCCAGGGCTCTACATTAGACTGGATTTTGTTTTAACCCTAAAAAAAGATAGTGGCCAGTCACTTTTCTATTGTTGTCATAAAAATTGCAGGGACACTGGCATGTTCATGAAGTCAGCAGGAGTCAAGGTTGACTCAAAGAAGATTGTAGTTTGTAGTCTGGGGTGCTGTCCAGGAGAACCTAGTGCTGATGCATTGGCACTTTTTTAAAGGTTTCCATTATGTATAATTTCATTTTGCAGAATAACTTATCATGAGGGCAATCTGAAGAATTAATTGAGTTGAACAGTTCCAAGAAATACCAGTCTCATTGTCTTCTGGGAAAACAAGGGCCTTGGTTAGACAATATGATATTCTAAACACAATGTGTTAAGTACCTTGCATCAAAAGACATCTGCCTATTTAGACTGTAATAAGATAAAGAATGAGATAGTAAAATATCCTCTACAATAAAATTGGTCTTCGGTCCCATAGGAATAAATTAAAACTGAAACTGAAATATAAAAGTTATTATTTGGTAATATATCGTTAGAAGTTCATTTTCCACTTAAAAATCACATCTCCGTATTGAACTTTAAGCTAAAATAACTTGGTTGACATAGTTAAATCATTTATAGATATAGAAGCCTGCAGATAGTAAATAATGTATTCCATTAATGCTATAAATTATATATTCAATTAACATATGAAGGCTAACATCCAAATTTTGGATGTTATACTATTCCACGTATAAGATCAGTGGTGGGATTCAGCCAGTTACCACCACTTCGGCAGAACCGGTAGCTAATTTTTTGTTGCCCAGGCCCAGAATGGACTTTGGAAACGGCATCCACACGGAGAACTGGTTGTTCACATATTTGAATCCCACCACTGTATAGGATTGTAGTGAAGGAGTGTTTCCAATTAGAATTAAATTCTTTGTCACATGATAGTATTTCTTGCTCATATATCACTTACCTGTACCTGATTTATTTATGCCATCTATTTGTTACATTCTTTCAAAAGTATATAATAATAAAATAGAAAACAAAGAAGAAAAAATAGAGTAAAAGTGGATGGTCTATTCTGTGAGAGACCTAGTAACATTTGAATTTGCTACTGATTGGGAAGCAGGAGACCCCTGAAACATAGGAGATTTTAATATTCTACAGTTCTGCATTTTAATATACTACATTTGTTTTCATTTAGAAAAAGTTAGCTTAGTTTGTACTTGCAAAAATCACTCATGGGCTGATTTTTATAATGTTAAAAAATATATTTTACTGAACGGTGGCAATCCAAAATTTCTGTTGGATGTCTTTGAGCCAAGATCATCTTTAGTGGCTTAGGATCTGAATACATAAAGTCAGCATAGATTTTCATGTTAACCCTTACATATACATAATTACATGCTGTCTAAAGTAAATAAGTGAAGACACACAAACTTTAAATCCATAGCAATTTTACGTTTATGACTCCCTCTGCCCCTCTCTGTGGTTATATGCATTTCAAAAGTGGCCTCTTGTGACCATCAAAGCAAAACTTTCAAAGGGGGGGACTTTGCAAAATTCATTTGGCTCAGTGTAGTTGTTTCCATGGCTTCCCAGATTGTTTGCACCTGATTGTAGAAAGCACATCTGGTGGATCAGCCAACAAAGTGAAACAGCTGTGCATTCAGCTCTGAGACATCTGTGTCCAACAGAAGATCTGATGACTATTCCTAAGCTCATCCTTCAAATGAGAAAAAAAAATGGACTGGAAATGGGGTGATCAGTGGGGATTTTAAGAGTGGGAATTATAATTGTTTGCTTCCTGGTAGCCCCTCTCTTTTGCTTCTTCCTTTATTAATGAACCAGCACCCCAGCCATGTGCCTCACCCACTAAACCATTTTGCTGCTGAATTTCAGTGGCACTATCTTGGGATGTATGAGGGCTACAGGGAGGGTTGGGTTGTTGATTCCTGTTGCATAAGATGAAAACAGATAAGGTCAAGTGAATGTTTTAGTATTAGGAGAGTTGTGGTTATTAACAGATTGGATATTAAATTCCTGGCCTGCTCCGGAGACCTCCACTGCAAAAGATAGCAGAATGGCTTCTTAATCTTAAAACCAAACAGTCTTTGTTGAGTCTAACTCAATTGTTTTTCAACAGGAGAGTGATGCTTAAGTCTCTGTTAATAACTGAAGTACCTAAGAGGGCTTGATACTGCTATCTATACTTTGCTGATTAACCTTTTATATCCTTTTCAGTCCTACAAGATAATAAACTTTGCGCCCAGTCTGCTACAAATCATTGTTTCTGATCAAGTGGAATTTCCAGTCAGGCAAGCAGGTAGGTGAAGTTCTGCAGCTTGCCTCCTATCTATCATCTTTAGAACTGAGTGGTTAGTCAACAAATTGAAACTATATATATATTTTTTTAAAAAACCACAATATATTTATTTAATTTATTTAATTCAGTCTATGCCGCCTGACTTCAAATGACTTCAGGCAGTTTTCAACGTACCAAACAGTATAAATAAGAAATCACCAACTAGAAAAGCAGAGGGGGAAAAAGAACAAGATGGGGGAACCCTGCAGAAACCCCAGAACATCCTACTTACATCTAACATCCAGCAGAGGGGGATGAAACCACCCTAGTCCAGGGCCTGGGAAAAGAACTAAGTGTTTATGGCTCTTTGGAAGGCCGACAGTATGGGAGCCATCTTGATCACAAGGGGTACCTCAGTCCGGTGCAAATGCAAATGCCATTCTTGGTTATTGCTCCTGGTGGATCTATACTTTATGTATTGGGTTATCTCTTTCTAAACGGCATCTACATTTTGGGGATTTCACTACTAGGATTTTAGTTCTTAGTTTCTTGTGTGCCCATTGGTCTTGAATTGTTATTCTCCTTACCGATTGCCCTAACTCTTTGTTTAAAACGAGATTTATCAACAGCCCTTTCTATACACTTCTCTCTCCTTCTCCTTCTTTCTCTCTCTTTCTCTCCTCTCCTTTCCCTCATTTTTTTTTAAATACAGCTGCTATTTACTTGAAGAACATGGTGACACAGTACTGGCCAGACCGGGAGCCCCCTCCCGGAGAAGTGATATTTCCATTCAATATTCATGAAAATGATCGTCAGCAGATTCGGGATAACATTGTAGAAGGAATTATTCGTTCTCCAGACTTAGTGAGGTATGTTAAGGTTCAGGCTGGGACATGCCCCAGAAAGTCCTGAATTTTATACCAAGGCAAGCAGATGCTTCTTCTTAGAATATATTGGGCAGATTTCAATAACTTGAATAGATGTTTATTCAGTGTAGTGTTGCTTTGAGAAATTGTACTTTGAAAGGGTCTCATATTACACAAGCATATAGTGAGTCAAATCAATCACTTCTCAAATCGTTCTTATGTGGAAATGTATTCCAGAACTTTTTCTAAATAAGATGATCGTAACAATTTATGTAGAAATCTGCTGGGACAGAAAAAGGATAAAGTATAATTATAGTTCTTAAAATATGCCTCATGCCTTTTATGACATCAGGGCAAAATTGTTTTCCAGATAAAACTAAAAGAGTAGAAATTTAAAATACCTTATTGTACAAAATTCTGCTAAAACTCAAATACTTTGGCCACCTGATGAGAAGGAAGGACTCACTGGAGAAGAGCCTAATGCTGGGAAAGATTGAGGGCAATAGAAGAAAGGGACGACAGAGAATGGATGGAGTCACTGAAGCAGTAGGCGTGAGCTTAAATGGACTCCAGAAGATGGTAGAGGACAGGAAGGCCTGGAGGAACATTGTCCATAGGGTCGCGATGGGTCGGACACGACTTCGCAACTAACAACAACAACAAAATACTGCAAACTATTCAGCAGGAAATACCTCAAGACTTTACCTTATTCTGCATGCTAGAGAATTACTGGCACCAAAATTGGGAGGAACATTGGCTCTCGTAGTTAGGATGCTGGGTTGGAGGTTAGCAAACCCACATTTGAGACCCAAATGCTGCTGTGGGCCAGGGTGAGCTCCCATCCTTTGCTCCAGCTCCTGCGGGGACATGAAAGGAGATCCCAACTGAGTGTCCCCAGGCAACAGTGATGTCACCAGCTAATCCTTTCAACCTGCAAGTGCCTTGGTGCTTCCAACACAAGTGCGATGCGATCAAAGTTGGGGGATATCAAACTGAGTAAATAAATGCAATCCCCATGAGAGGGCAATGATTACTGTACATAGTGTGGCTTACACCCAATATAGAACGTGGAACTGGATTCTTATTTTGCTGTTTTAGTTGGCTATCAGCCCCCAAGGTCTAGTTAAAGATCTTCACTTTTTTCTGGTATAGAATAATGCAAGCCTATGCAGGGAATTAAGAAAAGAGTTGTAATCATAGAATTTCAGAATCATATATCCAACACATATCATAAAATCAGAGTTGGAAATAACTAAGAGGTCATCTATTCCAACCCCGTGCACCCTGCAGGGGTCATTATACCATCCCTTATGGTATACCATCCCATATATCCAGCCGATATATGAAACCTCCAGTTTCAAACACAGAGTATCCCGGGTTTGGAAAAGTTTTATCTGTTTCTGGATTGTCTAAATGAGAAAAATTGTCTGAAAGCTTGGCAAACCTTACTGTCGTTCTTTCCAAGGCCATTTATAGATGTACATTTTGACTTTTGTGTCTGGTGAATATTAATTTGAATATATTATTTGTTATTTAATAAGTGGGAGTAGAGAGAAGAAAGGAGTGATCCTTTCTGGATAATTACATCCCATGTTGAACTTTTTTTTTTTTTTGGCCTGTCCTTTAAAATAGGTCCCCAACTCCTGGGCTGCGGCTCACTGCCATGGCCCACTTGGAACTGGCCCGTGAAAGCAGTGAGCGGATGCGGGCACCCACGCAGCTCCACCTGCACAAGCAGCAGGTGAGCATGCACATGTGCACAGCTGCATTTGCACAACTGGTGGGTGTGCTTCCCTGCCGCTCATGCAAATGGAGCTGCGCCATGCTTGCCTGCCACCCATGTGGAACAATCCCCCTCTCTTCCTCCCCCTTCCCCGCTGGTCCACAAACCAGGAAAGCATGAGGACCGCTGCTTTAAAAGCGTTTTGATGTTTCTTTTTTTTAGAAGAATTTGTTGATAGCTGTTATTAGATTTTTAAAAATGCATGCGTTGTTTTGGTATATGGAATTCAGGAGTTGATGAAGCTGGTCTTTTATCAGACCCTCTTTCTGTTTTTTCCTTCACTTTATCCTTTCCTGATCTTTTTTTTCCCAGAGCCCAGCTGACAATGTGCCTTCGTGCTATTATTAAGCATGACTTCCCAGGTCACTGGACAGCAGTGGTAGACAAGATTGGGTTTTACTTGCAGTCGTCCAATAGCGGAAGCTGGCTTGGAAGTCTCCTGTGCCTGTACCAATTGGTAAAAACCTATGAGTAAGTGGATCTTCCTCAAGGAGAAAGTGTCTATCCTAGCAGCCACAGAAGGTGACCAAATCTAGAAATAATCTCCTAGTTCATGAGTGCATCTTTCTGCTTTCTTGCAAAACTAGCTTTCTTATTCTGTAAAGACATACAGGTGGAGACTGGAGGGTGTTGTTCATACAGAGGAAAGCATTTAAGTTAGGAAAAAATTCCTCACACAAAGTAAAATAAGGTATGAATGAGAATCTAATTCTTGGAAACACAAACTTTCCCCTTTCTATCTACAGTGGCTTTTCTCCAGGTAAATTTGGGAAAGCTTGATCACCCAAATAATGAGAGATAAAAGTGAAATGGCTGATTCAGTTGTAAGATTCTGTATTGTACCTGCAATCTCATACCACTTTATTTACTATGAAGCTATGTTCCAAAACGCCACTGATCTGGGGTGCTAAAATTGGTTAAAGTTAACTCTAATGTGGGCAATACTTAACTCTAGGAAAATTAAAATAGCTTCTCCTTTCTGCTTTATTTGGATTTATAGTATTGTCCTGCAGAGATGAGAGAAGGATTACAGCATGTACCAGTTTCATCTTTTTTAAAATCAAAATGAAGCAAATGCAACAAGAGTAAACTTTACTCCTGAATTGTGTTTGGCTCTGATTCCTTCCATAGATATAAGAAAGCTGAGGAACGAGATCCTCTCATTGCTGCAATGCAAATATTCTTGCCTCGAATTCAGCAGCAGATGATCCAGCTTCTTCCTGACAACTCCCATTATTCTGTGCTCCTTCAGAAACAGATCTTAAAAATTTTCTATGCACTTGTTCAGGTATGAACCTGTATACTGAAAGCAGCAACAGGATGAAAATTTCCAAAAAAAACAACAAACCCTTTTTAGAGTTGGGAGCCTCAAAATGCATATTTTGAAGTATACAGTCGTTGATTTCAGAACAGCTACTTTCAAACCTGTGTATTGAATTTCTGGGCATACAGCATTTGATTAAACAATTTAGTAATAAGAGTGTATCTTATTTACTTATTAGATTTTTATCATGCCTTAAATAATTCAGGGCAGTGGACATACCCAGTACTCTACAACAGAACCCTGTGAGGTGGGTTGGTCTGAGAGAGAGTGACTGGTCACCCAGCTGACTTTCATGCTAAGGCAGGATTAAAACTTAAGTCTCCTGATTTCCAGGCAAGGACCTTTACCATTACACCAAATTGGCTCTCTTAACAAACGTCTTATAAACATTTCTTTGCTGTTTACATTAAATTGTGTCCTAATTTGCCTAAACATTTCTCTGTTTTTCCATCTGAAGGAAAGGATGCTCTCTTGAGTGATATGTGCTAGCAGAGTCTTAAGGAAAAGATTTTCTTGCTGTAACCTGCAGAACCTCCTTTGCATTTTTGGGTTAATACTTTTTTAGTTCTGATTTGTGCACCCAAGAAAATAGGTAAGAACTATACAAGTATGCACTTGGGGTTTGCTTCAGAACAGGATGGGAAGAGTGGGAATATGTGACAGAGATTCCTTATGGCTATTTTTAGTGAAGTTGAGGTTTTGTGCAAATCAGAGATGGCAGATTTCATACAACTGTTGTTCATGGGCTTTTCTGGAAATAGGCTTGTTTCATGATTAATACATACATTAATGTATATACTCTCCCATCTCATACACATGACTTGGAGCAGCTAACAGTTTAAGAACAATAAAATAGTAAGGAAAACTACAGGTAGTCCTAGACTTATGACCACAATTGAGCCCAAAATTTCTGTTGCTAAGCAACACATTTGTTAAAGTTAATTTCACCCCATTTTACAATCTTCCTTATTAACTGAATTACTGAATTTAGGAACAGGGTTGTTGAGTAAATCTGGCTTCCCCATTGGCTTTGCTTGTCAGAAGGTCACAAAAGGGGATCGCATGACACCCCCCCCCCGGACACTGGAACTATCATTAGACTAAGTCAGTTGTCAAGCATCTGAATTTTGACAAAGAAAGTTCTGCAGGTTACAGCAAGAAAATCTTTCGACTCCGTGACCACATGGGGATGCCGCAACGATCATAACTCTGAAAAACCTTTTTTTTTTCAGTGCCGTTGTAACTTCAGTAGTTCCATGTGCTTTTTCCAGTTTTGAATGTTGTTTTCATGACGACATATTTTTATGTTATTTCTGGACTTGAAGTTTTACTTTGTGGAGATTATTGCAACTTCACTTTCTATTGTCTAAAATGGTACGACAAAAGCTGCCTCTTCCAGGTCCTTAGAAAGGACTCAGTAAGTAGATAAAAATGCCAAATCCAGTCTAAACATCTGACTGACCGCTACGAATCATAATTTATTAGATGAAGGTACATTTGTCACCCCTCCCTCAATTCGCAGACACACATTTTAAACTTGCATTTTAAATGTTTTCTTCGATATTAGGTGTGTTGCGCTGTTGGGCATTCCATAAGAAAGGAGCTCCTGCTCTTAATTTTGCTCCAACTGAGAGCAAAAGAATGTCCTGGAGTGGAGGGTCTAATCCACAATAACAATGCTGTTTTTTTCCCCTTGTTGCTGATTATGTGTAGCTATTAGCTCACTGTCATTACAAAAAGAAAATCCCTAACTTCAGCACGGAGAAAAATTGAGATGATAACTGGCTGCTTCCAGTGGCTAGCTAGCGGGCTATTATAGTACCTAGGCTTCAAAGACAGCCAAGAAATAGTCCGTGGTCACGAGGTTAAAAAAAAGCATTGCAACTTCCTGTTGTCTAAATTGTCTGTACATTTTCTAATCTACAGTCAGGGACTGTATATTTTAGGTGTTCAACAATACTGATATTCTCTTTTTTCTCCCTTTTTTAACCTTAGTATGCTTTGCCACTTCAACTGGTGAATAACCAAACCATGACTCAGTGGATGGAGATTTTCCGGACTGTCATTGACAGAAGTGTGCCTCCTGTAAGGTTTACATTATTGGACAACTTTCATATCCTTTAGTGCATTGGCAAAAAGGGAAGTTTAGGTTGAGGAACATTCTTAGTCAGCTATATGGAGGGCTTGTTCTGCTTTTGCCGTGTTCTTGTGCTTTAAAAGAAGGTGTAAGAAGGAAGTGGAGCCATTGCTCACACTGCTTGCTTCTCACTCAGCAAGAATATCATGTATGAAAATCAAAGCAGTTCAAAATCTAGGTATGTTAAATTGTGGTTCTGACTAAGGTTATTAAACACTGCAGTGCCTGTATCATGCAGGTCTGTTTTTTCTTTTTGGCTATTGGGAGCAGGTGCCTGCTGCTGGTAGATGGGAATATAGTTGTTACCTATATGAGAGCATATTTTATTGGGTTAAAAATAGGGGTGGACAACCCATAAGTCTTTTATGACTCTATCTCCAGATTTTGCTGCTGAAATATGGTAACAAAATGGCTAATTGTTTGGGCAGGTTTTGGGGTGGGCTTGGAGGATTGAAAGTGGGTATGTGAGCAGCTGGCCTACTGTTCCTATTTAAATACTCAAAAACCAAACCCCTCCATTTTAACTGCATGTCTTCTGGTAGTATCACTGTAGCGCAGGATGGCTTCCCGCAGCTCTAAAAAAGTTCTTGCTACTCACCCCTGACATACTGAGTTTAAAACATGTGGATCACTTTATATGAAAGGCTTGCTCCTTGAGAACATGCCGAGATAAAATCCTGTTGTCAGTAGGCCATGGTCAGCACAACAATTTGAAGGTCTCTTTCTAAGAGCTGTGGTGGCGCAGTGCTTAGAATGCAGTATTGCAGGCTAACTGCATTCCATTGCCAGGAGTTCAATCCTGACCCTCTCAAGGTTGACTCAGCTTTCCATCCTTCTGAGGTCGGTAAAATGAGAGCCCGCTGTAAAGCACTGTGAAGCGGTGTATAAGTCTAAATGCTATTGCTATCGCTAAATTGTGTCTAGAAGCTATGAAGGATGTAGATTCTTCTTATCATGCTCCATTAATGTTAACTGCTCACTCATGGCTGTTAATGACTGATAGCTCTTTCCTTTGGTTAGGAAACTCTGCAGGTTGATGAAGATGATCGGCCAGAGTTGGTGTGGTGGAAATGTAAGAAGTGGGCTCTGCAGATTGTTGCTCGTCTTTTTGAAAGGTTATTATGCTAATAACAAAGAATGACATTTCTAAATTCTGTTTTGGCACGTTCATAATGTTTCCAAATCATAAATGTTTAAAAGCAAAATTGCCCGAAATTCAAGTATCAGCAGATCTTCAAAAAATTGCTCTATCAGCCAAAAAAATGTAGCAATTTTATTGGAATTTGTACACTCCTTTTGCCATAAAGATTGCTTTTAATTCCATGAGTGGAAATTAATGGGATACTTAAATGATAATGAGGTATACTTTAGTATCTTTATATAAAGTAACATATTTGTCTTCTTTTGCATTTAAATTTTTAAAGGTATGGTAGTCCTGGAAATGTATCAAAAGAATATTTTGAATTTTCTGAATTCTTCTTGAAAACCTATGCTGTGGGAATCCAGCAGGTAAAGGCTTGTCTTATTTAGTGAAATAACATGGCAACTTGGTAGCAAGCATTTTAACTTGCCCTTTTGTAGCATATACTGACATTTATTGTTATGTAAAAGAGTGGTGATTGCACCACTTGGATAAGCCTTGGATAAGAGGTATGGGAGATGATTGATCACATCCTGTAAAACTGTGTATAAGTTGTTATGGATAATGAGGTGGTTTGTGTTCTCTTAGTTGAAACAACCTAAATTTTAGTATTTCGAACCCATTAAAGGCCCCTAATTTTACCTACACTTCGCTTAATCAGAAAGTTCTATTGCGAGAAGCATTGTTTGTAGCTCTCATCTCTGAGTTATCATTTAGTTGGCTGTTTGGATGATTGGATTTGGCCCACAGTTTCCAGCTGATGATCCTAATAGTATATCATTACAGGAATCTTCTTTAAAGGATTTCATTTTCATCATTTTCATTCAGGAAATTGTTAATGGATCAATACCATCCTTAGGAGTCTAGGAAAGTCCAGGGTACATTTTCTATGGAAATGTGATTGCTAGCTTTACTTTTTTAGTCAGATCTTTCTCCATCATATCAATCTGTTAGCTAAAATTAAAACATCATCTAGGAGCTGCATTGGCTTCCAGTTGTCTTTCGAGTGAGATTCAAGGTGCTGGTGATAACCTACAAAGCCCTAAATGGCATGGGTCCGGGTTATTTACGGGAGCACCTTTTGCCGGCGTTAACCTCCCATCGTCCTGTGCGCTCCCACAGAGAGGGTCACCTCAGGGTGCCATCGGTCAAGGAATGTCGACTGGTGGCCCCCAGGGGGAGAGCATTCTCTGTGGGCTGGTTGAGCTCCGGATGGCTCCCGACCTTCGCTCGTTTCGCCGCGACCTGAAGACTTGGTTGTTTGAAAAGGCTGGCCTGGACTGAGGGATTGGATTTTAGAGTTTAAGTTTTAACAAAATTTTAGAATGTATTTATTACTTAGGGCTATTGATTTAATCTTATTTTAATTTTTATACCTTGTGTGTTGTTAGCATTTTAATTGCCCTGTACACCGCCCCGAGTCCTTGGAGAGGGGCGGTATATAAATCTAATAAATAAAATAAATAAATAAAATAAATAAATAAGCTTTTATCCTTTGCTTAAAATGATTGTGCAGATTTTTTTCCACTACTTCAAATGTGATGGGTCAGTGTTGAATTGTACATAATTATGTCACAGTGCCTTCAACTTTCCTTTAGGTACTGCTAAAAATCTTGGATCAATACAGGCAGAAAGACTATGTAACTCCACGTGTCCTTCAACAAACATTAAACTATCTGAACCAAGGAGTCCATCACTGTATAACCTGGAAGCAGATGAAACCCCATATGCAGGTCAGTATAAGAGTAGCAATTTGTACCTGTGGGTAAACTCTGAAAACGTGAGTTAGAACTTTTATTATAGTTTTGAAATAGTGGTAACAGTTGAGTGAGTTATAACTGTAATGGCAACACAGGCACAGGAACCAATGTAGCATGTTGCCCCCAACAATCTGGGTCCTCATTTTACCGACCTTGGAAGGATGGAAGTCTGAGACAACCTTGAGCCGGTCAGGATCGAACACCTGGAAGTAGGCAGAGTTAGCTGCAGTACTGCATTCTAACCACTGCCCCACCACGGTTCAGATAATCAGTTAATTACACAGTTGTTTCCTTTGCCTGAATTTCTATCTTTCACAGTGCCTATAAGATCAATTTCCAGAAATAGTCATATTTAATCTACAAGATATTGCCTCAAATGTAAGGCTGTTACCAAGTGAATCTTTTCCTTCGCCATTTGCCCCCCACGTCATTATGTAAAAGATGTGATGTGATTCACTGCAGTGCAAATTCCCACAAATAGTACAAATTGTACTAGAACTATTATTGCAGTTTCAGTCACAATGTGCAAAGGTGGATAGTCAATTTGGCTTTAGTATTCCAGATTAGTTTCTAAATGGATAGAGAATAGAGCATCTGTGTGTAAAGGATCTTTTGTAGAAGGAACGGTGGAGTGGGATGTAATCTCCTCAGTGTTAAAAACTCCTCCATCCAGTGTAAAGATTCATCTGAAGTCCTAAAGTACTAATTTCTGAATCCTGAGATTTTATCAAGTGGCGTTATAGAGCATATGGTGGGCCTACAATCTCAGGAGAAGAAGCAGTTGCTTTGAGGAGATGCACTTTTATGTTTTGTCTTTCCTAAAATCATTTACAGATGATATTTCTCTGCATACATAATTTTAAAAGTGTTCTTTTGAGGGAACTGTTATATTTGGGTTGGCAAACATTGCCAGTGATTCTCTCTAAGTCTCAATTTGCATCTGCAAAATAGGAATAAATGATGAATTAGGGCTTTACAGTATCATTGTCAGAACCCACTCCAATCCACATCTTAGGAAAGAAAAAACTCTTGGAGACAAGATTGTCCAAGCAGGAACTTTTACTAAGACATAGATGACAGAGGATATAATAGACAGGATCTGAAAACTTTCTCACAGATCGATATTTTTAAAGTGTCCCCGAGAAAAACCTCACCCCTCAGTCCACTTGGTCAGTGCCGGATCAGTCAAATTTCAGGTGTCAAAACCCTTCGTGGGAAAGGGAGAACCATCAGTCCATTTGCAACACAATTACTTCCTCCCCTTCATATTCCATCCGGAGATACAAGCCGGAATTCCCCCCACCCCCTTTCTTAGTTGCTTAGATCAGAGAGAGAGAGGATTTCTTTCATTGGCAACAGCCAGAATTCCCTCCACCCCCTTTATCAGAGGGAGAGGGTTCCTTGCAATGGCCAACAGGCAGGCTAGCTAAACAAAAAATTACATCTGAGGGAAAGAGATGAGGGCAATAAACTCCCCTGTCTTTTCACTTTCCTCCTTGGGAATGGCAGAATCCAGGAAGGGGATGAGGTGAGATTTGGGTTTGCACAGAGAGGGAGTTAGAAATGAAATATAAATGGATTCTGACAGTGATATTTATTTATTTATTTTATTGAATTTGTATACCGGCCTATTCCCGTTGGACTCAGGGTGGTTTACAGGGCAGTTAGAACCATGAAATACAAAAATCAAAATCAAAATCAATTAAAACAATTAAATTAAATTCAAGCCCCAAAAGTAAATCTAAAACCCAATTAAATTAAAAACCCCACAATCTGGGCCAAACAGCTCAAAGAGCCAGATTTTCAGGTCCCGGCGAAATGAGCAAAGGTCGGGGGCAGTCCTAAGTTCCGTGGTTAGTTGGTTTCATAGGGCAGGCGCACCCACAGAGAACGCCCTTCCCCTGGGAATAACCCGCCGGCATTCATTAACTGGTGGTACCCTGAGAAGGCCCTCCCTGTGGGGGCACACAGGATGATGGGAAGATGATGCCGGCAGCAGGTGTTCCCTTAGATAGTCCAGACCCAAGCCATTTAGGGCTTTATAGGTCATTACCAGCACCTTGAATCTCACCCGGAGGGCAACCGGAAGCCAATGCAGCTCACGTAGAAGAGGTGTTACATGGGAGTATCGGGAAGCTCCCATCACAACTCGCGCGGCTGAATTCTGCACCAGTTGAAGCCTCCGAGTGGTCCTCAAGGGCAGCCCCATGTAGAGGGCATTGCAGTAGTCTAACCGGGAGGTCACGAGTGCATGAGTGACTGTGCGTAGGGCATCTCGGTCCAGATAGGGCCGCAACTGGCGCACCAGGCGAATCTGGGCAAAAGCTCCCCTGGTCACGGCTCCTATATGATCTTCAAAACTTAGCCGTGAATCCAGGAGGACGCCCAAGTTGCGAGCCCTATCAACGGGGGGTAACACCTCATCCCCTAAAGCATAAAAGATCCTTTTGGGCTTATTGTGTATGATGAAATCCCTATTCTATTTTTGTATTAGCAGTACAAATTGATATGTCTTAAAGTAGCTTGTTTCTCCTTCTTCTCTGTTAAGAGTTCTCCAACAAGAACGATAATCCTTAGATTTCTTTCTGGTGGGCAGGAGATTCTATTGCCTCCCATTCAAAATAGTGTCTTTTTTTTTCTTTTCTCAAGGACCCTATCATGTACGTGGCCAAAATTGAAGGCTTCATAACATGTACTTTGTTTTCTCATAAGTAAAACACAAAGAGTTTGATGCAGCTCTTGGACCTTTGGCTTGGGCCTAACTCTTTTGGGAATGAACAACTGTATCCATGATCAAACTGAATGAACAAGTAGGCTTTAATTATATCTCAGCCAGAGAGAAAATAATTGATGCCAGAGTTAGTTTAGCCCTAGCAAGAGCACTTAGACTTATATACCACTTTATAGTGCTTTACAGCCCTCTCTAAGCGGTTTACAGAGTCGGCATTTTGCCCCCCACAATCTGTGTCCTCGTTCTACTGACGTCACAAGAATGGAAGGCTGAGTCCACCTTGAGCCCATCAGTTTGGTCTGGTGTTTAAGGCACCACACTAAAAAAGCAGGAGAGTCCCATCTTAATCATCAAAACCAGCTGGGGTGACTTTGGGCCAGTCACTCTCTTTCAGCCCAATCCATATCAAAGGATTGTTGGGGGGAAAATAGGAGGTGAAAGGTATGTTGGCTATGTCGCTTCCTTGACTTATTTGCAAAAATTATAAAGCTGGAATACAAACAAGCAAAATGTGGGCAATGCTTAAGCAAAGCAACTCTGAACCAGGGAATATATTCCTGGCTTTAAGAGGATCACCACTGCTTGTCACATGATACATTGTATATTGCGGCTTTATGAAGAACATTTTTTAAAGTGAACAACTGTGTGATTATTAACTATAAAGATACAGTAAATGAGCATCAGTTTGTTGTAGTGGCTAAGATACTGGGCTAGAAATAGGGAGATGATGATTATTTTCCCTTAAGCATGGAAGCTATCGAGGTGACTTTGGCCCACTGGCTGTCTCTTAGCTCAACTCACCTCATAGCTGTGGGGAAAATAGAATAGATCAAAAATAAATAGAATAATAACTTTATTGTCACTTTGAATGTACACTAATCAGTATACATTAAAATGAAATTTTGTTGCATACAGCTCTCAAATATGTTGTTGTTAGCTGCGAAGTCATGTCCGACCCATCGCGACCCCATGGACAACGTTCCTCCAGGCCATCCTGTCCTCTACCATCTTCTGGAGTCCATTTAAGCTCACGCCTATGCTCTCAAATATACACTACATAAATATGACATACATACATACATACATACATACATACATACATACATACATACAGAATTATGCATATACCCACATATATTAGAGAAACAGCTGTCTTGTTTGGGTTATGTATACATGTGCATGGTGAGAAAAACAAATCTTGCGATTTACCAAATGGATGGCATAGGGAACAAAGCTATTACAGAATCGGGTAGCCCTGCTAGAAATACTTTGAAACCTCCTCCCAGAGGGGAGCAACAGAAACAGACCGTAAAGTGGGCGTGTGGGGGTCTCTAACAACACTTTGAGCTCTAAGCACATGCCGCTTATAAGCAGCATCCTGAATACCAGAAAGCGAGCTTCTTACGATCTTCTCGGCTGTCCTTACCAATCTCTATGGAGGTTGGATAGCAAACATATTCAATTACATTTGATCTCCTCTTTGCTTTTCTTATTAGACTTTGTGTGAAGACATCATCTTTTCTCTGATGTGTTATAAAGACGAAGATGAAGAACTCTGGCAGGAGGACCCATATGAATACATCCGCATGAAATTTGGTAATTTTTATTTGTCAGTGGTCACGGGTATCTGCCCCTGGAAAACGCCTGGTGACGATACACATTGCTGTGCGTTTAGGTCAACCGACACTTGGTGCGTTTTCTTTGCACAAGACCAGAGAGCATGCTATACTGTACTGCAAAGTGCCTGTATACTTGATTGCTTATCCATGTGGCTATTTTCTCACTACATTCCAACATTGAATATAAAAATGTAGGTGTTCATCACTATATTAAGAATTAATTTATTGAGTGTGAGAGTAGAAGAAAATGTTATTCTTGCATGATGGAGAGACCAATGAAGGAGTTCAGAGTTGACATGAGGGGCCCTTGGTACTCTCTGAGCTTGCTTGTTTTCTTGCAAATGTTTCATTACCCTAACTAGATAACATCATCAGTGCTAGTAAGGAGTGCTGTTTGCTGTCAGTTTATATTCTGGTGTCTTGCTTGTCTGTGTGGGTGGTAGCGGCCGTAGGGATTCTTTGGTTGGGCTGTTTACTAATGGCTCTGGAATTTTCTTGATTGGGGTATTGCTTACTTGATTGTTGGTCTGAAGTGGACCCTGGAGTTAATTTATGCCGATCTGAGTGCTGATTACTGGTGAAGAAGTGCTGGAGTCCTTTTCTCTTTTGGGCTGGTTGATTGTCTCTTTTGCATAGTTTGATAGATATTGTCAATGTCTATGTGTCTATTGGTGGCTGGTTTGTCAGAGTGTCAGACCGACCCCATATTTACCATTTTATAGTGTGTGTGTAAGGGACGCAGTGGCTCAGTGAGTTAGGACACTGAGCTTGTCAATCAGAAGGTCGGCAGTTTGGCGGGTCAAATCCCGAGTGCCGCGTAGCAGAGTGAGCGCCTATTACTCGTCCCCGCTTCTGCCAACCTAGCAGTTCGAAAGCATGCAAAAATGCAAGTAGAAAAATAGGGACCAATACGGTGGGAAGGTAACAGCGCTCCGTGCGCCTTTGGCGTCGAGTCATGCTGGCCACATGACCACGGAGACATCCTCGGATAAGTGCTGGCTCTTCGGCTTTGAAACGACTAGCACACGTGCAGGGGAACCTTTACCTTTACCTTTTTTTGTGTGTGTGTGTGTGTGTGTGTGTGTGTGTGTGTGTGCGCGTGTGTGTGTGTATTCTTTATGTTTCTTTTTCTGTTGATTTTTCTTTTTATCTTTTACCTTTACTTTGTTTCTATATATTCCAAAGCAAAAAGAGCATCCAGAAAAACCAGTTACTAGCTTGCCCATGTTCTGTCTCATTTAGAATGATTTGTTAAATTGTCAGTGGTTGTGTAATAACATTCTTTTTAAAAATTTTCAAGATGTGTTTGACGATTATGCATCCCCTACAACAGCAGCGCAGATTCTTCTGTACACTGCAGCAAAAAAACGAAAAGAGGTACGTCTCATAAATTTGTCAAAAATATAATGGCTTTTTAAATGGTCAAATAGCTGGGAAAATAATGGAGCATTTTGTTCACTCTCTACTCCAATATTGAGATATTAATAGATTTCCCCTGACCTCTGCTAAGGTTTCTTGACTGTCTTGTTTAAATGTAAAAAAAACATTTCTAGAACAATTGACTGTTTATTTGACCCCAAGGCAATTCTAGAAGTAATAATTTTTTTTCTGGAAAAAGTACCTAGCTTTCAGAATTGCAGGCTATAAATTAAAATATATGTTGTGCAATGTGTTTTACTGACATAATCATCTACAGTAGTTTAAACTGATCTTAATGTTGGTGACTTTCCTAATAAATTTGCTTGAAATTTCATTTCTTTACTTTTTTGTGTATGTGCTATTTGTTTAGGTGTTACCAAAAATGATGGCATTTTGTTACCAGATTCTCACTGAGCCCAACATTGACCCTAGAAAGAAAGACGGGGCATTACACGTAATTGGATCACTAGCAGATATTTTGCTGAAGGTAAAAACAATGATGTTATGTGAAATGCATTTGGTCTTATCTGTAGAGATTTGACACCTGGGATTCGTGGTACTTCTAAAAAACCTTATAAAAGAGCCCAGCTGTACAAGGGTGTCCTTGATTAAAAAGTTTTCAGAAGTGATTCTATAGCTGTCAGGCTAGGCAGGAACTGAGCCTGTTCATTAACATCCAGGACTTAACAACAAAAAAAGGTTTTAGTGATGCTTTGTAGCCTCTATACCAGTGATGGCGAACCTTTTAGAGACCGAGTGCCCAAACTGCAACCCAAAACCCGCTTATGTATCGTCGGGTGCTGGGTGGGTGTGGCCCATTGGGTGGGTGTGGCCCATTGGGTGGGCGTGGCTGCAGTGGTAACAACAGACTGGGTGGGACTAAAGTTCAATCAATCAATTCCAACTTTGTGACATCTTTTTTTTTCCCATGAGAATTTGAAGTTGATTGATTGAACCTTTTTTTTTTTTTTTGCACATGGTGGCGGAGGCCTAAAGCGAAAAGGTTTTATAAAACCCAGCTGAAGGCCTAGGGCTGGGGCGACAGCGCGCGTGCCCACAGAGAGCGTTTTGTGTGCCACCTGTGGTACACGTGCCATAGGCTCGCCACCACGGCTCTATAAAATTTGCAGGTTAAGTTTGTCCACGGGTTGAACAATGCATTCTTCTCCCTGCTACAAGACATTTTTCTTATTGTTTGAGTTCATTTCTGTATTCCCCAACCTCCTGCCAGACGAATCAGTGCTGACAGTGAATGTCCATGTCTGTAACTTCAATTTAAAGTGGTTCATAATCTGCATGGCATGTGCTGAAACTATGCAAGTTTGGAAATCTCAAGCTAATTCTCATATTAGGAATTCAGCTTTGGGTTATGCTGTGATTGTATACCCTTGTAGAATTCTTGATAATTGGTTGCGGCAAAGCAACATCCTTTACAAGTACTCATTCCCTTTAGGGTTCTGTCCATCTACTCAATCAGTTAGATCAGGGGTAGGGAACCTCGCCTCTTTTATGACTCATGGACTTCAACTCCCAGAATTCCTGCTGACTCAGGAATTCTGGGAGTTGAAGTCCATGAGTCATAAAAGAGCCGAGGTTGCCTACCCCTGAGTTAGATTATTCCTGTTCAGGCTCACTTGGTTGGGCTGATCACAGGCTCATCACTGGATTTTGTTAGATAACCCAAGTAGTGTGATATTTTAAATCCTTTTATTTGAGTAGTTTCAATTTTATGTTCTCGCATTGATCTTTTTCTTTGCTGATATGGGGATGTTTTCTAAAAATTAATTTGAAGCTGGCGTAACCATTTAGGAATTACATGAGAATTACTACACGTAAAAATGGAGACAAAGGCATTTTTTTCTTCTGTTAATTATTACCCCTATTAGAAAAGTGTGTTCAAGGATCAGATGGAGTTGATGCTGCAGAATCATGTCTTTCCGTTATTCATGTCAAATCTTGGATATTTAAGAGCAAGAGTAAGTGACTAGAACATATGTTTTCTTCCATGATGATTTGGGTTTACCAGCTTGTGCATGGGGATAATTAGGTGTTTGATTGTAAAAAGGGGTAATACAGTAATGTGTTTAGCCGAATACACATTCATTAAACTCATTCTCACGCTGTAAAGCTTGATTGGAAGGTCTGGCACAATGGAACAAAAATCACTCCTCCCTTTAACATAATTATTGAGAAGCAGAACCCTGCATAAGATTTTGTAAGATTGGGCTAAAGAATGTTCTGTATATTTAAACATTTTAATAGGCTGATTCCCAGAATGCCACATGAGATGGTATCTTGGTTGCTGTTTCATACATCATCTCATTTTATGTTGTTGTAATTATTTTATTTGCTGTTACCCAGAAAAAACATAACTGGTACTTCCACTCCTTCATCACTATTACATTCTCCCATGTTTCCTCTAAATTACATATAGAAGGTGAAGGATAGTATTCTACATTGAAATGCCTTGAGCACAAAGAAAGATTTCTTTGAATCTTGGTCTTTGGTTTCAATGCTGCTTTATTATGAATTCTTTTGGGCTGCTTGAACAATGAGAGGACTGCCTTGATAATGATAACATGTAATAAATTCAGAACTGTTAAAACACAAATGATTTCTCTAAAATAATATCTGATCCTGAATAGCGTCTGATTTGCTTTTTTTCTTGTGCTGCACAGTCCTGTTGGACCCTCCGTTCATTCAGCACCTTAAAATTTCACAATGAGCTCAATCTAAAGAATGCAGCTGAACTAACAAAAAAGAGCTTGATTGAAGACAAAGAAATGCCTGTCAAAGTGGAAGCTGCCATTGCACTTCAGTCCTTGATAAGCTATCAGGAGCAAGGTTGGATTTTTCACTTTCCTTGATTGCCCACTGTAGTTCCTCTTCAGGGACTACTTTCATGTCCCATCTTTTTTATTTCCTTTCCCTGCAATTATTCTACGCAATGATTCTCACTTTTAATGTTCTGTTGCTTATCTCTATTCATTTGCCCTTCCTTCTTTCTTTCCTTCCTCCCTCCCTCCCTCCCTCCCTCCCTCCCTCCCTCCCTCCCTCTCTTCTTATCAAACACCTTTCTTAGTGAATGGATCATCCTGTTTCTTCCTTTCTTTTTTCATTTTGGCTCCTATTTTTACTCTTCCTTTTGTCTCAGTTTTTGTCTAACTGATTATACATTTAGATGTGGTTGAAGACAGGGATTGCTGCATATAAAGATACTAGTTTCAAGATGTTTTAAAAATAACAACTGCATTTATATCAAAGTACATTCTCCTAGTGACTTCGTAAATTTATGAATTTAGGGTTTTTGTTCAATAGCATGGAAGTTATTTGCATCTCTATATTATAGGATGATTTTTTTAGATTCCAAATCTAGCATTCCCTGTTAATGCAATTATTTTGTGAAGAAGAAGCAGATAAACAGGTAGAAATATGGAACATTATTACCAAAGACGAAAGAGGGATACCAAGTGCGACTAAGAGGTCACTCAGACAAGCAGATATTTGTCTCATAATCCATTTTACAGATAGTCCTCAACTTACAAGAGTTCATTTAGTGACCATTCAGAGTTACAACGGCACTGGAAAAAAGTGACTTACAGCCGTTTTTCACACATATGACCATTGCAGCATCCCCGTAGTCATGTGATCGAAATTCAGACACTTGGCAGTTGACTCATATTTATGATGGTCACAGCGTCCTGGGATTGTGTGATCCCCTTTTGCGAGCTTCTGGCAAGCAAAGTCAATGGGGAAGCCAAATTCACTTAACAACCATGTTACTAACTTAACATCTGCAGTGATTCACTTAACAGATGTGGCAAGAAAGGTTGTAAAATGGGGTAAAAGTCACTTAACAAATGTCTCAGTTAACAACAGAAATTTGGGCTCAATTGCGGTCATGAGTCCAGGACTAACTATGTCTGTTTTAATTTTTTTCCTCTGTTATGTTTGGATGTATGTTTGGTTTTTTTTTAGCAAAGGAATACATTAAGCCCTACATCAGGTCTGTTATGCAGGAGCTGCTGCTTGTAGTTCGAGAGACCGAGAATGATGATCTCACCAATGTAATTCAGAAACTGATTTGTGAATACAGCCAAGAAGTAGCAACATTTGCTGTGGAAATGACGCAGCATCTGGTAAGTGAGGGCATGGATTCCTTTTTGGATGAAGGTTACTGGTAAAACATATTTTGGTTCCCTTGTACAAACATAGTTTTTACAAAGGGAGGTGTACCAGCCATTCTGAAATGATCAAATTATCACTTTAGATCAGGGGTCCCCAACCTATGGGCCGCGGCCCACTACCAGGCCATGGCCTACTGGCCACCGGGCCATGGGACAGGCTGGCCAGTGTGCACACACGTGGGCACGCACTCACACCCACTCGCACTAGCGCTTGTGGACCCGTTTGCGCATGTGCATGGGGCTAGCCCTGGTGGCTAGCACCTGCAGAAATGGGGCTGCTAGCAGGTGCGGGAGTTGCGCAGTCTGTTTGCACATGCATGTGGTTGCTAGCAGTGGCTACCGCCTGGGCACCTATGCAAATGGGCCACTAGCCCCATGAAGGTGTGCACAGCCCTGTTTGCACTTGGCTCTGTTCGCGCATGCGCACACAAATTGCCCAGCTACTCCCTGTCCATCTGGGCCACCAGCATGAAAAGGTTGGTGACCTCTGCTTTAGATTACTGAAGATTAGCCTAGACTTAATTTTCCTGTTGGGAGAAAAAGATTTGTCATTCATTCACCGTAGAAAAAAACAAACATGTTAAACCTGCCCTCCGTCCCTGAAGTCTTCAGAATGAGAGTGAAGTGAGGCTTCTTCAAGTAATGTCTTATTAATGTTTTATTTATCCTTAGACTTGACATTGTCACCCTTCCTAGGTAGTCCAAGCAACCAGATGAGCTAATTCTACTTTTATTGTAAGGCTACGTTAACAGAATCTTGCAGGTCTGAAAGCAGAAATCTCCTGCTGTCTCCTTTACACCCTGATAAGTTAGGGAGAATCCTTTCTGAGTTTCCTTGTCTGCCCCTTATGCAGCTGCAGACTCTCCCTCCATCTGTGATCATTCCCTAGGCAGCAACTCTTTCTTCCCTCCCTTTCCCAAGGTTATTCCCACATGGAAAGTTAGCATTTAAATTCTACACAGGCAAATAAACATTTTGCAGTTTGAACGTGGTAGAAGTATGTTGTGCTTTGGCTTAAGAGGGGCTAGCTCCATGGTGGTGAACCTATGGCATGCGTGCCACAGGTGGCACGCAGAGTCCTTTCTGCGGGCACACGGGCCCTCGTCCCAGTCCTAGGCCTTCAGCTGGGTTTTATAAAACCTTTTTGTTTTAGGCCTCTGCCACCATATGCAAAAAAAAAAGGTTCAATTTCAATTTCTCGTGGGGGAAAAAAAGATCTCGCAAAGTTGGAATTGATTGATTGAACTTTTTAGTTCCACCCAGTCTGCCGTTACCGCTGCAGCCACTCCCACCCAATGGGCCACGCCCACCCAATGGGCCACGCCCACCTGGCACCCGACTTTACATAAGTGCAGTTTGGGCACTCAGTCTCTGAAAGGTTCGCCATCACTGGGCTAGCTAATCGGGTCAGGAATATTTTCAGAATCCTGCAAATGTGTTGTAATCAGCACTGCCTTTGTTTTGGAACATCATTTTCAAATGTTAATATTTTCTGTATTAATTATGAAAATGGTTTTAAAAAAATCATCTGAAATTTCTCTTTAATACCTCATCTGGATCCTCCTCTTTTCCTCACTTGATTCTTTAGCCACATGCTTGTTTTTCTGACAGTTTAATCCCATACATCTTAAATCTCGCTCTTACACAAATTCCTTAGTAAATATTCCCTAACCTGAATTTTTATCCAGAATAGCAATAGTGTCAAAATATACATAGGTTCCCTTCTTTCCCCCTTCTGTTTTAAGTGTTGCACAGTAAGCTTCATGCAGCAGAAAGCAATGCAAAATGACATTAACATGGCTTATTTGCTGGTGAACTGCAAAAGGAACGAACAAGTCTGTGTTGTTTCATGGTGTGTGTCGGGGTGTGTGGGAAGGAACCTCTATTTATTAAAAAAACACCTCAAAAATGCAAATTTGAAGTTGATGCAAAGTTTTTGTGATTTATGTTGTCAGTTTATCTGATGTTCTGCATTTAATTTCTTTAGGCAGAGATTTTTGGTAAAGTTCTTCAAAGTGAAGAATATGAAGAAATGGAGGATAAAACTGTTATGGCCATGGGGATCCTGCATACAATTGACACAATCCTAACTGTCATGCAGAATTACAAGGAGGTGAATCTTCTCAACCATTTGAAAACTGGATTCAAGAGTTTTTGCAATAAGATAGGATACAGAAATTCTTTTAGTAAATGACGTAAACAGTGTGAACCAGGAGATGGCACTGTAGACTTAACAGCTGTATGACACTTTGGCATGCAATTTTCACCTAGTAATAATATAAAACATTTGAAATATGGAGGGCTTTTTGCTTGACTCTTTACTTTAGAAAAACTCTTTGCTTTAGAGAAGTTGCCTATTTAAGAAATAGTTGCCTGTTTTTTCTTTACTTTACTTAAGCGGCTTCTTTCTTTTCTTCAGATAACTCAACAGCTGGAGAACATTTGCCTGCAAATCATTGGTCTTGTCTTGCAGAAACATGTAATAGGTACATTAAAAAGCCATCTGGGCAATATTTGCTTTCTTATTTAATGTGGCAGAGAGTTAAGTTATTCTCTATCCTGCTGTAACAAGTGATACAGCTCCCTGCACATTTTTCCCCATCTAGATTAGACTTAAACCAAAGTCATACTATATTGTTCATTCATTATTTGAGTGCACCATGTTCTATAGCCAATTCATTTCTGGCTGGACAGAGATGATGGAATCAAAGTTGAGAGTGTGGATCTTGGCCATTGGAACTTCAGTTCAAATTACATTGGACTCATAATCTTCTTCAGAACAGAACAGAATAACAGAGTTGGAAGGGACCTTAGAGGTCTTCTAGTCCAACTCCTGCTCAAGACCCTATACCATTTCAGACAAATGACTGTCCAGATTCTTCTTAAAGACTTCCATTGATGAAGCACCCACAGCTTCTGAAGGCAAGCTGTTTCACTGGTTAATTGCTCTCACTGTTAGGAAATTTCTTCTAAGTTCCAGGTTGCTTCTCTCCTAGATTAGTTTCCATCCATTGTTTCTTGTCTTGCCTTCTGTAGCTTTGGAAAATAGGTTGACCCCATCTTCTTTGTGGCAGCCCTGAAAATGTTGTAACACTGCTCGTTGATTTTAGATAGGATGTTATCTCTGAAGCACAGTTTTTCAGCTGTGGAAGACTATAATTAAATATCATTCTTGTAGGAAAAAGGTTGAGAAGTCGCAGGTTTAAAGGAAGGTGATCTCACCCTTTGTCAAATAGCCTGTTCCTAAAGCTGACTGCTTATATTTCAGATTCTTCTCTAGAATCTGGATGGCTTTGGGTATTCCTAAAATAGTGGGGATATATTGTTTATATCACTGAGGGTAGAATCCCATTCTAAGTGTTTCTGAGTAGCAGAGGTGTCCATTTATGGTCACTTCTCCCACCATGTTTGTAGGTTCTCCTAATTTGCTCCAGTGGTGACTTGGTCCTCCAGAGTGGATTTTAGGATTTAAGTGCTGCAGTGAGAAAGAAAACTAGTTTAAGTTTAAATAATATTACCTCAGAACTAACTGTCTCTCGAAAGATTTCCTAATTGCATTCTAAATCATTCCTACCTTCTTTCTAAAAACCTTGAGATACGCTTTAATTAGAAGTAAACATGCATATAATATCAGGCACATCAGTAAACTGAAATTAAACCTGTAGGCATTATTTATTCCTTGTTAAAGGAAATTTAGAGGCATATCATGTAGTCATGGGGAATTTTGTTTTAGTCCCACTAAAATATCCTTGATGGTATCTAGCAAATGCAATATTTTGATTCCAGGCTTTACAATGCCAATAAATGCACTGCTGGTCTCCACACCAAACCTGGGAACGTTGTTGTCAGAATATGTCACAAATCTTTTCTAATTCACTTAAAATAGCTTTTAATAGGCTGGGTGGCATTTGCCAGCATTCTTTCTATATCTCTTATTGTCTGTTTGCTTGATTCCCCCTTTCCCTTTCAGAGTTCTATGAAGAAATTCTCTCTCTGGCATACAGCTTGACATGCCATCTTATTTCACCCCAAATGTGGCACCTCCTGGGTGTCTTATATGAAGTGTTTCAACAGGATTGCTTTGAGTACTTTGCAGGTAATGAGCTTTGCAGTTTGCTCGAAAAGAGCACAGATCAATAGCAGGAATAAATGGAGTGTAGAGTAACGCTGGCTAGTAGTGGTTTGGGAAGTTGTGATGGAGTGTTTCAATTGTCAGTTTGTCTTCGTGGAGGCACATTGATTTGTTCCCCCAGTGCTATAAATTCAGGGTTAGTTTTTCTTAAGTATCCAATGTAGGGTTGTGTGCCTTTAAAATGCCAAAGTTGACCAAATTGGTATATTGGGATCAGATTTTGCTGGTTGTGGGGAAAATCAGGAACGTATTCAGGTTTTGCCCGCTGAGCTATTCAAAATGTATTCAGTGAATCGTCTGACTTTTAAGAGTTATCCTGTTTTACGTTATGTCATTTACAAGATGAGAAACCTTAGATAACAAAAAGCAAGGAAAAAAGCCAAGATTCTTAGGATGCTAAATTTGGTATAGGTTGTCCTCATTTAATGACTGGTTGCATATTGACCAGTGGCTTAGTGATTGTTTGAAGTTGTAGTAGACCCCAGAAAGGTACCTACGACAACCCCCCCCCCCCGGTCATACAATTGCATTTTGGGCACCTGGCAACTGTCTCTCATTTACAGCTGCTTGCAGCATCCTACATCACATGACTGTATTTTTTGCTGGTTTCTGGCATTTACTTCTGGCTTCCTGTTCTGAACCAGCCCTCTTCTAGCAAACCCCTATTCAAAAAGAAGAGACTGGAGAGCGTCCAAGGCTAAAAGGCTTCTGCCAAGATTTAATTACGCAGTTAACAAAAACACTAGAGCTTGTCTTCTCAAGCGGAAAAGTTGCTTTCAGCAACCAGCCCCTCCCCAAACACTCCTTTTATAGAGAGCTCAGGGCGTGGTCTCCCTGTGCCTCCTCCCGAGGAGTCCCACATTCTTTCTTTGTTTGTTCCTGCTCGACTGCCTCCTGCGTCGGGCGTCCTTGAACAGGGCCAGCTGTGGGTCATCATCTTCCGCACTATCGGGCTCACGCAGCTGAGAAGAGGGCCCCGGCTGGGAACTCTGCCAAGCCTCCACGCCATCATCAACCGGTTCGTCTCCCACACGGTCCTCCTCCCCCTCATCTGAGTCCTCCGACACATCTGAGCCGGCTGCCGAAACCACAGGCTGGCCCTGAGTCACAACACTTCCTACAAAAGAATTTATTGGCTAAAATGAATTGGTGTAATGGCCATTAACCACCACAAAACTTACGACTGTACTTCTAACTTGAGGACAACCCCATTTTATATTTTTATATACACCCATTCCCACTTTTTTTAAATCCCATTTATATCCCACCCTTCTCCGAAGACTCAGGGCGGCTTACAATCTAAGAAGCACAAATCAATGTGCTTAGCAATAGCCTTCATTCTATGTATATGCCTGCTTATTAGGGCTTTCAGCCCCCCCCCCCCAAGTGGCATTTTTACAAAGTCAGCTTATTGCCCCCAACAGTTTGGGTCCTCATTTTACCTACCTCGGAAGGATGGAAGGCTGAGTCAACCTTGAGCCTGGTGGGACTCGAACCTGCACTAATTGCAGGCAGCTGGTGTTACTTAAGGAGGCATTAGCCCACTGCTCCACCAAGGCTCTTTTATATTTTTCACCAGAAAATTGGGTTTCATGAAGACTTGGCTGTTTTCTTGTGCCTGTTGAAGGTTTCTGTTTTTGAAAGGGAGGAAAAATGGTCTCAGGCATGTGCTAGGAATGGTGGTTTTATGTGCCTGCTGCCCTAGCATGCAGATAGAGCTCTCCTGGGTGAAGAGATTCATTCAGATCCTCTTGCTACATTTCCCATGGGTCTTCCCCTTGGAGGAGAGGGAGGATTAGAATGAAGAAATGTTTTCCCATTGGGCCCAGCGTTGACCCAATGTTTTTCCTCTCTTAAAAGCAGCTTTCTAGCAACAGCTCTGCAATGGTATAAAAATGAAAGTTTAGCCAAGAAAATAAATTAATACAATCTGCTATGTATAAGTTAGCTAAATATTAGCTACCTTCATTTTTCCTTTTTGCCTTTATTTGCTTTCTATTATTTGATACATTGTAATGAAGAGAGTGGGAAGTTTGTATTGGGATTTTGAGTCTCAGGTGAGGTACAAAGGTCATCTGGAGTCTCTGTGAGCATAATGTGTGATCGTGTCTTGTACACTTTCCTGAAATTCTTAGGAGGGCCTAAATAAATGCAATAAATATTTTTTACAATACATTTCACACGTCGTGACTTTGTATATGTACTAAATACAGTATTTTAAAGAATTATCAATGAGTGAATTTAGTGATTATAAAATAAAGCAAGGACCATTCCATAGGGTAAATTAATTTATGTCATTCTCCGGATGGACTCTTTTCTCTTTCTAGATATGATGCCCCTATTGCACAACTACGTCACTGTTGATACTGATATTTTATTGTCAAATTCCAAAAACTTGGAGATAATTTATGCTATGTGTAAAAAGGTAAGTTTTTGAAGTTGCTCAGGCTTTAATCATCCTGGTCTCCATGGTGAATGCGAGAATGTGAATGAAAAGTATGGTTGAATAAATACTCTTTTAAGTCCATTAAATAGACATGCTTAGGTTTGCTTTCATAATAATTCGGTTTTTAATTTCACCTTATTCAAACCTCCAGTCTTCTCTAGCACATGCAGCTTAGTGATTAAGGTTTTTGGTTTAGGGCAAGAAAACTTATATTTAAGACTTATTAGTGGTAAAACACGGGTCTAATATAGTTATGTAAAGGCAGAAACAAATAAAAGACTCCACTATCCAGTTTTTATAACCAAGACACCACCATGCAAGGACTTGTTTTCTGCTGACAGTATGCATGCACTGTTTATGTAACAATTTAGAAGTGGACATTTTTTAAACAGGATTTTAGGGGAATCTCTTCCGTTTGAAGGAACCCTTTCTAGCGCTTTAGTTTCTTTCATTTTGCCGTTCGTATTGTACATTCACAAGAATATTTTTGTCACTTTTGGTTTCAGAAGCTTAGATTTTTATTTTTATTTTTGCTGCTTTTGACTAATATGAGTTCTCTTTGCTTCCTGCTGAGGAAAATATGGATAGCTGAGTTGTCTTCCTCCTGCAAAAGGCTCTGCCTTGATTAGTTACATCTGAATCACGAGAGGCTCTGCCCAGTATTTATTCTGTGCAGTGTAGATTGCTCTGTGTGGGGATTGATGATTTTGTCTCACAATTTTTGGATTAAATGGACTTTTGCTCCATTAGGCTTCTATAAATCTGAGAAATCGAACCTGAGAACAGAATGAAAAATGCGGCTTTGCTTGCTTCACTTCATTCGTTGATTCCTGTTGAACCTTTTTTTTAACAGTTCTTAGAGATCTGATCTGATTTGGAAAATGCTGGTCCTAGTTGAAAAAAATACATAGGTTACTTATTGTTAACAGTAGAATCAATTTTGACTAGTTATTACTCACTTTTGTTTAATATTTAATGTGGATATTTTTAATGGCTAATGGATGTCTTTGTTAATTATTTTGTAAACTGCTGTGTACCTATGTGGATTTGACAGTATTCAAGATGAATAAGTAAAAGTCATATAAATAAATAAAATGTTGGAATATAAGCACATCCATTGTGGAAACATCTTTTTTTTTTGAAAAAAATGTATTAGTTTTATAGGGTTAACAAAGGGAAAAGGGGACTTGGAATAGGGTAGAGAAAAGATTAAGGGTAGGAATTGGGGTGTATATATATATTTGTGAAGCGATAGGGTGGTTGGGTAGTCCAAAGTAGCAAATAACAAGTTATTTGTAGATAGTTCAGGTTGCATCAATAAAAATTCCCTCTCTGATTCCCTTAATTTTCACATAGTCAAGGTAATTAAGTTAATACAGTTCTAGTTATGAGCTAGTCAATTAACAAAGTTTTCAATATAGTTAGACTAATACATATCAAAATCCTGTTTTTAAGTTTTACCTAATTGCAATAAAAATACTCTAAGGTAGCCTATAATATGCAGAAAAGAACTTACTGTTTGGGTAACCTACAATTCCCTATTTCAGTAAAGAATAATTCTCTTGTCTACATAACTTACATTGTTCATTACATATCATTCTTATGATTTAACAGTAAAATCTAATTTTCATCTTAACACATCACCAATTTATTAAAGAAAAGAAAAAAGTTTTTGTCTTAACCATTCAACACTTAATAAAATACTATCTTCTATTATAAAATTCTAAATTCTATTGTATAATTCAAAGTTTTATCCTAAAAGCTTAATTTTGTTTTCCTTTAAAAATCTAAAACCTAAATATAGAATCAGTTTATATTTTTTTAAGATTCCCCTTAGTCCATCAAAAGCGATTTTTTAAGTTCTGTCTTTACAAATCCCAAAAAAAGAGGCACGTCTAGGTCTTTAAATCTAACTCTCGCCTTCTTTTTGTGCCAATCAGGCTTCCATCTTAGTGGTTTTAAGTTCTCCAATGTGTCTCCCTTTCTTCCTCCACCTCTTATTTGAATCCACGGAGACCATCCAAATGACAGTTTTGCCAAGCTAATGTCCTCTTTATAATCATTGAAGTATTGGTTTAATAGCTCAATTTTTGATGTTTGCTGTGATATGAATGTCATTAATTCAGTCTGGTCTTTATCTTGTTCCGTTTCCATCTGGGTTAGGTAGTAAGTAGTAGCTGATGTTGTTATCATTTGATTAGCTGAATCCTCAACATATTGTATTTGGAGGCCTTTGATATCTTCGCTCTTAATGTTGCTTTCTTTGGGTATTGTTGTTTTTTGAGTTGTAAGTTTTGTAGTTAAAGTTGGAGTTTGGACTTCGAAGTTCTCTGTAGGCTGCGTTTGTTGCTCTTTGAAGTCTCCTATTTTAGTATTGATTTCCACTTCTGCTTGTTTTGGGTTGTCAGTTCATCATTTAAGGTCAAAGTTTGGTTTGGTGGCTGTGAGCTGTCAGGTTTATCATGCATTTTGGCTTTAATTTGTTCAGTTATACCCAAAATTGTGTCCAAAATCAATTTGTAGTTAAGTGGTGGGATATAATCATCCATTTCCATAGTGTTTACAGCTAAGCCTTCCATGGAGGCTATTTTAATAAGAGTCAGTAATTTTCCACCTCCAATGTTTCTAAAAATTGTTTTCAGTGCCAGGTGTTCCCACACTTGTCTTTAAAGATAATATCAAGGACAACTGTCCACTCTCAAAATAAGCAAAAGGTTTACTTGCAATTCCAAGTTTAGCCACAGGATGTCATCAGTAGCATATAGAATAAGTTGTAAAGTTTCTTTTATTTTTCCAAATTAATATAAAGCTTTTATATAGTTAGTCCATTCTTTTTTCCTTAGTTCACATCTTAAACAGAAAATAGAGTAGTAGATCCCCACAAAAATAGGAGATTTTTAGTAAGTAGGAATGAGATTATTTAATTTCTTTGTTTAATCAGCTGGTGTTTTTTTTCTTCCTTCAACGCTTTAAGGCTTAAAATGTTGATCCCCCAGGTATAGAGAAGCCGTTTTCTCAAAAAAAAAGGGGGGGAGAGTTTTCAAAAAAGTCTCACAGGCAGGCAGTTAGGGGGATAGAAAAGGAAAGTTCTCACCCAGGTCCTCCAGATTGCTTCGTTGTGCTAGATGGTGCTTTTGGCTTTCGGCAGGGAGCAACTTAGTGATCAGCCATGTTGATGGCCGGTCTCTTCTTTGGGCCAAAAGGAGCTGCTCTGGATTCAAGCGGTGGGCTGCCGCTCTTCCACAATCACAGGAGAGTCTCCTTGCGGTGGTCGCCCTTCCAGGGCGCCTTTCGACCCTTTTCAGGGTCCTCCAATGAAGTAGGATTGGACAGCAAAGAGGGAGCTCTGCCCTGTGCGTCCAAAAGCGCCGCGTGCGCAAACCGGAAGCCCATTGTGGAAACATGAAAATCACCAATTCTCAGTGTTCTAATCCCGATTAGACATTTAGGCAAAACAAGTGTATAGTGCCTTGGAAATCTGTCAAATTCAAATAAACTAGACAACATTTTCTCTTCACTTCATATACTGGAAATAGAAACAGCCTGAGTAGTACTGCTGCTTGTAAATGTAAATACTTACATTATTAGGGCAAAATGCTTGGACAGGACAATTGTGTGTCTTATTTTAATATACCATACAAATTCCTTGAAGTTGAACTTTAGTTGTGGTGACTCCATGTTTTCTTATAGGAAAAGTTTTTATTGCCTTTTTCCAGGATGTTCTTTTTTCAAATTCCCAATCTAGCCAACTCTCCTGGAATTATTGTGTCCCACCCATGTACTGATCAGAAATGACCTTACCTAGTTTTCAAAATCAGTCACATAATTGGCACTTCTGTATTACAGTACTATTTTTTTTCTATCTAGTAATTTCAGGTGTCAGGCTACTCATTCAAATGTCTCATAGATTATTCAGAAAAGGTGTGTCAAATATTACATGAATTCAGCGAAACAACGTTTTAAAGATTATGTTGGAACATTCTTTTTACCACCAAGGGGGAAAAAAGTCTATTTTCTCAACAAATCTGAAGGGTTAAAATGGTCTTTGATTATTTTGGTAGGTCCTAAGTGGTGATGCAGGTGAAGATGCTGAGTGCCACGCAGCCAAGCTCTTAGAGATCATTATACTGCAGTGCAAAGGAAGGGGTATTGATCAGGTAATTATTGATTGGATTTTTTTTTCCTTTGCCTGGTTTGTAAGCTTCAGCCAGAATTTTGGAGACTTGTATGCCTTAAGAAAGGGACGCAGTGGCTCAGTGGGTTAGGACGATGAGCTTGTCGATCAGATCAGCAGTTTGGCGGGTCGAATCCCGAGTGCTGCGTAGTAGAGTGAGCGCCTATTACTCATCCCAGCTTCTGCCCACCTAGCAGTTCGAAAGCACGTAAAAATGCAAGTAGAAAAATAGGGACCACTACGGTGGGAAGGTAACAGCATTCCGTGCGTCCTCGGACAAGCGCTGGCTCTTTGGCTTTGAAACGGAGATGAGCACCGGCCCCTAGAGTTGGAAATGACTAGTACGCATGTGCGGGGGAACCTTTACCTTTACCTTTTTATGCCTTAAGAAAAAAGGATTGGGTTGGGTTGGGAAGGGGGGTTGGGGGTGGGGAGGGTTTGTTTTGATAAAATGTATTGAAAAACTTTTCAATAAAATTAAAAAAAAGAAAAAAAGAAAAAAGGATTTAGGAGGGGTGAAGCTTGCTCTTTGTAGACAGGCATTTTTTTTCCTTTTGATGCAATTGCAACAAATGGGGTTGTCTTCCTATTTAGGATCCAGCTTGGCTTGCGAGAAGTTCCTTATTCTCCCCTTCTCCCTTGTTTGAGCCATCAGAAAAATGGGTTTAAAATTTTTCTGGCGTGTCTTTCCTCAGTCAGAGTTCAGTAACAATAGAAAAATTAAACATCACTGCAATTACAAAGATCTGAAGAGTGTGGGAAAGATTCCTGACAAGTTCCACAAATGCCTGAAGGCTAGTCAGAGGGATTCAGAAGTTGTTGAAAGTGCGGAAGGAGGACCATTGGTGGGACGAAGAAGGGAAAGAACCAGTCACCTAGTTCGGAGAAGAACTGAGGAAGGGAAAAGTTGGAGGCTTCCTCCCCACACCCCAGTTGCTCTTCATTTGATGAGAAAGTTTTATTTTCTGCATTCACCCATCAGATGATGCTCAAGCTTTGAAAATGAAACCCAACTCCTGCAATGAGAGGTTGATGGGTAAAGTAAAGATAGTTCATAGCAGAACTTAGGGCTTGCAGACGTTTTGGGATATAATAGTGGCTGCTATCCTGATCCATATTATTGAACGAGGATTATATTGTGCAGGATTATATACCGGACGAAGAACATGAGGTTGACAAAGTGCCAGGTTTGGCCTATATTACATGAATATTAAATATATATATATATATATATATATATATATATATATATATATATATATATATATATATATATATATATATATATATATATATATATATGTTTATCAAGGTTGCATAACGAGAAGAGTTTGGTTTGTTTTTACCTGGTGCCCCTCTTTTTCCTTTTTAAAAGAATTTCCTAACCATGGGGTGGAGCAAAAAGGAGAGTGATACTTCAGTTCCTGACCTCTTACACAACAGTTCCTCTTGCTTCTGGTATTTCCTGTAGTAAATCCCAAAAGCAGTTATCACAGTGGCTTTAAAAGAAGAGAGAGAGAGAGAGGGAAAACAGTTGGATATTTTTTTAAGCAAACAAAACTCTGCAGACAGCATCCCATCCAGTTATTACAAAACATACATATCCCTCAAGGTCATTTAAGGAAGTGTGTACATTTGAAACAGAATTGTAACTGATTTCAACAAGGGCAGGGGTAGGCAACCTCAGCTCTTTTATGACTCATGGACTTCAACTCCCAGAATTCCTGAGTCAGCATAGCTGACTCAGCATAGCTGACTCAGGAATTCTGGGAGTTGAAGTCCATGAGTCATAAAAGAGCCGAGGTTGCCTACCCCTGAACAAGGGGAAGGCTGAATCCTTTTTAAAGTAGGCTCAATATCTGAAATATTTCAACTTATTTCTCTTTTCCTCTTTTTCTTTGTACTTCTCCGCATATCTCTGGTCTCTCCTTAGTGCATCCCTCTGTTTGTAGAAGCTGTGCTTGAGCGCTTAACGCGAGGAGTTAAAACCAGCGAGCTCCGCACCATGTGTCTCCAGGTTGCCATTGCTGCCCTCTACTACAATCCCGAGCTCCTTCTGCACACTTTAGAGAATATCCGGTTTCCTCATAACCCAGAGCCTATCACGGCGCAGTTTATAAACCAGTGGATGAATGATACAGACTGTTTTCTTGGGTAGGTGTGTGATGCTTTCTTTTTCAACACCTTCAGGTGTTTTGGAGACCTTAACTTGAGAGGAAATGCCAGGACTGTCTTGCTTTCCTACCTTCCCTAAGGTGTGCTATTGTATTATGAAATACCACACAGTGACCTTGGGAACAGCATGAAAAAATAGAATTGATATGCTTCTCTTTGGAGTAAGATTTTTCTCACAAGTCCTACTTTGTACGAATAGTGATGATTTTACTTTTTCCCTTCCCCAAGTGGCATTCAGGGCATGGAGCTATAGCTTGAATTCCTGAATGTGACATCAGCTGTGAGGTCAAATTCAGAAGGAAAGCACATGCATTCATGTAACCTAGCTAAATCAAGATATTTAAAACCATGATACATTTCAAATTAGACTTTATCAGTTGGTTTAATACATGTATTTTATAGGGAATTGGCTGAGTTTCATTAGCTGGGCAGCTTGTCATTGGCACTTGTTATTGATTGCATGTGACGTTAAATGTATGCTTTGTCTTTTAAAAAATAAAAAAGGAAATTATTTTGTACAGGTAGCCCTCAACGTATGATTGCAGTTGAGTCCAGAATTGTAACTGATTTCAACAAGGGCAGGGGTAGGCAACCTCGGCTCTTTTATGACTCATGGACTTCAACTCCATTTCTGTTGCTAAGCGAGACATTTTTAAAGTGAATTTTGCCCCATTTTCTGACCTTTCTTGCCACAGTTGTGAAGATAGTAACACAGTTGTTAAGTGAACCTGGCTTTCTCACTGGCTTTGCTTGTCAGAAGGTTGCAAAAGGTGATCACATGATCCCAGGATGCTGCAACTAACATAAATATGAACCAGGTAACAAGCAGTTGGATACCGCTGCTCTAGAGAGTGGAGAGAAGTTGGACTCGGTGGCTGGTTGAGAGTCAGGATGCCAAGCAAGACCATCAGGCCTGCAAAGTTTGTTTCATTTCACTTGTATAAATATGTACCTGCATATCCTAATTATCCTTAATAACATAGATATAAAAAAGGCAATTGAAGACCAACAAAGCACCAGTCTAACAAACTTCCAAAACAGGCTTTTTCTAAATTTGAAAAAGGAACCCCTTTTCATATTCATAAAGAGTAGCGAGAACATTATGCAAATAAGGAGGTCAAAGATGCCCACTTTCCAGGGGGAATTCCAGAACCCTGCAAGCAGCTGTTGAAAAGTCTCCCTCATTTTCCTGGCAACAGAAGGCTGATGTTGGTTGAGTTGCACAGTAAGAGCTTCTCTAGACTATCTTGATTCTCAGTCAAGCTCACTTTAGAGTAAATGGTACTTCAGATATCTCGTTCTGCACCTACTGAGGAAGTTTAAATCACAACTAACTCTGAATTATGCCTGTAAAATGAAATAAAATCCCTTGGGACTGCCTTTACCCAGGCAGTGATGTGATCCCACTTAGTGCTTTGATTAATAATTTGACTGCCTCCGTTTGAAGTTTCTCTGGATGCTTTCCATAGGCAGTTCACATAAGAAATGATTCAGTGGTTGCATTATCTCTGATTTGCCAGAAAATGTCCTAAAACACTAAGGACATCTGTCTCCATCATAATATGCTCCTGAAATTCTCTTTATTTGCTGTCTCCTCTGCCAAAACACATTATAAATTATTAGCATTTATTTAATCATTTAATATCCATTCCACCCACTCACCCTGATCCTCAAACATACATAACTTATGATCGTTTTTTACACTTACAACCGTTGCAGCATTCCCCAGGGTCACGTGATCAAAATTTGGATGCTTGGCATCTGACTCATGACGGTTGCCGTGTCCTGTGGTCCCATGGTCACCTGACAGGCAAAGTCAATGGAGAAACCAGATCCACTTAACAACTGTGTTACTAACTTAACAACTGCTGTGGTTCACTTAACAACTGTAGCAAGAAAGGTCGCAAAACGGGCCAAATTTCACTTAACAAATGTTTCACTTTGCAACAGAAATTTTGGGCTTAATTGTGGTCATAGGTCGAGGACTACTGTACTATCTTATGTGTCTGCGCTAGGCAACAGATACCTTCGAAATATTGTATGTAAACCCCAGGAAGCTATGCTTGAAAATAACTGACTTTGCAATTTTACAGGGTTAGAACTATAATCTTTTCCTTCGCATCTTTGAATAAAATTAAAAATTAATTTTTAGAATACTGTATTTTGGCTTTTTTCTTTGTACATTCCCCCCTAGGTACTAGGAATTTGAAATTAACTCATTTTAATGGTGTTTTTTTTAAGGTGCATCTTATATAATTAGTTTTTAATTAGGTTAAGTGACTTGTGCAAACCTTTTCATAGAGCAGGCATGGCTGGAGGATGGCTTCTCTGGAAAAGGGAGAAATTTCCTTTGGGGAGGCTCAGTGTCTGCTTCTCACAATGTTTAGAAACATTGTACTACTGCAGAAATCTGAAGAAGCTCCCGATTCAGTGTGGGATCCTACTCCAGGTTGTTTTTTTTCAGAATCTGGCCAGGTTCAATTTAAATCAGAATGTTTTGAGGTGATATCTGTGGTAATTAAGCAGTACATTGCTATTGTGCTTTCTGCATTTAATATTGTATATTCTCATTTTTTAAAAAAAATTAGTTTATGTAAGTATCCAAATACATATAAAAATAGAGTCCTCACCTCATGATTTTAATTGGAACTGGAATTTCTGTCACTAAGTGACACGGTCATCGAGTGAGATCCCATATCATTGCAACGCTTAGCAGCAGAAATTCCACTTCCAGGTTGCTGTTATTAAGTGAATCACCATTCAGATGACGCCATATAGTTGCCATGCCAGCTTCCCCACTGAATTGGCTTATATGCAGCCTGCAAAGAAGGTCTCCATTGCTGATCACCTGAGCACAGCGACGCAACCAACATACATACAAGGGCTGGTTGTGAATTCTACCAACTGTTGAGCACTCTTTGAACTATCACTGAACAAGTGGTAATTAATGAGAACCTGAACATATGTGTCCAAATATAGATAGATAGAAATATAGATATAACCCATATCTATATCTATATATATATATATCTATAGCAGTGTGTGTATGTTGTATATATGTAGTGTGTGTGTGTGTGTGTATGTATATGTATATATGTATGTGTGTATATATATGTATGTATGTGTATACACACGTACTTCATTTAAGAAACACCAAGAAAAATATAATAAATAAATAAAAAAGATAACAAATACAGGATAATAAATATTTTTAATCAAAACAATTAGCCAAAAAAAGATCCTAATTGAGTATGGTAGGTCTCTTTGGAAAAGAGTGTTCTGATATTGCGGTATTGTCACAAAGAAAGCTGCAACCAGGGCCTCGTTCTTATTTATATAGCTAAAGCCTAGAATAGAATTTTCCAAGTGGATTTTAAAGAAAGGGACATCCATTTAGGATTCTCCCCAAAGCCTCTATAACTATCCTCTCATCCATCCATGTTTCTGATCTCATTTTTCACAATCTTTACCTAACTTATAGAAAACTGTTCTGTTGGGAAGATTAATTCTCATCATTGAATTGTGCACCTTCAGGCTTCATGACAGGAAGATGTGCATCATTGGACTGAGCATCCTCATGGGACTGCCCTCTCGACCGCCTGCAGTAGACGCTGTGGCTGCCCAGCTTGTCCCATCGGTTCTCCTCCTGTTCCTGGGACTAAAACAAATGTGCGCCACCCGGCAACATGCGGAACGTGAAGAGCATGGGAAAGCTGAAAAGAATGACGCAGAAGATAACGGTACGAGCAAACATAAGTTTCCTGGCTGTGGCGATGAGCATTTATTAACAACGAAATACTTACAATTTATTTCACTTGTGCTTAGAGGGATGATTTGCATTTTCCAAATACTTCTGAATATTCCCAAGCACTTTTATAAACTTTTTTTTCCTAGAAAAAAAACTTTAGATCAGGCTAGCCAAGATGTTACTCTCTTAACTGCAACCTTTTTTTAAAGGTAGAACGATATTCTTTCAACATCATTAGACTCCCTCAGTTCTGAGACAAAAATCTTCTCCTTATTTTTAAGGACAAATACGTTATTATCCCCATAACTGCACACCCGATATACTCCTTGAGATTAAGAGTTTTCTCTAGAAAAGATTATTTATTTCAGAGCTCTATTAATCAGAAGTGACTTTTCCCACAAACTAGCCTTCCTCGGGTTTTTGTTTTTGTTTTTTTTAAAAACGGCAGTTTGTTTTCATGATCGATCCTTACCAAGATTGTAATTTAAAGAATGTTTGTTCATAGGGTACTCCCTGGAAGAGTCATTAATTTTGAAATGGCGCTTTTGGTTAAAAATATACATCTTTGTCTTCCTTGTCTTCTTGATTTTAAAAAAACACACACATATATTTGCAGAAGAGATTCCAAGTGACGAAGAAGAAGTGAATGAAGCAAATCAGGACATGCAGGAAAACCACGCCGGGGGTGGTGGTGACACAGGAGACGACGATGAAGATGATGACGATGATGAGTGGGATGATGAAGCATTAGAAGAAACTGCTTTAGAAAGCTTTAGCACTCCCATTGATCTAGAAGATGGCGTGGATGAATATCAGTTCTTCACACAAGCATTGTTAGGTATATAGACATTTATTAAAGCACTTCTGGTTTTTCTAAGATGACTGTTATCTTTAGTTTTTGTTTTTTGTTTTAAAAAACCACCTGATCTGAAAAATGAATTTTAATTTATAAAACCCCTGCATCAGTGGTGGAAAATGTGTTGTCATGGTTCCGACAGATGAAACTCTTCAAAGAACTTTGAGGCATTGTTTACCTTAAAGAATCTTTGTTTGAGAAGCATAGCATTGGCACTAACATAATTGAAGCCAAAAACCAGATTCCCTTCCCCTGAGCACATAGCATCAAAGCCAGGGCTTTTTTTTGTCATAGAACGCTCAGAACAGAGTTCCGGCACCTTTTTTGGATGGAACCTTGTAGGGTAGGCAAGGCGGGTTGTATAACATGTGTGAGTTCCGGCACCTTTTTCTTTTACAAAAAAAGCACTGATCAAAGCACAATTCCCTCCTCCAATTAACAGTCATAATTCACATTCTCCAATTAGTTTAAAATGCAGGCTTCCCCTCCAGTTCTCCAGCCCGGCCAGTTCTTATCATCTCTTATTTCAATAACCTTGGTTCACACACTAGGTTCAGTATTATTATGTCTAGCTAAATTCTCATGAACATTCCTACCCGCAGCATCATCTAACTCTAACTCTAAGAGTAAAACATAAGAAGAAAATGGTTGCATCTCCATCTTTGTCAAAGCAAAAACATCCGATGTTAGCAGTGTTGACACCTGTAGCATTACCAATACTATTGAAATACAACCACAGTGTTAGTTGTATCTGACGACAGTGAGAGGGCAGAGGATTCCAGTGTTAACCAGTATTCAGTAGAAAGCAGTTCTGTATATACAAAACTCATTTCATTAAATGCCAGTCATCAGCCAGATGGAAACAAGTCTGTTATACGGAGGGTAATCATATTAGAAACTCAAGTTCAAATCTTGCTGTGAATCTCAGAGGCTGGCTTAGGGTAAGTCCTTACGTCTCAGCTAACTTGCTACTTTTAATTGTCCTTCATAATTTTATTTATTTTTATTTATTACATTTATACACTCCCCCATCTCACTGTCCAAAGCTATAATTAAGTGCCCTGAGAACTCAGGAACAACAGGAAGATATAATACTCTTGATGAAGGAGTTCATCTTTCTGGAAATAAAGCTGTTGGAACAACTGAACTGTTACTGGAGATCCATCACTAAGAATATTAAAACAGTCTATCTCATATATATATATATATATAGCAGAAACCTTGGCTCAGTATACTCACTTTAAAAGTAGGTCTCTGCGCTTGATAAAATGTTGATTTAATGATGTAGACTGGGAATTTGGCAAGTTGTATGTCTCCTGAAAGAAATATATTTTGTGTTTTCAGCTATACAAAGCCAAGATGCCGGCTGGTACCATTTGTTGACTGCACCATTGAGCGCTGATCAGAAGACTCAGTTGCAGGAAATCTGTGCATTAGCTGAAGACCGGAGAAACTCTGCAGGTCGGTGGCAGGAATGTTTGCAGAAAGCTTACAGTTGAAAATCTTATCAAAAGGAACTCTCAGTTATTGCAGCCCTGTAAAGTAAAATTATCTGTCCCAAGTCAGTTTTCTTTGTGTTTGTCCATTATGAGAAGTTTTTATATATTGGATTTGTTTCATATCGAAGTTTTGAGAGGTGTGGGGTGGCACATCACATATTTTTACTCCTTTTAAGAGAACAAGAGCAGATACTTTAGGAAGAAAAACAGTGAATCCCCAGTGAGTCATTCCACATTGTGGAGGTGGATGTCAGGAGGTTAGTGTAACATGCTTACAAGTCTAGTTGGACATTAATTTCTTTAGACACAGCTGACCTGTCTAATAGCTAAGAAATAAACTCTTTTCGATGAGACTGCAAACATGTTCTTCCTAAACCTCCCACCCCAACTTTTCACTACCTACCTTTATCACCATTTCCAAAAGAAGTGACAAAGAGGCTTTAGAAAGATGTAGGGAATCTAAATGCACAGCATGTTTAAACATTCCATGTATTCAATTGTTAAAAAATGTGTGTGTGGGAGGGGGGTTGCCTCATAGTTACTTCTCAGCATAGATCAGACATTCATTCTGGGGGGGGGGGGGCTACAGTTCAGTGATAACAGCATGTGCTCTATATATGGAAGTTTGCTAGTTCATTTCTTGGCATCGCAAGTTAAAAGGATTAGCTCATTGGTCAACAGTGGGGGGGGATATTTTATTTATTTATTTATTTAGATTTATATACCGCCCTTTCCCGAAGGACTCAGGGCGGTTTACAGGGTATTTAAAAGAAAATCCATACAAAAGTTAAAACAATTAAAAAAGATTAAATGAAACCCTGAGAGAAAATAAAAACCCCAGTTAAAATTAAAAATTCTCAGCCTGGGCCAGAGAGCTCGAAGAGCCAGGTCTTCAGGTCCCGGCGGAATGAACGGAGGTCGGGGGCAGTCCTAAGCTCCACAGGCAGCTGGTTCCAGAGGGCAGGCGCGCCCACTGAGAAGGCCCTATCCCTGGGTGTTACCTGCCGGCAATCTTTAACCGGCGGCACCCTAAGAAGACCCTCCCTGTGGGAGTGCGCTGGACAAAGGGAGCTTGATGCTGGCAGCAGGTGTTCCCTCAAATATCCCGGACCCTCGCCATTTAGTCATCACCAGCACCTTGAATCTCACCCGAAGGGCAACCGGAAGCCAATGCAGCTCGCGGAGTAGAGGTGTTACATGGGAGTATCAGGGGACCCCCATCACGACTCGCGCGGCCGCATTCTGCACCAGCTGAAGCCTCCGGGTGGTCCTCAAGGGCAGCCCCATGTAGAGAGCGTTACAGTAGTCTAAATGGGAGGTCACGAGCGCATGAGTGACTGTGCGTAGGGCATCTCGGTCTAGGTAGGGTCGCAACTGGCACACCAGGTGAACCTGGGCAAAAGCCCCCCTGGTCACAGCTCCTAAATGGTCTGACTTGGAACTTTTATGTGTTGCTTCATTGCAGTTTGACATGCATGCTTTATCTCAGGTTCACTTAAATGTTCCTCCCCATGCCCAACTAGTGCGGTGCTCCTGAGATTCCCCAATGTGTTTATGCGCCTTTCAGTTCCTAGAATTTCCAGTGAGGGTGGTGGTGGTGATGGTGAATGCTGGATGCTCAGTCTGCCCCTTTAACGAATGCCCAGATTGGGAAAGGTTGAAATATCGGTAGTCCTCAACTTAACAACAGTTTATTTACTTTACTTACTTTTACTTTTATTAAATTTGTATACCGCCCTTCTCCCGAAGGACTCAGGGCGGTTAACAGGGCATATATAAATAACAATACAAAAATTAAAAAGGAATTAAACAAGTGCCCAGTTAAAAATTACAATAACAATAAAAGACCCATTAAAAACCCTAACGTTCCCCATCAGGCCAGACCAGCTAGTTCAAATAAGTGGGTCTTCAGACTGCGCCGGAAGGAGCGAAGGTCCGATGCCATCCGGAGCTCCACTGGCAGTTGGTTCCATAGCGCCGGAGCGCCCACAGAGAAGGCCCTCCCCCTGGGGGCCACCAGTCGACATTCCCTGACCGGAGGCACCCTGAGGAGGCCCTCTCTGTGGGAACGCACAGGGGCGGAGGGGAGTTGACGCCGGCAGCAGGTGGTCCTCGAGGTACCCCGGACCCATGCCATGTAAGGACTTGAAGATCATAACCAAAACCTTGAATCTCACCCGGAAGATGACCGTTCAAAGGTACAACGGCGTTGGAGAAAAGTGATGTGTGACTGCTTTTCACAGTTACGACCTTCGCAGCATCCCCGTGGTCATGTGATCAAAATTCAGATGCTTGGCAACTGGTTCCTATTTAAGACCGTTGCTGTGTCCCAAGACCATGGGATCACCTTTTGCAACCTTCTGAGAAGCAAAGTCAAAGGGAAATCCAGATTCTCTTTACAACCGACTTACTAGCTTAACAACTGCAGTGATTCGCTTAAACAGCTATGGCAAGGAAGGTCATAAGATGGAGCAAAACTCACTTAGCAAATGTCTTACTTAACAACAGGATTTTTGGGCTGAATGATGGTCGTACGTCGAGGACTGCCTGTAGTATTTAGTTCTACCTGCGTGGTGTTTTTTTCCCCAAAAAAAACTTTTCTGCAAGTTAAAGATGTTGGATAATTGATCTAGAAGTGGTAATGACAGGGAATCCAAAAAGCTGTATGTTTCTTCTTCTTCTTCTTCTTCTTCTTAAAGGAGTTCTGATTCTTTTCCTCATGTTTAGAGGGTCTTCAGGAATTACATATCATTAATGTACCTGTTAAAAAGAGATTGAAAGTATCGTTGGCAGGGCATGGTGATATATTTGCAGCCTGTCTCTTAATATTCATTTGTTTCTTTTCAATTTAGAATTAGAGAGGATAGAAGAACAAATGAGCTTCCCGTTCGATAACAAAGGACTGGTCTCTGGATATAACTTTGGCACCGCTCCAGGAAGCAACTGAAGGGGAAAGGAGCTTGAAGAACTGCAAAAACATTTCATTATTAAAAAAAAAAATTGTGACTTATGAACAGGGAAGGTAATCAAGAGGTCTGCAAGTTTCCCCTTTGGAAAAGGCAGCGTTTGACCCTCTTCCCCCTCATTAAGACATTCTTTCTAACCAGCTGCTGTAATGTATAAATTCTTGTGGGTATTTTTATAAGTTGCTGGACTGAAAAGAAAGCATCTTGTCTTCTCTTCTTCTCCTTAGGAAAGGGGTAGCCAGCGGTTTGAAACCGAATGGAATTGCACTTCTCAGGTTTTTGCCGTGTGAAATTGAAGGGGTCCTATGGATAACAGTGCCTTCTGTGGTATACGGATTGCCCAGCAAAAGAATTTTGGAATGCAATGCTTTTTTGTCTGTGTTTAAAAGAAAAGAAAGGGCATATAAAAGGGCATAATTCATATCTTGCTTTCCATACCCTTTTGTTAACTTCCTCTAAAGAAATCATGGCGGTATTGTGCCCATCACACATTTTACAGTTAGCTATAAGAAACCGTTGTTAACATCTCTGCATATGTGTTGGCTTCTACGTCACGCCTCATTGAGTTATCAAAAATATCTTTACTTTCACTGCCGTTACCAGATGGTGAATTTAAATTCTTCTTTAGAGTAGTCAGGCTTTATGCAGGGTTTTTTTTTTCCCCAACTTTGCGAAACGTCCTCCTTGTTCACCACGGAACAAGCCTTTCGAGGTGCTCGCTCTGCTTACATGGGACCATGGTTAAGACTCTCAACCTGCATACCCAAGAATAGTGGCCTTAAGCTGGCATTCCCTGTTGGGATTAGGTTTAAGATAAGGTAGGAGGAGTCTTGATCCTAAAACATCTGGAAGATGCCACTTTGTAAAGCAAGATTAGCAACTGTGAGCGGGACTGTTTTGTTTTAATTTTGCCACTGTTGACCATCTGAAAAAAAATCCAACAGTTCTCCGACACACTTTTGGAAAGCACTGCTTTAACGGAATTTAAGACGTTGTGAATCTTTAGCTCTGAAACTCTTGAATGTGGATCCCAAGCTTTTCCAGTGCTGTTGTGGATTTTGTGTTGTATCAGTAATGAGCTTGTGGACTATGTAAATAGTTATCAGCTTTGTACTGTACTGTTGTTTCAATGACATGATTATCATTCTTTTAGCCATATAACGGTGAAATTTTAGACTTTCAGTCATTGCATTTATAGGTCTTTGTCTTTTGCCCAGCACTTGAGTTTGGTTTTGTTTCTCTCCAGTTGCAACCACAGGGAAGTAAAGGAGAAGGACGAGTCAAAATGATGCATACAGTGTTACTGATGCAAGCCCCTTTTCCATATGGGTCATGCTTCCCAAAAGGCACAGCTTTGTCATAACACTACAATGCCTGCAGGCGTCTTCCTTCCTTCCTTCCTTCCTTCCTTCCTTCCTTCCTTCCTTCCTTCCTTCCTTCCTTCCTTCCTTCCTTCCTTCCTTCCTTCCTATTTTCACATGTTTGCCTAGGTTTGTATCGGAGAGCAGTTAAGATCACATTCAGTGGCTTACCTTGCACAAATGTTGTTGGGGACAATAGACTGAATCTTTGCATTCCAGCTGTCTCTCTCTAAACAAAGACACTGATGATGGTCCTTGAGCTTCTGTTCTCCATAAACCAATTACAACCACATCTATTTTCCACAACCCACTAGTAAACATTTCTCCAAAACAGTTTTTAGGAGCATAAACCTTCTCAGACGAACAGTACATTCGCAGTTACGTAAGTGCACTTTCCCCCATTCAACATGACATCATAATGGGAAGGGAGAGAAGTATACATCAGTGTAGTTGGAGGGGAAAGCAATTACTTTAGGCCAGGGGTCTTCAAACTGGACCCTTTTATGACTTGTGGACTTCAATTCCCAGAATTCCTCAGCCAGCATGCCTGGCTGAGGAATTCTGGGAGTTGAAGTCCACAAGTCATAAAAAGGCCAAGTTTGAAGACCTCTGCTTTAGGCCAGCGTTTCCCAACCTTAGGAACTTGAAGATGCGTGGACTTCAACTCCCAGAATTCCCCAGCCAGCATAGCTGGCTGGGGAATTCTGGGAGTTGAAGTCCACGCATCTTCAAGTTCCTAAGGTTGGGAAACGCTGCTTTAGGCTCTATGCAATCTTAACTGATTTGATATAGTAATCCCCAGGTCATGGTATCAGGCATCAAATGGCAGTGAGACAGGAATCTAACTGATCAAGAGAAACCTTGATGAAAACGTATCTTTTCTTGAGCTCTTTCTACTTAGATATCCCATGGGGATACATTAGATACCCCAGGGGTTCAGCATTAAGACAACTTTTTTCAAACCTGGCAACTTCCACATTTATAAAGCTACAGACCCTTGGCTGGGGATGATGAGACTTGTAGTGCCCTATATTGAGAAAGTGCCCATTTCAAGGAGGACTATTTAAGATGGCGTGCCAAGCATTGAATCTTTTAGGAGAAACATAAAACTATGCTAGTTTGGGAAGTGAGCAGCCTAATTTTAGGGTAAGAGTTTGCTCGCTAGACCATCATTTACTCAATTTATAATTGAAGCCTTTCCTGCTAGCTTGGCTTTTTGTAACAGGGAATCAAACGTCCTTCTCAAAATGTTGGCTTAAAACTACTTCACATCTGACAAAAGCAAATCTGTATTTACTGCAGTGAATTGGGGTTTCTCGAAATACCATTGCTTCCAATAGTCACATTTAGATGTGATGCTTTTTGGGATACACTTAAAACATGTTTGATACAATTCTGAACTGCTTTGGATGAAGAGGAATTAGAATGTAAATATTTGGTTTCCCCCCCCTCTAATGCAGTAGGAGAAACATTTGCCTCCATTTACATTTATTTTGGTTCTTTACTAATTTTGTGTTTTATATCCCAAAGAAATTTCCTGTAAATGTTTTAGCCTGTTGAAATGAGCTAAAGTCTGGTTCCTTCATCTGTCTTGAATTTATTGTTGCACAGTTGATAGACCAGAGGCATTTGCTAGAAAATATGTAAGAAAGCAAGAGGGGGGAAAAGGAAAGAGATTTTGTTGCTCTAACTCATTTTTATGAAAATATGTTTGCAACAGAAAGTATATTTTTATTGGTTTGTATCTATATGTGAAGGGAATCCATTTTTAAAATATTAAGTAGCATTTAGACTACTGCTTAATAGGGATAACAGCTTGGCTTTTAAAAAAATTCTTTTCGTTTTTGCGTATAAGATTCTGTCTTCCAGGATTTTGCCCAGATTTTATCCTAATGCATCCAACAATCACAAAAACATCACTGGGGGATTCAGGGAGGATTGATTCTTCTGTGGCATCCAATTCACTACGTGACCTTGCAGTTTTCTAGCCCCTTGGACTTCATCAGATTGCGGAAGACAGAGGCATGAAATGCTGTTACTCAAACCTTCCTTTTATGTCCTGGTTTTTTTTTTTTTTTTGGGTGTGCAGAGATGGTTTAGGACTCTGCTGTTTAAACATGCAATATGGAGATGATGTGTAAGAAGATTCAGCTGCATGGATTTGTCAGCTGTTGCATGCAGATACTTATGCTTCATAGGGAATGTCAGGAATGCTTCAGCTGATGACATTACCACCTCTATTCCCCTCCTGTCCTTCGATGAGTATGTCTTTCATTGTTCTGCCTATGTTACGTTGGGTTATGACAAATGTAACTTGAGAGAGAGCACTTCCTTAATTAAAATGCTTAATGTTTAAAGCAACTGTTGGGAATTCAGAGGTTGAGTGATTCATTCCCACGTGGGTTTATTGTTGGTGATTCCTGCATGCTATGAATCAGCTATCATATATGCAGTGCAGGTAGTCCTCAACTTACAACAGTTCACTTAGTGACGGTTCAAAGTTACAACATCACTGAAAAAAAGTGACTTATGACCATTTTTCACACTTATGACCATTACAGCATCCCCACGGTCACGTGATCAGAATTCAGACACTTGGCAACTGACTCATCTTTACGACATTTGCAGTCTTGGGATCATGTGATCATTGTACGGCCTTCTGACAAGCAAAATCAATGGGGAAGCCAGATTCACTTAACAACCGTGCTACTAACTTAACAACTGAGTGATTCACTTAACAATTGTGGCAAGAAAAGTCGTAAAATGGGGCAAAACTCGTTCAACACATGTCTCATTTAACAATAGAAATTTTGGGCTCAATTGTGGTTCATAAGTCAAGGACTACCTATATTACAGATATAAATCATACCACTTCACACAGACTGCTTTATTTCTTTTGGTCAACCACACTTTGGGTAGCTTTCGAAAACGAGGATAAATAGTTGTCAATCTAACTTTTTGGGTAGGTTGGCATAGTTGACACTGCTTTTTCAATTGCCACAAAATAAAACATTACACCTAGAAGAAAAACCTAGGACAGGGAATTGAACACAGATTATAGTGTTTTATTAGAACCTGGTTGAAATATTCTATTGTGTAGGAATTGACTTATTAGTAAGGTAGCCGAAATTGTTATAAGGACCCTAAATTATAGGACTGATTACGGTTTTTTATTTATGTATGTATTAGATTTATATCCCAGAGTATGTTGGGCTTAGACAGAATGTCTGGTCCAAAGTGGGGAAATTCTGTCTCTCCATACCTAGTTTAAGGCCTCAGCCAGTACATGACTACACTCACTGTTTTTTCTTGTGTGGAAGGTCCACTGTTGCATCTTCTGCATAGGGTAAGGAATCTCACTAGGCATATAGTAATCTTATCCATTTTTAAATGTTTCTTGATATTTGAGGATTCGTTAAACAAATACACAAGTATGCTAGATGGGATTGTATGCCAATCGGTTCTAACTTAATAAAAGAGAAGGATATTTCTCATCATTCTCAGACCAATAAAAATTCCTGAGATGACATCACCCCGGGATGTAAAACCCTCCCTAACCAATGGCTCACAGTCTCAGCTATCAGAGAAGGAGATCAAGAAAACTTGGAGACCATTCAGAATCCAGTTCTTTTTTCCATAAAGGCCAAACCAATTGTACCAAACAATTGGTACAAAGCTGGACACTCTTAGCTATGATGAATGGTTGAGGGAGTTAGGTTTGTCTTAAGTATATCAAAAAGACTGGGGACATGACAACTGTCTTCCCAACGCTTGAGAGGCTGCTAAAAGAGAAGAGGGCAGAGAAGCACCAGGGGACAGGACAAGAAGTAATGGGTGGAAGTTTGTTAAAGAGAAATCCAACCTAAAAGTAAGAGAAAATTTTCTGACAGTGAGAACAGTTAATGCAACAGCTTGACTCCCAGAGTTTTCACTCTTTGTCACTGTTGTTGTTGTTAGCTGCGAAGTCGTGTCCGACCCATCGCGACCCTATGGACAACGTTCCTCCAGGCCTTCCTGTCCTCTACCATCTTCTGGAGTCCATTTAAGCTCATGCCTACTGCTTCAGTGACTCCATCCAGCCACCTCATTCTCTGTCGTCCCCTTCTTCTATTGCCCTCGATCTTTCCCAGCATTAGGCTCTTCTCCAGTGAGTCCTTCCTTCTCATTAGGTGGCCAAAGTATTTGAGTTTTAGCTTCAGGATCTGGCCTTCTAAAGAGCAGTCAGGATTGATCTCCTCTAGGACTGACCGGTTTGATCGCCTTGCAGTCCAAGGGACTCGCAGGAGTCTTCTCCAGCACCACAGTTCAAAGGCCTCAATTCTTTGGCGCTCAGCCTTTCTTATGGTCCAACTTTCACTGCCATACATTGCAACTGGGAAGACCATAGCCTTGACTATACACACTTTTGTTGACAGGGTGATGTCTCTGCTTTTTAGTGTGCTGTCTAGATTTGCCATGGCTTTTCTCCCCAGGAGCAAGCGTCTTTTAATTTCTTGGCTACAGTCCCCATCTGCAGTGATCTTGGAGCCCAGGAAAATAAAATCTGTCACTACTTCCATTTCTTCCCCATCTATTTGCCAGGAATTGAGAGGGCCAGATGCCATGATCTTGGTTTTCTTAATGTTAAGTTTCAACCCAAGTTTTGCACTCTCCTTCTTCACCCGCAACAAGAGGCTCTTTAGTTCTTCTTCACTTTCTGCCATTAGAGTGGTATCATCTGCGTATCTTAGGTTGTTGATATTTCTTCCGGCAATCTTAATTCCAACTTTTGATTCATCTAGCCCTGCCTTTCTCATGATGTGCTCTGCATATAAGTTAAATAGGCAGGGCGACAGTATACAGCCTTGCCGGACTCCTTTCCCAATTTTGAACCAATCAGTGGTTCCGTGTCCAGTTCTCACTGTTGCTTCTTGACCCGCATATAGGTTTCTCAAGAGACAAATAAGATGGTCTGGTACTCCCATCTCTTTAAGAACTTGCCACAGTTTGTTATGATCCACACAATCAAAGGCTTTAGCATAGTCAATGAAGCAGAAGTAGATGTTTTTCTGGAACTCCCTAGCTTTCTCCATGATCCAGCGTATGTTGGCAATTTGATCTCTAGTTCCTCTGCCTCTTCGAAATCCTGCCTGTACTTCTGGTAGTTCTCGATCCACATACTGCTGAAGTCTAGCTTGTAGGATTTTAAGCATGACTTTACTAGCATGAGAAATGAGTGCAATGGTGCGATAGTTTGAACATTCTTTGGCACTGCCTTTCTTTGGAATTGGAATGTAAACTGATCTTTTCCAATCCTGTGGCCACTGTTGAGTTTTCCAAATTTGCTGGCAAATTGAGTGTAGCACTTTTACTGCACTGTCTTTTAAGATTTTGAATAGCTCAGCTGGAATACTGTCACCTCCACTAGCTTTGTTGTTGCTCAGCTTTCCTAAGGCCCACTTCACTTCACATTCTAGGATGTCTGGCTCGAGGTCAGTGACCACCTCATTGTGATTATCAGGGACGTTAAGCTCATTCTTGTATAGTTCTTCTGTGTAATTTTGCCACCTCTTCTTAATCTCTTCTGCCTCTGTTAGGTCCCTGCCATTTTGGTCCTTTATCATGCCCATTTTTGCATTAAACGTTCCCTTCATCTCTCCAATTTTCTTGAAAAGATCTCTGGTCCTCCCTATTCTATTGTTTTCTTCTATTTCTTTGCACTGTTCATTTAAGAAGGCATTCTTATCTCTTCTAGCTATTCTCTGGAATTCTGCATTCAATTGGGCATATCTATGTTTTTCTCCCTTGCCTTTCGCTTCCCTCCTTTCCTCAGCTATTTGCAAAGCTTCCTCAGACAGCCATTTTGCTTTCTTGCATTTCTTTTTCTTTGGGATGGTTTTGGTTGCTACCTGTTGTACAATGTCACGAACCTCTGTCCATAGTTCTTCAGGCACTCTGTCTATCAGATCTAATTCCTTAAATCTATTTGTCACCTCTACTGTATATTCAACAGGGATATGATTTAATTCATACCTGAGTGGCCTAGTGCTTTTCCCTACTTTCTTCAGTTTGAGCCTAAACTTTGCAAGGAGAAGCTCATGGTCTGAGCCACAGTCAGCTCCTGGTCTTGTTTTTACTGACTGTATAGAGCTTCTCCATCTTTGGCTGCAGAGCATATAGTCAATCTGATTTCTGTGTTGACCGTCTGGTGATGTCCATGTGTAAAGCCGTCTCTTGGGTTGTTGGAAAAGAGTGTTTGCTATGACCATCGTATTCTCTTGACAAAATTCTATCAGCCTGTGCCCTGCTTCATTTTGTACTCCAAGGCCAAACTTGCCTGTTATTCCAGTTATCTTTTGGCTTCCTACTTTAGCATTCCAATCCCCCATGATGATAAGGACATCATTCTTTGGTGTTAGTTCTATAAGGTGCTGTAGGGCTTCGTAGAACCGGTCAATTTCATCCTCTTCAGCACTGGTGGTTGGGGCATAGACTTGGACTACTGTGATATTGAATGGTTTGCCTTGGATTCGAACTGAGATCATTCTGTCATTTTGAGGATTGTATCCCAGTATTGCTTTTCCTACTCTTTTATTGACTATGAAGGCTACTCCATTTCTTCTGAGGGATTCTTGTCCGCAGTAGTATACCTGATGGTCATCTGAATTAAATTCACCCATTCCTGTCCATTTTAGTTCGCTGATACCTAAGATGTCGATGTTCAGTCTTGTCATCTCTTGTTTGACCACGTCCAGCTTTCCTTGATTCATGGATCTTACATTCCAGGTTCCTATGGAGAAAAAATCTTTACAGCATCGGACTTTCCTTTCACCACCAGACACATCCACAGCTGAGCGTCCTTTCGGCTTTGGCCCAGTCGCTTCATTCTTTCTGGCGCTACTAGTACTAGCCCTCTGCTCTTCCCCAGTAGCATATTGGACGCCTTCCGACCTGAGGGGCTCATCTTCCAGCGTCATATCGTTTTGCCTTTTGGTACTGTCCATAGGGTTTTCATGGCAAAGATACTGGAGTGGGTTGCCATTTCCTTCTCCAGTGGATCACGTTTTGTCAGAACTCTCGACTATGACCTGTCCGTCTTGGGTAGCCCTGCACGGCATAGCTCATAGCTTCATTGAATTACGCAAGCCCCTTCGCCACGACAAGGCAGTAATCCATGAAGGGGTCTTTGTCACTATAAGTTTTCAAAAATAGACAACCATTTTACTGGAGTGGTATAAAGTCTTCTGCCTTGAGCAGGGTATTGGACTAGAAGTCCTCCAAAGTCCCTTCCAGCTCTATGATTTTATATTCTGTGTTAAAGTACCATAGTAGCTTTGCTAAAAATGGGGAGCGTCCATCAGATGCTCACCAACGCAATGCAGATGCAAACTTTAATCATGTTTAGAAAGATGTTACTTCTCACCTTTGCCTAGCCCAGTGGTGGTGATCCTATAGCACGTGTGCCAGAGGTGGCACGCAGAGCCCTCTGTGGGCATGCGTGCCGTTGCCCCAGCCCCGCCACCCCCCAGGGCCCCCTTCTCACCAGCAGCCTCCCTGGAGGAGAGCCACCGCACAGAGCAGCGCAGCCAAGGACATGGCATCCGGGCAGCAGGGACAAGACTCCGCCCTTGCACTCCGTCACATGCAGATGATGCTGTGGGGCGTGGGTTGGGGGCGTGGCCACCATGGTGCTGCAGGGCCACCTGGGCAATCTGTGGCGGGCCGTGGAGGCAGTAGGTAGCCCTGCAGGTGAGGGGGGGCGGGGGATGGGCAGGGGGTCAGGATGGTTTTTGGGCACTCGGTGTCTAAAAGGTTTGCCATCACTGGCCTAGCCCCTATACCCAGCTTTTGCCTTCCTTTTTTAAGAGGACAACCTTATCTAAAAGAAAGGTAGGGCTTTGGACAATCTCCTTGTGCACCTGATCTTAGACCTACCTTGGGCTTTATTGCCAATTATTTTCAGGTCCTATTCTCATCAGCTTCCCATAGGTTCAGCCTTTGCAAAAAAAACAAGATGCTGGACTTGATGGAACAACACTTTGATCTCAGTAGTGACCACTGAGGTCAGCTGAAATTTTAGTAGTTCTGCCTCTCTTTTTCTAAGTTTATACCATGATGAACCATTATGCCTAGCATTATGATGAACAGTTTTGCACTGTTACTGTGTGTTTACTTGATATCACTTCAAAATATGGAGAGAACATTTTTAAAATAAAATTTTAATCCAATTCTTGACCACAAAGGCTATTTTTACAGCACGAATGTAACTGGGTTGTCATAGTTCAGCTTTCAAAAAGGATACTTTGGAGATAGTCTGCTTTATTTAATGTGGCATGTACATATTTTCATTTGTATATTTATGGCCATTTTTCCCATTATAAACATAAGTTGTACACATAATTTATTAGAGGGTAGAATTTAACACACTCTTTCTCAGATTGGCCTATGTATTTTTGACCCAGGCATTCCTTTAAGTTTAGCTGATAAGAAAGCCTTACATTCAAGGAAAATGATGCAAATTATGTTCAAGCTTTTTCGTTAAAAAAAAATTGAATGTATGATTGGAATACCCTTAAGAACAAATGCATTGTCTGGGGTATATTTCACTAAATACATATTTGAATGTCTTAATCATGGTGGGGTGTTTTTTTCAACTATTAGTACAAGAATGACTACAATACCAGAAAAATCTGGATTAGGTTTGTAATTCCTGGAAATAATGACAGCCATCATGTCTTGTGAGAAAGCAGTTTTCAGGATCAACAAACTCACATCCATCAGCTGTTAGGTTGGAACAATATGACATTTTGATAGAATTTTTTAAAAAATGTTCTCATTTGTCAACATCCATTGTTTCTACCACATGATAAATGTAATTGTTCAAAAATCTTGCTGGATAGCCTATGATGAGACAGATTAAAGAGGATCTCTACAACATCTTTAATATTTGCAACCCCTTTCATCACAATGGAGTCCCCAAACTTTATAAGCATTTATCACCTATAAGCGCAAGGCATGAATCAAACAAAGCCGTCTGTCCCTTTATCAACACAGCAGTCATAGCAGCAGCATCAAGTGTATTCTGAACCCCAGTTAATTTTGACTGCACACTGCTGTACCAGTCAAAATACAAAATGATGACTGGGAATAATTTTACTGAACTGTGATTGCTTCCATCTGTAGAAACAATTCTAGCTATGCAATTTTCTTCAAATGTTTTCAGAGGAACATCAATTGAATGCAGTATAATTTACAAAATTAGCCATTCCTCCTTCCTTAATTTCAGGAGTTTAAAATGTTGGGACTATGTCAAAAGCAAGCAGTATCTTTTTCAGCAAAACAATTGGACACTCCATTGACCTGAAACTACTATGATTCCTAAGAGTGTGACATGCTATCATGTTTTTTTTTGCTGCGGTAACAGCATCCTTTGAATCCCTATTTACAAATAATCTTGTCAGTTTTCTGATGAGCTTTCTTCTCTAACTGCTTTGTTTTCCTTGTCTAAGTGCACACAAGATTGACAATCAATAGTGAGTTTCTTTGTAAAACACTTACCTAAAGTTCTGTCAAAGGTGTTTTCCCAATACACACAATCATTTTGTTTTGCAAAAAGAAAAATATGGTACCTTGCCCTCACTTTGGAATAATCCAAAGCCATTCACCCTCTTTGGTAGTAATTTAATGCATTTTCTTTTCAACTGCTCATCTACTCACTGTGTCCCAGTGTTTCCCATCCTCAGCTGTTTTAAGATGTGGGGTTTCAACTCCCAGAATTCCCCAGCCCACACATCTTAAAGTTGTTCAGGTTGACAAACAGTGTTCTCACCTCATGGAATTAAAACATGCTGATAGCGGCCAGCAACATCTACATATACACCAGTTTATCATTTCATTTTCCCTTCTTTCTTTAGTCACTTAGGCACAGTAAGGCAACTTTCTCCGAGACAACAGTTGATTAGACTCCTCCCCCTTTTCTTTCTTTCAGATAACTATTCTAATAACATAGTCCTTGAGTTACAACCACAATTGAGAACAGAATTTCCATCATAAATTATTACAGTTGTAGGTGAAATTGGACACAATTTTATGGTGATAGTTAACCAAATCCAACTTTTCCAATCAGCAAAAATGGTCACAGATCACAATCACATGATCGCTAGACTCTGCAACCGATTGTCAAGTGCCCGGACTCTGACCACATGACCATGGGGTGGTACAACAGTCGCAAGTGTGAATACAGGTTGTATGTCACTTTTTCCAAAGCCATCATAACTTGGAATCATCCTGAAACAAATGGTTGTAAAAGAAAAAGGTGCTGCAACACACATGTCATACAACCCGCCTTGCCTAACCTACAAGGTTCCATCCAAAAAAGGTGCCGGAACTCCGTTCTGGGCGTTCTATGAAAAAAAAAGCCCTGGTTGTGAGTCAAAGACTACTTGAACAGCAATTCTCAGACATTTATGGATAGCATTTTATTCCTCCCTAATGGTATTCATAGCCTCTTCTAGCTCCATGATTCCTTGGAATAGCAGAGGGCATCTGTACTTTAAATTGACTTTCTTCAAATTTAGCTTCTGGATTTATTGATCAGAATGGAAAAATGGTCAAAGTCCTACTCATTGTCTTAGTTGAGGTGAGTATGATGTGTCTTCAAAATGCTTCCCATTTTATTTGCTTGCAATCATTTCTATGCTTCTTAATTCTCCCAACTCTATGAGGATTGTGGTGCATAAAATATATATGTTAATTATGCACAAAGGCAAACAAAACCATTGCTGTAACCATTAGGAAGATGCCCACCTAAAGAGGATCATTGTCTCCATTTTTCTAAAGAGTTCATTTCAGAAAAAGCGGGTTGCAGCAGTGAACATCTAATCAGCCAATCTTTTCCAGAACATTCTCTCACTTCTAGACCAGCGAGAGGCAGATTCTACCTCAAGAAGCCAGCCTCGTAAAAGGTTCCATGAATAATTAAAATATAAGATAGATTCCAAAATTTAATTGCTGCTACTTTGAAATAGAAAGTCATTGTTCCTTCTGCTTCTTGTTCTGGTTTGGAAGTAGAAAGCAGTGACCGCATTATTAGAGAATCCTGCAAAAATCATAATAAATTTCACATTCATACAAGTGGGGGGAAAATCCCTACATGAGTAGAAACTTTGGTAGAAAATCCATTTTTCCTGGCCCAAGAGGCTTTCTTGAATTAAGGATACGCCTTTGGTTCACATTTCCTAACATATTTTTTTCCAAAATGGATTTGGCATACCCTTAAATGAAATAAATATATTTTTGAAAGAATCGAAGAGGCAGCACATGATAAAATTAGAGGAATTTGCTTTTAAGAGTCCCAGTGCTGGAAATAATTTAGCATAAAGAAGTATTATCAAGTTATGGTGGACAGGAGTTACTATTACTGAAGTTGTCTGAAAAACTACTTTATTCCATATGTGGAAGAAACCAAGATCAAGCTTTGGGTTCTTGTGCACATGGGATTAGGGGTAAGAGGAGATGAATTTTTCTGACATGGCCCCACAAATCTTATAACCCCACGTCAGTTCAGTACACTTATCCTTCTGATTCAATCTCTATCCTTGCATTTCAGCAAGAACGAAAATCTCAGTGAATGCCTGAAGGTCTTCAGTGCTACTGAGCTAGTCAGACACAATTATTGTACTTTAAACCTCAGCATTCTACTCAAAGCCTTCTCAAAATTACTATAGTCTGAAATAAAATATAAATCAAAACCACAGAATTAAATCCAACCCTAAAAATCTGAGTAAAGAGAAAGTTCTCAGCTTCTTTGTTCAAAGCAGAAAAACTGGACTAACCTGGCTGTGAAAGAACTACACTCCACAGCCTGATGGAGTCCTAGGAATGTCCGTTTGATACTGTTTTGATGACAAGTTATTTCTGACATTATTCCCTTTGTTTTTAATAACTAATTCCTTCAGAAGGGTTTCCATAACCATTTCAACTGGTTGAGATGGAAAAAGTGCAGGAACAGCTTGACTAACTCCTCCATGTAGTATGTTTCAGCACTTCAAAACAGAAGAGTGACCTCAGTGGCCATTCCAGCTGCTCACTGACAGAACAATTATACAGTTTATAATTGAGTTGAAGTGCCTAAATGTATTTTGGTTTTTTTTTAAAAAAATATCCTAAGAATAACTTTTCTTTGATCCTTCTCAACTGTATTTTCTTGTAATTGTTGCATTAGGCTAACTGAACTGCAAGAATAATAGAAACTTTTAGATGAACTTTTTGTTGGGCAAATGACCTGTCTTATTTACAGAGTTTTACAGCAGACCCAGATGTGTGAGGGAGAACAAAAATGTGTTTCATTGCTATTGTCACAGTTATTTCTATTTTGTTCAGCCTACTGTAGATGATTAGATTCACCATCTTGTACTAAATTACAGTATGGATTGTTTCATTATCACTTAGAGAAATGAGTGCAACTACGCACTGGAGCTTGAAAATCAGATTTAGTGCATGTGTATCTAAACTAGATATTTGTTCAGTGATTAGGTAATGAGATGCATGAGCCAAGTCATCATAAATAACCCATACATGACAGAATTGTTTTCAGTCTATCAGGATGTTAAAAATCACAAGTTAGTGATAACATTCAGAAAGGATTAACAGCTAACTTAAATAATGCAAAATTGACGTGTTTGTATTGATAATAATAATAATAAAATAATAATAAACCTTTATTGTCAAAGTACAACATGTGTACATTGAGATTAGCTGAGCCTCTCCCCGTGCTCCCTCCCCGCAACACACAGTGACAACAAACCCTCCATCCTACCACACCATGTGAACCAACTACACCACACACCGGCCTCCCAAGTCAATTCTGCATAAGTTCACAGAGATTATATCCCATTCAAAAGCCTAACAGCCCACGGATAAAAGCTGTTTTTTAGCCTGTTGGTACGGCTGGCTATACTCCTATATCTCCTACCCGATGGTAGGAGAGTAAAGAGATACCGTCCAGGGTGCGAGTCATCCCTGAGAATTTTCCTCACTCTTCCAAGGCAACGAGCCCTGGCGATGTCATCCAGTGGTGTCAGAGGACAGCCCACAATGTCTTGTGCTGTGCTCACTACCCTCTGTAATACTTTCCTGTCAGCGGCTGTCAGACCAGCATACCAAACCACAATACCATACAAGAGGATGCTCTCCATAGTAGACCGGTAAAAGAGGGTCATTAGCCGTTGTTCTACTCTGTTCTTCTGCAAGACCCTAAGAAAGTGAAGCCTCTGTTGGGCCTTTCTAGCCACCTGGGTTGTGTTAACTTTCCAGGTCAGATATTCACAGAGGTAGACTCCCAGAAATTTAAAGGAGGAAACTTTCTCCACACAGTCCTCCCTGATGTAAAGTGGGGCAGGTTCCTCCTTTTTTCTCCGGAAATCTAACACCATCTCTTTCGTCTTGCCGATGTTTAGGTGCAAGTTGTTGTTACTACACCATATGGATAGTTTTTGTACCTCCGCCCTGTATGCTGTCTCATCCCCACCTGTAATAAGACCCACCATAGTTGTATCATCTGCGAACTTGATTATCGCAGTGGATGGGTCAGATGATACACAATCATATGTGTATAAAGAGTACAGGTAGGAGCTAAGCACACAGCCCTGTGGCATGCCAGTGCAAAGCTTCAGGGAGGTGGACAAAGCAGACCCGACCCTCACTGTTTGTAACCGGTCCCTAAGAAAGTCTTGAATCCAATCGCAGATGGCGGGGGAGAATTTCAAGTCAGTCAGCTTCTCGATGAGAATGCTCGGCAAAATGGTGTTGAAAGCCGAGCTGTCCCCCTATCTTACAATATTAGGGAATGGGAGATGACACTGTCTTAGTGTTTCATAATAATTGACTTTGGCCTTTTCAGCAGGATAGTATCACCATCTCAGACTTCATGAATAGGCAAGGCAATAACCATTCTCTCTCTCTCATTGCAAAAACATCTCCCTATACAAGATCAAGCCCCATACATACATACAGTACATTCATACACACATATGTCAGCCCTAGAGTTTAAATCTTAAGTCTTCTCTCCTACTTTTTCAAATAAATAGAGTTCTGATCACTCTTTTTCCTGACCCTTGGGATTCAGACTCATCTGTTCCATGTTTACATAATAGTTCTGCCTGGCTTGAGAATCTTTGCCTCCAGCCCTTTTCAACTCTCATATAGCGTGTTTTGTTCATATTTTAAACCAACTTATCAAGACTAAATTGCAAAGGAGATCTATTACCCTGCTGCACTTACCATGAACCAAGATGAGTTAAGGCAGGGGTCCTCAACTCCCGGTCCAATACCGCAGCATGCCAGCAACTGGTCTGCACAAGCAAGGAAAGCTCCATCCACAGGATGCAGGCAGCACACAAAACCAGGCCATTTCTGGTCCACGGAAAAACCTCTCTCCACATAACCGGTCCCTGGTGCCCCAAAGGTTGAGGACGTCTGAGTTAAGGTATGAACCAATCAGAACCAGTCATATAGAAGAGTTCTTACTCCTGACATATATGTTGTTATTTCCAGGTGAAATCCCTGGACTGATTCAAATGCAAATCTACAAAGGTCAAAAAATAAAAGTCCTCATGCTGGTTATAATGTATTGGGATTTTACTGTTTCACGTGTCTGTTTGAATGCTGTTTAAGGTTGCTCAATTGGTGTGTCTGTGTAACGGTCACTGACTTGCCAGACTTGCTGTCTCCAAAAAGATCATTGGATGATTTGGGGCGGGAGCGGGTTCCTTTAAACCTATTGGCTGCTGCCTAGTGGCCAACTGTATAAGTAGCTGCGCAGAAGCCTCTGATTCAGTTCTGTTCCTGTTTGCCTCAATAAAGCAATGTTCCTGTTTACAACCTCTCATCTCGCTTACTGCCTCAAAAGAACTCACTACACAACACTGGCAACAAAGGTGGGATTCTGCTTCTTCAGAAGAGCTGAAAGTCACTAGGGGGTGAGGCCAGCAAAGTGCCTGGCTGGGACTGCGTTTCCCCCCCTGCCTCAGTCAGACTAGCAAGCCACGCTAGTGACCACACCGCCCTGCGGACCAGTCCCAGGGCCTACAGAAGAAGCAGGATGAGGCAACGAGAGGCATGAGCTGCGAAGACTTCCCTATGATGGCGAAAGTCAGAAAGCTTGAGGAATTTGATGTTACTCACCCAGAGAGATGGTCATCCTACATATCGAGTAGAAAACTACCTCCATGCCAAATAAGTCGCCAAAGATAGCCTGAAGGCCACAGCACTCCTCTGTTTCTGCGGGTCTGCAACATTCGACATTGTGGAGAACTTAGTCGCACCAGCGCAGCTGGAGTCCATTACGTGGACCTGAAGAAATGGCTCGGCAACCATTTCCAGCCCAAGCTGTCGGTGATTGCGTGGAGGCACGCCTTCGAACAACAAGTTCAACAACCTGGAGAGATGGCCACGGAATTCATCACAGCTTCACACCTGTGCCAATTTTCAGACTTGGAAGAAAGGCTTCAAGACCGACTCGTCTGTGGACTAAGGAGCAGAGAGCTGCAACAGAAACTTTTTGCAAAAGAGACTCTCTTGCTCCAGGAAGCCTTAAAAGAAGTCATGGTGGACGAAGCCACGGGCAGAGCCGTGAAGGCCTTGCAGCGTGCCAAAAAGCACTCCTCACGAGGAAGCCGTCCACAAGGATGCCGAACTTCCAGAAGATGCTGACTTCGACCACGAAGTTGACAAGATCCAACAGCACCACGACAAGGAACTGAAGCCCCCTTACAAGGCAGTTCCTTTCCCTCGGTGTTCAGGCTATGGTGGCCACCACCAACGAGTGGACTGCTGGTTCTGGACAGCCATGTGTTGGGCCTGCAGGAAAACCAGCCACATCACATCAGTCTGTAGAGGTCACCAGAGGGACCACCAATTGGACGATCTGATCAGGAGAGGTACCGGGGCCCCGGGGGCGCATAGAGTAGGGTTTTGCTCCAGCCGTCAGAGCATTTGCCATATGAGAGCTCGCCGCCCCCTTAAGCCCAAACTTCAGCTTTGAGTTGCAAGGCGTTCCTTGCAGGATGGAACTGGACACTGGTTCAGCTGTATCCATCATTTCCCTGGAGACTTTCCGGTTCATGTGCAACTGCAGCAAGAGGTGGGCCAAGCTTAGGCCATCCGACATCATCCTGACTGACTTCCAGAATTCCAGAGTAGCTGTCAAAGGCGAGGCCACCTTGGCCGTCAAGATCAAGGGGTTTTGGGGGCCCCTAGACGTGATTGTGGTAGAGGGCCAGAGAACGAGCTTAATAGGGCTTGATTGGTTTGATGCCCTGAGCATTCAAGTAACCAGGATCCACCAGAAAAAAGTGGCGAAATTGGCGTCAGTATGTGAGGAGTTCGCAGATGTTTTTGACACAATCCTGGGAGGGTACAAGGGCCTTCTGATAGCCTTTAAACTTGATCCTGCCATAATGCCTATTAGGATCAAACCCCGTAGAGTTCCATTTGCATTAAAACACAAAATCGATGCAGAGCTGGACAAGCTAGTCAGTCGGGGTATTACAGCTTGTAGATGGGGGTGAATGGGAAACCCAAATTGTCATGCCACTTAAGGTCAACGGGGAGGTCAGAATTTGCGCTGATTACAAGTGCACCATAAATAGGGCACTTAAGCAGCACACGTACCCGGTGCCAGTCATTAGTCACATCTTGGCATTGCTGCAAGGGGGTACTGTGTTTGCTAAGTTAGATTTGGCACAGGCCTATCACCAGTTACCTGTGGACAAGGCCACAGAGGCTGCATAAACAATTGTGACACACTGGGGGACTTTTAAAGTCAAACGCCTTCAATTTGGGGTTAGCATAGCCCCAGGAATTTTCCAAGGAGTTATGGAGCATACACTCAAGGGCATTCTGGGGGTTTGCCCCTATTTCGACGATGTGCTCATTGCTGGTGAGTCCACTGAGGTGCTTGCAAGGAGGCTCAAAGCCATCTTTCAATGGTTCCGCAAAGTGGGACTTAAATTGAAAAGAAACAAATGTAACATTGGGGTTCCTTCCACTGAGTTCCTTGGATTCCATATCGATGCTGAAGGCATCCACCCTGTTGAGTCCAAGCTGAAGGCCACTCATCTGGCACCAAGCCCCAGGTCCAAGGGAGAGCTTCAGGCATTCCTGGGTCTCCTTAATTTTTACCATGAGTTCCTTCCTAACAAGGCCGCAGTGGCAGAGCAGTTACACCAGCTCTTAGACAAAAAGACCCCATGGAAGTGGACCAAGGTTCATGAAAACAGCTTTAGGGCAGTAAAATCACTACTGTCCTCCAATTCAGTGCTTACGTACTTTAATGAAACATTGCCTGTGTGCATTACATGTGATGCATCCCCTTATGGGGTGGGGGCAGTTCTAAGCCACTTGTCAAGTAATGGGACTCAAGTCCCCATTGCCTATTATTCAAGGAAATTGTCCTCAACTGAGTGCAATTATGCTCAGATAGACAAAGAGGCCTTGGCCATTGTGGCCGGGGTGAAGAAATTCCATGATTACTTGTATGGCAGGGAATTCACAGTCTTTACTGACCACAAGCCACTGTTGGGGTTATTTACTACAGATAGGCAGACGCCTCAAATATTGTCCCCTAGAATGTTAAGATGGTCTATTTTTATGTCAGCCTACAGCTACAGGCTGGTTCACAAACCCAGCAAAGACATGGACCATGCAGACGACCTTAGCAGGTTGCCATTGCCACAGGTAGAGCCAGATCCAGCTCCAGCAGCTTGCATTTTGTCAATTCAGGATTTGCCTGAATTTCCCCTCCATGCTGGGGGTGTTGCTGCAGAAGCTGCTGCAGACAGGGTTTTAAGTAGAGTCTTGTCATGGATTCACACAGGGTGGCTTGAAAATAGCCCTGGACCAGAGTTCCAGAGCTACTTCACACATAAACATGAGCTTTCAACTCACAAAGGATACATCTTATTGGGGAAGCAGGGTTATTGTCTCCAGTTCATTAAGGCACCATGTGCTTCAGTCTCTGCATGAGGGCCATCTAGGAATAGTCCGGATGAAGGCATTGGCACAGAGCTACCTATGGTGGCCAGGGTTAGATAAGGCTATCGAGGCCCAAGTACATGAGTGTTACACATGTTAACAGTGCAGACCAGAAATGCCACATGCTCCTGTCCACAGATGGGAAGAAACTCATACACCGTGATCAAGGATGCACATTGACTTCGCTGGGCCCTTTCAGGGGCAGCTATTTTTCATAGTGGTCAATAGCCACTCTAAATGGTTGGAAGTAATTCCTATTGCAACTATGACTACTGCTAGGACCATCCAGGTGCTTAGAAAGCTTTTTGCCACACATGGGCTACCGGACGTCATAGTCTCAGACAACGGAGCCCAGTTCACAGCAGCAGAGTTTCAGGCCTTCTTGAGGACTAACCTCATAAGGCATGCAACATCAGCTCCCTTTCACCCCTCGACTAACAGGCAGGCCGAACGAATGATGCACACGACAAAGGAATCACTCAAGCACATTATGACCGGAGATTGGCACCATAGGCTGGCTGATTTCTTGCTTTGCCAGCACACTATGCCTTGTACAGAAACAGGCAAGAGCCCAGCAGAGCTTCGCTGGGGAAGAAGGCTCATCACGAAACTGGACAGGTTGCATCCTGACCGGGTGGCAGCAGACACCTCTCGCCCAAAGGCTCCAAGGGGGTTGCAAGTGGGTGATGGGGTATGGGCCCAGAACTATGGGCATGGGAACTTGTGCATGCTGGGTAAAATTGTCAAAATTTCTGGACCTTTTTCCTACGAGGTGGCTCTGGATGGGGGGGGGGAGTCATTCACTGCCATATTGATCAGCTGCGGAAGCGTTTTGCAGAATGGCCACTAAGCGAGGACCTTATGGAAGGTCCGCAAATAGAGCTAGAAACTAGCAGCCAAGTAGGGCCATTCACATGCTCTGAGGACTCAACCAGTCGGTACAATGGGGAGATGGTTGTAGATGGACAAAGTCTAGTAGTGCAACATGGGTCTTCAGATGGGGAAAGTCAACCTGAACAAGGCAGCAACTGCACTGACTGCTTCTTCTTTGGACTTTGGTTTGGGCCAACCAGGAATGGCCAGCCAAAGAGACTTGAGTCAATCCGTTTCTCATGAACTCGTGAGCCCTGGTCTACCCAGCCCGGCGGGCAAGCTGGTAGACCGGGGGTTGCCTGGGTCCCCCAGATGGCCTGCAAGGTTGCGCAGACCACCACCATATTTACCAGACTTTATTCTTAAATAATATTAGTAATGTGTGTACATTCTAGGGGGAAGGGGTGTAATGTATTGGGATTTTACTTGAAGTGTTTCACATGTCTGAATGCTGTTTAAGGTTGCTCAATTGGTATGTCTGTGTAACGGTCACTGACTTGCCAGACTTGCTGTCTCCCAAGAAGATCATTGGATGATTTGAGGTGGGAACGGGTTCCTTTAAACCTATTGGCCGCCGCCTAGTGGCCAACCATAGAAGTAGCTTCGCAGAAGCCTCTGATTCAGTTCTGTTCCTGTTTGCCTCAATAAAGCAATGTTCCTGTTTGCAACCCCTCATCTCGCTTACTGCCTCCAAAGAACTCACTACACAACACTGGTTGTCATAATTTTTTTCCTCCTCCAAATCTCAGCTGCTGATTTTTATCAATGAGAACTTTGTAAACTGTAGCTTGATTATTATTATTTTTGTACAGGAGTTAATTGGTTCTCATAAGATTTGAAGGCAGGCTGGCTGTGCTCCAGGGTTGTCTCTCTAGTTGCTTTAATGCTGGTGGCACATAAAATATTGTTGCATAAGTGCAGCTGTTGAGAAAGAAGTAATATTGTTCATCCAGATAAATAATTCAATGTAATCACTTAGACCCAGGGCTTTTGTTCTCATAGAACTCCCAGAACGGGGTTCCGGCACCTTTTTTGGATGGAACCTTGTAGGGTGGTTCTGGCAGTGGCATAGCATGGGTTGTCAGCACCCGGGGCAAGGCAAGTGACATCACGGCACCACCAAAAAGACGCACCCCGCAGCGGCGTAGACTTTCCAAGAAGAGTTGCGCGCATGTGGGATGCTTCCGGGTCCCTCTCGAGGGCGGCTGGGTGGGGCTCCGACCTGCAAGAGCCGCTGCATTCAAGCTCGCACGTGAGCCCCGCTAAATAAAGCCACGCATGCGCACGAAGCTAGGCCGGCCGGCCAGCGGGTCCGTCTTCGCTCGGCCAAACCTGCCAGGGCGCCTGCGGGGCGCTTGCGGTTGGCCTGAGCCTGGGCGGAGAGTTGGGCGCTTCTATTTATTTTATTCAGTTTATGTGGCCGCCCATCTCACCTGCCGGACTCATTTCGCTTTGCAAGAAAGAGCAGCTCGAGAGCGGAGCCAAGCCGACTCTGTGCAGCCCTTGGGGCTCCCTGAGCAGCTCAGTGCGAGCGCCCCCCCAGATGTTGCGCCCGGTGCAGCCCCCCCCCCTGCACCCCCCATGCTATGCCACTTGGTTCCGGCACCTTTTTTTTATTTTTTTACAAAAAAAACACTGCTTAGACCTGTTTCTTATATTTCTGTCACCATAGCAGCAGCTGATTAGAGCAGTGCCCGTGTGGCTAGAGATTGTAACTGTACATAGAAGATGTTGGTTCCTAACTGGCTTTGTGATGTGCTCTAACTTTTGTGGGTGTAAACCCCGAAATCTTGGAAGATCTCTAAAGGGAAAAATTGATTATGCTCCTGCTGCATGACCAAAACCTCTCCTGATCTGGAAATCCATTCCTTTTTCCTTTGTATTTCTACATGTGTATGGCTTGGAGGAAGATAGGAAATGAATAGTGTATCACAGTCATTTTCTACAAAACAACTTTGATGCCTTCAATCATACCTGGAGGGCAGATTCTAAAATACTCCAAGATGTTGGAGGCTTTCTGCCTTTTTTATGTTATTTAAGATGACAGCTATTCTTTATTTTTTTTAAAAAAAAATCTTCTGAGTCACGCAGAACAATTATATGTAAGCTGCCTTGTATCACACAGCTTAGCACAGTCACCTACTCCATGGCAAAATTTTACTACTTAGAGAAACAGAGATGCAATGAGAACGTCAACATCACAGAAAAGAATGAGTATGTGCTGAGGTAAGCTTGCTGACACATGAGAATTTATTGAATGTTTTGTTATGTGTTAGGTTTGATTACATTGGATTGCTGGTCAAAGATTATAATAAAGTTTCATTTTGATTTATGTAACATTTGTACAAAGAATTAAATTTATTTCTTCTATATAATTTTAAAAGAGTCATTCCCCATACTGCTACTTATGGGTTGCTTAATCCTTGTCATTGCTTACAGCCATATGAATATTAAGGTCTGAAATGCACACAAAAAAGACATGCATTTTTTTGTGTGCAATTTGAAATTGTTAAGACAATGTGAAAATAATAGAAAGAACCAAGTATCAGGTTGGAAAAATTAGAAACTGAAATGAACAGATTGGTTTATGGCTATTTTCTCCCTACATCTAAAGTAGTAAATATTGGATTACTTGACTTCAACTCAAAGCATTTTTTCAAAACAAACTATGTATATTTTTCTAATACGACTGAATAAAATTTGAAGTCAACATCAGATGGCAACCACTGCCATTTTAAACTTTGCTTCTCCATTAAACTGCAATTTTAAGGTGCAAAAGAGAGATGGTCGACTTGGCCCTCAGGTAATATTGTAGAAGAGCAGGCAGATTGGGGGGGGCAGAGTTAAATGTGTCATCAGCTTAGAATCATTACATTGCCACAAACGATCCAAGTCCAATCATTCTTAAATTCTGTTGATGCTTATCTAATGTTAATTTAGTACTGAACTTTAATTGACCAGACTCTTGTATATAGGCTTGAACAATAAATCTTGAACTGCAACTTAATGCAAGGCCCTGATCCTTTGCTCCTGACATATTTGCAGTATCAAATAAGCAGCTTGGGAGGGTGTTCTAGAATCTAGAAGATATGGTCAAAATGGTCAAAATGGTGGCTATGATGGCCCGGCTTTTTTTAAAGCCTCTTGGAATATCAGTTGTGGGAGGGTATCTCAAAGTCACAATCTCTACTGCATATCTCCTAAATACTAGAAAGAAGTCACATTAAAAGTAAAACAGTGCTTAGCAAGATATAGAACAATTAATTGAAAACAAGGAAGAGGAAAGGAAGAATTGCAAGCAAACGAGCCCTTGCTACAATTAACATAAAAAAGACAAGTTTTTTTTTCATATACTCCCCTGTAATAGAACTCATTCCATTAAGCAGATATGGAAACATATCTCAGGGATACATTGCGTTTTGCATGATATGACAGGCGCAATGCTGCTGTAGTTTCCAATTAGGAAAGAGGCACTTTTAACTCTGCTTAACTATAAAAACATCTATATTAAACACCTTTTAATAGAAAAGTGTGCTTTTAAGTCAGTGTTGCCTGGACAAGCCCTTGCAGTTTTCTTGGCAAGATTTTCAGAAGTGGTTTGTGATTGCCTACTACTTCCTAGGGCTGAGACAGAGTGACTGGCCCAAGGTCACTTAGCTAGCTTGATGTCTCTGGTGGGATTATAACTCACAGTCTCTTAGTTCCCAGCCTGTGTACCTTAGCTCACTATGCCAAATTAGTTCTCTTTTAAATAGAAAAATAGGATTATAATTTTAAATAAATAAAGCATAAATTAAACATTTAATTTTCTCTTAATTTAAAGAGAGCCATTGACTTCCGATGATCCCTCTAGTCACAGATGAAGGTAAATGAAGGATTCCTCTAGTCCAGGTGTAGGCAACCTTGGCTCTTTTATGACTCGTGGACTTCAGCACCCAGAATGGCTGAGGAATTCTGGGTGTTGAAGTCCACGAGTCCACGAGTCATAAAAGAGCCAAGGTTGCCTACCCCTGTTCTAGTCATTAGAACTGTCAAAGATAATGGATAACAGTATTTATGGATTACCCAGGCCAGGTCCAGGTTAAAACTAAGTAATCACCAGAATGAGAAGCAGGAATTTTACAATTATCCACCAATAATTACTACAGATAGTTTTCAATTTATAACCACAATTGGGACTGGCACTTATATCGCGAAGTGATTCCATCATTTAGTGAGTCATGCCTGATTTTACAGACTTTTTGGCCACAGTTGTTAAGCCAATCATGTGGTTAAGTGAATCTGGCTTCCCGCATTGACTCTGCTTGTCAGAAGGCCCTTGGGAAGGTCACAAATGATGATCACATGATCTCAGAATGTTAAAAACCTCTGATCACCTCTTTCTACAATACTCATGTACTAGTTATGAGTTGCAGTATGTAAAAAAGAACTGAATGGGATGACAAACTCCCAGAATCCCGCTGAGAGTTGTCTCCTATGAATTCTGGGAATTATAATCCCTATATATTCAGAGGGTGGTGTTATGTATTGGGCTCAATGGTAATACCACGTGGGTTGCTGGAGCAGCTAACGGCTCTCCATCAACCCAGACTACAAGTCTCCAGTGCTGCTATTGGCTGTCCCTAGGTGGCAATGGTTGCTTCAAACCTATTGGCTGCCGCCTAGGGGCTAGACTATATATTGCGGCTAGTTACAGCCCAATTCTCAGTTGAGATCTTGCAAGCAATAAACCATGAGTTTTCCTGAACTCACTTGCCTCGTCTTCATTCCTGCGCCAAAGAACCCGCTACACAACAGGCAGTTTATTGGGGAAGATGGCCATATAACACTTACTGATTACCCCAAGGATGCTTTTTCCTGAGGCAACTGGACTTTCTTGTTTTTCTTTGAAGACATTTCACTTCTCATGTAAGAAGCTTCTTCTTATGTAAAAAAGATGTTGAGACTCTAGAAAGAGTACAGAGAAGAGCAACAAAGATGATTAGGGGACGAGACTAAAACATATAAGGAATGGCTGCTGGAATTGGGTATGTCTAGTTTAATGAAGAGAAGGACGAGGGAGGACATGATAGCAGTGTTCCAATATCTCAGGGGCTGTCACAAAGAGGAGGGAGTCAAGCTATTCTCCAAAGCGCCCAAAGGCAGGACAAGAAGCAATGGATGGAAACTAATCAAGGAGAGAAGCAACCTACAACTAGGGAGAAACTACCTGACAGTTAGAACAATTAATCAGTGGAACAACCTGCCTCCAGAAGCTGTGAATGCTCCAACACTGGAAGTTTTTAAGAAGAGACTGGACAGCCATTTGTCCAAAATGGTATAGGGTTTCCTGCCTGAGCAGGGGGTTGGACTAGATGACCTCCAAGGTCCCTTCCAACTTTATTATTATTATTTATTATTCAGCTCTGACTGGATGGTGGGAAATGGAACCAGTCAAAGCCGAAGAAGCTTCTTGGATGAGAAGTGAAACATCTTCAAAGAAAAACAAGAAATCCAGTTGCCTTGGGAAAAAGCATCTTTGGGATAACTATGACCTGGCTGACTCAGAATCTCCATAGACGCTTACTGATTACGTAGAACAAAAGTGGGCCTTATGTGTAACAACCCTTTTGTCTCTGAATGTCAGATGAATTTATTTGCCAGATATTTCCCTTCTTTGATACACAATCCCACCATAGAATGCTTGGCCAATGAATCCTTAATTTCCATAGATCACATTCACGTTTAGGCTATTTTGTAAAAACCAGGTGGATTTTGTGTTGTCTTGGCAAACGTACAGAACAGCTGAGGAGGCCTCTCCTTTAGGAAGGCTTGTTATGGGGCAATGGGGAGAAGGTGGGGTGGAAGTCGGCCCTGCTCCAGTGAGTAAAATGTCCCTGTTATGTTTCATGCAGTTTCCATTATAATATGAATATCACAGCCAAGAAATTTGAAACAGTACCCAATTGATTCTGCAGCTTTGAAGCACACTAGGTCTTCTCACTTGGTTCTTCCCAAGATTGGTGGTGTTAAAACCTCTGCAAAAGATCTCTTTCCCTAAACATGTCCTTCTTCTACATTATCATCACTTTTTGTTTTCCTGCTCCCAGGCTGACCCTACCCTTAGGAAGGGTATATAGGTGGTTGCTCCCTGCCACTCATTTAAGTGCCCTGAAAAAGGCTTCCTATGTATTACATTTTACTTATTTTATTTTTTTAATATATTTATCAAATGTCTACGCTGCTCTTCTTACCCATATTACTCTGGAGGGTTTATTTATTTACTTATTTATCACGTTTGTATGGCTCCCCCATCTCACACAAAGTATCTCTGGATGGCGTATAATAAAAACTTACTATAAAACCAATTAAACCAATTACGTACGGTCACTCATGCACTCGTTACCTCCCGTATAGATTACTGCAATGCTCTCTACATGGGGCTGCCCTTGAAGACCACCCGGAGGCTCCAGCTGGTGCAGAATGCGGCCGCACGGGTAGTGATAGGAGCATCCCGATACTCCCATATTACACCCCTCCTGCGTGAACTGCATTGGTTACCAGTTGTCCTCCGGATGAGATTGAAGGTGCTGGTACTTACCTTTAAAGCCCTACATGGCCTAGTGCTGGGATATTTGCAGGACCGTCTGCTGCCAGGAACTGTTCTGTACCAGCCTGCTACCGGCCCTGCAGAAAAGGCAGGGACAACCCCTTTTACAAGAAGGCAAGAGGCTGGAATTACGCCTGCCAAATTTATTGCTACAAAAACAAATAGAACAAGACACGAACCAAGAAACAGGAGCTTTTTAAGCGGTTGCCTTCAGCAAACCAGCCCTCCCACGCATTCCCCCTTAAATACAGTTCAGGGCATGGCTTCTCTCTGCCTCCTTCTGAGGAGCCCCATTGCCTTCCTCTGTTTACTCCTGATTGACTGCCTCCTGCGTCGGGCGTCCTTGAACAGGGCCAGCTGTGGGTCATCTTCATCCACGCTGTCAGGCTCACACAGCTGGGTCTGCGTCGTGACCAGATGAGAGGGGCCTGGCTGAGGGCTCTCATCAAGCTGTCCAATCCCCTCAGCAAGCTCTTCAACACCCCCTCCTCCTCCTCCTCTGAGTCGTCCGATCCAACTGCCGAACCCACAGGCTGACCCTGAATCACAACAGGAACGACCTCCCATCGCCTAGTGCGCTCACACAGAGAGGGCCTCCTCAGGATGCCGTCAGCTAGACAATGTCGGCTGGCGACCCCCAGGGGGAGGGCCTTCTCTGTGGGAGCGCCAGCCCTATGGAACCAACTTCCCCTTGAGCTCCGGATGGCCCCAGATCTCCGGTCCTTTCACCACGGCCTCAAAACATTCCTTTTCCATCAGGCTGACCTGGACTGACAACAGGGATTTTAAAATGTTTTTTTTTAATTTTTAATTTCAATTTTAATTTATTTTATTGGGGCTGTTAATTTAATTCTTTTTAACTTTTGTATGGCTGTATTTTATTGTTGTTAGCTGCCCTGAGTCCTTCGGGAGATAGGGCGGCGTAAAGGTAAAGGTAAAGGTTCCCCCGCACATGCGTGCGAGTCGTTTCTGACTCTAGGGGCCGGTGCTCATCTTCATTTCAAAGCTGAAGAGCCAGCGCTTGTCCGAGGACGTCTCTGTGGTCATGTGGCCGGCATGACTAGACGCCAAAGGTGCACGGAACGCTGTTACCTTCCCACCGTAGTGGTCCCTATTTTTCTACTTGCATTTTTACGTGCTTTCGAACTGCTAGGTTGGCAGAAGCTGGGACGAGTAACAGGCGCTCACTCTGTTACGTGGCACTCGGGATTCAAACTGCAGGGCGGCGTATAAGTCCCAAAAATAAATAAATAAATAAATAAAATAAAATAAACAAAAATAAAAAACAAACAAAACTATAAGCGGGAGAACATTACACATATACAGATTACCAGGAGATCCCCAGGCTTTCTGGGGAAAAAAAAACACTTAACATGTTGGCAGCCAAATAGTTAACGTACTGTTACATTAGATAATAATAATTTTGTAACAATATTTATTGACTACATATTCTTTTCCAACAGGGATTAGGAGAGAAGCTGATCTAACTAACAACTAAGGGGTTGTTAGCTAACTAACAACTAAGGGGTTGTTAGCTCTACTGTCCCAGTAACAAATGTTTTTAGTGGATTGTGAAGGTGGTTTTCTTTAAGGAGTAAATCGTAAGTAAAGCAGGAGAGCCCTTCCCTTAACTTCAACAAAGTCCAAGAAGAAGCAATTAATGGCCCATGTAGGGAAGGAGGAATAGAGTGTCCTTGTTGTGCTTTTCCCAAGGACAACTCCCCCCCCCAAGAAAAATCCAACATCAATGCTTTCCCAGCTAAAATAAGCACAACTTTGCCCCAGGAATAGGAATAAGAAATGTTGCTTTATAAAAACATTCTAATCTGGTTGCCGTTTTACAAGTAGCTGAGGCATGCATTTGGAAAAAAGACAGCGTTAGTCATGGTTAGAAATACACCTTTTTTTTCCTTTGAGGGAGACGGAAGCTGGCATTTTAAGAGCTGTGCAACGGGTGGAGAGAAAAAACAGGATGCATCTCCTACTTCGGCATTTCTCATTTTATTTTAATGGCTTCTCCTGCTTTTGTTTAGCAGTCGATTTCCCGTTTCTCTTCTTTTCTGGTGGGTGGGCTTGATCTTTTTTTTGGGGGGGGGTGGAAACACGGCATTCAAAATGTTAATAATAACTGAGCAAAATATGCCAAATAATCTACTACTCAGTCATTCGCTAGGTTTCCTCTTCTTCTTTAGACACTTTCCATTTTTCCCTGATAATCTTTTCTGCTCCTTAAACGAACCCCCCCCAAAAGGTTCTTGCTAAAAAAACAGGCGGGGAAATTATTGTGCTAGCTTCTTGTAGACGTTATTCATGTGGGCGAGATCAGATTCAGTGTGTGGGAGACAGAAGCTTTGGATCTGGTCCCTTCTGAGCTGATCTAGGCCTCCAAAGCTTTCTGGGGTCATATAAAAGCAGGGCAAATACATACCGCTTTTAAACAGATACAAGGGGGAAAATGTATCATTTTTCATATACTTGCTTGCAGTGAATCCTGAAAGAATAATAGGCACATTAATTCCCCTCTTGATGTGCCTATTTTCAGTGTGGCTATTTGTTTGGTAAGTCAAAATACTGCTATATAATATATGTATAATATACATATACATACACACACATACATACATATTACTATATATTATATAGCAGTATTTTAGCAGTAAAGATAGCTGATATAGATACAGATATAGATATAAGATACACACACAAACACATTTATAATTTGTTTTGATTTTTCTTCTGCAAAAATATTTTCAGGCATCTGAGATGAAAGATGCCAGCTAAATAAAGATTAAATCTTTAAATTTCTATATGAAACCCAAAGCAAAATCATTCTACTTACGTTTTAATAGTAATCTAATTAACAAAAATGGTGCTAATAAACCTGATGACATTAACAGTTTTACATACCTACCACCAATTCATATATGGCTATAATTCCATCCCTTCCTATATCCTCTGTTTATTTTTGCAGTGTGACTCTTAGTAAGAGACACAAAAAGTAAAAATTAAGGCTTTGTTATAGTCAGAAATGTGAATGACAACCTCTGCTTGCACAACAATTCACAAAAATCTATGCAGAATCATTAAATATATCTCTTAAGAACTGTATTCCTATAATTTCAATTCACATATTTACCACATTGTTGTTTCCTTCTCATTAGTTCAATTTAACGTTTACTTTTTTGTTAATTCCAAACAGTTTGCAGTATTATTATTATATCAATGTTGAAAGACCACTATAGTTTAGCAATGATGGGCAAAATTGCTAGAGATTAGGATGAAAAGAGTTTGTTCTCCATGGATTGCCCGGGTGTCCACAGGGTAGAGGCTTAAGAAAGTCACGGTGGACAGTCATAATCCTGCAATTAAAACCCCAAATCCTTTTTATATGTATCATGACTTTGTATCATTTGGTCAAAGATTCACGATTTTCAAGTTGGCAACATGGTTTTTAGAATTTAAGAAAAGCCCTAACCAAGCTTATTTACTCCAAGTGTACAGCAGGAATGAAATATACTGCGAAAGCCAGATCCAGAACAATGATTAATATGTGTCTAAAGAAGTATGCAGACACACGGGGAGAGAGGGTGGGGGAGAGGGAGGGGGAGAGACAGAGGGAGGGGGAGAGAGTCAGAGGGAGGGGGAGAGAGACAGAGGGAGAGGGAGAGGGAGAGGGAGAGAGAGATGATTATCGAATGAATGTTATTAACCGCAAGTCAACCTTGTGTTTATTAACCCAAGTCAATAGACTAACAACTCAGGCAAGCATAATGAGGGCACATAAAATTATATGTTCCCTCATTGTGTTTGCCTGAGTTATTAGATTGTTGTAAGGTTACTGAATGAATGTACAGTTCTTTCCCTGTAGTCACATTGCTGATCACCATGTTTACAACATGAAGGCAATTGCCAACTTTGCATACTACTATTTGTTATTTGCTTTAGACCAGACATGAATCGGGAGGGTTTTGCCATTGCTGGCAATGGGGTAGGCACGGCTTCCACATGACATGTCCGGCCCATGGGCCGACAGTTTGACACCCCTCCTTTAGACCATTCCTTGTGGGTAGTTACAAGAAAATATATTAATTTAGAACACTGTGTCCAAGAGCCAGCTGTATTATTTTTCTGGACTCTTGGATGAACAAAAACTGCTTGAAATCTCAGGGACTGATTGAGGAAGAAAACATTTCTCAACCTTGGACATATTAAGATGCATGGACTTCAACTTCCAGAACCCATGCTGGCTATGACAATTCTGGGAGTTGAAGTCCACTCATTTTAATGTTACTGAGATTGAGAAACACTGCTCTAGAACCTCTGCAAAGGAAAAGATCTCTGCCTTGGTCTGGAAAAGGAGGAAACCACAGTTGTTGGCGGTGGTAATGGTTGGAGACACCCTACCGAGAGGAACATGTTCGGGAGATGATGGAAAGATTCCCAAGCTCTTTAAGTCCACTGACAAATACTCCTTTATGGATCAGATTAAGGAATTTGAAAAGTACTTAGAAAGCTGAACATGCATGTAGACCTTTCAAAACTAATGAGGCTGGAAGGAAAAAATTATGAAGAACAGTTGAAGACATTAGATAAATGTCTTGGGAAGTGGACTCTCTATAAGGTGGATGTCACCTTGTTCAGAATATTGTACTAATAGTAGATTCCTGCACCAGAAAAGCAGTTGAACAATATTATCTTATCCCACCTTTACAATCTAGCTTTTTATGAGTTTATGTTATCCTCATGTAATTATATTTTTGACGGTATTGGGAAAAAACATCCAAGCTACTCTGTCTTGACTGTGCCGTGCTTGTCAAATAAGTAGTTCCCAAAATTCACTTCTTAACTGATCAATATTATGAAAATTTCAGTACTGTACTAGCATGTCACCTAGACAATCCTAAAAACTGTCTAGATCCAGATTAAATATACTGCAGAAGAAAACAAAATTCAGAAGTTGTAAGTGGTGGTTCTTTCTTTCTCCTTAAATGGCTTTGAATGCTGGAGGCTTCAGTCCCAATATATCTGAAGATTATTGTGTTAAAACGGATCAGAAATAAGATAGGCAAGAAGAAGTCTGCAATAGGAGGATGGCAGTGTTTTATGGAGGTATTCCAATCATCTACATTAATTTATTTTTATTACTAAGTAAAAAAAATGATTAGTTTGCCCAAATTAAATTTAATTCTGTTACTTTCATCCATTTCTCTAAACTATAATGATTATTTTTAAGGTAAAATTCATGTCTTCTAATGCATGGTTACCCCACTGAAATTTGTGTTATCTGCAAACTTGCATTTCCTCCATTTGTCCAAGTCATAAATGAAAATACGGAAGTGTTGAAGATTCAGGACAGAACAGCTTACCCCCAGAAATCGTGGGTGCTCCATCGCTGGAAGCTTTTAAAAAGAGACTGGACAATCACCTGTCTGAGATGGTATAGGTCAGTGATGGCAAACCTTTTAGAGACTGAGTGGCCAAACTACAACCCAATACCCACTTATGTACACTGGGTGGGCATGGCCCTTTGGTTGGGTGTGGCTAATTGGGTGGGCATGGCCCATTGGGTGGGAATGGCTGCAATGATAGCTGCAGACTGGGTGGGACTAAAAAGTTCAATCAATCAATCAATTCCAACTTTGCAAGAACTTTTTTCTTCCCACGAGAAGTTGAAATGGATTAATTGAACCTTTTTTTTTGGTACATGGCAGTGGACGCCTAAAGTGAAAAGGTTTTATAAAACCCAGCTGAAGGCCTAGGACTGGGGCGACGGCATGCGTGCCCATAGAGACGTCTCTACATGCCACCTGTGGCACCTGTGCCATAGGTTTGCCACCACGGGTATACAGTAGGTCCTCCTGCTTGAGTAGAAGACCTCAACCACGGGTATAGGTCCTCCTGCTGGACTAGAAGACCTCCAAGGCCCCTTCCAGTTCTACTCTACTCTACTCTACTCTACTCTACTCTACTCTACTCTACTCTACTCTACTCTACTCTACTCTATTCTATTCTATTCTATTCTATTCTATTCTATTCTATTCTATCCTCTCAATACTTCTCCCCTGTCCACTGAGGAACTCTTGATGAACTCTGCTTGGGTATGATTCTGAGCCAAGTAGGTATCCAGTTAATTGGTAAGCTTTCCAGCCCACACTTTACTAGCTTTCTAGCCAGCATGTCATGGAAATCTCAAATGTTTTCCTGAAATCAAGATATATGCCAGGCTTCCTGATCTAGACATAGCAAATCTCCTGACAGTACAAGATTTAGCTTGACCTCTTGGCTTGATGTGGCAGAAAAACCACAGACCCAGTGTGAACAGATTAGAATCTGACGGCAAGAATGAGGCCACAGTAAACAAACTGAATGTTCTAAACAAATGAACTCTGCCAGTGAGTGAGAAGATGTAAATGAATTTTATACCCTTGAGAGTTTAGACTCTTGGCTTCGTTCTTTAGCCCTTTCAATTAACATATAATTATCACAATGTCTGATAGACTGGAAACCAAGTAGTTGTTGCTGTTATATAATTATATAATGGTCCTCAAACTGCTAATTTCCACATCAATCTTCTGTGACTGTCTGGTTTGATACAGCAACTAAACAAGATGGGTATGGACTCCAATGGATTGTTAGGACTGCAGAAAAACAATTACAAGCAGCCTGCCTTCCATAAAAGACCTGCATACAGTATTGTGCGGGTCAGAAATAGGGTTGAGAAAATATCTACATAAACTGTTTCAACTCCTCCCCTCGGGCCGCCCCTATAGGAGATTACATGCCAAAACAACTAGACACAGGGACAGTTTTTTCTCTTGTGCCTCACAGCCTTATGTCTAAGTATATTCACTCATGTTGTATGGCTGTAGTATTATTATTATTGTCCTTCTCATCCTCTCTACTACCCCCTTTGCATGTACACTGATAGCTTCTGCACTGGAGACAAATTCCTTGTGTGTCTAATCACACTTGGCCAAATATTCTATTCTATTCTATTCTATTCTATTCTATTCTATTCTATTCTATTCTATTCTATTCTATTCTATTCTATTCTATTCTATTCTATTCTATTCTATTCTATTCTATTCTATTCTATTCTATTCTATTCTATTCTATTCTATTCAAGGGGAGGATTTTTGTGTGCCTTTGAGTTAGTCTTGGTTCCTGGGAACTGCCTAGACAAGTCCCTGCAGTTTTACTGGCAAGATTTTTTGGAAGCAATTTGCCATTGCCTCTTTCCTAGGGTTGAGAGTGACTGGCTCAAGGTCAGACAGATAACTTTGTGCCCAAAGCAGGACTAAAACTCACAGTCTCCAGTTTCTAGCCTGAGGTCTTAACCTCTAAGCAAAACTAGCTCCCATGAAGGAAGATAAAGAAAAAAATAAGATAAAAGTTAGCCTGGCAAGGTACAGTCTCAACAAATCCATGCTGAACTGTGGTAATTACTGCATTACTTTCAAAGTGCTTATAGATTTGCTCTGGAGCTGCCCTGCGTATTGACATCTGATTGACTGGTCTATAGTCAGCGGAATCTTTCTTTTTCTCCTTTTTGAAGATAAGTTCAAGATTTGCTCTTCTCTATTCACCTTTCTCTTCATTAGTTCTCCAGAATTTACCAAAGAAAATACATACAATAAACTTTTGGATGTAAAAAAAGATGTTGAGACTCTAGAAAGAGTACAGAGAAGAGCAACAAAGATGATTAGGACAGGGTTCTTCAAACTTTGCCCTTTTATGACTTGTGGACTTCAACTCCCAGAATTCCTCAGCTAGGCACGCTGGCTAAGGAATTCTGGGAGTTGAAGTCCACAAGTCATAAAAGGGCCAAGTTTGAAGACCACTGGATTAGGGGACTGGAGGCTAAAACATATAAGGAACGGCTGCTGGGATTGGGTATGTCTAATTTAATGAAGAGAAGGACGAGGGGGGACATGATAGCAGTGTTCCAATATCTCAGGGGCTGCCACAAAGAGGAGGGAGTCAAGCTATTCTCCAAAGCTCCCAAAGGAAGGACAAGAAGCAATGGATGGAAACTAATCAAGGAGAGAAGGAACCTAGAACTAAGGACAAACTACCTGACAGTTAGAACAATTAATCAATGGAACAGCCTGCCTCTAGAAGCTGTGAATGCTCCAGCACTGGAAGTTTTTAAGAAGAGATTGGACAGCCATTTGTCCAAAATGGTATAGGGTTTCCTGCCTGAGCAGTGGGTTGGACTAGATGACCTCCAAGGTCCCTTCCAACTTTATTATTATTATTATTATTATTATTATTATTATTATTATTATTATTATTATTATTATTATTATTGTTGTTGTTGTTGTTGTTGTTGTTGTTGTTTAATAACTTTTCTTTTCTTCCATATTAAAAAGTTTCTTGTTTTCTAGTATTGGAAGAATGATCCCCCCGCTTTATATTGAAAACATCAAAAGAAACCCTTTTGGTTATTCTTAGTGTCCTTCAGTAACTTCATTTTGAGTTTTTGCTTTCCAGAAATTAATACTACAGTTTTGACTCCTAAATGTTCACTTTGCTTGTACTCTGGCCCTTTCCCCATTCTTTATATGTCCCCCTTTTTGTTTTAGAACTTTATTAAGTTTTCTGTGGAGCCACATTTATTTATTTTATTTTTATTTAATTAATTTATTCTCAATAAATGACTCCGGGCATTGGTTTCTGTTGTTTTGAAATCTTGACTTTAGTGTGCTTTTCTTTTCGAACACCGGCGCATCTTGAATTCCTCTTTCCCTTAGCATCTCCTGTTATGCAGTACTACTTACTATTGCCATGCATTTACTAAGATCCACCTTGTTTTTTCTAGCCCAAGCTATGTGTTTGACTACAGTCACTTTCTTCAAACATTTCTGCTACTAATAACTAATATTTGTAGCTCAGGGTTGAAATGAAGGATCCTTCGTGGTCTCTGAGCTTGCTTGTTTTTTTTTTAATCCCATTTATATCCCGCCCTTCTCCGAAGACTCAGAGCGGCTTACAATCTAAAGCACAAATCAATGTGCTTAGCAGTAGCCTTCATTCTATGTATATGCCTGCTTATTAGGGCTTTTGCCCCCCCCCCCAAGCGGCATTATTACAAAGTCAGCTTAATTGCCCCCAACAATCTGGGTCCTCATTTTACCTACCTCGGAAGGATGGAAGGCTGAGTCAACCTTGAGCCTGGTGGGATGCGAACCTGCACTAATTGCAGGCAGCTGGTGTTACTTAAGGAGGCATTAGCCCACTGCTCCACCAAGGAGCACCAAGCTCCACCAAGTTTTCTTGCAGATGTTTCATTACTCAAACTAGGTAACATCATCAGTGCTAGTAAGGAGTGGGGGTTGCTTTCAATTTATATCAGGGAACTGCCAAACAAAGCTAACAACAACCAAAGAACTCTAAGACCACCCTCACCAACAATGACAGGGCAAGCCACTAGAATATGAACTGAGAGCAAACTGAGAGCAAACCCCACTCCCTACTAGCACTGATGATGGGCTACTTTTATTTTCTCAACTAAGTCTTCCCTATTGTTAAATATCAGATCAGGGATAGCTGAACATCTTATACTGCCTCTGAAGAAGAAAAAAAACTGCCAGCAAGTCAAGTTTGGAATTTCCTGGAAGAACCATGTTTGGCAGAGTTTGTATTCCAACAAATGTTGGAGTAATTAAACTTTGAACGATTTGCAGTTTACTTTGGAAGGCATCCTCCATTGTCTGAGCTTTGGCATGTTAGGTTAGGCGCCACCTACAATGTGGCTTTCATTTGTCCATCCATTACTTCTTTACACCAAGCAAAGTGTACATATTTTAATGTATGTTTTTAGCACATGTATAACTCCTTCCTTTGTATTACCAATTAACGATTGGTAACCTGTAATAGTTTTAGTCCAGTCATAGGAATCATCCCAACCAGGTCTCTGTTATATGTATTAAATCATATTTGCTTTCTGTAATAAGATATTAAGCCCATCTTGTTTTATTTTCTATACTCTGGGCATTAATATACTGTACAGAGAATGAAAGCCATGAACTGTATAAACCATTTTACCAAAATTTTCACTTTCTATAATGTGCAACTTGAGGTTCCCCCCCCCCGTATATTCATTTTCAGGATTCACTTTAAAGCCCTCCTGATTAAGCTTGGAATGCTTTGGCCAAACACCTTTTTATTATTCTATGTCACATGCAATTCTTCTGGTGCCATCATTTAGATAACTCAAACTACTTACCCAGGAATCAAAACATTCCCATCAACATCGGCCATTTTCTTGCATTGCCTTCTTTCCATGGACTGAAAGACTGGATCAGAATATCTCCAAACAACCTGACTTTAGGTTTTGCTTCTAGAGATTCAAAAACTGTGGGATAAGGCTCTATGTATAAGTTGAATTACAATTTGTCCCCATACATAATAGCAAGAAGGGGAAGCTGACAGTGGGCATGATAAGTCTTAAAAATTGAAATTTCATATCCCTGATGCTTGCTTCTGGGAGACAGCATGCTTCACTGGATGATGGGACAAAATAGCATATATTTGCCTTGAATTGCTAAGTACCATGACTCTTCTCTTTGATTTATTATTGGGCAGACTTCCATTCTGTCTGCCCTTTAGAAATCTACCACTCTGTCTCCTGTTCTTTATGGGAACAACTAGAAAAAAGGAAGGAATAAGAACATACATTTAACTAACTGAATTAATTATGGGCTACGTTTCAGATTATTGCTTCAAAGGTAATGTAGACACGTAAAGATGCAAACTATTAAAACAATAGATGAACAATGAACAATAGTTATGTAATTATTGCTTTTGAAAAATACCATAAATGTTGGCTGAAAAGTTTTAAAACTAAGGTAATGCAAGTATTTTTTTAAAAAGATAAAGAGTTGCTAGGAAGTTTCTTAAAAAAATAAATATGGTACTATATCATAGGAGTTAAAGCAGCCCTCTCAACTGATGTTGATCTTATAGGTTGGACAATAGTTCCTATCCCATGTCCAGCTAAGGGTTTTGATAAGGATGATGGCAGTTGTAGTTCTCATTTCCCAAATGTGGCCCAACCCAGCCTAGAGAAAGTTTCTCTTGTGATTGTTCCCCAGATGGAGAATATAGAAGTGTAACTTATGCAACAGTTAGAGCTGATGATGGACTTTGAGCCTGTGTTCCCATTGATTCTAGAAGCCAGATAGCAATTTACACTATTTTCAAACCAATGCTGAATTACCTGATGACCAGAAGTATACTTTTCCATCATCTTTTCAAATTCAAAAAGATAGCACTGAACTGGAAAAGGAAGGAAAAACTAAATGCAGAATGATGCATTTATCCAACATGCAGAAGAATAAACAAATATATTGAAGAAACCAAGGCATGTATTTATACATATCACCCATTTTCCTGGGAGCTCAATGCGCTGCATATGTGTTTGAGGGGATATCTTTTCTCATTTTGCCCTCAAGGCTGTAACTCTGGTTGAGCTGAACGAGGCCACCTGGCCCAAAGCCACTTGGCAAACTACATGATTAAATGGGATTGGAATCTGGATTCTGCCCATCCCAGTTCAGCAACTCACCATGATTTTCTTGTTTTGAACTCAACTGAAAACAGTAAAAATAAACTCTCTTCTAATTCAGATGTTGGTGATATCACGGACAGGTCTATCTATGCAGTTATCTTAGCAACAGAACAGAAATGGCTTGGTACTGCCTTCTTGTCAGAGGGTTCCCCCCCTACTTCCCACTTTAATCAACAATTCTGGTACTCCCAAGGGGTCTCCCATCCAAATACTAACCGGGACTGATTCTACTTAGCTTTTTTGCTCAGCCATGGTCATCCAACAGATGTCATCTGCCATGTATACTGGATAAAAAGGTAAAGGTAAAGGTTCCCCCGCACATGCGTGCTAGTCGTTTCCGACTCTAGGGGCTGGTGCTCATCTCCATTTCAAAGCCAAAGAGCCAGCGCTTGACCGAGGACGTCTCCGTGGTCATGTGGCCGGCATGACTAGATGCCAAAGGCGCACGGAACGCTGTTACCTTCCCACCAGAGTAGTCCCTATTTTTCTACTTGCATTTTTACGTGCTTTCGAACTGCTAGGTTGGCAGAAGCTGGGACAAGTAACAGGTGCTCACTCTGTTACACGGCACTCGGGATTCGACCCGCCAAACTGCCGACCTTCTGATCAACAAGCTCAGCGTCCTAACCCACTGAGCCACCACGTCCCTTGGGGTATATTGGATATCCAGCATCAAATATACTCAAGCCAGAAAGCTCACTGCTTGCTTGGGCAATTGATTATCTTTAGCTTAATCTATTTCACAAAGATAACATGGAGAAGAGACTCGTTAATTAAGACAGACATATAATGAATCAGACAAAACAGCTGATGTGTCATTTCACGAAAACGTGAATTTTTTTCAGAGTACCAGATTGTAACATCTATGAGCAACCTGCACCTGATTTTTCCATTTAAATTTCTCACTCATCTACTACATGTAAGCTGTTCTTTAAGTTATTTCTGATGGTAGTGTTTGTTTTCCAAAGCCCTAATTCTGGGTGGTTTCAGGACACTCTGAACCCTACCTTTCAAAAGAGAGCACTCAATTAATCCACTTTCCCCTCCTTAACAGATATTTCCATATTTTTTTAAATGAATAAGAAATATGGAAAAAAACGTAAGAGTGTTCTAAATGGGAGGCAACATCGTTTAAACACCATATCAAAATTAATTGTTTGAGTTTGTTTGTATGTTTACTTGCTTATTTATTTATTTAATATGCCATCCATCTCACTATCCAAAATGACCCTTTGGTCAAAGACAATTGCAAACCCTTCCATTAGAAAGCAAAGAACAGCTCTACAGGTTGATTTGAGAGAAATCTAAATTACACATCCATCTTAATTTTTGTCCAAGAAGTTAGGATGACTGTGCAATATAACTATCTTCAGAAAGCAGCCTCTGGGTCAAAGTTGGATAGTTTTATACTACCAGATCAAGATTCCCCTGAGAACATGGCACAATCAGCTGTATCGGTTTTCTTTCTTCTCTAAAAATAAAATAAGTCAAGACGCATCTGTCCTAAGAATTTGCATGGCCCTATTTCAAGCTCATTCCATGCCTGTGCCATATCAACCAATGGTCTACTGCCAACAGTACAGGAGGTGCCTTAGGTTTCTCCCAGCAACATCAATTGGCACAGATTTTTGATTAAATGCACATATGGATTTACTTATGTTTCTTCCTTCTAAAGCAGTCTGTCTAGCATTTTAATGAAGCTTATGGAATTTCTTAAGAACGGGGATGGTGAGAAGGAAGAGGGCAGACTGGGAAAATATGTAGGAGACTGAGCCTTTAGGATTGATTAACATTTATAATTTTGTTTTTTAGTCATCTGGCAAATTGCATGAAAAAAGATGCCCCCAGGAAGGAAAAAAAAATCTCCCCCAAAAGCAGCACTCTCCCCCAGAAATAATATTTTAAAAACCCAGCTGTCAGAATTGACAAAATGTAATCAATTAAAATCAATTTAACATTAACAGTACAATCCTTAATGGGCTAACAATATGGACACGCCTTTTGGATTGTGGTAAATTAAGTTGAATTCCATTTTATCCCACACACTGGCAAAGGAATTTTCTGATATCAAGAAGACCAATAAGGAATGCATTAATGTGTACAGGTAATCCTCAGTTTACAACAGTTTGTTTAGTGAATGTTCAAAGTTACAACAGCATTGTAAAATGTGACTTATGACTGTTTTTCAGAGTTACCACTTCTGCAGCGTCCCCATGATCAGGTGATGAAAATTCGGATGCTTGGCAGCTGGTTCACATTTATGACCATATATATATAAAAAAATAAAAAATAAAAAAATAAAGGGAACACAAGATAAGACATCCTACTGTTAAATACAGTACATTGTGTTGTTCAAGTGTTCCCTTTATTTTTTTGAGCAGTATACACACACACACACACACACACACACACACACACACACAATTGTAGTTATTATCCACAGAAAACATATGCAAACTATACATGTAGACAGAGAGGCATACCCATCATTATAAGAGAAAAGGTAAAATCAAGGCTAACATTAAGATAAAATACCAAACCATTTGAAGAACACGTGAACACCATTGGCTTTGACAAAATCACCATCGTGCAATTGTAAAAGACAGATTTACTTGGAACAGTTTACATACTCTGACAACATCTCTAACATTATCAAACATCAACATCTGCCTATCCCAGGTCCTTGGGAAGCACTTGATAGGTGGATAAAAATGCCAAATCGAAATATCTGGCTGACTGTGCAATGAAGCAAAATGATTACATTCTACAATGGCTGTTTTTCAGCAAATCTGGGTGGGGTTTTGTAATACTTCCAATAAAATGTAATTCTTTACTGCAGGTGTTCCCGACTCTGGGACTCACAAGTCACAATTACTTTTATATAGGGTGTGAATATTAATCGGACTTTTCCTAGGGGTATGGGGAATATAAAAGGATGGGAACCATTGCTTTGGTGCTTGTAATCCATATTTAAGAGAACGATTTTGGTGTACTGGTTAAGGCACTGGGCTAAAAACTGGGAGAACATACAGAGCCATCTGGGTGACCTTGTGCCAGTCCCTCTCTCTCAGCCCTAGGAAGGAAGCAATGGCAAAGCACTTCTGAAATCTTGCCAAGAAAACTGCAGCCTGCAGTCTGGCAGTCATCAGGAGTCAACACTAATTTGAAAGAAACACCAAAACCCCCCAAAATACAATATATCATAGACATTTTGGGAGGGCAGAAAGTTTAATTACTTCTTTGGAAGATGAAAAACCCATCAAGTGACCCAACAATGGAAAGTAATTCTCTCGCTTACATGTTTTTCCCTGTCTGATTTGTGCAGCGTGGAGGAAATCGTAATCTTTTTCCAGCTCAGTGAATGCTGTGATTTTTTTTTCTGCCTTCAAGAAACGTGGAAAAAGAGAAGTGTCTACATCAAGAGTCTTGTGATGATTTTCTCAAGGGATCTTTACCAAATGGTATGACTCAGCTTCCCCAAGGAGTCCTTCTGATGGCCTCTTGCGATGCTAAGTGTAAACTGCAAGCAGCACATTTAGTTACTGGAAAGAAATGCAAATACATAAAGTGACGTCAGAGCTAGAGGAGATGTTAAAATGCAATACCCTCATTTTCTTTCCTCTCCTTCTCTGCAAGGTAGTTGTAAAGGTTGCGTCAGCACCAGTAGACCCTGTGTGGTCTAGTTCAGGGATCTCCAACCCCCGGTCCATGCACCAGTACCGGTCTGTGGCATGCCAGCAACTGGGCTGCACAAACAAGCAAAGCCCCATCCATGAGATGCAGGCACCACACAAAACCACGCACCATCAAACCACTCACCATCAACCACGCACACACAAAACCAGGCACCACACAAAACCACGCACCATGGAAAAACCTCTTTCCACAAAACTGGTCCCTGGTGCCCAAAGGTTCGGGGACCTCTGTTCTAGTTGTTGTCTCATCATGTCTGTGCAGATGAAAAGATTGGTGATAAAGTAGCAGTTGTGTGAAAACTCATTTTCTCATCTCTTCTAGTGGTAACACCTTTCCTGGCCTAAAATGGCGATATTTAACTTGCTCTGCTCTACTTTGAAGACAGATTCCTGTATATGAATCAATATCCCTGAAGGCCAAATCTTCACCTGAACAAATAATATTCCAAGTAAAAAGGAAATAAAGTGAAACTGAACCACAGCTTTCCATCCCTAAATATTAGAGCCAGTGGTAGGATTCAAATATGTGAACAACCGGTTCTCTGTGTGGAGGCCACTTCCGGAAGTCCATTCTAGGCCTCGGCAACAAAAAAATTAGCTACCGGTTCTGCCGAACTGGTGCGAACTGGCTGAATCCCACCACTGATTAGACCCCAAAATATTCCAAATTCTCCACTCTTTGTCTGTCTCCATTACTACATTCCTGGCAAATGGTATTTCCCATTTAGGGATGAATGGTTTAGAAGAATTCCCCCCCCCCCCAAAAAAAAGAGTAAGCCTGTTTTTGAGACTGATCCCTGTAAGTTAGATGCATTAAACTGGTTCAGATATTGCACCAAGCTATAATATGACTTGTTTCCTTTTTGGCTTAATGTGTGACAGTTTCTAAGCCACAGTTAACAGCTTGGCATGTGTATGTGTGAATCCCAAAAGTTGTGATTTCTTCAAGAAGGCAAGGCTTAAGACCATGTGTGAACCATGTCTTTAAAAAAGACATTCACTACACTTGTAAATAATGCCAGCTGGACAAAATCAGAACAGAATAACAGGGTTGGAAGGGATGTTAGAGGTCTTTTAGTTCAGGAAAGGAAACCCTAAACACATTTCAGGAAAATGTTTGTCCAATCTCTTAAAAAAATTCCAGTGATGGAGCACCCACATCTTCTGGAGGCAAGTCATTCCACTGGTTGTTCTAACTGTCAGGAAATGCCTCCTTAGTTCTAGGTTGCTTCTCTCCTTGATCAGTTTCCATCCATTGCTTCTTGTCCTACTTTCAGGTGAGAGTAGCTTGACCCCCTCTTCTTTGTGGCAGCTCCTCAAATATTGGAGCACAAATCATGTCACCCCTCGTCCGTCTCTTCATTAAACTAGACATACCCAATTCCAGCAACTGTTCTTTACATGTTTAAGCCTCCAGTCCCCTAATCATCTTTGTTCCTCTTCAGGGAGTGAGTGATTTATAAATTGACTGTCAAATCCTAGGACAGAGGTTAGTGACGAGATTCCCATATTTAGCTGGCAATATCCAAACAGACAATATTGTTTGTAAGTTCAATTGCTATTGTGTCACCTACAGAGCAAAGAAACAAACAAATTGATCACCCCAGGCTTCTTCTCTACTCTATCTGTGGACAGTTTTGAACAGCTGCTTCACAGCTACACTGTGCCTAGGTAGGCACAGCCAAGAACCAATCACTGTGAGAAAGAGATTGCAGAGAATATTCTTGACAGCTCCGGTGGGAAGCAGAGCTTCAGCACTGTCCTTAGGTCATAAAACACTTAGTGCAGCTTGAATTTTCTTTTTAAGGAAGGGAGTAAGAGCTATGATTGAATTACTGTAGACACAGCTATCCCTCAGAAGTACTGAACATGAGATTAGTTGGTTCTTCTAATCAGGGAAGGATTAGTAATGGACACCTTGATTTGCCAGAAGGTATCTTGTTGAGGAGGAGACACATCTATATCTATATCTATATCTATATCTATATCTATATCTATATCTATATCTATATCATCTATATCTATATCTTTATCTGTCTGTCTATATCTATATCTATCTATTTATCTATCTATCTATCTATCTATCTATCTATCTATCTATCTATCTATCTATCTATCTATCATCTATCTCTATCTCTCTCTCTCTCTCTATCTATCATCTATCTATCTATCTATCTATCTATCTATCTATCTATCTATCTATCATCTATCTCTATCTCTCTCTCTCTCTCTCTCTATCATCTATCTATCTATCTATCTATCTATCTATCTATCTATCTATCTATCTATCTATCTATCTATCTATCTATCTATTGGGATAAATCTTTCCCATATTACCTCCTGGCTGAGTTTGCATATCATGTTACAGTATGATGCTGTTTGCAATTCAAATATATTTCTTTGATAAGAGCATGAATCCCAGAGGACTATCCAATTAGTACCATACAACTAGAAGAGGGAGAAGGAGGGAGGTGGCTTTGATATTGTTGCAAGGGCCAATCAGTCAGCAATCTAGGCTACGTGCACCGCCTTTTACTAGAAATAGGAGGAAGCAATTGCTGTTCCATAACCTGAAAAAGTTACAAAGTTTGTTATGCTTTTCTCTCCAAAGCAGAAAGTGCATATAGGTTTGTAGTAGGCCAGTGTTTCTGAAACTTGGCAACATATGTAATCCAAGATATGTGGATTACAATGTCTATGCTGAATGGGGAATTCTGGGTGTTGAAGTTCACTCATCTTAAAGTTGCCATGTTTGACAAATGCTGTGGTAGTCCTTTGAATGGTCTACCGAATGATGGAATGGCACAAATACTACTAGACCACATAGATCAGACAACCAAATTTGAGCCTAGTTGGAGTGGTTAGCTTATGACTCAGTTTATTTATTTATATCACTTTTTAAATTTTTTACAAATAGCTCAAGGCAGTGAACAAACTATATCTAACACACCTCCCTCCCTGTATAGTCCCCATAACAAGAACCCTGTGAGGTGGCTTGGGCTGAGAGAGGATGATTGGTCCAAAGTCACCCCACTGGCTTTCATGGCCAAGGCAGGGCTTGAACACATGGTGTCTTGTTTTCTAGGTTGGTGTTTTAACCACTAGACCAAACTGGCTCTCCATCCAGTTGCAACACACAAACCCAAAACACTGAAGTAAGTAAACCGTGGTTCAGTTAACCATGAATAATCATGTCATACAAATTGATCAGCAACAATGCACTGGCAAACTCCTTTGAGGGTAACTTCAGAATAATTTATGGGACGCGGTGGCTCAGTGGGTTAGGACGCTGAGCTTGTCGATCAGAAGGTTGGCAGTTTGGCGGGTCGAATCCCGAGTGCCGCGTAGCAGAGTGAGCGCCTGTTACTCATCCCAGCTTCTGCCAACTTAGCAGTTTGAAAGGACGTAAAAATGCAAGTAGAAAAATAGGGACCACTACGGTGGGAAGGTAACAGCGTTCCGTGCGCCTTTGGCATCTAGTCATGCCGGCCACATGACGACGGAGACGTCCTCGGACAAGCGCTGGCTCTTCGGCTTTGAAATGGAGATGAGCACCAGCCCCTAGAGTTGGAAACGACTCGCACGCATGTGCAGGGGAACCTATAAGCAGAATGCTTCGAAGTACCATCTAATGTGATTTTGTTGGGTGACTTTCAAATTTTACAGCTTGAGGATGTGAACAGAGCTGATTATTTGCATGGTGAACCTTTGCAGCTTACCAAATCTAAACACAAGGAGTTATCAGCCCAGCTTCTTTTACAAAAGCCTTCTCTCAACTTTTAGTGAAGAAACATAGGCAGCAACTACACTATTTTATTCTGCTGTGACATTGGCTCACACGAGTCTGTTATAACTCATTCCCCAATTGGTTCTCCTGCACCACTTTTCCGTCCCTGTTTGTTTTGTTTTTATGCGAATGATCACACATTTATTTTTAAACCTGCGTTCCAGCTGTAGAGACTCATTCATTTTCAACAGATCTATAATAATAGTTTTATAAGCTAACTCAATGAAATCCGCTTGGGAGACTGAATTCATTCAATTCTGCTGTAGGTTCTTGGGCTAGCGCAGAGGGACTTTAAAGCTTGCACAGCATGGTTTATTACCATGTATACTCACACTATAACTAGCCATGATAAACCATGAGTGACCTTTCTAATTCCTTGTTCTTTTTCTGCAATTGTATTTGTGTGTGGTGCAACCTTGCATTATGAATAAAAAGGATCAAAAATGGGTTTCATTTTTGAAACAACCATAAATACAAGTAAAAACACAAATAATAATAAATGCAAAAACCCAAAGGAGAGCCACCTCACACCTTAATTTGGATCACAAACTTACTTACATGAGGCTTTACTAACAAGCTAGCCCAAAGAGTGAGGAAAGCCAGGTTTTATAGCCTTCTGGATGGGCAGCAGGATCAGAGTGATCTAAAACTCAAGAATGGGAACTGTGGGATTTGCAAAACACTTACAGTATTAATATTCAGAAGGCTTACATTTTTCTACAGTGCAGAAAATTCTGGATATAGTGCCATTCCAGGTAGTGTTTTGGAAGTCTCAGAAATAAATCCTGAAAAGAGCCAGTTTGGTCTAGTAGTTAAAGTACCAGCATAGAAACCAGGAGATTGTGAGTTCTAGTTCTGCCTTAGGAATGAAAACCATTTGGGTGTCTTGGGCCAAGTCACTCCCTTTCAGCCCAACCCACCTCCCAGGCTTGTTGTGGGGAAAACAAGAGAAAGTGGTGTTAGATATGTTCATGGTCTTATTTATATATATAAAAAATGGAAGTGGCTTCCAAAGCATAGCATTGAGGACGAAACCGTCAACCAGTAATGGTTGAGTGACTTCTAGCACTCTTAAGAAACAGAAGATGTAGATCCATTTCAATCAAGTTGTAAGCCTGGAGTGAGATGCAAATTGTTTTAGCTGTTATTTGGAATTGACTTTGCCCATTCCTTTCCTGTAGACCAATGTTTCTCCATCTGAGCAACTTTAAGATGGATGGACTTCCATTTCAGAATTCCCCAGCATGTCGAAGTTGAGAAACACTACCTTAGACCTTTTAATGTGGCTTAAGGACACCCTGCCATTTTATTTCATAACTTAATGTATCTTTCCTACATAGTTACTTAATTTGCTTACAATGGAGATGGTAGGAATTGGGGTCCAATACATCTGGCAGTATATCTGGACTTGCTTTTAAAAGCTGAAAAATGGAATGCCTTTAGGAAGTACCATCATCACCAACCAGAGTGACAGTAATAGCACTGATCAGGTCAGTGGCAATTGTTAGTCAGCACATTATTTGCTTGTCTACTTCAGGCTGGTGCTCAAAGTGATTCTTCTAAGGCAGACATGTCAAACACAAGGCCCGGGGGCCGGATCCGGCCCGCGAAGTGGTTTCATGTGGCCCGCGAAGCCATCCTGGAAACAGTGAAGGAACGGACCCCACTGCCTTGGCCCTGGCCCAGAGACCCTCCTCCTGCCAAAGACCCTCAGATCTGTCCCATTCCTGCCCAGGCCCCCATAGGCACCCTTGATGCCAACGATGTAGAGCTGTCCACGCCCTAGCCACGCCCACCCAGTAGGCCACGCCCACCCTGACCATACCCACCCGGCCCCCTGAGGGCAACCGCAATGCTGATGCGGCCCTCAATGAAATTGAGTTTGACACCCCTGTACTAAGGATTAGGAACCAACAGAATTGGATGGCTTCTCTTTCCCTTCCAGAGAAAAATTGTTGTTGTTAGCTGCGAAGTCGTGTCCGACCCATCGCGACCCTATGGACAACGTTCCTCCAGGCCTTCCTATCTCTACCATCTTCTGGAGTCCATTTAAGCTCACGCCTACTGCTTCAGTGACTCCATCCAGCCACCTCATTCTCTGTCGTCCCCTTCTTCTCTTGCCCTCAATCTTTCCCAGCATTAGGCTCTTCTCCAGTGAGCCCTTCCTTCTCATTAGGTGGCCAAAGTATTTGAGTTTCAACTTCAGGATCTGGCCTTCTAAAGAGCAGTCAGGGTTGATCTCCTTTAGGACTCACCGGTTTGATCGCCTTGCAGTCCAAGAGACTCGCAGGAGTCTTCTCCAGCACCATAGTTGCCTCAAATCTTTAGTGCTCAGCCTTTCTTATGGTCCAACTTTCACTGCCATAAATTGCAACCAGAGAAAAATAAAAATAAAATAAAATAAAGTCAATGCTATCCTTTCAGGAATGAGTGTTTTACAGACTTTCTGGAATGGTTCATTCAATCAATCAGAAGAAAGCTGGAAGAGACCTTGGAGGTCTTCTAGTCCCACCCCCTGTTCAAGCAGGAGACCCTACACCGTTTCAGACAAGTGGCTGTCCAGGCTCTTCTTAAAGACCTCCAGTGATGAAGCACCCAAAACTTCTGAAGGCAAGCTGTTTCACTGTTTAATTGTCCTCACTGTTAGGAAGTTTCTCCTTAATTCCAGGTTGCTTCTCTCCTTGGTTAGCTTCCATCGTTTCTTGTCTTGCCTTCTGGTGCTTTGGAACATAAGTTTGACCCCCTCTCCTTTTGGGGCAGCCCCCTCAAATACTGGAATACTGCTATCACGTCACCCCTATTTCTTCTTTTCTCTAGACTGGCTATACCCAAATCCTGCAACCCTCCTCCATATGTTTTTCATCTCCAGGCCTTTAATCATCTTAGTTGCTCTTCTCTGCACTTTTTCCAAAGTCTCAACAACTTTTTTTTTAATAATGCGGTGACCAAAACTGGATCCTTTGGGTTAGAAAAGAGATGCTGACCGCCTGGATTCGATTTCTATCTGCTGGCGGGGAGCGTAGCGTCTGAATCCCGACACGGGAGGGAGAGAGCATCGGTATAAAGTTTCCTGCCTCAGCAGGGGGTTGGACTAGATCAGGGGTGTCAAACTCAATTTCATTGAGGGCTGCATCAGCATTGCGGTTGCCCTCAGGGGGCCGGGTGGGTACGGCCTGGGTAGGCGTGGCCTACTGGGTGGGCGTGGCTAGAGTACGTATGACCTACTGGGTGGGCGTGGCCAGCTCTACATCGTTCGCATCAAAGGTACCTATGGGGGCCTGGGCAGGAGTGGGACAGATCTGAGGGTCTCTGGCAGAAGGAGGGTCTCTGGGCCAGAGCCAAGGCAGTGGGGGCCATTCCCAGGATGGCTTCACGGGCCACATGAAACCACTTCACGGGCCGGATCTGGCCCCCGGGCCTTGTGTTTGACATGTCTGGACTAGATGACCTCCAAGGCCCCTTCCAACTTATTATTATCATCATCATCATCATCATCATTATTATCATTATTATTATTATTATTATTATTATTATTATTATTATTATTATTATTATTATTATTATTATTATTATTATTATTATTATTATTATTATTATTATTATTATTATTATTATTATTATTATTAAACATGCTATGCTCAAAGGGGAAAAAGCAGCGAGTCTGAACTTTGAGGGAGAGCGCCGGCCACACCGCCCCTCCCGTCCCAGGTCCCCCTTCCAAGCAAGGGAGGACCGACTCGCGTGCCGCGCGGAGCATGCGCGCTGGGGTAGGAGGGAGGGGAGAGGGACGGAGGCGGGTTGGGGGCGGCCGCTGTTTATTTGCGGCCGGCCAGGCGGCGCGGCGGCAGAGCTCGAGCGAGCGAGCGAGCGAGGGAGGGCGGCGGGAGCGGCCGGCGTGTATTTCTCCGGCTATGCAGGCGCGGGGCGAAGATGAGCTCGGGGAACGCTCCGCGGAGCGAGGCAGTTAGCCGGCCGCCGTAGCGGGATGAGGTCGGCAAGCGAGAGCCGCAGCAGCCGAGAGCCGCCAGCGCCGCCGCAGCCGCGGTGGTTAGCTTGGGCTGGCCGGCTCGGGCGCTGCGGGGCTGCGGCGAGCGCCGCGCTTTTGGCCGCTCTCTGCTACTGGAACTCGCTGCAGGGCGAGTTCGTGCACGACGACGTCTGGGCGATTGTCAACAACCCGGACGTGCGACCGGGAGCCTCCCCGCTGGCCGCCTTCTCCGACGACTTCTGGGGCAAAGGCATGGCCGAGAACACCAGCCACAAGTCTTACCGCCCGCTCTGCGTCCTCACCTTCAGGTAAGCCACCGCCGAGCCTGGCCACCGCGGCAGACCCGGCACTCTCTCGCGCAGGACTGGCCAGGGCGGCTCGCTCGCCTTCGTCCCTGAATCGCGGAGCGGAGCCGAGTCTTAGATCAGTGTTTCCCAACCTTAGGAACTTGAAGATGCGTGGACTTCAACTCCCAGAATTCCCCAGCCAGCATAGCTGGCTGGGGAATTCTGGGAGTTAAAGTCCACGCATCTTCAAGTTCCTAAGGTTGGGAAACGCTGTCTTAGATAACCCCTCGGTCTCTTGCGGTTGAAGGTAGTCAACGCTGATCCGAGTATCTGCTCCGGGACTAAATGTCAGCCCATTTTTTCCCCTCCTGCGGTTGATCGCTCTTTTCACAGGGAAAGGAAAAGGGGCCACGTATTTTGGTTCCAGTTGTCTAGAGTGTAAACTACTCGGTGGGATAAACAGACCCGGTCTCCGACTTTAAAGTCTTTTGGTTTTGGAGGTAGCTGGCATGTGTCGGCATAAAAAAAAAAAACAAACGGTTTGGATTCTGGGAATGGCTGGTTGCTGTCTTGCCAACTTCATTCCTAGCAGTCTGCTATGGAGATTCTGAGTCATCCAGGTCATAGTTGTCCCAAAAGTGCTTTTTTCACTTGAGGCAACTGGACTTTTTTTTTTTAATTTTTCTTTGAAGAAAGTTTGGCTTCTCATCCAAGAAGCTTCTTCAGCTCTGACTGGATGGTGGGGAAACTCATTCCTCACCATCCAGTTAGATCTGAAGAAGCTTCTTGGATGAGGAGCAAAAAAAACATGGTCCAAGAAAAACAAGAAAGTCCAATTGCCTTGTGAAAAAGCATCTTTGGTTCATTTCTAGCAGTGATTTCTGGAATGTTTGCTGAGAAAGCAGAAGTTCTCTTGAACACTGACCCAGCAAATCAGCGCAAACCTCTCCATCCTTGGTTTTCTCAAGAGAGGTGTTCGTTGCACTCTGCACATGGTTAGAGGGCATTATTTTCCTCAGCCTGCTCTGCAAATCTCCTCTCTTCTTTTCCTGCACGAAACATATCCCTGGAATGGAGCAACTGAAAGGCTTATTGATTTTGGACCAGAGATCAGCTGGCATCAAAGCTGGTTGCACATGTTTAATTTAATTTAATTTAATTTACTACATTTATATACCGCCCTTTCCCGAAGGACTCAGGGCGGTTTACAGGGCATTTTAAAATCACACCAATACAAAATACAAAAGTTAAAAGACAATTAAAAAGATTAAATTATCCCTGAAAATAAAACCCCAGTTAAAATTCTCAGCCTGGGCCAGAGAGCTCAAAGAGCCAGGTCTTCAGGTCCCGGCGGAATGAACGCAGGTCAGGGGCAGTCCTGAGCTCCACGGGCAGCTGGTTCCAGAGGGCAGGCGCACCCACAGAGAAGGCCCTCCCCCTGGGTGTTATCCGCCGGCAATCTTTTACCGGCGGCACCCTGAGAAGACCTTCCCTCTGCGAGCACACTGGACGAAGGGAACTTGATGCTGGCAGCAGGTGTTCCCTCAAATATCCCGGACCCAAGCCATTCAGGGCTTTAATGGTCATCACCAGCACCTTGAATCTCACCCGGAGGGCAACTGGAAGCCAATGCAGCTCACGGAGTAGAGGTGTTACATTTAGGTGCCATTGAGAATTTTTTACATAAAATTGGGGTTGGTAGCTATGGATACTCAGATGAGACGGGGAGTGGGATGTATAGAATAATATGTTCTATATAAGTCTAGAAAGCATTGTATACATTTTATGCAAATGTGTAGAATAGGTGGGATGGAGTAATGTAAGAAGGCTGTCTCTGCCTGCCTGGAATTACTCAAGAGTAGAAAATGTTGACCAAATGTTGACCACAGAGAATGAAAGGAAGGGCATGGTGTCAGCTTTGTACCCAGGAGCTGGGATCATGATGGTTGCAGTCTAATCAGCACCCAGAAAAGGATGGCTGTTGACTTATTCAGAGAAAATTCTGTCTTGCCTTGAATATAAATCAGGAAAACACCCCGAGTGGCATAGAATATAGATGCTACTGGCACCCATAAAATGAATTGGGCCAAGGGCAAGCTCTTACTTCCCTGCCTCTCCCTCATGCCTCTTAGTTGACCTTCCTGTAGGTTTAAGCTGCTGCCCCAGCTATGTTGTCTCTGACCTCCAACTCAGTGCTTGTGTTAGGAGTAGGACCGTTGCTCAGTGAAATCTCTTGGAAGGTTCCCCCCCTCCTTTGCTACAGAATAAGCTCAACCGCATGCAGCCTAGTGTGTTGTGTGGTTCCAGTGTACACGTTTAATCCACGCATTTGTTTGCACAATACTCTAAGCCACAAATTATTCAACCACATTTTAGTCCACGTGCAAAGGTCTATATTTTTATTTATTTATTTATTTATTTTAATTCCATTTATATCCCGCCCTTCTCCGAAGACTCAGGGCGGCTTACAAGCTTAGCAGTAGCCTTCATTCTATGTATATGCCTGCTTATTAGGGCTTTATATGTGATTCAGTGTATTGTGCAAACCCAGAAAATTGTATTTGGTGGATATACCGTGGCTGTGTTGGTGATAAAGTGAACATGTTGTCGTGCAAAGGCAGCCTCTGCTTCATCCAGACTTTGAAACTGGATAATAACTCCCTCTTTATTCTTCGTTTCTGTCCCGGAGTTGGATAAAGAAGCGTTCTTTTAAGAAATGTGGTGACCTTTTCAGAACTATTGTGCGGCCTCGAATATTTTCCTTTGGGGAGACTTTTCTAAAAGATTAATGTCATTGTTTACTTTTTCTTTGTATAAAGATTCTTATCCATTTCCCCTTCATGCCAAAGGAGCCCTTCCTTTCTCTTAATTTCCATGGCTTTCTGTTTTTGCCTCAGAATGACTGATCTGTTTTCCATTTGTACCTTCTGGAGTCATAGCTTCTGACCATATTATCCTGACCGGTCTTCATTTTTAACAGTTGCCCACAGTTGCCTCTATTCTCTAAGGAGCCAGGTAGTTAGTTGTATGTGCATCAGTTTGTTCAGTAAAATAGAATATTTATAAATATAAATGCAAGGCTATGAGTATTAAATAAATTAATATCTTTTTAGTCTTTCTCTAAAGCTGGCATTATTTTAGTTCTTTTCCCCCTGTTGCCTTCCTATTTAATGCACTCAAATTGTTTTGATTTAAGCTGAAAGTTTCTCACTGAGTAGAGTTTTGGATGAAGAAAACTGCTTTGCTTCTAATTATTGTTATTAGGCTAGCTTGACCACTTTTACATTCTCTGATTGACAGCAGATATGTAGAGTATCAGATAGAGAAAAGGTTTTCCCGTTATTTTTCACCTGTCAGGTGCAAGTTACCAGATCCCCATATGTAGAGTTCAAGCTAACTACTTCATTGCATTCTGCCTATAATACAGGAATCTCCCCAGACTGCTTGCCTTCCCTTAGGAACAGACAGGTAAAGGTTTCATGGAACTTGTTTGTGGGGAGGTTAATTCTGGATCTCTTGCGGCTGTGCAGCAATTCAAAGCTAATTCCCTGCTTGACTTCTCCCTGCCTGGCTGGGCATTTCCCAAAATTTACATGGTCTAATTATAAATACAACAAATTTGTTGGCTGATAGTGCCAAATGGTTAAGGTTAAAGGTTAAAATTAAAAAAAGGAATACAGAGGATAGCTTCTGGTATTATTTTTAACCCCTTTATCAGCAACAGCCATATGTTTGGATGTACATGTACAGAAGCCTTCATTTAGCAACCACAGTTGGGACTGGCAACTTGGTCATTAAGTGAAGCAGTTGCTAAGTGAAGCTACAAGCCTCCTTATATTCTTACTTCAATTTGCCTTTGCTTTACCGACATGCGGAGATCATAAATGTAAAGATTGATTGTAAAGTTATTTTTTTTATCACTGTTGGAAAAGGTTGCTAATCAAGGCAGTCAGTAAACAGAAACTTCCTGTGTGTGTGCCTTGCATGCATTCCAGTGTGGATCATAGAATTGGGGAGGAAGAGAATAGAAGGGACCAGTTGTGTATATTTGAACTTTTACCCAAATATCTTGTCCATGGGAATTGTTTAGGATTATTTTTTTTCCTGCACTCTCTGGCCTGATCCAGCTCCACTTCCTTTAAATAATTTTTCCATTATTTTATTGGGTTGGAAAGAATAACACAGAGTATCTTTTTGGTATCTCTTGAAAGCAGGTGAGTGGTCTTCAAATGTAGTTCAGAGGAACCTAATGCAAGGTGAAATGTGTTGACACAAAAATGCACATTACACCTATACAGTATTCTAATAGAATCTGAGCTGGGAATGAACAGCTAGGAAGGAATCTTGCAATTACCATGGGCAGTTCGATGAAAATATCAATCCAGAGTGTAGCTGCGGTAAAAGGGTCAAATTCCAGGCTTGGAATCAAGAAAGCAATTGAAAATAGATTAAAAGAAAGGATATTACGGAGCTAAAAAAAAATACAGGGCACAACAAAGATGATTAGGGGACTATCTTATAAGGAAAAGAATGCAGCATTCAGAGCTCTTTAGTCTGGCAAAGAGGAAGGGAAGGGGAGATAGTGGTGTGTAAGTGAATGCATGCCTTAAATAATGAGAGAAGTTATTGTTTTTACAGAGCTTGAGATCATTCACTGCAGGGGAGATCCAGGATAGAAGGAAAGGCTTTTACACACAGCACATGAGAGCTGTTCTGCATCTGGGGATTTAGCATCTTTGGTTCTGGATGGAATTGCACTGCCTCGGATGGACCTGGTACATATTCTCAGGATTTTCCTGGACTTACAGCTACTGCTATTGTGAGCGTGTCTTGGACATAGTCAGTGACAGCTTCTTGCAAAATCATCCGCAGAGTGGCAGTTTGCTTTCTTATGCCAGACAGAGAGCTTGCCGTACTTTGGGGAGCGATAGACAAGGGCTAGTAAAACATTTTGTAAAAGTGCAGGTAAAGGTTGCATTCACTGGATTGTGGCTGAGTGGGATATGAATCCTTCAATCAACATCTACTTCAGTTTCAGCCTATGCATTCTTGTGCTCACCTAGTCTTTTTTTCCACCAGTATCTTCTCTCAAGTATAGGTGGGTTCACTTATTAGACGAAGAGAGATACTTTGGATATAGAATCATATTTTCAAAAATTTGTGTGGGTGACTGTTCTTGTCTGTTAGGCTTAGACCAGGGGTAGGCAACCTTGGCTCTTTTATGACTCGTGGACTTCAACTCCCAGAATTCCTGAGCCAGGCTGGCTCAGGAATTCTGGGAGTTGAAGTCTACGAGTCATAAAAGAGCCAAGGTTGCCTACCCCTGACTTAGACCATCTGCTATATATTCCATGGATCAATAGTGGAGCAGATGGACAGGTTTAGCAGCTGATACCTAAACCAGCTTGTTACCTTTCTTCTTGAATTACTAGACACAGTTCTCGAGTTCTAGAACCTGGAGAATTTGATGTGAGTTTAGTGGATGTTTCTGGCTGGCATAGACGTAACCTAGCTCATTTGTTGATATAAGCTGGGAAAATTGTAATTATATAATTTTGCTATTGATTGGGTTTCACAAAATCAAATATCTGTCATCATCTTCTTTGATCTGCGCCGTTCATTCCTTAAGCAGGTTTCCTCCATCTGTTCTTCTCAAGATGTGTATAATCTTATAACCCTCAGTCAACATAATGGCTAAGGATAATGGGAAATTGGCATCCAATAAATGTAAAGGGGATCAGATTGGAGGCAGCTGGTTTAATGCACGGACAACTTGTACTGATGTTGAACGCTAATCTATGGATTTACTTTTGTCCCATTGGTATCCAAGCAAGTCTGTAAATTTGTCTTTGATGGTTAGGATTCAGATTCTCTGTTTAATACATCTCATCTGGTAAATTGCTCTCATATTGTCTTTTGGACAAGCGTATCCAACGACAAATTGCTGCTTTTGTCACGCTGTTGATAAATGCACAATAAGAGTAAAATCAGATGTAGAACTTTAGTCACAGGCATTCATGGATCAAAATGTGATTCATGATGTCATGACCCAAATTTCACCCCTTACGTATCTGGGTGTGACATCACAAAGCAAGTAAAAAAAAGTGTATTGTGATGCTATCATTGTGACTACCTGCGGAGGCTTCTGGTTTTTAGCACTAGCATAGGAATAGCACTTAGACTTATATATGCCCCATAATCTTTACAGCACTCTCTGGGCAGTTTACAGAGTCAGCATATTGCTCTGCACAATCTGGGTCCTCGTTTTAGTGACTTTGGAAGGATGGAAGGCTGAGTCAACCTTTAGCAGGTCAGGATCAAACTCCTGGCTGTGGGCAGAGTCAATCTGCAACACTGCATTCCACCCACTGCTTCACCTGAATTTTTACTTAAATAATTGTGTATGCATTAATTATATATTTGAAGACATTTATCTTGTTCCTCCTACTGTTTTGGGAATCACCATCAAACATTACCACTGAAAAAACTATTGCTTCAACCCATCTTAGTTGTCACTGAAATACCCTTGCCTTTCATAATCCTGTTTAAACTTGTCACTAGCTTTATTCCTAGGATTATTTTTTTTTAATTCTTCACTACAGTGACCATTTTTATTTATTCCTAAACCCAAGTAATTACTGCCTTCAGGGGTTTTGTTTTGTTTTGTTTTCAGCTGAAAATCTAAACATTAAATGTTCAGGCTAATATTTTTGTTTCTTTAAAACTCAATTGAAGAGGAAGTTTTCTGAGGAGGCTGGCTGTTTAAACGAACCATATCTTAATTTTCCCACAGTTCTCCAGGACAGCAGTAGACATGGGAAAATTAAAATGGTGGCTCTAATAATGAGGCAATACTTCTCAGAGGGCCACTGAGGGGCTTCATCCTTGGCTCCTGGGATATGATTGTGCCTGTCATCAATCCACAGTTGGTGATGCAGTCTTCAGACTTACTGGAGAGGCTATATTGGTGTTCTTGCAGTTAACTGATCATGCCTCTTGAATTCATTTGTTAACAGTTAACCTTACCAGTAGTTGGCAACAGTGTCAAGGATCCATAGAAGAATAAAGGGGAGACAGATATAGGCAGTCCTCGATTTACAACCATTTGTTTAGTGACTGTTCAAAGTTAAAACAGCTCTGAAAAAAGTGACTTAATGACCATTTTTCACCCTTTGTTGTAGCAAAAGAATGTTGTAGCATTCCCATGGTCACATGATCAAAATTTGGATGCTGGGCAACTGGTATGTATTTATGATGGCTACAGTGTCCCAGGGTCATGTGATCTCCTTTTGTGGTCTTCTGATAAGCAAAGTCAATGGGGAAGCCAGATTCACTTTACAACTGTGCTTGTTAACTGCAGTGATTCACAACAATTGTGGAAAGAGAGGGGTCGTAAAAAGGGGCAGAATTCACTTAACAATTGTCTTGCTTAGCAACAAAAATGTTGGGCTCAATTGTTGAGGACTCTGTGTGTGTGTGTGTGCGTGTGCATGTGTGTGTGTGAGAGAAAGAGACAGAGAGAGGGAGGGGGAGGGAGGGAGGGAGAGACAGAGAGAGAGAGAGAGAGAGGGAGAGATTTAACTGGAATTTTTCATTTCTCTGATTTATCTTTTTCTTGTGCCCAGGGAATTGACTTTTATTTTGTTTGTTGGCAGGAGAAGGAAGACTATTTCCCCCCCATACTGTGTACTAATTACTATTTCTCTTTCTTTAAAGGAGAAATGGATTTATATTTTTGGCATCTCATCAGATTTTTTAATCCTGCCAAAAATGCATGCTGTTTTTTTTTAAAAAACAACAACCCCAAACTACATGACATGCACGTTGAGGTTTCCTTCTGTAGTTTCAGCACCATCAGGATAACATCTGGGCCACTAGAACAAGACTGGGCATTTGTACCAAGGTTCACTTTGTGCAATAAAAAGCAAGAAAGATACCACAGAAGTCTTAGGTCACAAATACGGTGAAGTAAGAGCTCTCTGTTTCTGGTGGGTTATTTGGCAACTGATTCATACAGTGGCAACCTTACCCCCAGGACGTTTTCTGGAATAAGAAATGATTTTTCTAAGGTACGTCACTGTATGACAAGAGCTTCCACAGAACACAGTATCAGCGTTGCTATATACGTAAATAGAATACTCTTCTGAACACAGTCTTTAAGTTTACAGTCTTAATTAGGAAGGAAGCAACATTAATTTCATTGAAACTCATTTCCTATTTTTTTTTATCTTAACTGAATTTAAAGTGCAGTTTCCTGGACTGCCTATTTCTTGTGTCTTTTGAGTTCTTTCCTAGCTACTTCTTTGGTTTGTTTTGATTCTTAGCAGGTTTTTCAACTTCTAGAAGACATTCCAAAGAGTTTGCTACTCTCAAACACCCCATCCATTTCCTCCTTATTTTCAAGTTCTCCTGTTTCTCTTATGAAGCCACGTTGCCAAACCTTTCAAATCAGGTTTCCCACATGCGTCTCAGTGAATACTGTTGGTTCTCTCCAAAATATATGGCGAGCAGATGTCTTCTTAAAGGATGTGAGGATTGCCTAAAATGCATGACTCTTCCACAACCCAGTCCATTTGTTTTATTTTGTCCAGTATCGCTCACCATTTTTCCTCTGTTCCCTTTCCTTCTTCCACTAAAACACAACTAGGAGACGTGGGGGCTTTAATATTATGGTGATAATATTGAATCAAGACAGTAGTGCTAATTGAATAAACAAATGAGTCATGGTTTTGTGTGCTGTTTGGATCCAGCCCATTTAGCAATTTTGGATCAAGTTTCTTTCAGTAGTTCCTCATTATTTCATCATCCGAAAATTTTAAAAAAATCCACTTACCGGTAATTTCTGCATCATTCCCAAGAAAGAAAAGGAAAAAAAAAGAGACTGTATTGGTGTGCAGGAAAGATCTTGTGACACAGGCGAAGAGATGCTGTCTAGGGCAGGGGTAGGCAACCTCGGCTCTTTTATGACTCATGGACTTCAAGTCCCAGAATTCCTGAGCCAGCTGGCTCAGGAATTCTTGGAGTTGAAGTCCATGAGTCATAAAAGAGCCGAGGTTGCCTACCCCTGGTCTAGGAGAATGGTCAGATAAGAGGCAACATAGCCTGCAGCTGGATAGTGGTTGGGGAAAGAGGCCCAGAAAGTTCCTCCCTAATTTCTCAGATTGCAAGGAGATTTGTGTGTGTGTGTGTGTGTGTGTGTGTGTGTGTGTGTGTGTGTGTGTATGCTTTTCAGATCTGCAAGATTTTGTCAATGCAGCTTTATAATAAACTAGAGTTAACTTACCAGTCATGTTACCTGTGTAGTCTACCTGGTAAGGGTGACAGAGGTTATGAGTTCTACAAAGCTATTTTGGTAGATCTGTCAGATAAATAAGATTTAATTTCAGTGGTATCTTGGTGCTCTTGGTACTCATTGTTTGTTGGCTACTCAACGGCTAGAACTTGATGTTGGCTGCCTTGTGACTCACTACATTATTCCATACGGGAAACATTTGTTTAGTACTCATTGTTTTTGGTATTCATCGCACCTCCTAGAACCAATTAACGATGAGTACCAAGGTACCACTGTAGTCCAAAATAACAGCATTTTAGAAGAATCTTACGTTTAGCTGCAATTCTGTATCTTCTCACATTATTCATCACATCCATCACATTATTTCTGAGCATAGCAGAAATTAAGAGCCTTTTTCAGTAAGTGCCAGGAGAGACAGATTTCATTCAGTTATCAGACTTCAGAAACAGCATGGAACAGCTCCCGGCTGGATTTGGAGGCTAAGCAGGATTGGACCTGGTTAGCACTTTTATGGGAAACCAACAGACAATGCCAGAACTGTGGGTTAGTTGGGAAATGGAAAAGCATCCTAGAAGACGGCACCTGTGATGGTTGGATATGTTCATGAAGTTGCGAGAAGCCTTTAAATATAAATTGTATCCATTCATAATTAGTTTAATTTAAAAAATGTATCAATTATCTCCCATCATTCTACTGCATATAATGATTCCCAATTTATGTCCAACTATATCTTTTAGATAGGGACGTGGTGGCTCAGTGGGTTAGGACGCTGAGCTTGTCGATCAGAAGGTCAGCAGTTTGGCGGGTCAAATCCCGAGTGCCGCGTAACAGAGTGAGTGCCTGTTACTCGTCCCAGCTTCTGCCAACCTAGCAGTTCAAAAGCATGTAAAAATGCAAGTAGAAAAATAGGGACCACTACGGTGGGAAGGTAACAGCGTTCCATGCACCTTTGGCGTCTAGTCATGCCGGCCACATGACCACGGAGACGTCCTCGGACAAGCGCTGGCTCTTCGGCTTTGAAACGGAGATGAGCACCGGCCCCTAGAGTCGGAAACGACTAGCACGCATGTGCGGGGGAACCTTTACCTTTTACTTATATCTTTTAGGACAAACCCTAATCCTCTTTTGATTATCTTTGAGAAGTTCTGGAGAACTAGGGAAGTGTCAGAACTGGAGAGAAGCAAAACTGACCCCCTCCATGAAAAAAGGAAAAAAGAGCCCTCTGAGTACCTAATAGTGGACTTATCAATAGCTGGAAAGATGTTAGAGGAAATAATAAAGCAGCCAAATTGCTACTCCTTGTTTGACAAGGATACAATTGTAATGGACAAGTGGAGTGTCTGCATAAAATTTGATTTAAGCAAAGCTTTTCACAGGGTTTCACATGGCATGTTCTCTTAAAAAGGTAAAGGTTCCCCCGCACATGCGTGCTAGTCATTTCCGACTCTAGGGGCCGGTGCTCATCTCCGTTTCAAAGGCGAAGAGCCAGCGTTTGTCCGAGGACGTCTCTGTGGTCATGTGGCCGGCATGAGTAGATGCCAAAGGCACACAGAACACTGTTACCTTCCCACCGTAGTGGTCCCTATTTTTCTACTTGCATTTTTACGTGCTTTCGAACTGCTAGGTTTTGGGTTGCAGTTTGGGAACTCAGTCTCTAAAAAGTTCGTCATCACTGCTCTATAAAAATAACCTTGGGATTTCAGTTTGAAGAAGATTTAGGGACATGGTAGTTTTGTTAAAGTACATAAAGAGAATTACAGGGAAGATGGCAAAGAACTATTTTTGGTGGCCTTAAAATCCAGGACCAGAAATAGGCTTGTATACATTGCAGCTACTTAAATTTCATTTAAATGTAAGAAAAACATCCTGATAATTAGATCAGTACATCAGTGGAACAATCTGTCTATGGAAGGGCTTTTCAACCAGTGGTACGGGTACCACCTGTGGTACATCGGCACCTAGCAGGTGGTACGCGACCATCCTAGAAAAGTGGTAGCGGGGGAGGGGAATGAGCTGAACCGGTGGCAGCACCGCACAAGCCTGAGTGAGAGATGGCTGGAGCTGCAGGGCTGTCAGGGCTCAGTGGAATCGCCAGGATCAGCGCCAGGCTCTAGCTGGATCTTGGCGCTGATCCTGGTGCTTCTGAGCCCAGAAGAAGCGCCAATCAGCTGGAATGTTGCAGCATCTCTAGGGTCTTGTGATTTACATTCAGATGCTTGGCAACTGATTCATATTTATGACGGTCACAGTGTCCCAGGGTCATGTGAAGTGACCAAAACCTGCAGACAGGGGGAATAAAAACCAAACACCCCCCCCACCCCACCCCCACTGCCAATCCTCAACAGAAATGCTCACAACAGTGAAAACCTCAGACAGGAGGAAGAGCGCCACTGGGTGGGCAGGCAGGTGTCTTGCTTGGCTGTGGCTTGGGGGGCACTTTTTTCAATGCCATTGTAACTTCAAACAGTCACTAAGCAAACTGTTGTAAGTCAAGGACTACCTGTACTTCATCACTTTTTTTTTGGTCATCAAGTTTTTGACACCTTGCTAGGCGACTGGTGGTACTCGGATGTTGCCATATCCTAAAAGTGGGTGAAAAGGTTGAAAAGCCCTGGTCTGTGGTACTTGTGGGTTTTCAGTTCTTTAAAAAGTAGTTGGACACCCATCTCTTGATGATGGCCTACTGTATTTGATTTTCATGCACATTGCAGAGGATTGATGGTCTTCACAGTCACTTTCAACTCCACAATCTAGAATTCTATGAATCCTTATATTGAAATATTATATAAACAAGGGTACTTTGAGAATCTTGTTGGACACAATTTGTTGGCCTAGATGAGATTAAGTGGCATTTCAAAGTACTAAATTAAAAGGCAGATTATTTAGTTTGGAATTAGAAGGTTGCCAGTTTTGGCTTATAAATCATGCTCGATGGCTTAGCATGTTGTGCAAATCTATCCAGTTGTGATTTATTCATTAGACTATGGATTAGCATATCCATATGGATTAATAAATAGCACAATATACAAACTGAGAGAATATCAGGTGGCGTGTATTCTGTCTTGGAATCATTGTTGCATTCGAAAAAGATTTTGAACAGACTTCAAGAGTATTAATTGCTTGGCTTTATTTTTCTCCGTAAAAGCTGGTTTGATCCTTGAAAGGAATCTGACAGAAATACTCTTAGTTTCTCGTCATATCATATCTATCTATTGACTTTTACTAAGAATTACAGATTGGGTCGGTCTGGGATGTGCAATTCCATCTATGACCAGATGATAAATCCCAGATGTAGAGGGGCCCCCCTATCCACAGCCACTCCATTTTACCAGGGTTCAGCTGAATTCTGTTGTCCCCCATCCATGCCACCACAGCTACCAGGCACCACAAGAGAGCATCCATAGCATCACACACACAGTGCACATGGTTTGGAGTAACAAGCTCTGAACTGCATATGAATATAAATGAGATGATGTGTAATTTGCTCACTAGGCAGTTTAATACCTGTCCTATTAACAATTTCTTTGTTTTTAAACTTATTTCCCTATGCAAAACTCCTGCCCTTTCCAACCATTCTGAGGATAACCGACAAGAATAATAAAGATAGAATTCTTTTCTGTGGTAATGGAAGGCATCTATTGCTTTTACTCTTTCATTCTTTTTGGGACAACTATACAGGTAATCCTCCACTTATGACCGGTGTTCAGAGTTTCAACGGCCTTGGATGGGGTGCTTTATGGCCCATCGTAAAATATTGCACAAACCTCCCTGTGGGTCACAATATTGCATTTCAGATGTTTGGCAATCTTCAGATTTATGATTGGTTGCAGTATTCTGTAGTCACATGACCACAGTGTATTTTGCTGGTTTCTGGTGTCTTTTTGCCAATTTCTGGCAAACCCCCTCATTTATTTAGGAGAAGGGGTTGCACTTATGATTGTGTGATTCACTGTAAAAAATGGTCATAAAATCAGGTCTGGTTATGTGGGGTGCCTTGACTTGCAACCTTCATGACTTAACTACTGAAATTCTGGTCCTATTTGCAGTTGTAAGTCAAGGACTACCTGTACATTCAAAAAGTATTATATAAGATTTTCCCAAGTTATTGCCCTCCCAAATATACATAATTTCAGTGCCTGTAATTCAGAACTGGAGTACTCTGCTGGATTCTTTAGTGAATTGAGCTAGCTGGATCTATTGATTTTTTTAAAAAAAAATTCTGTACAGCTGGAAGGTCTTTAATCAGGGAGATCATGTAAATATTAGCCCCCTGTTTTGTTTGAATTGTTTTGTTAGTCTCCAGTCAGATGCAAGTTGACATTAGCTGTGTGCCCATATTGCACTAAGCTGCAGTTTGTTTAGCAATAATTTATTTCAGAGATGCTCACACTGAGTTCCAAATGCTGTACGTTTCCCCTTAAAGTCTTCATATTTTAATTTCTAAAGTGACAGAAGAGACTGATTAAGATGGGAATGTAATCATATTGAATATATATTTAAATATTAATAGAATAAAATAAGAATTACTCTTTATTGTTGCCCTATTATTTTGGGGGGGAGGGGCGGGGGAGGCAGCCTTTTGCATGTCAGTCAAATATCTCAAGTATGCCCATTAGCCCAGAAAATCTGGGCACTCCTGGTTTGTTGCATAAATCATAATTGGCTGGCTTCATATACAGGTGAAACTCAAAAAATTAGAATATCGTGCAAAAGTTCATTTATTTCAGTAATGCAACTTAAAAGGGGAAACTAATATATGAGATAGACTCATTACATGCAAAGCAAGATAGTTCAAGCTGTGATTTGTCATAATTGTGATGATTATGGCTTACAGCTCATGAAAACCCCAAGTCCACAATCCACAATCTCAGTAAATTAGAATATTGTGAAAAGGTGCAATATTCTAGGCTCAAAGTGTCCCACTCTAATCATCTAATTAAGCCATAACACCTGCAAAGGGTTCCTGAGCCTTTAAATGGTCTCTCAGTCTGGTTCAGTAGGAATCACAATCATGGGGAAGACTGCTGACCTGACAGTTGTGCAGAAAACCATCATTGACACCCTCCATAAGGAGGGAAAGCCTCAAAAGGTAATTGCAAAAGAAGTTGGATGTTCCCAAAGTGCTGTATCAAAGCACATTAATAGAAAGTTATGTGGAAGGGAAAAGTGTGGAAGAAAAAGGTGCACAAGGAGCAGGGATGACTGCAGGGATTGTCAGGAAAAGGCCATTCAAAAGTGTTGGGGACTTTCACAAGGAGTGGACTGAGGCTGGAGTCAGTGCATCAAGAGCCACCACACAGAGACGGATCCTGGACATGGGCTTCAAATGTCGTATTCCTCTTGTCAAGCCGCTTCTGAACAACAAACAACGTCAGAAGCGTCTTATCTGGGCTAAAGAAAAACAGACCTGGTCTGTTGCTCAGTGGTCCAAAGTCCTCTTTTCTGATGAGAGCAACTTTTGCATCTCATTTGGAAACCAAGGACCCAGAGTCTGGAGGAAGAATGGAGAGGCACACACTGCAAGATGCTTGAAGTCCAGTGTGAAGTTTCCACAGTCTGTGTTGATTTGGGGAGCCATGTCATCTGCTGGTGTAGGTCCACTGTGCTTCATTAAGTCCAGGGTCAATGCAGCCATCTACCAGGAGATTTTGGAGCACTTCATGCTTCCTTCCACAGACGAGCTTTATGGGGATGCTGACTTCATTTTCCAGCAGGACATGGCACCTGCCCACACTGCCAAAAGCACCAAAACCTGGTTCAATGACCGTGGGATTACCGTGCTTGATTGGCCAGCAAACTCGTCTGACCTGAACCCCATAGAGAATCTATGGGGCATTGCCAAGAGAAAGATGAGAGACATGAGACCAAACAATGCAGAAGAGCTGAAGGCCGCTATTGAAGCATCCTGGTCTTCCATAATACCTCAGCAGTGCCACAGGCTGATAGCTTCCATGCCAGGCCGCATTGAGGCAGTAATTGCTGCAAAAGGGGCCCAAACCAAGTACTGAGTACATATGCATGCTTATACTTTTCAGAGGTCCGATATTGTTCTATGTACACTCCTTGTTTTATTGATTGCATGTAATATTCTAATTTACTGAGATTGTGGATTTGGGGTTTTCATGAGCTGTAAGCCATAATCATCACAATTATGACAAATCACGGCTTGAACTATCTTGCTTTGCATGTAATGAGTCTATCTCATATATTAGTTTCCCCTTTTAAGTTGCATTACTGAAATAAATGAACTTTTGCACAATATTCTAATTTTTTGAGCTTCACCTGTAACATGTTAAGTTGTAGTATCTAAATTACAGCGTCTCTGTTAAAAATCATATTAAACCCAAACCAGACAGACCACACTGTGGCCTAGTGAGAGGATTAAGACAGTCATCTCAGCAACTTAAAGAAGATTCAGGGTGAAACTATCTTTTCTTTCTTTTACTGATAGGGCTCCAAAGGGCTCCCTTCCAAAACAGCTTAAACAGAAATCCTTGTGAGCCAGAACTGTCTTGCAATTCCCATCCTTGATCTTGTCATGTCTCATTTATTTATACTTGCAGAGTTCTCCGCCTCTGGAGATACCTTGGAGCAATTCTATAAAACGAGTAGGAGCAAAGATCAACCGATGTGCTGTAGTGGTTAAGAAGTTGGACTGAAGCCAGGGAGAATGAAATTCAAGGCCACCCTCATTTATGGAAAACATTTGGATGACTTTCGGCCAGCTGTCACCAGCCCACGCACTTCATAAGTAGGGATGACCTATGAGTAGATTTGACACAACCACTTGTTAACAGAAAAGAGTTACATTTTTTCTGGCTCTCTTTCCTGCTATTTGGTGGGGAGTCAGATCTTATATAGACCAATCATAGGCTGATTGTGGAGAAAATTGTACACCAGTTGTACCCCTGGACGAAAGGCAGGTTACAGAACTAATGAAGAAATAACACTAAGCCAGAATGCACTGCAGTAAGCCATAATGCAGTTTGCTTGGTTTGAGCTTAGATCTGTTCACTAAACCATGTTCAGAAATGTTAACATTATGTTTCAATCTTCTCAGAGCCTGGGAAAGACCTAATTCCCTTTCTTCTTCAATAAATCTGAACATAGGCATCTTGGTGAAAATTTTGTGTTCTGTTATGACTTTCCAGAGCTAGATGCTTTCATTTTTAGAATCCAGTTTCTTGGAGTGGCTGAGGTAGAGAGTTCTTATTTCTCTTGCTGTCCAACCTTTGATGGACAGGAGAGCTAGTTGGTCCATTTTCCTGATAACAGAGGAATGTGCTGATGTGTAATGCTTGTTTTGTTTTTCAACTTGCCTTCCTCTTTCCCAGGGTCGTTCCAGACCCTTCGGTGCAGCTATCTTCAAACAAAGAAGAGTAAAAAAAAATCCTGTCATAGGAAACAGCTAAATAACAGTTCATTAGCACATTCAGTATAGCACCTTCAATTGGATTTATGTATTTCATCACACTAAATATTTTAATCAGATTACACATCACTGTGATAATTCAGTCACTAATACTCTCCTGTGAATTTCTGCAGTCACTACCATATTTTTATTCCAACATCGTAGTCTAGCCATTTTTGCATTTCGTTTCCCAGTCCTTTTCCTTTTGCAGCCACATGGTTATAGTTGTACTGCCTGGTTGGCAACCATTAAAGATACAACAGAGCATCAAATTGATTAATTAAAGGTAGATTTGGGGGAAAGGAGTTGCAGACAGGGTTGGTGTTTCAACAGCACAGCAGAGATTCAGGGAAGAACTGGACGTCCCCTATCCCATCCCAACTCCTTTTGTCTTATTCTTCAGCAGGAGTATCTCCAGGGAGGTGTCAAAAATTCCCAAAGAGGCCTACAGCCATGTGACCAAACCTCACTCCTTTTTTATCTAGGTCACAACACTCATGTCTTCCATCTTGACTTAGTTGATCTCCCTCAAACACCTTGCTCTTCAGACATTTAGAGCCAAAGACATGAAATCTTTAAGGCAAAGTTGTATGCTTTCTCTTGATTCCATACTCTCCTCCTTCCACTGAGGAGGCCCTCCTGTCCTCTGGATCCCACCACAGAAAGATGGGTTGCTGGGCTCACTTCCTGAGAGAACTGAATGTGCTGCTTCTTTGGCCTCGTTCTGTTTCATCCACAGAAGTAGAGAAACAAAAGAGTCTTCCCAGGGAAAGTCATATTTATATCATGCTTATTTGTAAATAGTTGCTGCTCTGTTAGCCAGGGTGGAGCTAAAATTAGTTCCATGTAACCAAGGAAAAAAGTACTTGTAAACTGAAAAGGAAATAATTTTTCCTCCGCCTTTCTAATTCAGGCTGAGGATTGGCAGAAGTGATTGACTCGGTGGTAGAGAACAAATAGTTTGGACCTTACAGATCTCTGGAAATCTCCAGCAGTTTTCTACCTAGATCTGACTGACTGGTTGACTAGAGATAACCCTTGGATAGGCAGAGCAGTATGTGAATCAAGGGAACTTCATATATTTGTAGGTATATGGTGATCAGTCTGTAAATATTTGTAATCAACCCACTGAGTCATTGTTTTAGAGATATTTCCTTAGCTAAACAGAGAAATGGAATAGCCACAAGTGGGAAAAGAACAATTGGAGCAGGAGTAACTTCCAACTTCCTACCAGCTTCCCCACTGACTTCCCTTGTAAGAAGCTGGCAGGGGCCACTAGAAATGATGATCCCATAACTGCAGTTGACTGTACTGGACCAGCCACAACTTTGCCAAATTTAAATCCCATGGGAATTGTGGGTCCCAGATTTGGATTCATTCTGTAAGTTAGCCCATTTGAGGTACATTGATTCAAAAACTGTGGTCCTGTGGTGCACCGTTTTGCCCACTTCAAGGTTACAAACAAACAGATATGAGAGTTTTAGCAGTATACAGGTTCTCTACATGGATTAATTTGAACTAGTTATGAGTTTATGTAGATCAGGGGTCTTCAAACCTGGCCCTTTCATGACTTGTGGACTGGCTAAGGAATTCTGGGAGTTGAAGTCCACAAGTCATAAAAGGGCCAAGTTTGAAGACCCTTGATGTAGATCAGGGGTGTCAAACTCAATTTCATTGAGGGCCGCATCAGCATTGCGGTTGCCCTCAGGGGGCCAGGTGGGTATGGCCAGGGTGGGCGTGGCCTACTGGGTGGGCGTAGCTAGAGTGTGTATGGCCTACTGGGTGGGCGTGGCCAGCTCTACATCGTTCGCATCAAGGGGGCCTATGGGGGCCTGGGCAGGAGTGGGACAGATCTGAGGGTCTCTGGCAGAAGGAGGGTCTCTGGGCCAGGGCCAAGGCAGTGGGGGCCGTTCCCTCACTGTTTCCAGGATGGCTTCGCGGGCCACATGAAACCACTTCGCGGGCCAGATCCGCCCCCCCCCCCGGGCCTTGCGTTTGACATGTCTGATGTAGATGGATATTCTGTTTCCTCTAACACTGCATTTTTCCATTCAGTATCTATTACAATTCTGCTTTCTTACAGGCTGAACATACTGTTGGCTGGGATGAATCCCTTCTACTTCCATGCCTTGAATGTAGTCCTGCATTGCCTTGTGACACTTGTGCTGATGTATACTTGTGACAAAACTGTTTTCAAGGATAGCGGCCTGGCTTTTGTCACAGCTCTATTTTTTGCTGCCCACCCCATTCACACTGAGGCCGTAAGTATGCGAGATCACTTCATGCTACAATTACAATCCAGCTTCATGAAAGTTTAGATCTTCCCAATCACTGACAATCTCTCCTATAAAGATAAGTGTAATGTTGGCTTCATTAAAGACAACTTCATATCTTCTCAATAGTTGTGATAGATCTTTGAGAGCACTTAAGACTTTAGATCTAATCTCATGTAGAGCAAGTTTTCTTAGAAATAAATCCTATGTATTTCAGTGAGACTTATTTCATACGAGTTTGCTTCTGATATGAATAATTTAAATAATTTGAGAATATTTTTAATTAACTGCCTCAATCAATACTGTTTAAAAAAAGGCTAAGTGTTTCATGGAAGAATAATGAGAAGTTTAAAAATCACACAATGTTTTTTAATATACTTTAAATGAAGATGTGCAAAAATTAGTACCATGGGAATAAACTGTTTTGGAAATTCTGAAACTTTCTACCCAATGCTGAATCTGAACCTTGCTGTTCCCAGGAGATGGTTTTGTGGTTTCTGGGAATAAATTATCTGAACCAGAAACAGCTCATAGTGTGTTAGATATAACATTTCAGATAAAAAAGGTCTGTTCTGAATCTAGATCTCATTCAGATCATCTTGAATCACATTTGGTTTGGACAATTTACATCTGGAAAATCCTAAATGCCCCAAATGGCATCAATTATCATTTAGTTAGGTTTTGTTTTGGGAGATTAGCTTCATTAAAAGTACCCTGCAAAATGTTGGAAATATTCCTCATTCTGATTGATTTATAAATCTTAATTATTTTTTTTAATCCCATTTATATCCCGCCCTTATCCGAAGACTCAGGGCGGCTTTACAATTTAAAGCACAAATCAATGTGCTTAGCAATTTTAAAAATGATTTGTCACTACGAGCTTATACAGGTAGTCCTCGATTTACAATGGTTCACTTAGTGATGTTCGCAGTTACAACGGTACTGAAAAAAGTGACTTATGATTTTTCACACTTATGGTCACGTGATTTACTTTGGATGCTTGTTAACTGACTCACATTTATGACGTTTGCAGTGTCCTGGGGTCAAGTGGTCCCCTTTTGCAACCTTTTGATAAGCAAAGCTAATGGGGGAAGCCAGATTCACTTAACAACCCTGTTACTAATTTAACAACTGCAGTGATTCACTCCACAAATGTGGCAAGAGAATTCATAAAATGGGGCAAAACTCACTCAACAAATTTTTCACTTAGCAACATGAATATTGGACTCAATTGTGATCGCACATTGAGGACTACCTGTATCAAAATATAAGCATACTGAGCAGTTACATAATGATTTTCAAGATTACCTGAAATAAAATCTCCATTAACTCAGCCCTATTTTCCTAAAGGATTCAGAACAAGCCTAACAGTATATACAACAATTCTGTAGAATAGGTTAATATTATTATTGTCGTATAGGAGAAGAAGGAATGAAACTGAAGGAGCATGAAGGAGCACTGGGTGACCTTGGGCCAGTCCCTCCCTCTGAGCCCAACCCACCTCACAGGAGAATAGGAGGAGGAAGGAGCGTTGGATATGTTTGCTGCCTTGAGTTATTTATAAAAATGATAATATAAAAAAGGAGAAACATTTGCATAAGGCCATGTCATGAATTCATTTTGGGGATGATATTTAAATCACAAAGTGATTTAAAACACAGGATTTTATTTAGTACACTAAAACTTTACTAAGATTTTGTTATTTTTATTCAAGGATGACAAGAAAGCGGGGAAGTCAAATTCCAAAACAACCAAATACATTTCTGGGAATTCTGCCACGTTTTTAGGAGAGGGTTTTGTTTTGGGACTTAATCCAGAATTGTCTGTCAGGCCCTTCTGACTTGACCAGAAGCTGTGAATTCATACATCTATCTCAATGATGGTTGAGCTGAAGAATCTGAGTTTCTCAATTTGTAGCCTAGACAGCAGGCGTCCTTAATTCAAGCAAATACTTGAGCTGTGTTCACAAATTTGGTATCATTTTTTTTAGCAAATTGTACATACACTTAACAATTTCTTTTGTCAACACAAACTGAGTATTGATTCTTCACTTGTGTAAAAAAAAAATTAAAGGAGCGTTTCCTCCACTCCTTTGAAAACAAATGGAAGACTTGCAAGATTTCTCCTCTTCTTTTCCAGTGAGGCAATAGGTAAGACACAATTAGACCAGTTGCAGTATGCATTGCTCCATAATTAGGAATTCCAACCTAAATATGTCTTCTAGGTCAGGGGTCCCCAACCTTGGAAACTTTAAGACTTGCGGACTTCAATTCCCAGAATTCCTCATGCTGGCTGAGGAATTCTGGGAGTTGAAGTCCACAAGTCTTAAAGTTGCCAAGGTTGGGGACCCCTGTCCTAGGTTGATATAATTCTGGGATAAGAGAGCCGTGGACTTCTAAATGTTGTTGGTCCTCGATTCCCATCAGCCCTAGCTACAATAGAACAGTACCTGTTCTATTCCATTGTTTTCTTCTAACTTTTTCAATTTTCCTCCCAGTACAAGTAGTCCTTGACTTACAACCATTGGGACCAGAATTTCAGTTCCTAAGCAAGGCAGTTGTTAATTGAATTGCACCCAATTTTATGACATTTTCCGCTACAGTTGTTAAGCAAATCACTGCAGTTGTTAAGTGAGTCACACAGTTCTGCGAATCTGGCTTCTCCCATTGTCTTTGCTTATTAGAAAGCAGACTGTGAAGATAGCAACTGGGGATCATAGGACACTGGGATGCTGCAACACTGTAATTACAAGCTGGTTGCCATGTGCCCAAATGTTGATCATATGACTGTAGGATGCTGTTACGGTCATTAAGTGTGAGGACCAGTCATAAATCACTTTTCTCAGTGCCACTATAACTTTGAACAGTTGCTAAATGGTTGTGTGTTGAGGACTGAAATTAGAATTAGAATTCCTTGGTGTTGAGCAAATCTGGCACTCATTGGTTGTTTTGAGTGTTTCCTTTCCCATTTTTAACCCCCTTCCTGTAGCATATTGCTAATTTTCATTTCTAAATAGCATAATCTACCCTTGTTTCCTGATGCTGCTGTTTTGGCTTGAAGACCAAGTTCCTTCCACTGGGATTCTGCTAAAACCCCTCAGATGATGATGATGATGATGATTGATAATAATAATAATAATAATAATAATAATAATAATAATAATAATAATAATAATAATAATAATAATAATAATTTTATTTGTATGCCGCCCTTCTCCCGAAGGACTCAGGGCGGTGAACAGGGCAATAAATACTAAAATACAAAGATACAAAAATTAAGAAAAAATTAAACATAATGCCCAATACAATACAACAACAAATACGTTAAAAGCAATAATAAAACCCAAACCCATCAGACCTGGCCAGCTTGTTCAAACAAGTAGGTCTTCAGATCATGCCGGAAGGAGCGAAGGTGATGATGATGATGATGATGATGAAGACAACAACAACAGAGTTGGAAGAGATCTTGGTTGTCCAATCTCTTCTTATGGTTCTATGCTGCCCCAAATAACAGAACCTAAAATGCATTTTTGGAGAACAGAAACTTCTTTCTAGTTCTTTTCTGCCCTGACTTGTAAAAACAATGTTTGCCTTTAACTGCTTTGAAGATAATTAGGAGATATTCCTGTAAATTAAAAGGGATGTCTGCACAGCTGTTAATGAAACACTGCAAAAGGCTAATTGATATTTCTGTTTACTGGTGCTTGCTTTGGGATGGTGGGGTGGCAGATGTGGGCTAATTGTAATTGTGGAATGGCTTGAGAATGAGGGATCCCTAGAATGCCTAAAGTTATATAATATTAGGAGGGTGAAATTGAACTTTTCATTACAATGGAGTCTTGAGTTCTCTGAGTACTTCCTGGGATTAATCGAGCAGTTTTTACATTCTCCCACTACTTAAATAGGATTAAATGGATACTTATGTGTATGTCATTAGCTTTGGGGAAAGACTGCAGAGGTGTTTGTTGGAGAATACAACACACTTGGATTTTTTAAAGATAAAAATGAATAGAGTTCAGAGTGAAGATGAATGACCTTTAGCACAAGCCAAGTTTCAAAATAGGTGAAGTTATAATGAAGTGAATAAATTGTTACAAAATTTGCCAGTTTGGGGGAATTGACAAAACTCTCAGTGAGTGCATCTTTTGTAGTCATGAACATTTAGGAATTGCTTTGTCTTTCACAGGGAAGCATCTGCAGAGGCAATGAAAAAAAATCATAATGGCAATCATAACGGTATCTCCCCTTTTCCATATGTTGGGGGTAAAAAGAGGAGGGTTTTCAAACACAGAGTTGACATTTCCGACTGCCCCTGTAGCTAAGAATTAATGGGTTCACTTAAGTGGTCAATTAAGACCATCTCTGTAGTTATTTATATGTTACATTCGAAGAACATTGATAAATATTCAAGACTTCCCATTATAGTTTATAGATAGTCCTCGATTTACAACAGTTTGTTTAGTGGCCATTCAAAGTTACAACGGCACTGGAAAAAGTGACTTATGACTGTTTTTCACGCAGTTGCAGCCATCCCCATGGTGACATGATCAAAATTCAGATGCTTGGCAACCGACTCATCTCTACGACAGTTGCAGTGTCTCGAGATCTGTGACCTTCTGACAAGCAAAGTCAGTGAGGAAGCCAGCTTCACTTAACTGCGTGGCTAACTTAACAACTGCAGTGATTCATTTAACAGCTGTGGCACAAAAAGGTGGTAAAATGGGGCAAAACAACTGTTCCACTTAGCAACAGAAATTTTGGGCTCAACTGTGGGCATAAGTCAAGGATTACCTGTATTGAAAACAACAAGGGATAGATAAAGCTGTCTGAGGTAAAAACATTTATGAAAGCCTTCTCTAGAAAGCTAGCTGAACAACCTCATTTGTTCTTCTTTTTGATGCCATTCAGAAGAATCCACATTTTTTACATGGTTTCAGCATAAAACATTCTACAGATTTTTATCACTATGACCAGACAGCAAGTTCACTAAATATCTTAGGCCAGGGATAGGCAACCTTGCCTCTTTTATGACTTGTGGACTTCAACTCCCAGAATTCCTGAGCCAGCATGGCTCAGCTTGGAAATTCTCCTTTTCCCCTCAGCATGGCTGGCTCAGGAATTCTGGCAGTTGAAGTCCACAAGTCATAAAAGAGCCAAGGTTGCCTACCTGTATCTTAGGCAGTACTTATCCTACAGGTGGTCCTTGATTTATGGTCACAACAGGGGCAGAAAATTTGTTGTTAAGTGTTATGATTATTAAGTGAGGCAACAGATGACTGCGTTTGATTTTACAGCCTTTTTTGATGGGGACATTAAGCAAATCACTCTTGGTCATTAGGCGACACAAGAGACAACTGTGGCTTGCAGTCTTCCCTGCTGGCTCCCCATTGACTTTTCTTGTGGAAAGCCAGCTGGGAAGGTAGCAAATGGCAATCTCGCGACTGCAGGACACTGTCATGAGTGTCAGCTGCAAGGCAAATACCTGGATTGTGATTACATGATTGCGATGTCGTTGCAACACTCATACGTTTGAGGACTGGTTGTAAAGTCACTTTTTTCATTGCTCTTGTTACTTTGAATGGTTGTTAAATGAATGGTCATAAGTTGAAAACCATCTCTATATACACTTTCTTTGCAGGAGCTTTGACATTTTGATTGCAACTGGTAACTTATTCTGCCTTTTTCCATTATTTTTTTTTAGGTAACGGGTATAGTCGGCAGAGCAGATGTTCTGGCCTGTCTGTTATTTCTTTTGGCTTTTCTCTCCTATAATAGGTATCTTTTATCTTAGAATGCTTGTGGTTTTTAAATAAGATATGTGAACCTTTTGGATCTATTTTATGTTGATAACCCCAACTCCTTCCTTCATAGTCTCCCTCCCCCCCCCTTCTTTTGTAGAATGACTGGGGAATTAAGGAAAACTGAATTATATTACACTGAAACTTTTTGATTTGATAGGCCCCAGTTTGAGGAACTTTGGATACAATGGACTGAATTTGCGTTTGGAGGTCAGCCTCATAATAATGCACAGGCCCATTGTTTCTGAAGTCTATCTTAGCAAATGCTTCTCTGTGTGTGCTGTAGCATTTTTTCATCTGTGCATTTACTGGCCTTCTTGCTTTGGAGGAGAAAAGGGAAGCATGCACTGCTACAAACCTTATCCATCTTGAACGTGGGAGAAGAGAGCAGCAACATCTGTGGTGGGGTCAAAAAAGTCAACATGGAGGCTGTGGCCATTTTTGAAAGCCTTACCCTTTCTGTACATTTGTTGTGCATTCAATGCATGTAAAAAGGAGGTGGGGCTTAAACCATAGGCCATCATCTGAACCTTTTTGTTCCCAACTATCCGCAGCTATCCCTGGGGAGTAGAGATCAGAAGTCAAGCGGCTTCTCTTTATACCACATTCTCTACTTCCTATATATTACTTTTCAATCACTTCCTGCTCCTTATCTATCAACATAAAATCCTCTAGCTCTGTTGCCTACTCTGTTGCCTACTGTTTCCCCACCTCTCTCTTGCGGCTCTCCACTTCTTACCCAGCTTGGCACAGGTAGTTCAAGTGGCTTCTTTGTTCCTCATCCTCCATTGTGTGAGAGTAAACACAAGAATTTTCCTTCTGTTCATCCCAGGAAAAAAAAAGTAAAGTCACATACTCCACTTTTTTATGGCTTTGGATTTAACAGACTCTTACTGTCTCTCCAAAATAATGAGTGACCTTACTGAAGATATATGATACAGCCAAATTTGCATCATAGTTGCCCCTGGTATATTTCTTGACCATCCCCAAAACTTTAAAGTCTACCCCTAGTCAACCAGAGTTATCCTCTTCTCTACATCCTGACAGTCTTTGAATAAAAATTATTGAAAGGAAAAAAGAAGAAAATTCCAGTTTCAATGTGAATGTATTGTAGGATAATAACTTGGCAATAAAGAGGAAATATAATTCTTCTCTGCCTATTTATACTGTGTTCCATATCTAACCCAGCCACTGATTTATTTATTCAATTTATAAAGCTACCTTTTCCTAAACAACTCTGGACAATTATATATATTCTTACAGACAGGAGTTGGTTTCTGGGTTCAAAACCTTTATTTCTGTTTTTTTTTTAAATTTAGATTGAGTCTGTCTTAGGGGTTATAGGGTTTAAGAGCCATGGAAGCGCAGAGCTTAGAACGCAGTATTGCAGGTAAACTCTGTCCACAGCCTGGAGTTTGATCCTGATGGGCAAAAGGTTGACTCAGCCTTCCATCCTTCCAAGGTTGATAAAATGATGGTTGGGGCCAATATGCTGACATTGCAAACCACCCAGAGAGTGCTGTAAAGCGGGGGTCCCCAACCCCCGGTCCTTGGACCAGTACCAGGCCACGGCATGCTAGCAACTGGTCTGCACAAACAATCAAAGCCCCATCCGTGGGATGCAGGCAGCACACAAAACCATGCACCCTCCGGTCCGTGGAAAAACCTGTCTCCACAGAACCGGTCCCTGGTGCCCAAAAGGTTGGGGACCTTTGCTGTAAAGCACTACGGGGTGGTACAAAAGTCTAATTGCTATTGCTAGTACTGTAGTAAAATTTTCATTTCACAATTGGCTTTTCTTTCTGCCTTGCAGGAGTGTGGATCAGCTTTATGTTGGGGAACATTTTCCTCCCACTGCCTCCCCGTCCTTTTTGCTGCTTAGTTTATTTCTTGGGACTTGTGCAATGCTGGTAAAGGAAACGGGGATCACCGTATTTGGCGTCTGCTTAGTGTACGATGGCTTCCTGCTTTCACAAAATGGATCCAGAGTGTGAGTAGAGTGTGTACCTTACTGTTTTGGCCTTTTTATTGCAGAGACAGACTAGCCTGTTCCCAAAACTGTCCAATAGCATGCATGCCCATTTACATGTATGTTATATGTTTTACTTATTAATAGGATTTATGTAGTGATCTATCTCGTACAATAATTTCTGGCAGGTCACAACAATCCATAAAATTAGTACTATCCTTCCCTCAAGCACCAGACCAAAGAACTTCCCCACTCAGCTTCCAGCTTAGCTACCGTATTTTCCGGCGTATAAGACGACTGGGCGTATAAGACGACCCCCTACATTTCCTGTTAAATTATAGGGTTTGGGCTATACTCGCCGTATAAGACTACCCCTCTTCCAACGCACACCAAATAAAAATTAAAAAACATCAGATTTGATTTTAATATGGTAATTTTAATTCAAATGCTTATGACATGCAGGTACTTAGTAGGAAAACTGTCACTTATAAACATAAGGCTGTTTGTCATCAAACATGTAAACATAAAACAGTGTAAGTGGATTAAACTTATAATAATAATAATAATAATAATAATAATAATAATAATAATAATAATAATAATAATAAGTTGGAAGGGACCTTGGAGGTCATCTAGTCCAACCCCCTGCTAAGGCAGGAAACCCTATACCATTTCAGACAAATGGCTGTCCAGTCTCTTCTTAAAAACTTCCAGTGTTGGAGCATTCACCACTTCTGGAGGCAGGTTGTTCCACTGGTTAATTGTTCTAACTGTCAGGAAGTTTCTCCTTAGTTCTAGGTTGCTTCTCTCCTTGACTAGTTTCCATCCATTGCTTCTTATCCTGCTTTCAGGTGCTTTGGAGAATAGCTTGGCTCCCTCTTCTTTGTGGCAGCCCCTGAGATATATTGGATCACTGCTATCATGTCACCCCTCACCCTTCTCTTCGTTAAACTACACGTACCCAATTCCAGCAACCCTTTTCCTATTTTCCTAATTCACTTTTTCACTTTTCCTAATTCACTCTAAAGCTTTCCCTGCACAGAGCCTTAAGTAACCCCAGCTGCCTGCAATTAGTGCAGGTTCTCATCCCACCAGGCTCAAGGTTGAGTCAGCCTTCCATCATTCCAAGGTAGGTAAAATGAGGACTCAGATTGTTGGGAGCAATAAGCTGACTTTGTAATAATGCTGCTGGGGGGGGGGGGTGAAAGCTCTAATAGGCAGGCATATACATAGAATGAAGGCTATTGCTAAGCACATTGATTTGTGCTTTAAATTGTAAGCCGCCCTGAGTCTTCGGAGAAGGGTGGGATATAAATGGGATTAAAAAAAAAGACCAAATGGGAGATCCGCTCCAGGTTTTCCAGCCAGCCCGCCAAATGTGTCCTTAGAGCTAAGCTGCTGTTCTGGCTATGCATTCCCCACCTGCCTTTCAAGTTGCTCTTGCATTCCCCACCTGCCTACAGCTGCTCTTCAACTTTAGAAGGAAAAAAGCCCAGACCCCAGCCTGTAAAAAATCACAGACTGCAGCTTCTACTCCAATTGGTCCCGCTTTCCCTGCGCAGACTAAATGGAAGATCCGCTCCAGGTTTTCCAGCCAGCCCTGTCCCTAAAGTTTCAGCACCCGGCGTATAAGACGACCCCTGACTTTTGAGAAGATTTTCATGGGTTAAAAAGTCGTCTTATACGCCGGAATCTACGGTATTTGTTAGATTTATATCACCTTTTTCTTCAAAAGCTTAAGGCAATTCACATGGGTTCCTCCTTCCTTTCATCTCCAGAGCAGTCCTTTGAAGTAGGTTGGGGCTGAGAGAGTGTGAGTGGCCCAAGGCCACACAGTGACTTTTCATGGCTACAGGTGGACCTGAACCTTAGGTCAGCATTCAGAAATGGGGCCAGAGTGTGGAGTGACCCTGTCTCTCTAAGGGGCACCGCAGCATATTGATTTGTGTCCTCGGTTGCTGGTGTTTTTTTTTTCCCTTCGCTCCCTGATTTGCTTTGTGAATTGGATAGCTGTGCAAGTCGAACGGGGCATGACAGCTCAGTGGTTAAAGACTCTGAGCTTCTCAGCTGATGTCCGTGCAGTGGGATGAGTTCCAGTTCCTTGCCCCGGCTCCTGCCCACCTAGCAGTTTGAAAGCATGCAAATGTGAGCAGATTAATAGGTACCACTTCAGTGGGAAGGTTACAAAATTCCGTGCACCTTTGGTGTGTATAGTCATGCTGGCCACATGACCATGGAAATTGTTTTCGGACAATGCTAGCTCGGCCAAGAAACGGACACAGGGAAACCATTACTGTTACCTTTACAAGTTGAATGAACAAATAAACAAGCAAAACACCTTAACTTCTACAACATACTGACTCTCTTAGGCATCTCGATAGTGTTGGACATAAAAGAAAACTCATTCTTTTGTGCAACAGTGAACAGATACTTGCTGTTCAAAAGCTTAACGCTTTTCCATGCATACAATATACATATAATACAAAACAGTATGGCAAATATAAACATTTACAGTCTGGCTTCTAAAAGGTTCTGAATGTAAAAAGATATCACAAATTAGCAAAAGGACAAGAAGAGGGAAGCTAGAAAAGATTTTCCCCTTGTTTTCTTTTTCTTTTACTTGCTATTGCCAACTTTGCTTTGTTGTTTTTCTATTTTTCTCAGCATGCCCAAATAGTAATAAGTAACAATAGGGTAGAGAGCTCAGTATTAAGTATTAAGACAGAAATCTTCATTGTAGAACAGTAGTTCACTGTTTGTTAAAGTTATATTTCAGCTTTGAACATAAAAACGTATTTAATTTTACACTTGTTGACATTGATTTTCCAAATTATAGTTAACGTTGATATAATATTTTTACTTTTTTCTATCTTCAAAACTGTCATCTGAACATTAGATAACTGATAATCTTAATATCTTTCCTTTTTTTCTATCTTTAAAAGTCTCAGTTAAATATTAGAGTATTAATAATCTCTAGTTGATATTGTATAAATATCACTATATCAAAATAATAAAATATCTTATAATTACACCATTTTTTAAAAAGCTTATAGTTAATCCTTACATTTAAAGTATAAGATAATCTAATTACCATCTACCTATGCTTCAGTAAATAATACGCTTCAGTAAATATTTTAAATTTTACCTGGTTTTATTTTTTTTGTTAGAAGAGGTGTTGATAATATTAAGTTCAATGTGTTTGGAATTGTGCTATAGCTTTGCGAGACCCATAGGAACCTAAATCAAAGGCTATCATTTTTAGAACAAGTGTTACACATTAGATTATGGTTGATCTCTGGAGAATTACATATAGCTCTCAAAATGAGAAACTCATTTTCATTTTCATGTTATTCCTTTGGGAAGCAATTCGTATGAAGACATTACCTGATTCTCCTTTTTTGGGTCAGTGAAAGGGAAATAGAAGTTAAAGATTCGTTTTTTAATGCCTTTCCTGGTGACTGCCTGGACAAGACCCTGCAGTTTTTTGTTGGCAAGACTTTTTGGAAGTAATTTGCCCTTTCCATCTTCTTAAGTGACTGGCCCCAAGTCACCCAACTGGCTTTGTGTCCTAGGGCAGGATTACAACTTGTTGTCTCTGGGCAACTAACCTGATGCCATAAGCACTGTACAAAACCTTCTCTCAGAAGCTAAAGTAGGGTGGGAATAAGATTGGAGAAACTTTAAAGTCATCCTGAGTAATTAGAAAACTGGGGTGATAAAAATATAATCTATAATTAGTACAACAAGGGAAAATATAATGCTAATGGTATTAGCATTGGGTAGGTAAAGCTAAATGTGTCTAGTGATTTTATGTCCATGAAGTTGTCATAGCAACAATATGGAGGTGGTTTACACTGTGTTCTTTCAACTTGGATCTAGCTGCGGGATTATAAGGTGATCTCCCATTCAGAGAATAACTAGACCTGATCCTGCTTAGCTTCCAACCTCTGATAAGGTTAGTCACATGCCATCACCTGCTAATAGTTTAGCAAACCCCTAGATAATAATAATTAGATACTAATTATTATGTTTGATTGCTTCAGGAACATATGGTGCCCAATATCTGGACAATACAACTTGTAGAAGCCCTGACAAGGTTATCAAGCACAAGAGTTATAATTTATGCAGCTTAATGTCTGCATAAGTCCTTTTTATTTTGGGGTACTGATTTGAAGAGACAGGTTTTCTCACCATTTTTAAACAAGCAACGCTGCTACTATTGTTCTAACAGCTTAGACTAATAATGCAATACTGTCAGAAACTGCAGCTGTCATCAGGGAGGATCAATGAAATAAGAACAAAAGAAGAGGAACAACAAAATATGAACAAAAGAAGACATCTGGTTGATCAGGACCTACATCCACAGCCGGTGTTCTGTGTCACACAATAGCCAGCCAAAAGCATTTGGGAAGCTCATAAGCTACAATGGAGAATGATAGTTCCTTTCAACTGTTGCTTCCCAAGATCCAGCATTTAGACTGTGTTACTCTAAGATTCAGAAGATAGTAAACAGCCATCAATTTTAGTTTTAACTGCTATTAGGAATAATTAATAGCTGATAGAATTGGCTGTCATCACTACAACTAATATTGCCGTAGCATCACAAAGTGTAATTGTGATCAGGTTCTCGCCAACGTTTGCTTGGAGGCACAGATTCAGAGTGGATTAGATGATCAACCAAAATCACTTAGGGCTTAAGAGGTGACAACCAACACTATGAATTGTGCTTGGAAGCCAACCAACAGTCAATGCAACCCCCATAGTAAGAGTTTTGAACCAGCTGAAGAGCACTGACATGTGGAATGAATTATAGTCACCTAGACAAGAGGTGACAAATTATGAATGACCATCAATAACACCTCTCATTTAAGAAAAGGCCACACCTGGTGCATAAGTCAGAGATGTGTAAAGACTAATCTGACCAAAGTTTCCATTTGCTCTTCCAATAGGAGCCATGAATCTAGATGCTGATTTTGTCCTCTGCAAAGGAGCCAAATATCAGCTAGAGTCAAAGTGGGACTTCCTCTAAGAGTTAGAAGGCTTCTTGAGTGCACAGCCATTCTACCTGGATGAGATTAAGTCTAAATATGGTTAACTCCATTCAGGCCCTAATAACATCCAGGCCCTGGGGTGGGGCTTTGACTATACAGTATTTCCTGATCAGCTTGAGGTTGAGTTTAGGAATAATCAACATACTGATGATTCTTTACTCCATAGTGATAGATGACCTCTCTAGCAGCTTCTTGTAAATATTAAACAGTAAGGGACACAGGGCCAAGTCCTGAGACATCTTGCATCAAAATGCTTGAGAGTTCAGCCTCTTTCCCTGACTTGAATGATCACCAAGGGAGGAGGAGAAACCACTGCAGCACAATGCTCCCAATTCCTAATCGTCATAGATGGTTCAATAAGATACCATGAACAGTGGTACCAAAGGGTCCAGCAGGACCATCATACTTCTCCTCCACAAAAACAACCAAAGCAATCTCGGCCCCATGCCTGGACCTGAATCCCAATGGAAAAGGATATATTTCATCCCAGAGCCCTCTGTATCTGCTATTTCACTACCTTCTGATCAGTTCTGTTTTCAGCTCCTTTCCTAAGGTTCCAAGCATAGATTGTTAGCAATAGTGGTGAATATCTGTAGCTCGGGTGTAGGATGAGCGTGAAGGTTCTTTCTCCAAGCTTATGGGTTGGTTTCTGAATGTTTCATTACCAGGCTAGGTAACATCTTCAGCGGCGTTTAGGGGATGTCGGTGTCCGTGTTCTTCTGTTTATAAGGGCTTCAGAAGAACACTGAAGAACATGGACACTGACATCCCCTAAATTCCGCTGAGGGTGTTACCTAGCCTGGTAACAAAATGTTCAGAAACCAACCCACAAGCTCAGAGAACGAACCGTCACCCTCGTAGATTCTCGTTTTTTTAATCTGCTACATAATGGGTTGACATTTTTATCAAACTGATTGCTGTGATTCCAAAATCCCTTTCCTGATGAATTTTCATTAATGGATCCGTGAAGTTTGCATTTTTTTTTGGAGCGGGGGGGGTGGTGCAACATGCATCTCTTTATACTTGCCTACCCTGATCCACCTTTTCCTTTTTTTGAATGCCGGTTCACTCGTTTTTGAGAGATCTTTCTGCAACTCTTCACAATCCTTTTTTTTATTACCTTGAATTGCAGACTCTAGAATGTTCATATACAAGTCAAAGGCACCGGCTCCAATGCCAATCCTTGGGGGGGTCTTATTTTGTGCATCTTGGTATGAGATCTGCTCTTTTCTTCCCATTTTCTGTTTCCTTGGTAGCTGAGTTTTCTCAGCAGCTTTTCATAGAGGATTTTTGTCAAAGGCTCTTTAAAAACTCAGGTGTACAAAATCTACTGAATCATTTTTACCTGCATGACTGTTGACAACCTCAAAAAAAATGAGTAAAAATGTGGTCTGACAAGACTTACCTTAGCAGACGTTCCCTTAATTCTTTATCTTTTTAGCAAATTTCATTTTTCTATATGTTTGCTTGTTTTTTTTATTTAATAATTATTTCAACCAAATGGTTTCAACCAATAATTTCAACCAGTGGAACAGCTTGCATTCAGAAGTTGTGGGTGCCCCATCACTGGAGGCTTTTAAGAAGAGATTAGACAACTATTTGTCTGGAATGATATAGGGTCCCCTGCTTGAGTTGGACTAGAAGACTTCCAAGGTCTCTTCCAACTGTGTTGTTCTGTTGTTCTGTTAAATACCTAGATAAAGGTTAGTGTTTGGGGAAATAAATGGAAAGAGAAAATGTGTAACCAAAAAGGGTTTTTTTATGTAACATGTTACTTCTATTATTTGTTCATGTTTATCTTCTTTATTTTTTATCATTATTTTTGTGTCATTTTTATGTCATTTCTGTTTAAATAATCTGTCAAAGCACATGCAATTAAACCAATCAACCAGCAAATAAATAACATTGAGCAGGTACATCTTCTAATAGTCTAATTTGCTTCTTAGTATTTATTCATTCTCAATTCTGGGCAGCCAGCTAGGTTGAAAATTAGTCTTTGGGTCAATTCGTGTTACCTCTCACATGGGTAGACTGCTAAATAAATATTGTTGCTAAGCTTTTTCTCCTTAAGAACAAGACAGAGGCAGAATTCTGTCTCACTAATGCAAACTTCTTATTTTTTTGTTAATTAGAAAAAATGGAGCGCTACATGTGAAGCTGGTTCGGCAGCCAGCAGCTTCTCTTCAAAGCCCTTTACATTTTCCATCATCCAGCCGGGAGAACGGGAAGCACCATGTGGCTCACAAGGGGACGTGGAACTCCTGCCATCCTGCCTCACCTGAAGAACAACAGGGCAATGGCCTTTCTGTCTTGAGAAAAGCTCCATGGGCTGTACTTAGGTACCAGAGTCACACAATTGTTTAGAATATAAATGCATACAGAATGGCAAAGAGATGTATAGGGGTAGGAGGAGAAGCATATACATGAGAGTATGCATCTGAACATATCCTATGTATCTAGTTGGGAATGCGCAGTGATAAGGTATTAGCATAGGAGATGTCAGCGTGGATTGTATCATTACCTTGCGGGATATTGTAGAGAATAAGGAAGTTGATCATGGCAAAGATATGCCAGGGTAAAACATATCTGAAATCCACAACAAACAGATGGTATTTAAAAGCAGTTGAGACAAACATCTTAGTAAGCCCTGGTGGTGCAATGGTTAAGTGCAAGATTGTGGGCAAACTCTGCCCACTGTCAGGAGTTCAATCCTGGCAGGGCTCAGGGTTGACTCAGCTTTCCATCCTTCCGAGGTCAGTAAAATGAGGACCCAAATTGTTAGGGGCCATATGCAATAATGCTTCTATACTGTAAGCTACCCAGAGAGTGCTGTAAAGCACTATGGGCCTGGATAGAAGCCTAAATGCTATTGCTATTTCTCTAATCCACTGAAATACAAGAAGGGAAAAAGGTATAGCACAATCAGAGTTTCAAGATGGATGTCAGCCCCACTAGATAGACCAGACCAAGAAATCAATTCTGCAGGAAGGCTAAACCTACTTTCAGCCCTTCAAGGTAGTCCAGACCAGTGAATCAAAGCCCAGAATATTAATATTAGTTTTATTGTTCGGTCACAGTAACAGAATCTTGTAAATGTGAAAGCGCTTCAGAATGAGATGCCCTGCCTTTACCGTACAGAGAACTAGGCAGATCAATTCTGCGATGCTATCTCCACTCCCATTCCGGCTTTGGACTCATATTTCTCTTATCAGACTATTGTCTAGGCTGCAGCATTGCCTCCTATCTCTTAAATTTATTTTCATAATCTATTACAATTACTATTACTGAGGTTGGCTATAATAATGGAATCATGCAAGTCTTCATCTCTTTTTCACCATTTAATAAAGATAATATCTTGTTTCTACCTTTTTTTGTCATGCAAGGTTTGTGTTGGTGTATGTGCGAAACACTATCTATTAATATCTTGTTATGGCATTCCTCCAGAGTCTATGAAATGTCTCATAGCTTTAAGAAATTTTCCTCCCATTAAACAGTGAATATGATAACCGTTCCTGTTTATGGAACTAGGTTGCTTTTGTCAAATACAATTAAAACCGGACCCACTTTGTTTTATTGCATTTGGTGACTTGCTTTTTAGAAGTAGGACTAAAGGATTGAATGGGGTGAAACACATACACAAGTTGCGTTAAACATGACGATAAGCTATATGGTTGTTTTTTTGTCTGTGCAATGTTGTGGTTATGCATCCTTTATTCCCGAGAGAAAGATTCAGCATTTCGTAATTTCTTATTGGATTGAGTTTGAATATTTACCCCTAAACACACAGCCATTTAGAAGAACAGGATATTCCTCTTGCAAACTTTAGGTTCTCTTCTTCTTATATTCCTTCCTTGTTTTAAAGCAAAGAATGGTTATTGTATTGTAACATATCCAGTGGATTACATAATAGATCATTCAGATCTAGATCTATGAGAAATGATTTTTTTTTTGTTTGCTTGTTCTATGCCTTTGGTCAGGATGTTAAATGTTGTAAGGCTGTAAAACTGATGTCTTTGTTGTATCATTATTCAGAGACTTGACAATTCCACACTGCATTTGATTTATGCCGGGCATGTTCCTGAGGTCAGATATTGCTTATATTGTGCCTTTTTGTCTTGGGGCTAATAGACACGTAAGACTTTGCTGTTCTTGCTCCTTGGTTAATGCTGGAACCAGTAGAACAAAAGGTTAGGAGCACGAAAGCTGAACACTCTGGGGAAGCCGTAAGACTCTTTGTAATTAAAGCTCCAGGATTTGCCAGTTTCTGCTGCTTGTAATTTGTGTAGAGACTCAAAGCCTCTGAAGGATACAAGGACACAGAAGGTCTTTTCAGTGCAATTGTGGCACAGGTAATCTTCCGCTTACAACCGGTCGCTTAGTAAATGTTTAAAGTTACAATAGACCCTGAAAAAAGATTTATGATTTGATTTTGAGGTTCCGATGTCCATCTCCCCCATGGTCATGTGATTATATTTTGGACTTGGCAACTGGACCATATTTGCAGCCATTTGTAGCATCCTGCAGTCATGTGGCCACAATTTATGACATTTTTGCCAGAAACTGGCATTTACTTCCAGTTTCCTGCAAAAACTGCCCCGTAGTGAACAAAGGGTTCACTTAATAACCATGGTGTTTGCTTAATGATTGCAAGTGCCACGGTGGTGCAGTGGTTAGAATGCAGTATTGCAGGCTAATTCACTGCCTATTGCCAGGAGTTCAATCCTCACCGGCTCAAAGTTGATTCAGCCTTCCATCCATCCAAGGTCAGTAAAAGGAGGACCCAGGTTATTGGGGACAATATACTGACTCTGTAAACCGCTTAGAGAAGGCTGTAAAGCACTGTGAAGCAGTATATATAAGTCTAAGTTGCATTGCTATTTGCTTTACCACCACCGATACAGTGCAAAAAAGGTCATGAAGCCATCACATGATGACCCACTTTAGGAATTTCACAACTTATTACCAAAATTGTGGGCTCAGTTATGATCATAAATCGTGAACTGCCTGCCATGCCATCCTAGCCTTCTCCATGTCTGTTGCCTTTTAGTAGAAATGGAGAACTTAGAGCTTCCTAATATGGCTAGGAGAGGTTATGGATGGTGAGTCACATATACGATAAGATGAAATGAGATGAAACAACCTTTATTGTCATTTTTTTCTCTGAACATACTGGCACATATTAAAAATGAAATTCTGATGCCCGCTCTCAAAAGAAAAATATATATACGCACACCAATACCCATACACACACACACTTATACATACGTTGTATATATGCATATATGTGCATACAAACATACACATACAGTATATATTAACCACTGACCATTTTGAATGCATAACAAAAAGAAGAGACTTGAGACCTCTTTTCTTGGTTTATAGTTCTCATTATCCACAGCTGCTTACTGGTATAGAAGCATCTCTATGCTAATGCAGTTTGAAACTCTTGAAAGTTATACTAACCTTCTTTGTCGTAGACTTAGTTCATGGATTGCTTACTTAATAATAACTGACTGAATATATTATGATGGCTATAAAATTGATACTGCACAAAACAAAACAATGTTTAAAAGTGGGTGGGTGAAAGGAAATGATAGATCAAGACAGAGGTAGCAGTATAAACAGTTTTTTTTCTGAGATGTGTTTGGAAATTCTTTTTTTTTAGCTTTTCTAAGCAAGAATGTTCTTTGTGTGTTTGTTCATTTAATAACATTTATACATGCTATCTGATTAGCTCTGGGCAGTGTATATGAACAAACCAAGGCAGATTATCCCAACCATTCAATCAATCCAATAAACAATAATATGTGTAATAGGAAATAATAATACCCATGGCTTGGATCATCCTAAGGTCCAAAAACTTATTGAAACAAAACTGTTTTAAAGACTTTACTGAATATTTTTTAAAATTTTTGATTTGTTAAAATAGTGACACATAAATGGGTGTATATGAAATAGTGAAGGAGAAAGCCCTGAATATGAGGATGTAAAGAAGAGTAGTGCCTCCAAAGTTATAAATTGCCAGTTGATGGAAGCACTGATGCACAAGAAACTCTGATATGTTCTTAACACTTGTTCCTTCACTCCAGTTGATGGTAAATTGTTAGAAGAAACAGTTACGTTGCTATTGTGTGTGTAGTGGAAGCCTGCAGCAATACTTACCAGTGCATTTTAAGCAATTGCGTCATGTTTGGATGTTTGATTGCTGATTTCCACTTGAAAACCATTGCTGAATGCAGATTGTTTATGATGATGATGATGTTGACATGAGTACTGTGCATCACTGGGCCCAAAACTGTAAAATGGTGATGCAGGAGATGACCAGGCTGAGCCCAAAGGAGGGATGAAACACATTATCAGTCTCAAGTCCCTTCACAACCACAAGAGATCTAAGTCAAGCTCACCTTGAATTCCATTGACTTTTATCTACTGCCAATTTGCTTTGACTGTTAGTAGTTCAGATTCTTGTAAAGAGCATTAAACCTATATTCATTTGAACTTCCTGGACTCCTGATTTCCTGTGCTTGACAGATAAACTAGGGAAAAACTGACTGGATGACCTTTGACAGCACCTGACAGCTTTTTCAGAGAATGGCTGATGAACTGATTTAGACAACTGGAGGATCACCCAAGGAGAAATTTTTGTTATGCTTGGCATTTTGTAGGCACACAGGGGCTGCATTATTGATATTCTTCCATATCTGAAGGTTTGTGTTAGATCGGTTGCTTGAATGCTGATGGCAAAGATGACAGCTTCAGGAGTTAAAATTTGGCAGCAGTTGGTGTCATGGTACAAAAATAAAGGTGAGGAATTTCTTCCCACATCATGACAGCTGTCGAAACATTGGCTTATAATTATGACCTAGAAATGAAATGGCAGTTCAAAGGATATCATCACACAGCTTCACCTGTGGGGAAAAAAAAGAATAATAAGAACAGGTTTTGGCAAGAAAATTCATGATGACAGTTTTGAGGGATGCAGATGGTGTTTTTCTTATGAATTTCCTTCAGCTTGGCATCTCTGTCAACTTAGAGCATTACACTGCAATAGTCAACATTTTGAAGCAACTATTAAGTGGAGTTTGGGAGCACAAGAAGGAGTTGCTGCTGCAACATGACAAAGCTGAGACATCCAAGAGGATGTCCATCTGACCTTGAGAAGTTGGATATCGCCATCCTACCCAGATTTGCCCAGTTTCGTTGCCATTCCACGTTTTTTCCAAAATTGAAGGAATATGCTCAAGGATATTTCTATGATGTGGTAGAAAAGACGCTCAGCACCTGATTGTGGAGGCAAAGTAGGGAATTCTCTCTTTTTAATAACTTTATTAAATTTTAAAATAAATAAAAACTAACAAAAAGTAACAATGAAATAGAAGAGGGAAAACAAAAGGTAAAGTGCAGAAAGAAAAGGAAAGAAATGGGAAATACAAAGACTTCTGACTTTTTTTTAATAGGTCCTCGTGACTGTAATTGGACTGGCACGTTTGGTCATAAGTCATGATGATTGTACAACGGGTCACCACATGATTGTGCTTGATTATTACCGGTATTATTATTTTTTTGCAGTGGTTGTTAAGCAAATGTGGCAATCCTTAAGCAAATATGGCAGTTGTTAAGTGAAGCCATTTTCTCTGTCTCTCTCTCTCTCTTTTTTTTTTTTGCCAGAAGCTGGAAGTAAATGCCAGTTTTTGGCAAAAATGGTGTAAAATCACGGTCAAATGACTGCTGGATGCTGCAAATTGCCATAAATGTGGGCTGGATGTTGAGTACCCCAAATTCAGTCATGTGACTGCAGGGGTGCAGACACTGGAATTTTGAATCCGAGTTGTAAGTCCTCTTTCGGGTCCATTATATCTTTGAACAATTGCTAAGTGACTGGTTGTAAGTCAAGGACTACAACATAAATAAGTATATATTAAGCTCTTACTCTAAGTTTGCAACATGACTTTCGTTTTTTCTGTTATCTCTGTTATTTCTAATCATCAAATCCAGATATCATAATTTCATCTTTTTCCAACTTTTTGGGAAAGAGTCCAGAAGAGGCTTTCAATCAGCATTAAAGTTAATGTCATTTCTCTGATTAAAGGTATCTTGCCATCTCATCCAACTCCATCAACTTCACCAAACTTCCATTGTAAATATAGTCAAATCTTTCCGCAGCTGTGGATATAAAAATCTTTCTGCTATTATCATATAGTACAACAAAGTTCCATGAGTCCTCCCCGCCCCACAACTGCTTATCCATCAGTCCCAAAAGGAATATTTCTGGTTTCAATTTCATGTTAGTCTTTACAAAAATTTGAATTAATGTATGTATTTAAAACCAAAATTACAAAGTGTGGCATTCTTTTATGATTGCTTTTAGAAGCATGTCCATTGTTGGCAGAAGTGCGTAGCATATGGTGGTGATTGATTATGCGTTCATGAAATGATTTCTGGTCGTCAGTACAGTTCAAAGAACATTCAAAGATTGCTTTGAATGTAAACTTTGTTGCTGTAAATAACTTGATATGATTCATCTGTGGGATTACTAGCATATACCAAAAGTGAATCCACAACCATCTGTTCCAACTGTATAAAATGACAGTTTCTGTCTTTTGCTGCAGCCAAAGCACCAATATTTTAGATCCCATAATAAATGCCTTAAATGCATTCTACCATGTTAGAGTATTAATTGATTCCTGATTAATTTTAAAAAGACACAGTTTTCCTTCTTAATATAATTCACAGGAAGAGTGTCTTTACACAGATAAATAATTCAAGAACCACTTGGAATCAACTCACTTATAATTATTCATTTTCCGAGTTAAAGTCATGGGAGCACGATTTGCAATTGCAATAGGGCCTATAGAAGAGTCCATAACTTGATCCACCAAAACAGACGGGGGGAAAAAAACTTATCTAAAACAGTTTTGAGTAATGTATGAAAAAAGAATATGTTCCATGTTTTTAATTTAAAGGGTGCCAAATATCTACTAAACAATTATTTCCAGTTTTGAGAAAAAAATTGTTTTGGAGCACTTCTGTCTAATTGAAAATCTTGAGTTTGGTTGAATATGGATAGTAGGCAGAAGACAGTTTTGTGAAACAACCACATATGAAATATTTCAGTGGTTTTTAGTTGGACAATCATAATAGTTTCCCAGTGTCCTTTTATTTTTTCCTTTGTTTTTCTTTCTTTCTTCTCTCTGCTTTGTATTGCTGTTAGTCCTCAACTTGATTGCTTAGCAACCGTTCAAAATTATGATGAACCTCAAAAAAGGTCTTACATTTTTTTAATTTATAAAATTAGAATAAAACAAAATACCGTATTTTCTGGCGTATAAGATGACTTTTTAACCCATGAAAATCTTCTCAAAAGTCAGGGGTCGTCTTATACGCCGGGTGCTGAAACTTTAGGGACAGGGCTGGCTGGAAAACCTGGAGCGGATCTCCCATTTGGTCTGCGCAGGGAAAGCGGGACCAATTGGAGAAGAAGCTGCAGTCTGTGATTTTTTACAGGCTGGGGTCTGGGCGTCTTTCCTTCTAAAGTTGAAGAGCAGCTGCAGTCTATCCCAACTTGAAAGGCAGGTGGGGAATGCAGCAGCCAGAGCAGCTGCTTAGCTCTAAGGATACATTTGACTCAGGAACTGGGCGGGCTGGCTGGAAAACCTGGAGTGGATCTCCCATTTGGTCTGCACAGGGAAAGCTTTAGAGTGAATTAGGAAAAGTTTAATCCACTTGCACTGTTTTATGTTTACATGTTTGATGACAAACAGCCTTATGTTTATAAGTGACAGTTTTCCTACTAAGTACCTGCATGTCATAAGCATTTGAATTAAAATTACCATATTAAAATCAAATCTGATGTTTTTTAATTTTTATTTGGTGTGCTTTGGAAGAGGGGTAGTCTTATACGGCGAGTATCGCCCAAACCCTATAATTTAACAGGAAATGTAGGGGGTCGTCTTATACGCCCAGTCGTCTTATATGCCAGAAAATACGGTAAATAGAATGTTCTAATATCCAGGGCCCCTGCAGTCAATTGACCACATTTTGGGTGCTTAACAATAACATCCCACATTTACCGCCATTTTGCAGCCTCCTGTGATTATGTGACCACGATTTATGATATTTTTCCAGAAATCATTGTTTATTTCCCATTTCTGGCAAAAATGTCACCTAATGAATAGTGGATTTGCTTAAAAATCACAGTATATACTAAACAACTGTGGTATTCAATTAACACATCACAAAAAGGTCGTAAAATCTGGCATGGTCATGAGATGATCCGCTTTATAATTATCATGACTTGTGACAGAAATTGCAGGCTCCATTATGGCTGTAAATTGAGGACTATTTGTGATTTGTGTTAGTTTATAATGTTTTTTTAAAACTTAGTACATTTTGTTTTAAAAAAATAAGATAGTGTGATTTGCTTCCTTAACTGTAAAAAATATATTTCATTTGTATAATGTTTATATTCAACATCCATTTTAAGATTCATAATAATAGCTCTTCTACATTGCTTTATTCTGTGGAGCTCCAGGAGATGAAGCGTCGGAGACGAGGTCTAGAGAGCGGTTGGAGATCCAGCCGATCCGAATCCGACCGATTGCAGTTAAGAACCTTTATAAGGTCTTATCTTGCGGCGATAAGGACGGCGAAGTCTAACTACTTTGCCGCCCTTATCGCGTCCGCAGATAATTGCCCGGCCGCCCTGTTTAGGGTGACTCGCTCCCTCCTTAACCAGGAGGTGAGAGAGGATCCCTTGCAGGGACGAGCCGAGGAGTTTAGTCATCATCTGGCGGACAAAATCGCTCGGATCCGGACCGGCCTGGACTCTGACTGGGCAGAGTCTGATGTGGAGGAATCAGGCGGTCTTGAGCACGTTATCTGGACTGAGTTCGACCCTGTTTCCCCTGAAGATGTGGACAGGATCATGGGGAGACTGAGCACCACCACCTGTTTGTTGGATCCGTGCCCCTCCTGGCTAGCTTATGCGGCTCGGGAGGGAACACGAGGCTGGTTCCATGCAGTAATAACTGCTTCTTTGAAGGAGGGTGTCTTCCCTGCCGCCTTGAAGGAGGCGGTGGTGAGACCCCTTCTCAAGAAGCCTGCTTTGGACCCGGCTGCTTTAAACAACTATCGTCCAGTCTCCAACCTTCGCTTTCTGGCGAAGGTTGTTGAGAGTGTGGTGGCGCATCAGCTCCCTCTGTTCCTGGAGGAAACTGATTATCTGGACCCGTACCAATCGGGCTTCAGGCCCGGACACAGCACGGAGACGGCATTGGTCGCGCTGGTGAATGATCTCTGGAGGGCAAGGGACAGGGGTTGCTCCTCTGTCCTGGTCCTATTAGATCTCTCAGCGGCTTTCGATACCATCGACCATGGTATCCTGCTGCGGCGTCTCAGGGGGTTGGGAGTGGGAGGCACCGTTTTACAGTGGTTCTCCTCCTACCTCCAGGGCCGCTCGCAGTCGGTGTTGACGGGAGGGCAGAGATCCGCCCCGAGGCCTCTCATTTGTGGAGTTCCTCAGGGGTCGGTTCTCTCGCCTCTCCTGTTCAACATCTATATGAAGCCGCTGGGCGAGATCATTCGTGGTTTCGGGGTGGGTTATCACCAGTACGCTGATGATACCCAACTTTTTCTTTCCACCCCGAACCAACCCAGTGATGCCCTCTCCGTGATGTCCCGGTGCCTGGAGGCGGTTCAGGTCTGGATGGGGAGAAACAGGCTTCGTCTCAATCCCGCCAAGACTGAGTGGCTGTGCATATCGGCATCTCGGGTTAACCAAGTTATTCCACCTCTAACGATGGGGGGTGAGGTGTTACCCCCCGTTGATAGGGCTCGCAACTTGGGCGTCCTCCTGGATTCACGGCTCAATTTTGAAGATCACATAGGAGCCGTGACCAGGGGGGCTTTTGCACAGGTTCGCCTGGTGCGCCAGTTGCGTCCCTATCTGGACCGAGACGCCCTACACACAGTTACTCATGCGCTTGTGACCTCCTGTTTGGACTACTGTAACACTCTCTACATGGGGCTGCCCTTGAAGACCACTCGGAGGCTTCAACTGGTGCAGAATGCGGCCGCACGAGTTGTAATGGGGGTCTCCCGATACTCCCATGTAACACCTCTACTCCGCGAGCTGCATTGGCTTCCGGTTGCCCTCTGGGTGAAATTCAAGGTGCTGGTTATTACCTATAAAGCCCTACATGGCCTGGGTCCGGGGTATTTGAGGGAACACCTGCTGCCGGCATCAAACGCCCTTCGCCCAGTGCGCTTCCACAGGGAGGGTCTGCTCAGGGTTCCGCCGGTAAGAGATTGCCGGCGGGTGACACCCAGGGATAGGGCCTTCTCAGTGGGAGCGCCTGCCCTCTGGAACCAGCTGCCGGTGGAGCTGAGGACTGCCCCCGACCTCCGATCATTCCGCCGGGGCCTGAAGACCTGGCTCTTTGAGCTCTCGGGCCCAGGCTGAGGAGAAAATTATTTTAATTGGGGTTTTTAATAGTACAGGGTTGATTTAATATTTTTTAAATTGGTTTTTAACTTTTGTATGCTTGATTTTTAACTCCCTGTAAACCGCCCTGAGTCCTCAGGGAAAGGGCGGTATATAAATGCAATAAAATAAAATAAATAAAATAAATAAATATCCACTAATATGTTTGTTCATTCCAAGTCCTAGAACTGGCAATAAAACCATTCTTTAGGTAAAATGTGTATTTCTTGCAGCATAGTACAGTAATATAAGATTGCAATTTTTGCAGTTTGTTACAAATATACTGGCTTCTCCTTAGAAAATGTATTTTGCTTTTATTTTTGAGTTTAAATTTAGTAATCAGATGGACATATTGCACAAATCTATTGTTTGTTTAGCTGTGATTTGTAAAAATTATGTTTTAGCTGACTTAGTGCAACAGTTTAGTGCATAAACCAAGGTTTGCAAACCACTATAGCTGAGTACATTCAATATGTTCAGTATAATTCACTCAATATAAGAGAATTATGTGGTCATTAAGAGAACTTTGCTTCTCCCTTTAACTTTGCTTGCTGGAAATGGTTGGTAAGGCCACGAATGGCAATTATATGAACCTGGGATACTGCAAGTATTGTAAATAGTTGCCAAGCTTCTGAAGTTTGATCAAGTGATTGTGGGTTGCTATCAAGGACCAGTCGTAAGTCACTTTTTTCAATTCAGTTCAATTGTAACTTCAAACAGTTGCTAAACAAGTGGTTTTAAGTTGAGTATAGATGTAGTTAGTATGAGGAATTCATAATTTTCTCTCTGACCTGGGGACTTGTGTTGATTTGCAGGTATCATTAGATCTAAGCTATGGTTTTGCACTCTTGGATCTGTGAAACATTTGATTTTAATTTCTCATGCTTTTTCCCTTGTGTGGATTAATGTAAATTCAGTCATCTCTCCTATTGTTTAACCTGTGCTAAGGATATTCATGAGCCTTGTCAGATGAGTCATTTCTATTCTTGTACCTCAGTGCAAATCTGCATTCCAAATTGTAGCTACTTTGAAATTAGTTTGCTGCTAATGGCTTCTCTCTTTTCTCCCTTTTCCCCCAAACTAGAGGAATTATCATTTTGTCAGAGTTGCAAAAGTGTTTTATTAAATGTCTTTTCACAACTTTGTCCTCAGATGTTGTTCTACTATTCTCAGAATATGCGGTGTGAATTTAGTTTCAGGAAGAATTACCGTTTATCGGTAAATGTTCTGTACTTCAGTAATTAAATGGGGAAATTGATACTTTTAAATTGACTTAAATTGACTTAATTTAGATGAGGAATTTTCTCTTCTTCCATATTTATGCAACAGGAAGATGTTTTTATGTTATTTTTATTTATTTATCAAATTTTGAAAACTCCCTCATAGAGGGATTCTGGGCATTATACAAATAAAATATTAAAGCTTTAAAAACTGTATATAAAACTTAAAAAGAGGCAACAATTACTAAGATTCAACATTAAACATGAATTAAAAGATGGGGGGGCTTTGGGGCAGGTCTTCTGTGAGCCCCAAGCAAGACAGTGGAGCCTTGTTTTCAAACTTTTCTTAAAGGCAGGGAATTAGTGGGGGCCATCTCACCTCTGGGGAGGGCAAAGTGTTCGACAAGAGGAGGCAACAGCAGTGAAGTTTCTCTTCCTGGACTCTGCCAGTCAAAATTCTTTAATTGACAGGGTCTGCAACATACCTTCCTTACCTGACCAGGTGGACTGGGCTGTTGCAATTGGATGAAGACGATTCCATAGATAACCAGGCCCCATGTAATGTTGGGCTTTAAAGTTCATAGCCAACACCTTGAATTGGACCTGGAAACAAACTGACATATAATGCAGCTTGTGCAGCGAAGGTGTTGCATGCATTCTTTGGATATTCAAGTTTAAGGTGATCTCCACGGAGAAGAAAAAGAAATTGCTGGTAAAAATGTATGTTTATCTTCTTTTCTGGGTGAATAGATGTTGATCTCTTCTCATTTTAAGATAAATAATATTGGAAGAAAATGTTTTCCCCCCCCAGGCGAATATGGTCTTTGCTGCACTGAAGATGCATTGGGTTAAAATTTCCATCATATCTAACTATTACACTTATCTAACTATTCTGGCATTTATTATTTATAATATTTTCAGTGTAGAGAAATATATACTACAAAAGACAGTTATGTATATACTATACTTATTATACCTTGCATATCCAACTATGAAAGTTCTTTTTAAACCAAATGAACTAATAAAAATTTACAGAATAACATCAGAAATAGACTACATTATAATTATGACAACATGACAAGACTAGAGCAAAGAAATAATGAATGCAGCTGTAGAAGTTCTAATCCCTGTGTTAGTGATAAATAATAATCAGACTTTGTGGATTGTAATAATTGTATCTATTTCAGATGTGATAAAAATGCAGAAGCAGAACATTGTTTATTAAATCAGATGCCATTGAATTAATATGTCTTACTAACTGATTCTTAACACAGCATTATTGGTTTATAAGAGTTTCCTTAAATCATTTACTCAATCTATGGCATGATAATCGCTTCTAGCTTAGATGAAAGTTTCTTCTTAGACTCTACAAAAGAGAATGTGATATTTAATAGTGACTTGTTTTGACAATTTGGGGCTGTGGATTCATTTAGTTAAAGTCTCTCTTAAAGGTTTGTTCCTTCCCTATTTCTGTCTTTCCATTTACCCCTTTATTAATCAGTCAGAATTCTGTGATTCTTAAGGTTGTTCTGTCCTTAAAAAACAAAATAAGATTATTTTTTCTCCTCTAGCTCTTTTGTTTTGTCTGCTTATCTTTTTCTTGCACTGTAGTGTGACAGTTTTATTTGACTACACAAGGATACAGGTTGGGAAAATTACTTTTCTTTTAGTATACAACAGGTACAAGCAATACAGAATTGCCTTTATCTCAAGCAACCTTTTAGTGGCCCTCAGAGCATTTCAGAAAAGTTAGGGATGTGGTTAAGAGATAAAATACGATTCCCAAAACAATATATAAAAATACCAAGAAAAAAGAAGGGAAACTTGCTGTTCTTTGTGTACAGAAAGAACACATTACACCCCTCGAGGATAAGAAAAAGACTATGGTTTAAATAAGACATAGTATGCCAGGCATTTTGTTTAATTAACAAGACATAGTATGTCTTATTTAAGGTGCAAGAAACCAGGAGTCAGGATAGATTTCAGAAAGCATTGTGATTATATTCCATACAACCTACCGTATACTCAAGAATCTGACCTACTAACACTCTGATTTATATCATATTTACAAACAACATATGTATGAGGCGCAACATGGTCCTTTCTGGGTGTTTAGAACCATATTAACCCAACCTAAATCTTTTCAATGTAGGACAATGTTGTAATCCATTGTTCTCAAGTTCTTGCCATTCCTAATTGCTGTGCTGTACTAAAAACCCAGCCGAATCAATATGGACAAGAAAATATCTTTCCATGTAGAATACAATAACTGAACCAGATTTCACATATTCCCTATTTAGATATAGATTCCAATTTGATTCTGAAGAAAACAGAATAAATGGAAGGAGCGTGGCTCAGAATGCACTATTCATTTTTTTCACATAGAAAGTCGTAACAGCAAAACCTCAGCACCTCAGGCAGCATTAACAACACTTAGCTTGCCAGGGATTGGAAATTTTCTTTAGATGCTTTACTTTATTAAAACTAGAAAACTTTCCCAAAGGGGAAAACCCACTCACAGATTTTTTTAAAAAATTTTTTTCCTCAATTTCTTTTAAAAAAATCTTCCCCAAGGTTGTGAATGGGAGCGCACCTGTCATTTAAAAATGAGAGGTGATTCCCAAAATGATTTATAAAAATATCAAGAAAGAAGAAGAAGAAGGGAAACGTGTCAATTATTTTCTTTTAAAATGTTGCTGTGAAGTGCATGCAGGGTGTCTTTCACACTGGTGTGAGAAATCCTGTGAATGCCGAGGGTAGATTAGGCGCTTTTTGTTTCCTGCACAAAAAGAAAAAAGGTGCTGTTTCTCTAATGGGATTTGGCACAGATCATTATTCAGCTGTGGATGTTGACATGATCAAATAATTTGTGGACAGAGGCAGAATCTTCATTTTTATCAAAGTTTTGGCTTCTTCAAGGAGGCTACTTAATGGGTGGTTGGCAACCAGAAAATTAAATGAATTAAAGACAGGAATAAAATGACAGGGAAATATGAAATCATACTCAGTAGTGGGAGATGAAGACCAGACAGCTTGAGAATTGTTTTGAGACAAACTGCAACCCACACCCACCCTGCCCCCGGTGTCAACACTGCAACGATCTTGGCTGAAGCCACTTTTGCTTCGTTTTCGGTTGCCACAGTAATGCGAGGGGGGATGAATAGTTTTAAGGTTAGACTAAACAATAAATTGTCCCGTGGGAACCAAGGTCATTGCTGCCTGACTTTTGGCGGGCTGAGCCTTCTGTTAGAAAGTCCGCCGAAGTATTCTATTGGGGAACGTGGATAATTACATAGTGCTAGTGTGGGAAGTTCAACTTTGTAACATGTAACACTTGGGAGGGAACTCCAGACATGGTTTCACTTTTGACTCTGCCGATATTTTGTAGCCAATAAATATGTTCTTTAAGGAGACCTCTTGCCTTGGAGTTCTGCTTTTACTGGTCTCATCTATTGGAACCATGACACCCGGCTAGATGTCTTCTATGAACCAGGAAGACAGGGTGAAATTTAGATTAACTTTCTTTCTAGCAGCTGGATTCAGAGCTCCTTGTGACCCTGGGATGTACAGTAGGGGCTTTGCTGAGCATTTACTCTCTCTTTTCAATTTTCACAGGTTCAGGGGTGATACAGAGTAAGAAGGGGATGATAGCATAAGCCTCTCTTCATGCCACATCTAATCACACTCTTTTTTTAAACCCGGTGTTTCTCAACTGTCGCAACTTTAAGATATGTAGACTGGGAGAGGCAATTCTGGGAGCTGAAGTCCACACATCTTAAAGTTGCCAAGGTTGAGAAACACACTAGGTTATCCCATTTTTTTAAAGGTACCAAATAAATATTTAGGGTGGGATACAGTTGGTTCCCATTCACAGATAGGTCTGCCAATGGTCTGCTATGGGTAGGTTGTAGCGATGGACAAGACTGAACAGCTTCTGTGTATGTAGAAATGGTGTTGAATTGTTTTCCGTCACTTAATAATACTATTTTGGCTTGTACTGACTTTGGACCGGTGCATCATCTAAAATTAAACTCAAGTGTAGCTGGAATAAAGGCTGTTGAAATTGTCTTTCTACTTGCCCTTTGCACTCAGAATTCTTTGGTGTAGGTAAAATCTAAAGTTGACCTTGGGAAATTATGAGGGAGCTGAAAGGCATTTCACTATGAGAATATGATGGACTTATTTAAGCCCATCATCAAGGTTATCTTATGAGATTTCCTGATTTTTAATACACATTTTATGGGAATTAAAGAAGAAAATTTAGAATACCTTGCAATTCCAGTAAAGTATCATTGTAAGTTTAACAGCCAAGGCACACTGTTCAGGCATCATGAACACCCTTGATGTAAACCTATGAAGAACTGGAGCATTGTTAAAATTGTAGTTTGTAAGTTAAGACTTATAAACATTCCTGTGTCCCCAGAAATGTTTTTTGTTGTATTAACAAAAGCAAAAATAATTGCTATTTCTTAATCTGAATATGCTTGGATCTCAATAAAAGAAATACAGTCTAGTCCTGTATTGTCTTTTTCTGGTTTGTCCCCAGACTGATCAGGATTCAAGAGATGGTCTTATAAATAGCCCCTGAAAGCGTGTTCATCACCTACGGGTTTGCAGTTCACAAAAATTCAGTAATAAAAGAAAATGAAACAATTCTGCCATAATGTATATTATGAAATGCTGGTTGTTGATAGGAAATAGTTCAATTGTTATAATTATTGTAGCCTTGAGCCTTTCTTTTTAATCTTGCTACAGAGATTCCATAAAAATTGTGCTTGAAAAAGGAATTATTTCCAGTTTTAAATAGATAAGAAGAGCCTGACACCTTGAAACTTAAATGATTGAATTCAGATTCATGCAGAAGTTGGAAATCTAAGTAGATTATACAGGTGGCTATAATTATTCCTGGAGTTCTTTTTCAGGCAACACATGAATTATATGAAAAATTCTACCTGCCTTTTTGTATGTGTATAAAATACACAAAACTGTCCAAAAGTTGGCCTCCAAACAGAATCATGCACCAAAACCTATGGATACCTAAAAGTTTACTGTAGCATGCTCTTTATTTACCAATTATGGATAGGTAAAACTTCTGGTAGCATAGCTCTGGATAACCAGAGCCATTTGTTTAATGGCTACAGTCTACAGTAGGATGTTGCTGGTCCAAGAGAAATGACATGGATTTCTTCTTTATAGCAGGGTCTCCAACCTTGGCAACTTTAAGACTTGTGGCTGGCTAATTCTGGGAGTTGAAGTATACAAATTTTACACTTACCAAGGCTGGAGAGCCCTGCTTTAGAGAACAGTGCACATTAACTAGTTGTGGCTGAATATGACATCCAAGTCTACTTAACATATATTGCTCCCTTTTTATGACTGTAATCCCTTAATTTGGGGTAGAATCCGGCAACTGGTGGAAGTTGAGAGCTTACTGGCCAGATGCCCTTCCTGACACCACATGGAGTTCGTAGCAGATATTTTTTTGTTTGCACCCTAAGAGAGAAACATCTGCTGCTACCTAGGATTGAATTCTCAAGCTTCTGAGTGGGAGGTGAGAGTCTTTACCACCAGGCCACCACACTGCTCACTTCACATATATTGCTAATCCCAGATTAAACATGGTGCATTGAACAAGTAATAATAACCTCGTTTGCACATATCATTCAACTCTAACAGATGGCTTCATGCTTCTTGCTAAACCACAAACAGAGTGTGGTTTAGCCATCTTGAATTCCCTTGGTCTGCTCCTTATTAATGTGCTAATGTAGCTGGAGTCTTTGTGTTCTGCTTGTAATTCAGAAACCAAATAGCATGGCTTGATTTACAAACACATGAACCATAATTTAGTGTGTTTGGTTTGGAGTTTAGTATTCTGTGACCCAAGCCACTATGGCTTGTAAATCATGATTTATAATGTGACTTGCTTTGCAAACTCAGCCAATTTTGGTTTATTTAATAAAGCATGGGTAATATGAACAGGCATAGCATGATTTGTGAACTCATCTAGTATGTGTGGGTAAAATAAAACCACATATCTCTTCAGAGTTGAACACTGGTGAGGAATGAGGTGGAAAGTAATGGTATCTTAACATCATTTTTAATAAAAATGGAAATAATTTTTTTTCTGCTTAGTTCCAAGTGGAGAAAAGTTGCTTAAGTTAATTTTGCAATGTTTTCCAAGCCATTTATATGTGCGTACCTGGTATATTTCATTATGAATTCATTTATGGAATGTTTTTTATTGTTAACCACTCTGGAATAGATTTGTATGGAAGACTGTACACAAGTAGCTATAAATAACTGGAATTTCATTATAAGTAAAGGCAAACACACTTGGGGCTTTTTAACTTAGAATTATAGCATAATAGAATTCAAAACCAAGGCTCATTAAGTTTAATGGCATTTACTCCCAGGTAAGAGAATGTTATGAGATACTTTTATATAATTTTAGTGGCTATTAAGATTTCTTTTTTCTTTCTCGTGATAATAGAATTCAGAGTCAACACATCAAATTGTGCAGTATATGCATGTTTATGATATACTGAAAAGTAGGGACATATAACTCCCAATCTTACTCTTTTTTCAAAATTTCATTCCTTGCAAATACATAATGAATATTTTTCTTTCTGTAAATATTTCATGTGTATCACAAAATGTGGACAAATGTGAAAACTGAAAGATAACTACATCATGCTTTGCATATTAGTCAAAGAGTAGAAATCATATTTTATTTTAAAATAAAAATCAGAAACACTTTTCAAAATTGCTCCTGAAAAATAACTTGCTCAAAATAAGCTATTAAAAATATTCACACTATTTTTCTTTGAGCTTGAGGTGACAAAACAACCCTTTCCCCCCACAAAACCCCATGGCATCAAATTAAATTAATACTCCTGTGAAAATTCTCAAATCTCGCAATAAAGCCTGATTGTGAAAATCAGATCTAAGTTGTTTTGTAGACTCCCACAATTTCATCCTGGTTAGGTTCACACATGAGACTATTGTTTTTATCTTGCTGTATTACTTATTCCATGGTTTATGGTTTGCTGTGTTGTGCAAGCCTATCAAATTATTGTTTATTCAAAAAACTATTATTTGGACCATGTGAACAGTACTATCCTCCTTTTGCAGAGCACTGCTCTTGCTGATTTGGTGACATTTTAAGATCTTTTTCTCACTCTTAGAAGTCTCTTTCTGAAAGTTCAGAGTCTCGTATACCATGCAAAATTCTGTACCTTTATGTTTCCAAAATTACATATAGATTCCAGAATCTTCAGTGTTGTGGCATCTCTGTTGCTTTCTCTTTCTCTCAGTATCACGTAAATAGAGAATGGATATCTCTCAACCATTATATTTTTCTTGAAGCCCCAGGATTCCCCCAGAATGTTGATTACTTATATTGCTTTTCATAACTTTCTGAATGTAGCACTTACCTTGTGGCCTCGTTGTCTTAACAGATATCAGATTATAAATAGATGATAAAACAGCCCATCTTTTATCCCCCTTTTGAAAATGAAATTTTTTTTTGCCTTTTGATCAGCTTGGATTAGTTGTACATAAAGTTGTAGATAGAGATTGTATTTTGCTCTGTTTCTTGTGTTAGAATTCAAGGCTGTGATGACTTAACATCCTACCAAGCTGGTGTTGTCTAGTTTAACCATTGTTAAGCTTTGATCTTTTTTATTTGGCTTGTTTGCCAACTATCTCTAGTTACCATGTTCACAAATTCTGGCTTATAAAGACCAGAGCAGACAGGAATTTGAAGTAGGAGTTCAGGTTCCGGCTTCAAAGAATGAACTGAAGATATAATTTGGCCAGTTTGCTGCTTTTGGAAACCCATGAAATCAGTTATAGGTAGTCCTCGACTTAAAACAGTACATCGTAGAAGTACTTACCATGTTGTTATGAAGACCAATTAAATATTTTTGCAATGCTTATCTGTGAATTAGCTGTGAATTAGAGATACTAAAATACAGCTACAGTAGTCCTTGACTTACAACCTCAGTTGAACCCAAAATTTCTGTTGTTAAGTGAGACATTTGTTAAGTGAGTTTTGCCCCATTTTATGACATTTCTTGCCAAAGTTGTTAAGTGAATCAATTTAACAGTTGATAATTTATTAACCTGGTTGTTAAGTGAATCTGGCTTCCCCATTGACTTTGCCTGTCAGAAGGTTGCGAAAGAGGATCACATGACTCTGGGACGCTGCAATGTTCATAAGTTTGAACAAATTGGAAAGCATCTGAATTTTGACCACATGATCACATGGGGATGATGCAAAGGTTGTAACACTGAAAAATGGTCATAAATCGCTATTTTCCGTGTCATTGTAACTTCTAGCAATCACTAAATGAACAGTTGTAATTCAAGGATTACCTGTATGGGGAGCAGCCTAGGTTTCAGTACTAGAGACTAGATGTCAGAGAGAAAGCCAAAATACAGGTAAAATACAAGACGACCAGGATTCTTTGTGTGTAAAAGGTAAAGGTAAAGGTTCCCCCGCACATGCGTGCTAGTCGTTTCCAACTCTAGGGGCTGGTGCTCATCTCTGTTTCAAAGCCGAAGAGCCAGCGCTTGTCTGAGGACGTCTCTGTGGTCATGTGGCCAGCATGACTAGACACCAAAGGCGCACGGAACGCTGTTACCTTCCCACCGTAGTGGTCCCTATTTTTCTACTTGCATTTTTACGTGCTTTCGAACTGCTAGGTTGGCAGAAGCTGGGACGAGTAACAGGTGCTCACTCTGTTACGCGGCACTCGGGATTCGACCCGCCAAACTGCCGACCTTCAGATCGACAAGCTCGGAGTCCTAACCCACTGAGCCACCGCGTCCCTTTTGTGTGTATAGTATGACGTAAATCTACCTGACACAGATGCGGTATCTTGCCTGCCTATCACAAACGCTTGTGCAACACATCCTACTTTTTTCCATGAAAGAGACTCAGAGCAAGCTATAAGGGGAAATACTTTCCCAGCCTTCTTTACCTGCTACCTAGATTCCAGTCTAACTCTCTACCTCACACACAATTACTTTTATTACCAAACATCCATTGGCCCCAGTGGAGATTTTTAACAAGTTCAGTTGCTGCATTTTTTGAAAGTCCGAGATTTCTGAGAAGGATTTTCAAAAGACTTCCTCTGGTTGCTACTGAGGAGACGGCAGTAAGAAAGCAGCAGTGCTCGTGTGGATCATGCCAGGGATTGACTCACTAAATCTTAAGACACTGGATTTCCATGTGGATGCTCCAGGTTAGTGAAGGCCTGATGTAATTTCCTCTTCAGAGAGACAATCATCTGCCACACTTGATCTCTGCTTCAAGTGCCTGATTCATAGAAAATACTTACATTTTCAAGGAGATAGTGAGCTTCACCTAGTAAATATGCCATTCAAAGTAACCAGGACGCTAGGCTGGGTTTCTGGAAACACCCAAGGTATTTATTTGCAGATTGCAAAATCTGTAGGGCAGAGATTGCAAGGTTGTATCCCCCTCTCATGTATCTGTAGAGAACTTAAGGAGCTACCTGGTGCTTTAAAAGGGGACAAGTTTGACAGAAGTGACAGAGAGCATTTCATGGTACATTCTCAACTAGAATAAATGATGCCATTGACGGGGGAGAACATTTTGCAATGTTTCTCATTCACTTTGTTCAATGTCTATGGAGATTCTCAGTCATTCCAGGTCATACTTATCCCAAAGGTGCTTTTTCATGAGGCAACTAGACTTTCTTGTTTTTTCTTTGAAGACGTTTTATTCTCGTCCAAGAAGCTTCTTCAGCTCTGACTGGATGGTGGGGAATGGAAGGATTTATATGACACAGATGACACAGATAAGCCTCCAGTTGGTCTCAAAGACTCTCTAAAAGAATGCAAATGACCAGCTGTCTGCCAGGAGTATAAATCCTTCCGTTCCCCACCATCCACTCAGAGCTGAAAAAGCTTTTTGGATGAGAAGCGAAATGTCTTCAAAGAAAAGAAAGTCCAGTTGCTCATGAAAAAGCACCTTTGGGACTACTTTCTTCTTTTTCCACCTGCAATTCTGATAGGATAGAGTAGTCCTTGCTGGAATTAGTTCTTGTAAGACAGGGGTGTCAAACTCAATTTCAGTGGCCACATCAGCATTGCAGTTGCCCTCAGGGGGCCGGGTGGGTATGGCCAGGGTGGGCGTGGCCTACTGGGTGGGCGTGACTAGAGTGTGTATGGCCTACTGGGTGGGCGTGGCCAGCTCTACATCATTGGCATCAAGGGTGCCTATGGGGGCCTGGGCAGGAGTGGGACAGATCTGAGGGTCTCTGGCAGAAGGAGGGTCTCTGGGCCAGGGCCAAGGCAGTGGGGGCCGTTCCCTCACTGTTTCCAGGATGGCTTCACGGGCCACATGAAACCACTTCGCGGGCCGGATCTGGCCCCCGGGCCTTGTGTTTGACATGTCTGTTGTAAGAGAAGGAGCCTAGAACTAAGGAGAAATTTCCTGACAGTGAGACAATTAACCAGTGGAATAATTTGTCTCCAGAAGTTGTGGGTGTTCCAACACTTGAAATTATTAAGAAGAGATTGGACAGCCAGTCTGTCCAACCCTGTATAGAGTTTCCTGCCTGAGCAGGGGGTTGGACTAGAAGACCTCTAAGACCACTTTCAACTCTATTATTATTCTGGTTGCTTAAGTCATAAAAATGTGTAAGGTTTTACAGAATACAGTTTATTTTGGGTGCCCATTTAAAAAGCACACAGAGGAGAAATGGTGGAGAAGGATCTGTTCAGATTGATTCCTCTAATAATTCTGCACCAAAATAGTAAGACTTGCTAGAAATAATCTTAAAATGGGAGCTATTGATTGCCTGACAAAAGCAGACTTTTGAATTTTGTACGTTAAGAGCATTTCAGTCTGATGAGATACTTGACAAAGATGCCAGGATCAAATGCAAACATGTACTGTAATATGATGCTTAAATATTGATTCATTGAAAAGGAATCTGAGTGTTTTTATAGAATCAGGAATCATTTGTCCAGCATCAGAGTAAATTCACGGTATGCTACCTTATAATTCCAGGAGACTACCAGTAAAATTTAAAAGCTTTATTTTAGAAACATAAACATATTACATTTTTTTCTCTTTATTTCTCTGTCATTCAAATCTCACATATATTTGAGATTCTTCTTTGGATTGGCCAGGTGACAAAAGGACATGGAAAGTCCCCTGACAGTGCAGTTTGAGAGGAACTTTAATGGAGTGGAAGATGGAACTGTTTTTTTTATTTCCTTCCAGCATTCTTTTTATACATCATGCTGGATTGCTTCAGTCTGATTGCTAGGTTACCCCATACGTCATGTCATGAGCATTTGGCAGTTGTTCATTGGACCAAGGTGTTCTCTCCCATAACCATTCGGTGGCCAAAGGGAATACAAACACTTTCAAAGAATTCTCGATCCATTCCTGACTTGACCTGGAACATCTCAGATCTTGATAGAGTCTTGTGCACATATAATTTCTTCTCCAGTTCAACAACAAAGATCAGAATTTTGCAAGCCATGGTATTTCCTATGATATTCTTTGTTAGACTTTGAAGAAACAGGATTATTATTTATTTATTGAGCATATGGCATAAAGGGCCAAGGAGTTTACAGTGTTTACTCACTTCTGGGGCCTTCTGGCCCTTCTGAAGAATACACTTCAATTATTTTTTTATAATATATTTTTATTAGTTTATCAAAATATAAAATACAAATTATTGAGTGAAAACATAAATCTAGCCCATGTGATATGCACTGTTGAACTATAGATATTACTTATATGACTGCTGGTTCTGCCTAAGATTCAGAGATATACTATGAATGCTTAAGAAGTGAGAAGCAAAAGCACTCAGCAATCTGGCTGTTACTAATTGCTGTTTGACTCCTTCATACTTTGAGAATTGTCTTATGTGTTGCTATGATAATGAAGCCTACTTATTTTTTTTTCTACTTATGTTCCTTGATATTGGCCTGAGAGCCATTATTTTAAACTGTGAATATCTTACATTCGTCAGTGGAAAAACCACTCTTATAAATAAATTAGCAAAGTATTAATGTCCACGAATTCTGAAACTTATAAAAATCATAATCTTCTTTTTCTTCTGCTGTGTTTTAGTTACCTGACAGCGAGTAACAAGGAGAAATTCTTATACTCCACAAGACCTTTTTTAAAGAGGGCTGCCTTGGTACTTACCTATGTAAGTATTGCTATAAATCATTTTCTTTCTTCTTGAATGTCTTCAGTTGAATTATGTTCTATTAGTACCTGAGTGTGAAGAATAAACGAATTCAGCAGGACTGTCATAAGTCAAAGACTTGCTGATTAGAACAGGTTAAGATGAAGATACTTTCAGCATCACAAATCTTTTTTGATTAACGGAAGCTCAGGTAGAAGTTCCTTTTGCTAGCTGATCAAACTTTGCTCCACTCTAGAAACAGCTCATTAATTCACCCAATAAAATATATGTAAGATTACTTGGCAGTTTTTCAATGATTAACCAACCTTCAAATTATTCTCTTCTCCACCCCACCCCACCCCCATTTTTCTATTTTGGAAATAATAAAGAATCGCCATTTAAGTTTGGAATGATAGCTTATCACTTGACACTGGTGATGCAATGGGGTAACCAGTAACAACGAAGTGTTGTAATAGATTTAGGTTTTCTGGCCATATACAATTGGGTTTCTCTCTAATAATCCAAGAATTTACTCTTCTTATCTGAAGGGGATCCTACTTATGTATTTTCGCCTATGGATAATGGGAGGTTCCATGCCAGCCTTTTCAGAGCAGGACAATCCAGCTTCATTCTCACCGTATCTTCTTACAAGGTACTCAATTGGGATTTACTTCTTTTTCAATATAAAACAAATGTAAACCAAATGTAGTCTATATGCCTTGTCACTTTTCTCCTCAAAAAGTGGATATATTAAAATGAACTCAGCAGTTCTGTTATTCCTAGGAGTTTAAGCTCATTGCCATTAAATCATCTCAGTGTAAATATTTCAGGAACTCTCCCAAAGGTGACGTTTGGAGACTTTTGCATGTGACTAGTGCCAGTTCCAAAATATATCTTGAATGCTTTGAAATTCATAATTACACTAGTATATTTTCATAATGTGTTAAATGTGATTATCAGCCACCTGCTCCTACTGCAATTATCTGTTTGTTTCATTCCAATTTAGCCTTCAAGAATGGGCTGTGTGATCCTCTATATCACATTATTGATTTTATCAATCTTTATTTTGGGGATTCTTGGATGTTTTATATAAATCAGAGATCCCCAAATCTTTTTAGCCTGATGGTGTTTTAAGAGCATATTCTCAATGTCCTCAGAAAAAGATTTATTAGAAAAGTGGACTTTCTCATTCACAGGAGAATTTAATATGGGGGGGGGGAAGCCTAGTTCAAAGACTTTGATTATGCAGAATATTAAGTAAGCTTTGCAAAGTACAGATCTGATGTTCAAGGCCAGCCAAATATTAATCAGGATCCATCCTGCTTATTTACCAGGATTTGAAAAGACCATCTGGGTGCTGTCCCTGCTAAGTGATACAAGACATATAAGCACTATCAGCTTGGATAAATGCTTAATAAATGCTTTGCTGTATATTGGTGGGATTGTGCACCACCATCTCCCCATGGAATTCAGAGAATAAAAAGCAGAGTTATTTGCCCTCTTCAGAGCAAGCCAGCAAGGCAGTTAAGCTATGATTGCTGCAGCAAGGGAGGAAGCTAGAACATAAACAATTTTTCCCCAAATTTAGGGCAGGCATTTGTAAACTTAAAAGAGGAAGCAATGTATGTCAAAATACCCAAGAGATTTTGGAAATTGGATCTCTTGAGAAGAAGCAACACATCTTTGGAGGTTTTTTCCCCTGATCTTTTCCCTATCTTTTGTTTTCTTTCTTTGAATCAAATTTGTAGTAGCTTAAGTTCCATTACCACAGGTAACTCTTGCAGCTTCAGAAAATTGCCCAGTGTATTATCACCAGGTAATAATTCATCACATTAAAACCATGCAACTGCTGGTTTTGTTAAATACCTGTTAGGATTCCTCTCAAAAGGCTGTTTTAGGGGATGGTCCTATTGGGTCCTTTGTTTAAATTAGGCATTTCTATGAAAGAAGAGGAAAATTCAAGCTAAGCTATCATGTTTTAAATTTGCACTCTGTGAAAATGATCATGGGGAAGCCTTTTTCCAGGCTAATCCTAAGAATACAATTGAAGTCCCATATCTGGAGGACAGAAGGCATTGCAATGCAAACCTTCAGTATTCTGAGTTCTTTGACCTGATCTGAACAGGTTTATCCTGATATCTCCTTTTAAAGATACACGTGTTTCCTTTCTTAGATAACCAACAGAATCTTAACGCTACCTAACACAGGAAGACTACTGTAATGGCTTTCAGTCAGAATAATATTCTTTGCTACTTAACACTGAGAGCTTTTTTCCTCAGCGGTGCCTTTATCTTTTGCATAGGCTCTAAATCAACTGCGTCTGATAAAGCACTTTATAATAAGGTTATAAAGCACTGTGGCTGCAATTGTAACCAAGTTCTGTTATTTATGGTCTTTCTATCTTAGCTGAGTTGGTTTATGTTGAGACACTGCTTAGATAACCCAGCTTTCTCTTCCTTGGTATTGCTGGCATACTTGCCTTGGTCAAATAAATCATTTGCAAAAGTTAATCATCATAGCTTCTCCTGTACGTGTATGTAGATGCGGGTATATCTGCACTGGTATATTGTTCTGTTAATCTGCATATAGGCACACAAACACACAGATGGGATGTGTCAAAGCAGAGCAAACCTTTTGCAGGGGATCCGTAATGTACACAGGATCTCTCTTTTTTTTAATCTTACGCTCTTATTGTTTTATCAATGTATAAAATACGAAGAAAAAAAAATAGGAAATTAAGGGAAGAAAAAAGAAAAGGGGAAAGAAAATATGAAGTACAAGGGAAGAAAGAAAAAGGCATTGACTTCTGACTCTTTTTAGCACAGTACAAGATAACAACATTACAGCCCCAAGTTTTTACTTTTATACACTAGGATATAACTAGCCATTTCTATAACAAATCTTATCTAATCAGCATAACCAAAGTCAAAGTTTCATTTTTTTTAATCACAGGCACAAAATCCAGAAGTGATAACCAAATAAAAAAACATAAATATTGTATATTCTTCTCTTTGAATAATCAATTTAACCATTTCCATTCTTGAAATAATATTATGCTTAATAATCTTTATAAACTATCATCATTTATATTAACAAAATTCACTGTATTCTTTCAGTTTCCTTTACCTTAAAGGGGAAAAAATACCGGTACCTTTTTTCACCCATTTTAAAACACTAAGCTTTTCTTTAAAAACATTTCTGAAATCAAAGCATTCTAATACATGTCTTTTTTCAAGTGGTTACAATTGTTACCTCTTTTTTTCATTTTTGTGTGTCCTTTGTGCGTCCCTTCTGGGACCACAGTTGGGGCCATAATTTCCATAATTGTTAAGTGAGTCAAACTTGATTTTATGATCTTTTTTTTGCTACAGTTGTTAAGTAAACAATGGCTGATTGCTTGATGCATTGCCCATTGCCAAGAGCTGAAATTTTGATCATGACACAATGGGATTTTGCGATGGTTGTAAATGTAAGAACTGATGCTACATTACTTTTTCAGTGCTGCTGTATAAATGTTCGCTAAAAGAATGATTGAAAGTCGAGGACTCCCTGGAGTCTCTATCAGTACAGATATCAGGATATTTGTTCAAAGGCTCTAGAAATATTGGGGTAATGTTTTCCAGCCAATAAAGATACTGAGCTTGTCACCTGGAGAGCTGACAGCCTGGGTTCGAGACCCAAGCTCTGTGCAATGGGGTGAGCTCCTGTCCTTCCCTCAGCTTCTGCCCACTTAGCAGCTTGAAAGGATGCAAATGTGAGTAGATTAATAGGTACCACTCCGGTGGGAAGGTAACAGTGTTCCGTGTGCCTTCAGCGTATAGCCATGCTGGCCACATGACCACAGAAGTGTCTTCAGACAATTGCTGGCTCCCTCAGCCAAGAAACCTGGAGATAAGCACCATGCTCTAGAGCCAGGCACGACTTATCTTTTTACAAACAGAAAAAAGCAGTGCCTAATTAGATTAGACCTGCATCTCTGGAATATGTAATCCAGCAGTCAAATTTCTCAAGTATCTGTAGCTCATCCCAGGAAAACAGCCTATGCTGGAAGCTATTATAAACCTTTTCTCTATATTATTCTCTCTATAGTAATTAGTTTTTTGTGTGTTTCTTGTCCAGAGGCAGGTGGGAGTATATACAGATTTGATATTCATTTTCAAACATGCATTTGTTATTTTCCATATCCAATTATAGCTCTGTGTCCTTAGCAGACCTCAATTTATTGTGTTTTTTTCCTTAGGTTGCTTATATCAGTGATACCAAATGCATTAGCCATGAAGATATGCTTCAAGTCTTCAATATGTTTTGCAAAGCAATGGAAGAGGCACTAAGGAAAGCCTCATGTAGTAATTCTTAGGGTCTTGGTTCTCTGGCTCTCGGTTTAGTACCCTTGTTGTAGACAATCTTAGATTTTGATCCACCACAATTAAAACAGGAAGGTAGTTCACAAATAGAATTCATGAGTTTTCAAACAGGCTTGCAGTGAATCAATATGAGCTTTCTTTGGTTCCTACTGTAATGTTTGGCAAATAAATTCTAAATTGTTGAAATTTAACAAGAACTTTCATTATTTGGCAAAAAAGTAATGTAACCAAGAAATTCCCTGTTGTGATGAGCTGAGACGTGAACCAGACAGTTATGAACAGCGTGTGATGAATGTTTTAGAATCTGGGAAATAAGTCAATCAACAGAAGTTGACAGATGGTATGAGAGGAATTTAAGAGGTCCCAAGACCCAACAAAACAATGAAAAGGCATTGAGTTGATATCTATATTTTTCATGTTTTTATTAAGTACAATTTCTGGGAAGATGTATAAAGTATTGAACAAATCTAATATCACTTTTCACAAACAACGGAAAGAAGAGAAACTCTGGATATCATGTTTTTATATTTATATGATGAGTACATAAGAACATTTGCAGAACTCAGACACTTGCTGGCTTCACATAATATAGCGCTGTCTCAACTATATTTAAAAGTTTTAATTACATAGGAGACTTTCTCTGATTACCTGGTTCCTGTAATGTTTCCCGTGTGTTGCTGGGATTAACATTGCAATCTTTGCTTCCTCTTCAGTTTGCATATACTATATTACCACACCATATGAAATTGGTTTTTAATATAAAACATAAGTAGCCTAGCTAGCCCATAAGGAAAACATCCAATATCTATGTGCTCTGGCACCATTTCCAGTGCTGAATGGGAAGAAGGAACCCAAGACCTGGGTTGCTGAAGAACTCAAGATACACATGTGTCATGATGAATTGCCTCTCCCACCACTGTCCTGTCTGTCCTGTATGAATGGGGCAAGAGGCCCCCTGTGTAAATATACGGTTTCTATTACCTTAGAATAGCTTTGGATTGTATTGTAATTGTAATTGTGGTATCTATTGTTTATTATTTCTCTGAGATCTCCCCTGTGGTGATTCTTATCCCTATGTTGGCTAATATTTTTATAAAAAAGTATTTTAAAATCACTGTATATCTTAAGTTTTAAATTTAAAGAAAAATAATGTCTGAATAATATGTTTTCACACTTTCTTTATGCGCATACCCTGTATTTTCTCCAAGAAGCTCAATGTGATGTAGGTCTACAGTGTGCTAAGCTGTCATGTGCTTGACTTAGCATAGTATGTGAACGCAGGCATTGGGACGGATCCAGTACCCCATGATTAACATTAACTCAGTCAGTTTGTGCTTAGAACCTGAACAGTAGGGCTAGGCATTCTTTGGAGCCAGTCTCCTAAAGATTTTGGAACATGCAGGATCTTGAACATACAGTTAATCCTTGATTTGTGACCATTCATTTAGCAACCCTTCAAAGTTAAGACATCGTTGAAAGTGGTGACTTATGAGTGGTCCTTCTGCTTATGACCATTTCAGCGTCCCAACAGTCATGCCATCACTATTTGGGTTCTTGGTAACCAGCATGTATTTATGATGATTGCAGCATCCCGGGATCATGTAGTCATTTGTGACTTTTCCATTGACAAGCAAAGTTAACGGGGGAAGCTGGAGTCACTTAATGACTGTGTGATTTGCTTAATGACTGCAGCAGAAAGATTGTAAAATCATTTGTGGCTCACTTAATGACTGCTTAGCTTAGTGGTGGAAGTTCTGGCCCAATTGTGGCCATAAGATGGGACAATCTGCAGCATCTCTCTGCAACATTTTAAAGCATTTGTGTCTCTTCCCTCCCCTTCCACCCCCCATCAGGTAGTGCATACTTGGAATCAGTTTTGGGGGGCTGAATCTGAAGTATTGCATGGTCCTATTGAACTTTCTGCCTTCCACTGAAGAAACATGCAGATTGTTTAATTGTGTATTTGTTTTTGCAGGTTTCTTACTTATTCCTACCTCCTGGCCTTCAATGCCTGGCTTCTTCTAGCCCCGATTACGCTGTGCTATGACTGGCAGGTTGGGAGTATTCCTCTGGTTGAATCAATTTGGGATCTGAGGAATTTTGCTACCCTGATCCTCGCATTTGTGATGTTTGTCCTTTGTCTACATTGTTTTGTAGCATTTAAGGTAAATAAACTTTTCTCCACACTGAGGTTTACATTTGCGTTTCAAACACATATTGTATGTTCTTTTTATGGAAGATTTTGGTTAGACAGACACTTGACTAATGCTAAACCATGCTCGTTCATGCTGCCCTAGTATACTGTATGACTCTAGACCAGGGGTAGGCAACCTTGGCTCTTTTATGACTCGTGGACTTCAACTCCCAGAATTCCTGAGCCAGCCATTCTGAGGGGAAAGGGAGAGGTTTCCAAGCTGAGCCATGCTGGCTCAGGAATTCTGGGAGTTGAAGTCCACGAGTCATAAAAGAGCCAAGGTTGCCTACCCCTGCTCTAGACACTGTGTTTTAAAACCATGATTTATGCCTTAATGGATTACCCCAAATAATTGCAGATTATTCAAGAAATCTTGATAAATTAGGGAGAAGGAACCTCCAACCAGCTCTTCCTTTTTCTGGAATTTAAAGCAAACAAATTAAGTTTTAAGTTAATTTCTCCTCCAAATTTTCTTCAAAATTTGACAGATGAATTTTGTTGATGTGATTTGGAATCAAAGAGGTTTAATAAGGCGGAAGTGATAGTGATTATTTATTTATCCATTTAAGTGAACTTTGGCAGAACCCAATTCCACCCTGATCTTGGGTGGCCTACTATGTAAAAATAATCTAAACACAACAAATAAATAGAAATGCAGCAAGAGAAATAAACAACATGGCAATCCAGACAACTAACATCAGTATTAATCCACTCACGTATTGCAAGGGAATTAAATAGTACCTTTCTTCTTTGAAATAAATTGACAGAATTGCTTTGGTAGAAGGTATTTGTATCAGGTATTATGTATCCATGAAATAGGATGCTGTGAATACAACATTTCTGCAAAATCAGTTTTTTTCCTGGACTTCTAGCTGTTGGCTTTTGTGGGGAATATATTAGAACTTTGCTTGGCAGGACCATTTTTTACTTACTGTTGTTCTTAGCATCTCTCTTGATTACTTAGCTCACTGCATTCTAAATAGAAAACTGGCAAAAGATTAACTTCCTCTTGCTTAGAATCCCTCCTTAACCAAATTTGATAGGAGGATAAAGAGAGAGGTCCGCAGGGGAAACGAGTGGGTTAAAAAAAGAAGTAAGAGTGATGTATTAGGCTGTGCCCAAGGCTTCTTAACTTATCATTGTGGAAGATTTGGACTTTCTTAGTTCCAACTATTTCTGATTTCTTTTTTTACTAAAAAAATCTTAATCCTTTTTCTTATAACCTTATTTATGCTCCCCTTAAATGTACTTGCTTAGAAATCAGCTAAGACACAAAGCAAGTGCTCACCAAATGCTTTCCATTGTTAGTAAATGCAAGTTATTTAGAAAACATCTGACAATTTTGCCTATACCTTGAGTGCAAACACAGGCAGAATCCAGTGTTGGCAATGAAACTTGAAAGATGAGCTGTGTGTAAACTTATTCACGAGTACTTTATAATGCTCTAGAGCAGGGATGTCAAACTGCCGGCCCACGGGCCGGACACGTCACGACGAAACTGCGCTCACCCCATTGCCGGCAATCAGGAAAAAGCTCTGATATATCACGCGACGTCAAGTGACGTTGTGAGTTTGACATGTCTGCCCTAGAGGTTCAGATTATACAAAGTAATACAACTAGCAGTTAGAAATATTATGAGACTCTACTGTAAGGAGACAAAGGAATTGCTTGTTCTTAGACATGTCTTTTTTTCTCATAAAGCAAAACACTCAGGTGGCTGTTGCTATCTTCTGTGTGAGTGAGTGGGTTTGTATTTCTAAAGTATTTTATATCTTGCTCCAAATCTGCTATGTTGCCTTATGCTCTAGTTGAAGAGGTGCCCATATAAATCAAATAAGGAATAATGTTTGTGCTTTTTTTTAAAAAAAAGGTAGGAAAATCTATGACACACACACACACACACACACACACACACACACACACACTGTATTTCACTGAATCAGTGTCATTCATTCTATAGCAGATTTACACATGCAAACCTCCTTCCCCATTAAAAATAAGAATTTGATCAAACCTAAACTGTGTCTGCAGCTGTGCAAGGCCTATAGAGGAGAAGGTATAGTTAGACGTATAACATAACACATTATTTGAACTATATGTTTGAGTTTTTATCAACCATTGTTCAAACACAACGGAAGCCTTAATAATATTTTGCCATTTTTCCAAGTTAGAGACAAAAAGATGTAGTTTGACTGACAAGTCAGCAACTGCAGTCACACAGATTTAAACATAAATCACAGTTAATTGGTTTTCACAATGCATTGAGTCATAAATGATGTTTTATGAACCATGGCAGCTGGATTCACACATCACGTGATACCAAAATCAAGGCAATCCCATTATCCCTTGGTGCAATACAGAAGAAAAGATGCATCCCAGTTTGATGATGATGATGTTATCCATTCAGTTGTGTCTGACTTGGCAATTCTATGGGGCAGGTTTTTCCACATCTTCCGATATAGCACTGTTTCTCTGAGTTTCTCTATCCTCTGGCTGGAGTCAGCTTTGATGGTGTCCAGCCATCATGTTCTTTGGCAGCCTGGTTTCCTTTTACTGCTAACTTTTTCCAACATAATTGCTTTCTCTAGTGAGCATCCCACTGAGTACAGATTACACTTAGTCCAAGTAATTTCATACCTATAAAGAAGTCATGGTTATACACTGTTCTTCTATAGCTCTACTCCAGTTAGGTAAATTAATCATGCAGACTATCCTTATATTTTCATTTAAAGAGACATCTAGGTTTAGTGCTATATAGAGCAAATTTTAAGAGTTTGCCCAACAATTAAATATTTCTTCAGTTGTACACATGAAGGGTTGTTTTCACACATATTTAATCTCTAAAAAGCTGAAATAAAGCTCCATCTGGGATAAATTCCATATTGCCTAGGCCATATCATGTTTACTGAACTGAGAGTACGTGCATGGAATGAAGCTGGGGAATCTTAGATTATGTATGAGTTGAACAACAAATTAGATGCAAATAAGACTCCAGTTGCTGGAACAAATTTGATTTACAGCATTATTTCTCAATCTTTGAACTTTTAAGATGTGTGAACTTCAACTCCCAGAATTCCTTAGCCAGTGCATGCTAGACAGGGAATTCTGGGAGTTGAAGTTCATACGTCTTAAAATTGCAGAGATTGAGAAACACTGCTCTACAGAAATCACTCTATTATCATTTCCTATGTCTCAAAAGTGCACTAATCCTTTCTCCTTCTTGAGGATCCTATATGCAGAGTTCATGTTTTGTGTTTCATTGAGCATTAGATGGGCCGAAGCATTGCAAGGAATAGCCTGCTTCTATGATTCCATTACAAAAAAAAATCATCTGGGTAGCTGTGGTGTAGCTGCCTAATTTTCATTTTGCATGAAGTGGTTTAGTCATGTACTAAAATGAATACAGGAAAAGCAAGAATATGACTCGGGAATGATGAGCGGAACAATTCACATAGTTAAACTGACAAATTGAAAAGTTATTTCAGAGAGTATTCAGTGTGGATGACTACAGCTGGGTAATTGCTAAACCAGATGCATCACTCTGCAAGGAGCAATTCTGTCCATGCTCTTAACTTGTCAGTGTGGCTATATGAATTTCTCTTAAATCAGAAAGACAGATTCAGGGCATCAGTTTGCCTGTACTTTTCATTTTATTGGTGCCAGTCAGGGCTTCTCTCACAGGAAAATTTAGGTATGGAATCTTTTTATGAGAGAGAAAGGAATAAATCTTACCTTCCTACTTATGCAACTTGCCTCTTTTTGATTTGGAATGGGACAACTCACCATGGCCCACTCACGGCAGGACAATTGAACAAATGCAAAGGTTAAATTAATTTTAATGGAACTGTGTCCAATCATAATAAAATAAAAGTCAATCCAGAAATAATAATTACAATATTATTTACAATAATTCAATGAAAACCTGGTCACCAATAATAATAAAAATAATTGAATGAAACAATATAGCATTGAATTGTTCCTCGGCGAGTTGTACCTTGGCAAGTTGGCCATGCCTGTTGTTCTGCAATGAGTTGTCTGGGGCGAACTGACCAAAGCAATGTGGCTGTAGTGAGTTGGCCATGGCGATTTGTCCTAGATCCTTTCTGATTAACTCTCCAGAAGCAGCTCCTATTTGAGAGAATGAGGGAGACTCTGTGTTCTGTTTAGTTGTTTGAACTGTTTGGGAACACAAAACATTTTTGAGGGGAGGATATGATTGCCATGAAGCCATTGAAAGGCTGTGTTCACATAGCATTCTAAACCATAATGTGGTTCTATTGGTTTTAGGTTACTATGTTTTATGAATGGTAATTCACTCAGTAAGCCATGTCTAAAGCAAACCAAGGCTGAACTCAGAAATGGGCAACTGCAGGCCTTCTTTAACCTGAAAACTTCCTTTTAGAGGTTCCCAGATTCAAGTCTGACTGTGGTCCATGAAAATTGATAGGTTTCCTGCCATTTTGAAGAGAGAAGCACTAAAAACAATGGCATAACATTTAAAGCAGGCCTAAAATAATTTTAAAAATAAATGTTCATCTCTGGTATTTAAGAAGAAAAAACAGGAGTCATTTACAACATACAGTGTAAGGACTGCACCAGCACTATGTATAACAAACAGGCAGAAGACTGGCAGAGTGCATCCATGAACTAACTAACAGTCAGAAGACATGATGGAAACTCCTTAGTTTCACAACATGTGGACAGACTTAATCATAGTTTCAGCTGGGAAACTGACCATCCTAGACCAAGCCAAGCCCCCAAATGCTAGGGAATTCTTGGAAACCTGGCACTCTGACAATCAGCCATCAATGGGCACATAGACATAAATGACATCTACATACCATTCAAAAGAGACAATCAACAAGCCAAAAAGGGGAAAAGACCAGCAATCAACACCCAGAGGAGCAGTGATTGACACCAAGATTAACATCAGACCAACAAACAAGAAGTAAACAATACCCCACTAAAGGAACTGCCAAATAAGCTAACAGTAAACCAACCGAAGTACTACCAAACCCATTCCTACCAACGCTGACAGGGCAGACCACCAGAATATGAAATGAGAACATACCTCACTCCCTACTAGCACTGATGATCCTACCTAGTTGTATAATGAAACGTCTGCAAGAAAACAAGCAAGCTCAGAGAGCACCAAGGACCCCTCATATAGAATATGTCTACTGGATCGTTTCCTTTCCGATCAACAGGGGTTAAAGTGACACTAATTTCTTGCTCACTGGTAATGTGGATAATTGCATTGTTGGAAAGAGTGCACAGTGTTGAAAAAAAAGACATTTAAGTTATGAAGATGGGTGGTTTCGTTGCTGAACATTTCTGCATTTATATAGATCAGCTATTCTCTCTCCCCCTCCCTCCCTCCTCTCCTGACTCTCATTCTCTGTCTCTCATTTTGTTTTGTTTTTTATGCTAGTTATTGGACCGTTTGCTAGAGGAGAGGAAGCCTAGAAGGGAAAAACAGCTTTCCACTACTATTGCTTTGCTTGTTTCAGGAAATTACGGTGCTCTTGTTCTGTAGCTCACTTGTTCTTTCTGATGGCTCTTTTTCTCATAATGAGGGAAATATAACATTCATTTCCCCACAGCCAGCGTAGGCATCCTATGGTATTCCCAGAAGTTCTGTTCCTTCTTGTATATGGGTCACAGTTCTTGAGAATACTGTACGTAATTTCTTTCCAATTCATAAGACGCAAAGAGGAAAAAGAATGACTAGGTGTTTTTTTTTAATTCCCTACTTTGGTTTCTAAACATTTTTTAATTAGATAAAAGGTTAACCCCAATATGTAAAATAATTAGAATATTCTGCATAATAATTGTTAGTTAATTCCCTCACCTGGTGCTTAACCAGTAAGTTGACAGATTCTAGTGCAAACTCTGTCTCTTCAGAAGCAAGCTTCCAAGGAATGTGTATCAGATTGCAGCCTAAGTTCAGATGGTATACAGATAGTCCTCGACTTGCAACGATTTCATTCAGTGACCATTTGAAGTTACAGCAGCATTGAAAAAAGTGACTTATTACTGGTTCTTGCACTTACAGCCATTGCAGCCTCCCCACGGTCATGTCTCGGGTCATGGGATGACTATTTCTGACCTTCCCAGCTGACTTCTGAGAGGCAGAGTCAAAGGGGGAAGCCAGATTTGCTTAATGACCGCATGATTCACTAACAACTACAGCGATCTGCTTAATAACTATGGCAAAAGTTTGTAAAAGAGGGTGCAACTCTCTTTGGAAGTCTTCTAGTCCAGAGTTCCCCAACCTTTCCGGCTTGGCAGCCCGGAAGGAAAGGGAGCAGCAGGAAAATGTATGCATGCAGATTTGCGATGCATGCATAAACAGATGTGTGCATGACAGCGGTGCTAGTGTGTGTGTGTGTGTGTGTGTGTGTGTGCGTGCACAAGTGGGCAGCCCACACCCATGGCATGTGTGCTGGTGTACCGCTGGTGCCCATGTGACATTGGTGGTGGACTTAGCTTCCCTGTGCATGCGCAAATGGGGCTGCTAGTACCCAAGCGGCTGTGCTACCTTGAGTGGGGCAGGGCTCGTCAGCTATTCCAGGGGCCTGGTGGCCAACAGGCCATGGCCCGGTACCGGGCTGCAGACCATAGGTTGGGGACCCCTGTTCTAGTCCAACTGCTTGCACTGGCAGGAAACCCTATACCATTTCAGACAAATGGCTGTCCAATCTCTTCTTAAAAACCTCCAGTGTTAGAGCAACCACAATTTCTGGAGGCAAGACTTTCCATTGATTAATTGTTCTAACTGTCAGGAAAAATGGTACTAGTACTTGATCTTTATTCTATCCCTCTGGGATGGATCATCTTGCAAGTCTGAAACTCTCCCCTCCCTTGCTTTACTCTCCTGAAAACTAGGAGACCTTCTGATATGCTTTCATCACCCCCTCCTTTTTAGCCAAATTTTGTTTATTAGACTGTTGCTCCTCCTCCTATCTCCCAGTGTCAGTCCCACATACCATTACATGAAAGACAAAAGTCTCTTATTGTTTCATGGCCCTCCTTCATACAATTAGATTGCAAGCCTCATTAGTTTTAATTGATGAAGAGTTCTGTTTCATGTACCTGTTCTAAGGACTCTGAAAACAGAGGGAGAGTGAGAATTAAAGAGATGGGAATCATGAACTATGTTCAGGGAGCTGTTCTTATTTGGCAAACGTGGATATACTGGCAGAAGAAGAATGGTGGAAAATATCTTCTGTAGACTCTCATTGATTAATTATTATACTTGGGCCATCTCTTTCTCAGATGTCGTGCAGGGTTAATGAATTGGTGCTTGAGCTCCATGAAGTTTGTGGATTCTACAGTTGCACAAACCCAGGTCCAGGTCCCCACTTCAGTCAAATGGTTCTTATCTGGATGCATCAAATTTTGCACTCAAGTCAGAAGCGCCAAGGCACATCCGGGTTGAAAGGATTAGCTGGTAATATCACCACTGCCCTGGGGGAATGTCCCATTGGAGGCTCCTTTCATGTCTTTTGCAGGAGCTGGACTGAAGGATCAGAGCTCATCCCCGCCCCACGGCAGCTCTTGGGTCTCAAACACGAGCTTGCTAACCTCCTGCTTAGTACGCCATCTATTTGAATCACGGTGCTGCTGATGCATCAAATCAGCTGCCTGCATTTGTGGAGCTTCCACATTTGACTGTTCAGAAGTAAATTGCATTTTTTTCATTTTGTGTGAAAAATCATTTCATTTTTTCATATGAAATCATTTTAATAAAAGATCCATTTTGAATGTTTGACTTATTCAAAGTCCCTTCCTTATGTTGCTGCTAAGGTTAATGTTGTTCAGGGGTTTTGTAATGCTGCTTCTGAATCTGTTGCCTTAGTATTTAATTCTGGATGTAAAATCTTTGGCTGGCTAAAAGGATATTGCTCTTTAAATTATATGTTTGATCTGTTTAATTACCTTAAAAGAGAACAGGAACTACTTAGATAATCTTTTGCCATTGTTAATTGCAACTGGAGAAGATGCAAATCTTCACTGTTGTATATCTTCAGATGGAGTAACAAACCCACAACATTGGATTCATACAGTTTTCCCCTCTATTATGCTTTCTGCCTTTAATCAGAATTATTTCATATTCATGTACAGCCTTTATTCCATCATTTTCCTTCATCATCTTATGTAGTTTCAAATAAAAAAATTACAAAAGTAAAATGATTAGGAAAAAAGATTGTCTCTTCAGTGTTTTATCTCAATAAGGCTATTATGTCATCATCCACATTTTGTTCAGCAAGATTGTCAAGTGTAATTAAAACCTGCAAGGATTAAAGTTTAAAACACCAAAGCAATTCTTTGTAGTGCTGCTAAAAACAAAAAAGAGAGTCCACAATCCAAGAATGAACTTAAGGCTCTGATGAATTGATCCAACATAGATCTTGATGAGAAGCTGATAAAATAATATAGTAGAATATTTTCCTAACTGTTAACAATTTACTGGTGTTTTGACAGTGAATGGATAGAAGGACCTGCCTTGTACTAAGGTGTCCACAAAGAAGAGGGCATCAACTTATTTTCCAAATTACCAGAAAGCAGGACAAGAAGCAATGGATGGAAACTAACCAAGCAGAGAAGCAACTTGGAACTAAGGAGAAATTTCTTGTCAGTGAGAACAATCAACCAGTGAAATGGCTTGCCTTCAAAAGTTGTGAGTGCTCCATCACTGGAGGCTTTTAAGAAGAGACTGGACAGCCATTTGTCTGGAATGGTATAGGGCAGGGGTAGGCAACCTTGGCTCTTTTACAACTCGTGGACTTCAACTCCCAGTATTCCTGAGCCAGCCATGCTGAGGGGAAAGGGAGAGGTTTCCAAGCTGAGCCATGCTGGCTCAGGAATTCTGGGAGTTGAAGTCCACAAGTCGTAAAAGGGCCAAGGTTGTCTACCCCTGGTATAGGGTTTCTTGCTTGAGCAGGGAGTTGGATTAGAAGACCTCCAAGATCCCTTCCAACTATGATGATTATGATGATAATGATGAGGCCTCTCTATGCCTCACCTATGGCACTCTTGTCAGCCATGATAGAAAATAGATCAAATTCTCAAGGCCCTATAGCTTTTTCTTCAGGATGTCTTTAATTGAGATGGCAGTGCTAGAGCTGGGCTCCTGCACACTATAAACATTGGATGTGCTGTGGCTGGTGAGTTTCTTTGTACTTAGGTTGGACGTAGGATTAGAAAAGATGAAAGTGGAATGCTGGGATTACATGAATAAGTAACCTATGCAGTGTTTAATTTGGAATGTCTGATTTCTACCTCCCCTTAGCATACTAAGAAACTGCAACCAAGACTATACAGATTCTCTACTTACAACTTAATACAGCCTGGAAATTCTGTCATGACTATTGTGAGTTGAGGCACCCATGTGACCGGACCTGATTTTATGACCTTTTTTTGCCACAGTTGTTAAGCAAACACTGTGGGTTTCAAGCAAACTCTGTGATTATTAATTGAATCAATGTATTCCTATGGGGGGAAACTGGCAAAAAACATGGTAAATCACGTTCACCTGACTATAGAATGCTGCAACTGGATGTAAAGGTGAGACAGTTGCCAAGCACCTGAAATGCGGTCATGTGACTGTGGAGGGATGAGGTTTTGCAGCCATTGGAAGACCAGAACTGGTTGTAAGTAGCTTTTGGTGGGTCTGTCATAACTTTGAATGGTTGCTAGGTGACCGGTTGTTAAGTGAGGACTACTTGTATAAGGAACTGAAGTTCCAGTGTAAATAAGATGTTGGATATATGCAAGACTGCCTGGGAGACTTTTTTCTGCCTATCCACCACATCAACCTGGTTAAATTGCTTCTTACTGAAAGTGCTTAGTGTTTTGGCTAAACCAGTTTCCCAAATCTGGATAAATAAGGGTGACATTGGATAAAAATGGTTATTCTTTGGCTAATTACAAACTCATTAACTAGTCACAACAGGAACCTTTAAATAAGTAACTTCAGATTAGCAGTAAAACGTATTTACAGATGTGGTTTTTGGGAAAACCTGGGCTAATCTGTCATTTCAAGCTTCACTGCAGTCAGCCTTTTGAGGTTGGCCATGTTAAGAAACAGCATGGAATATTTTTATTGTTGTACGGCAGGATGGCAGAATCTTGGAATCTTAGAATTTCTGATCTATCATATATATATTTCTCCTCACTTAACTTTTCCTTGTACTCTCCTTTCTTTCTAGTGACAAATCTACATTCACTGACAAATCCTTAGTCATGGAATGGGACAACTTGCCACGGTCAACTTGCTATGGCCAATTCACTGTGGCCAACTTGCTGCAGCCAACTCACAGCAGGACAACTCACCGTGGGACAATTTAACAAATACAAAAGTCGAATTGATTTTGACAGAACCATGGGCAATAATAATAAAAAAGAAGAGTGTCAATCCAGAAATACATTACAATAATTTCAACAAAATTGTGATCACCAATAATAAAAGTAACAATGAAATGATTAATGCAGCAATGAATTGTCTCGCAGCACATTATCCTGCAGCAAGTTGGCCATAGTGAGTTGGCCATGGTGATTTGTTCTAGACCCCCCCCGGGATATGGTCACTTAATTAGTGGAAAAAATGTAGGGTTTAATAAAGTGTAAATTTTAATATAGAGCAGGCATGTCAAACTCACGACGTCACATGATGTCGCACAACTTATCAGAGCTTTTTCGCCATTGCCGGCAATGGGGTGGGCGTGGTTTCCCAATGACACGTCTAGCCCGTGGGCCGGCAGTTTGACACCCCTGATATAGAGTAATTAGTTTCAGACCAAAACTATTCTTATGTATTAAAAATTAGGATTGAAAATGACTTTACTTAGCAAACTAGTTCTCAGTGGATAGTCAACCTGTATGAACCTAAATATAAATGAATCTGAACATAAGCGTGAACATAGTTTTCTTAGTGTCAGAATACAATAGAGGGGGATTTTTTCCACTGCCTTTCTCTATTAAAATATTATTATTATTTCCCAGTCTAAAAATTTAATACTACAGATTTCCTATTAAAATACTAACCAGGACTGACTCTGCTTAGCTTTTTCAAGGTCAGCCAGGTTGGTTAGTTGGAGCCATCTTCTGTGATGACTGGTGACTACATGAACAATTTTCACAGCACAGAAGTTGTTTGTTGTTGCTTTCTTCTAGGGATAACTTTCAACTTAGTCTAATATCTAGATTTAGATTGGAGATTTGTGTTGCAGTTAAGCTTTTTTATGTATATATTTAATAGATCTGTGAGAGTTAGTACTGTATACCAATGATGAAGTGCGGAACAATTTATCCTGGGGATTTGAGGGCTATAAAATGCTCTGTAGGCTGAAAAATGCTTATAAAGATAACACTGTGCAGTTTCAGTTTCAAACTGCTTAGTGATACCTGTCACATCTTAGTTTTATTGGGCATCAAATATAGAAACCTGTGAATAAGTGGTAGAATGGAGTTCTCAAGAGAAAACCTAAATGTTACAAGAAGAAGGTTGATTGTAAGAAGTTGCTAAACAAATACTCAATTACAGTAAGCTTCAACAATCTCAAGGAAGGCCTATTAAGCTGAAAAGTATGAATTTTGGATTGTTGTTAAGGCAGGTAGTAACAAATTTAGCAATGATAATCTTTAAGTCAGCAACTAAACATTCTAGTTCAGTTCTCCATAGGGCAATTCAATTGCATTTCCCCTCCCCCCCAGTATCTTTATTTTATGAATAGGATCACCCAAAAATGCTTTTCCCAAAAGAACTGGACTTTTCTTTGTTTTTTCCTTCAAGGGAAAAAAATTCCAGTTGCCTTTTGAAAAGCACCTTTGGGACAACCATGACTTGGATGACTGGGAATCTCCATAGACATATGAATAGGATGGTAATTTTTAGGAGAAAACTGTTATTATTATTTTAGATGGTTTCTGTGAAATTATGCGAATGTAATTTCAAAGAAATGTAAAATCCAGTACATGCAAACCAAACTCAATTTATTCTTCTGACTGTGGCAATTTATCCCCAGAGTTCAGATTTGCTCACTATGGGACTTTTATGTATTTAATCCAATTGTGTTGATAAGAAAAATCAACACGATTAGATGAAATACAGCTGCCTTGATTTCATAGACAAGACTTTGAGAATCACGTAAGGAAGAATATCATTCAAACATAACTTGTAAATGATACGTGTTATGTACTCAGCAGACACACACATTCCCCTCACAAAACATAAGGAATCCCTGGCAGCCGTTGACAGCCGTCAAAAGGCTGCCGCGGCGTTTCCCCCCCACTGACGCAGCAAGCGGCCGATTCTGACAGCTGTCAAACTGCCGCGCATGCGCAGTGCACTGACAGCTGTCAAACCGGCCGATTCTGACAGCTGTCAACTGACGCGCAGGCGCAGTACACTGACAGCTGTCAAACTGAGCTTAACCGCGCATGCGCAGTTCAGCCGGAGCTGTCAAAGCTGCCAGCTGGCCCCAGCAACAACCCGCTGTCAGCCGTGACTACCTTAGCCGATCTCTTCCCTAATGGGCGTTATCGTTAGGCGGGAGAACCCCGCCTGTTTATTGGTTCTAACTAAAGTTGTTAATGTTGCTGTTGACTATAAATACGAGGGATTCCCGGCGGTGCCTCGCCCGGGACCTCTGCCCAATAAACAAATTGCTTTGGACCGTGCCTACTGTCTCCTGTCGTCCCTCAAGACACTCCAATACGGCCACCTGGTTTTCCATTCCAATCCTTTCTGCTTTTCCCTAGTTATTTGGACATGCTGAATTTCTCAGTTCCTTTCAATAGCATGTGATGAGGTATAGCAGAAAGAGGCCATTCACACAGAACAGCTTTTTTCAATGTTGGCTACTATTGGGACTTTGGCTCCGGGGAATTGAAAATGCTGCCTAGGGAATTCTGGGATTTGAAATCTGTACATCTTAAAATGGACAAGGATGAGAAACACTGACTTAGAGTGTACTTTTTATGGAGCTATTCCAGTCTATCACTCTGCACAGAGTTTGGTATCTAGACTCAAAATAAGAGAGGGCCACATATTAAAAATTACAGTTTGATGCTGTCGTGATGCAGATCTAAGTGTCAAACATTAAAAAGAGTAGGAAGACATATATCTAATTCCATCCAAAATTAGCTGTGTCCCTCACCAAGTGCAGTAATGCTTGTAAATCCAAAAATAACGAGTATGTAGTCAACCCGTCCACTTGTGTTCTGCTTCAAATCTCAGAATCCCTGTTTTAAAAACTACATACGGCACTATATAAAAGCAAACTAAATAAAACTAGATTCAAATTGCTATTTTTAACCAGATAATTACAAGAAACGAATATTTATATACGCAAGGCATAAGGTAGTCCTTGATTTACAACCGTTTATTTAGCAACTGTTCGAAATTACAACAGCACTGGAAAAAGTGACATATGACCAGTTTTCACAATTACGACCGTTGAGGCATCCTCGCATTCATTTTATTTTTAAATGTTTCTGTAACATCTCAGGGAAGAAGAAAAAACAAAAACATCAGCCCAATTTGTCTGCTGACAGTGTTCTCTTGTGAAATCTTTTTTTTCATGCCCAAAGGCCGGCTCTACTCAACATCTTTTTTTCTTTTCCATTTAACACACCAAAATGACTGTTTATCATGCAAGCTAATTTGCTAAATGCCAGCCAGCACGTCTCGCTGCCCCTTTTACTAATTTCTTACCACATGAACAGTTTTTGGACAGATCGTGATGTCCCTTTTTGAAACGGGTGGAGCAGGGGGCTGTGGCTTATTTTCATGTGATCAAAATTTGGGCCCTTAGCAACCAGCACGTATCCACAACAGTTGCAGTGTCCAGGGATAGTGTGATTGCCGTTTGCGACCTTCTCAGCTGGTTTCTGACAAACAAAGACAATAGGGGAGACTACATTCACTGAACCACGACATGATTTACTAACCTCGCTTAACAATCTTTACAAAAGAAAGAAAAAAGAAAAAAGATTGGGTGTGGGTTACTTAACAATTACCATTGGCTTGCTTAGCAATGGAAATTCTGATCTCAGTACGGGTCGTAAGCTGAGGACTGCCTGTATTTTGGGCTACCATGTCTGTCATGCAAAAATTGAGGCCCCCACCTAGATTCAGAAAATCTTTGCTCCCATCTAGTGGTTGTTCAGATTTTTGCACATGAATAAGCACAACTATTGTAATCTTGGAACTGGATCTCTGATCTTGCCTGATTTCGGCTAATTCTTTTTCACATGTGTTTCTTGTTGCAGAAACTGGAACACAGAGAAATTCTAGTTGGCCTGTTGTTCCTGATTTTCCCCTTCATACCTGCTAGCAACCTCTTCTTCAGGGTGGGATTTGTTGTAGCAGAACGCATCCTGTATATGCCTAGGTAATTTTCATACATTTTAATTCTTGTACGATGCAATACTCAAGCACGAGTTTTGAAATTATACTCTTTATTACACTGGTTTTCCACAAGCTACCACTTCTGAAATTTCCAAAGATGTAAAAAAAAAAGAAAAGAAAAAGGAAGTAGTAAAAACACCCCCAATTTGACATACTTTGTTCAGCCAGGTAGGTCAAAATATTCAAAGGAATTGTGGCAGGTTGCCATAATAGTTTTCTTTAGCTGTATGTGGTGATTTCATATAAAGCTGTTCATATATTGCTCCATCTTTTTAAAAAAATAATCTTGGCTCACCAGGGTTAAAATAATCTATAGGTTGAGCTCGAGATGAACATATTCGATGTGATGGATGCATCACGTCGAAACCGCGCCCACCCCATTGCCGGCAATGGGGAAAAAGTTCCAATATGTCACGCGACGTCTCGTGACGTTGCGAGTTTGACATGCCTGCTATAGGGTGTTTGTTGTTTGTTTGTTTTGATCATTTCCAGTTCAGTTCATCTCTGTCATGAGAGTTTGAGGTAAAAGGTTAAGGTGGCAGGCTAGAAATCAGGAGATTGTGAGTTCTAGTTCTGCCTTATGCACAAAGCCAGCTTTGGGTGACCTTGGGCTAGTCACTTTCTCTGAAACGTAGGAAGAAAGCAATGGAGAAACCACTTCTTAAACCTTACCAAGAAAACTGCAGGGATTAGTCCAGGCAGTCACTAGAAGTCAACGCTGACTTGAAGGCACGCACGCACGAACACATGCACACACACACACACACACACAAATGTCTGTCACAGGATGCTGGTCTGTTTTTGTTTTTGTTTTTTTTTGTTTTTTGAGGGCATGTTCAGTTCATCATGGGAACTGACTTAATCATATAGAAGAATATTTGTGGACACTACTCATATTTTTCATGGGAGCTTGCCTGACATTTTTGATTTCCTAACTAAAGAACCCATTATAATGTACATTTGTAAAGGAATTTGCTAAAAGAACAAATTTGAAAACAACTGTCTTGTTCAAAAGAGTTCATTATTCAGTAGTGCTTCAGAATTATTTCATTATCTTGTCATCTATAAGCACTATATCTAGGACCATTGATTTAAGTGACTTAATTAGTAGATATTTTAATTGCTTACTGGAAGTGACTGAGATTGCTGAATGTATTTATGTACACTCAGACATTTTTAGCTTTTTTATAAACATGGAATGAGAAAAGAAAATATGATTGAATGAATAATGATTGTATGAATAATGTATGAATAAATATATCATTATTATATTTATTAATAAGAAAAAGCTGATAGAATGGTATCATCCAGGAGATTAATGGGCTTGTGATAACTCCAGATTTTGGAGAAACACAAGAGGAAGAAATCTTATGGGAAAACCCAACATATAGGTAGTCCTCAACTTACAACAATTCATGTAGTGATCTTTCAACCTTATAATGGCACTGGAAAAAAGTAATTTATTACCTTTTTCACACTTACGACATTGCAGCATCCCCATGGTCACGTGATCAAAATTCGGATGCTTGGCCATTGCTTCATATTTACAGCAATTGCAGTGTCTCAGGTTCATGTGATCAGCTTTTGCAACCTTCTGACAAGCAAAGTGAATTGGAAAACCAAATTCCTTTAACAACTGCAGTGATTCACTTAACTACTATGGCAAGAAAGGTTGCAAAATGGGGGGAAACTCACTTAACAAATGTCTCACTTAGCAATAGAAATTTTGGGCTCAATTGTGATTGTAAGTCGAAGACAACTTGTATCCCAATGAGAATTTATTTATTTATAGAATATATTAACCCCCCCATCTTATCATAAGGTAATTCTGGGCAGCTTACAATTATAACTGGGCATATTTGTTGGTATGTTCACTGACCTTTCAAAGCCAGAAAATGAAAACAATTGAGATGAGGCAGGGATGGGATCAAGGATGCTGGTCCTGAACAGAAGCAGTTTGCATTATGGGTTCCATGCAGGAGGCTTGAATTTATCACTAATCCCTGTAGAAGTGGTTGCATTATCATATCAATGGTGCTTACTGGGAATCTAGACATCATTGTTTCCCAGTTGTAATCTCAAATGTTTTCACATTATTTCTTCCATCTTTTTTTCTTTTTGCACGTATGCATCCATGATGTGTGATTCTACAAAGACACATACACAGAATCTACTAAGGAGGAATGGATAGATCTAGGACTCTTTGTCTACCACCCAAAAAAGTGCCAAGTTAATAAAATCCTAGACATGTAATCCTGAAGACGGTGGGACTGACTCTCTTTCATATTTTCTTGCCCAAAGCTTATTAAGCTTCGGTTGTTTGATCTACTAATGAAAGCCTGCAGTCCTGCTTCATAATGTATAGTAAGACTTATGATTTTTCTCATGCTTCATGTTCTGTAATAGTTTTTATTGAGTGACAGAAGTGTAATCCTGGCAATTTGGCAGCATGCTTCAAAACTTCCTACCAATTCATATTCCCTTACCGTTTGGCTCAAAATACCTTGTGATATTACAGAAGAACTTTTAGTTTGAAAGGAGAAAAATACTTTTTCTAGGAGGGGGCAGTTTATATATTACTGCTAACCAGAAGAGAAGGTTAATTCAGAGGGCCTTCTTGTGGTTGTCAGCCTTCCTTGCTGATAAGCAAGAAACCAAGGAGAGTAAAATGAAAACAAACAATGGCTGCAATCTGAGGAAGGATCTGACAAAAAGGAGTCAGATGCTATCTCAAATTGTAGTTATTGCCTGTTCTTATTTTGTTTAAGATTATCATCTGAAGTATATCTTCCTTAATTTTTTAGCATGCTGCTGGGAGTTTGAAACTCTATATCTTTCCCATTTGAAAATTTGATTCTGAATTTTCAGCTATAAAAATTGTGCTATGGTTTCAGTACTGTAATTTAAATCTCAGATGAAAAAGTACAAGATCTAATCTGTAAAATGAGGTAGTCTTGTGATTTTTTAAAAAAAAATTCTGAGGCCTCTCTGGTACATATTCTAGTTAAAAAAATTGGAGCATTGAGAAAACTAAATATGACTACTTTCCAAAATATAAATTACTGCTAAATATTCTGTTGTGTTTTTTAAACAATGGTGTCTTGAATCTTCTATCAGGAAAACTTGAGAATAACAACCTCTCCTCCTCCTCCTCCTCCTCCTTTCCAGAAATTTGGAGGGCTTGAAGTGAGCAACAGTTGAATACTTACATCATTGCCATCTCTGGCCTAAGAAGCACTGATTCTTGCTTTGTTTCCCACAGTTGATATTGCCTCAATAATTTGAGGTTCAAAACTAATTTTGAAAAGAAAAATAATAGGTAGTCCTTGACTTGCAACCGTAATGGAGCCTGCCATTATGGTTGTAAGTCCTGAAGGTTGTTTTATCAGATCACCTATTTGACCAACCAGATTTTATGACCTTTTTTGCAGTAGTCCTTAAGTGATTGCTACAATCATAAAGCGACTGCTGCGATTGTTAAATGAATCAGTTGTTCACTCTGGGCTATTTATACCAATAACTGGATATAAATGTCTGTTTTCAGCAAAAACATTGTAAAATGTAGTCAGGTGACAGCAGGATGTGGCAAGTAGCCATAAATGTGTGACCAGGGTGGGGTAGTTAAGCAACTGGTCATAAGTCAAGGACTTCCTGTAATTTTTTAAAAAGACAGAAAAGAGGTCTTGTATGTTAGAACAATATAGGTATTTCTGTATCTCCACAGATACTAGGGTTTTAGCAACTATGCAGAGATATGTTGTAGGTGAGACTGTTTTTATTCTACTGCACAGGTTTTACAATCCTAACCATTTTTATTAAGAATTAAATATCCGTTTTTGAGAACAAGAGGATAACGATCTGGAAAAAAATTTAGGAGCAGATGAGATATTTCCCCAGGTGATACACAACGAATGAGAAGTTTCACAATAGAGGATGATAATTATTGGTCACCACTGTATATTTCAAAGCATCAGCAAAATTCATGCATATTATCTGTTATTTCTCAAAAGCATCTGAGGAAATTGCTTAGAAGTCACAGTATATTGTTATGCACCTGGCTAGAAGCCAGGACACTCTTAAATTCTGATCCCAGTTAGGTATGAAAGCTGGCTAGGTAACTTTGGGCCAGTCACTCTCTCTCAGCCTAGGAAGCTGGTTGGTCAATTCCTATCCCAAACACACGGTTGATTTGAAGGGAGGAAAAGCAGACTCCACTTGTGAGAAAAATTAAAGGCTCAAAAGGTTTTTGCTATCATTTTATTTCATCTTGTCAAAAGTGTAGGATTTTGTTTCATTCTCTCTCTGTCTCTGTCTCCTCCACAGCCTAGTATTTATTTCAGAGAATATATTATTATTCTCTTGCTTTTGGTGTTATTTCCCTTTTTTAAAATTTTCTGTTAATGAACATTATTTGATGCTCTCTTTGCCGGGTTACATTTCATGCTATTTTATTTAATGTATCAATCTCGAAGAATTTCTATTGCTTAGGCATAGCAATTGATAATAATATATAGACAGAACAAAATCCCTATATTTATTAGACTTCATGCCGATACAGCTTCCTTTAGCCATTTGGTTCCTTCTGTGCTCAGTAACCACCTCACAGCAGAATCTTCCTCAGCACAGTTTGATATAAGCTTTATTGCAAACTAGAGGAAGTCATGGTTATGCAAATGATTCATTACGACGGATTGCAGGAAGATAGCCACATTGGTTATATAGTCAATGCTATCAATTTCTCAGCAGTAATGTACGGCTGTGAGAGGTGGACCCTAAGGGGAAGGCTGACCCCCGAAGAATTGATGCTTTCAAAATGTGGTGCTGGAGGAGGCTCTTGAGAGTCCCTTGGACTGCAAGGAGATCAAATCAGTCAATCGTAAAGAATCCAGCCTGACTGTTATTTTGAAGGACCAGGGCTTTTTTTGTCATAGAATGCCCAGAATAGAGTTCCGGCACCATTTTTGGATGGAACCTTGTAGGGCAGGCAAGCCGGGTTGTATGACCTGTGTGAGTTCCGGCACTTTTTTTTTTTTTTTTACAAACAAAGCACTGGGAAGGACAGATACTGAAGCTGGAGCTCAAATACTTTGGCCATCTAATGAGAAGAGAGGATTCATTGGAAAAGATCCTGATGTTAAAAAAGATGGAAGGCAAAAGGAGAAGGGGACGGCAGAGGAAAAGATGGTTAGATAGTGTCATCCACTCAACGAACAGGAATTTGGGCAAACTCCGGGAGACAGAGGAGAGGGAGCCTAGTGTGCTGTGGTCCATGTGATCGCAAAAAGTCAGATATGACTTAACCACTGAACAACAACAACAAAGTCACATAATGTTTGCATATGTGTCAATTACCAAGGTTTAAATCCCCAATTTCTTTCTTTTTTCCCCCTCCCCAAGTGGTGATAATTGGTTTTCTGCTGTACTTTTGTTAGTTCAGAACTTGGGAACTCCCCTTATATGAACACCGCCTAGTACACCTCCAAGATCCCTTCCCGCTCTATTCTGTAACCCTTTATGTAATGATCTTGCCTGGACTTTTTCTTCACAGTTTGTCAGTATCGGCCCTCACAATATTAGGAGAAGCTTGTTTGTTTATTTGATAGTTGTTTTTTTTCTTATGGCCCTGCAGCTGTGGCTGAATCCAGGACCTACTTCTTTATATGCAATATCAAATTTCTAAGGGATAACTGCTTACATCAGAACAGGATTTGAGAATAGCGAGATTATTATTTATTATTATTATTATTATTTATTTGACTTATATACCGCCCTATTCCCATAGGACTCAGGGCGGTTTACAGGGCAATTAAAACCATACAATACAAAAGTTAAAATAAATTTCAAACAATTAATTAAATTTAAGCCCAAAAGTTAAAACTTTAAAACCCAATTAAAAACCCCTCAGTCTAGGCCAGACAGCTCGAAGAGCCAAGTTTTTAGGTCCCGGCGAAATGAACGGAGGTCGGGGGCAGTCCTAAGTTCCATAGGAAGTTGGTTCCAAAGGGCAGGCGCACCCACAGTGAAGGCCCTCTCTCTGGGAGTCACCCGCCGGCAATCCTTCACCAACGGTACCCTAAGGCCCTCCCTATGGGAGCTCACAGGACGATGGGGAGTTAATGTCAGCAGCAGGTGTTCCCTCAGATAATTATCAATGTTCAATACTAGATAGTCTTCAACTTACGACTGTAACTGAGCCCCGAATTATGGCAATAGGTCATGCCATTCATTAAGCAGGTCATCACATGGCTGACCTGATTTTACAACTTTTTTTGCAGTGGTCGTTAAATAAACCCATTGTCTGCAATGGGTGGGGTTTTTTGCTGGAAACTGGAAGAAAACACCAGCTTCAGGCAAAAAAGTCATAACTCACAGTCACATGACTGTGGCATGCTGCAAATGGCTGTAATTGGATTGAAAATATTTTTTGGGGGTTTGTCATAATATCAGAACATCTCTAAGTGACAGGTCATATAAGTCGAGGACACTATCTGTACATATTTCATTTGCAAATGGCCAGGATGCAATTATTTAGGCAAATTGTTCAAATGTAGAGGTTTTCAGTCAACTGACTAACGGAGCTGAAAGGATCAACCTAGTGAGAAAGTAGAACTGAAAAATCTTCCCTTCTCTCTTTTGGGAGGACCCCCTTTATTTATTTATTTGTTTGTTTATTAAATTTGTATAGCCATCAACAAATGTGATTCTGGTATACCTCTGGCATACAATAAAATATACAATTCTGGGTACATCTTTGGTAGACAATAAAAACAGAAACATATCTTAAAATAACCATAAAACAAGAAACATGCATATAACCCTGAGAGAGTTTACAAACTGAGAAAATAATGGAGCCATCATATGGGCTTCCTGGTCCCAGAGAATCCCCAGGTTGAAAAATGTCTTGAGTGGGGTGGAAGAGATAGTATATAGTATTTGTTTGCCTCCCATGAGACTTGTGGGACAAAGAAACCCATCTTTTGGACAATTTCTCACTGAAGGATGAGCAGGGGGGGGAGAAAGGTCCACCATCTCACTTTCTCTGAAGGAGACCTTCCATTGAAGTAAAAGCCAGCAAGCTGATTAGATACATTCCTTCCTATTAAAATCAGTGGGTTTACAATTGCCTAGGTTTTCCAAGATACTGTTGTGGGTAACTGCACTTAGTCTCTTTTGTACATAAAAATTCATTTTACCTTATCATAGAATTTCCAAATAGCTGTTTACAGTAGTTTTAATGGGTCATCTATTCAATATAAAGTGTTATAAAACATTTGTTTATTTAGTTCATGTAGTTTTACACTGCACAGCTCAAAACAGCTCCAGATGGTTTATGTGATTAAATGTACTAGCTTTGATCTAGTCCACCTTTGAAAATACAGTTTCACTAGCCTATTTGCAAGGGATCTGCCACCTGATCCTTTCAATGGGACATTCCAGGGGTTGAACTTTGGGAACCTCTTTTACAATACTTTCATTTTCTGTGCAACTGCTTTGGGGCAATGAATTTCCATAAGCTATTTTATGGTGCCTGAAAAAGCTGTTTCTCATTGTCATTCCTGAACCTACTGCCAGTCACCTTAATTAGATGATCCTGAATTCAAGTATTGTGTAATTGGCAGAAAGAAATATCGCTCTCCCAATCTTCCATGTCACTTGTAATTATATAAAACTCTCATAGTCTCTCCCCCAGAGGCACTTCTTTTTTAAGCTACCAAGAGACAGTGCCTCAGCCTGCCAGTCATTGTGAAAATTAGATGCAGTATTAACTGTTCAGTACAGGCTACTGCCATAGAGTACTTCTCTCCAAGATGGATTTCCTGCCCCAAGGCAGGGTAAGCTGGGTCTGTGGTTCCATAAGAGGGCAATTCAGCTGCTTAGCAAGGAAGAAATGCCTTTGCTTTCAAGGGATATTTCTCAAGTTCGCTCTGTCTGGCATTTACACATCCCATCACTGACCAGCAAGGCAAGAACACTTTTGGCTTCATCAAGATTGTTGAGGGGGATTTTTAAGAAGGAGATGCTTTAAGCTACTTCCTGGAGACAGCTGAGATTTGTGGGGAGAAGAGGTTAAAGTGTATGTGGGGTGTGTGTGTGTTCATGATGTTCTCTGAGCTTGGTTGTTTTCTTGCAGATGTTTCATTACCCAAGCCCAGTGCACAGATGATGTTACCTAGTTAGGGTAATAAAACATCTTCGAGAAAACAACCAAGCTCAGAGAGCACCAAGGCCCCTTCATTTCAACTCTGAACTACAAACATTCTCCTTTATAAGTTAAAGACTAACTCTTGGAGAACTTGGTATAGAATGATGGGAGGAGAAGCTTAATCTTGAATGCTGAGTTTTGCACCAGCTCACTAGTTAGCACCAGGCCTTTAAGGTTAAAAAGATTATTAATTCCTGCTATTCTACATAGAGCTATAATTAGATAGTCTAGTGCAAGTGGCTTGGGAGGGGGGCAAGGGAAAGAGACAATGACATGTGTCTTGATAGCAGCACACAAACAACTTACATACTTTCATCAGCTGATAATATCATTATAATCATTTACATGATGTGATATATGGGTTATGATTTTAATGTCATCACAACTTGTTAAGATGTCACTGCAGTAAAGAGAACAGGTAATAGCCTTGTGAAAATCTTAATGATCGGGATGCTACAGAAAATCATCATCAGAAATACATATTCAGGATTATTTTAGGGCTTAAGGAAAATCATTGCATTGTTTTAATTTCAATGCTGGGTTTTTTTGAATTGTAGGTTTTATTAACTCTGCTTTACTAGTTTTTTTTCTTTTAAAGCTACTTATGCATTGTCCAGAAGTAAAAAATTTAATACTATAATTTTAAATACTGAGTGTGTTCAATGCCAATAATGGGTCTGAATGCATTTGTGCATCATGCTAAACCTTTGTTTGTTGAACAAATCATAGTTACCTGATTTACTTGTAATGCTAAGTCATAAACTATGATTACAAGCTACAGTGGCTAGATTCACACATCACACAAATAAAACAAGCATACTGTTGTGTACTGGGTTCGTTGCGCAGGAATGAAGACGAGGCGAGTGAGTTCAGCAAAGATCACGGTTTATTGCTTGCAGGATCTGAACTAGAGAACTGGGCTGCAGATGCAGCAATTTATACCCTGGCCCCTAGGCGGCGGCCAATAGGTTTGAAGCAACCTATTGCCGCCCTAGGGGCAACCAATAGCAGCGCTGGAGACGGTTTGTCTGTGGCGCTGGGAGCCGTTAGCTAGCTCCCTGCTCAAACAGCCTTCCAGCCGTTACCACATGGTGTTACAAAACAAGCACAATACATTACACATACTGTGACAATATAAACCTGTGCTGAGGAGAATAGAATAATCCTGTCTGGAAACCAATAGGGCCTGGTGGTGGAGCCCTCCGGCAAACAGCCTACTTAGAGTAATTGACAGTGGCTTCCCAGTGAAGGTGGTGAATATTTATCCATTTAGATGTGGCATCCACAAAGCATGTCCCTCTGGCAGTTCTTTAAAAAATCTTGTTAAGTACCAAAAACTTTGTGATTAGAGCTGGGCCTTTTCTACCATTTATTATTTAAGGCATGGTCAATTTTTCTCTTCAGCCAAGGGGAGAATAGAAAAATTTAAATTTTCAGCGCATGAGCTCAAAGAAAGTTACAAGCTGTTGAACTAGTACATGCAGTAATACAGCTGGGGAGATTTCTCTGCTCCAAATGTCCCTCAATAGACAGTAGTATGACCTGGCATAATAAAATGTGGTCTGATGGAGCAGCCATGATTGTAAAAAAAGACCTGCTGAGTACATTTCTGCCTGACTGTCGGCTACACAGTGTTATATATAAGAGTATTCAAATGTAATTGCATGGAGAATAGAATCCTTCAGGAGATAGCAGTAAAGCATAATTAATTTGCTCACATTAAAAAAAGAAGAATAAATTGACATTAGAGCTAAATGCTTCCTTGCTCTGTACCAAGGGTAGGCAACCTTGGCTCTTTTATGACTTGTGGACTTCAACTCCCAGCATGGCTGGCTCAGGAATTCTGGGAGCTGAAGTTCACTAGTCATAAAAGAGCCCAGGTTGCCTACCCCTGTTCTATACTCAAAACAGATAAATCAGTGTAACTTGCTATGGGTTGCAAAGACTTTTTCTTTTAGATCTTTCTTAGCCAAATTCTTTTTTTCTTTTCTTTTTGCATTGTGTATTGCCCAAATCAGGCTCTCTGCATAGAATTCAGTAAAAGCCTTTATATTCTATATCAGACATGTCAAACACAAGGCCCGGGGGCCAGATCCGGCCCGCAAAGTGGTTTCATGCGGCCCGCGAAGCCATCCTGGAAACAGTGAGGGAACGGCCCCCACTGCCTTGGCCCTGGCCCAGAGACCCTCCTTCTGCCAGAGACCCTCAGATCTGTCCCACTCTTGCCCAGGCCCCCATAGGCACCCTTGATGCGAACGATGTAGAGCTGGCCAGGCCCACCCAGTAGGCCACACCCACTCTAGCCACGCCTACCCAGTAGGCCACGCCCACCCTGGCCATACCCACCCGGCCCGCTGAGGGTAACCGCAGTGCTGATGCGGCCCTCAATGAAATTGAGTTTGACACCCCTGTTCTATATGAACAGTTTTAAAAAGGAAGATTAAAAACTAATACAAACTGATTGTCAGGACCCACCCCAAACCACGTCTTAGGAAGACAAAATACTTGGAGTCAAATCTATTCCAAAAAGAATATTTACTATGACATGCTTGGTTGTAGGAACGAGACAGGACTTAATATTATTCCACGAAGTAAACCCTTATAAAGAGTTCCCGGTTTAACCCCCCTTAACCCCCATTTGGTCAGTCCTCCATCCTTTCTCTCGTATCCTCCATCTCGTGGGAAAAAGGAACTTAGGACCCTTCATGTTTATTGCTGTCTTCCGTGACAAAAACCAGATGCTAGCCCCCCCTTTTGTTTCCCCAGTTCAAACAGCTTCTCCTTTCCTTTGAAATGCCTTTTGCCGGTTCAATACATATATACAATACATATATACAATTTTATATCAGTGTCAGAATCCATTTATATCATATTCATAAATGGAATGTTTCAAACATTATTCCATGGATCCTGCTATCTCCCGAAGAGAAGAGAATAGATATTCTCTTCTCTTCGGGAGATGGCAGGATCCATGGAATAATGTTTGAAACATTCCATTTATGAATATGATATAAATGGATTCTGACACTGATATAAAATAGGAAGGGAAAAAATCAAAAAGAGAAAGCTATAAAGAGCAGGAAAGGAGAAATGGAAAGGGAAAGTGGAAAAGAAAAAAGATACAAAGAAATGCTTCTGATCTTCTTTGCAGTACTTTTAAGTACAATTATCAATTTATCTCTTTCTCTTACAAGTCTGTGTTTCTTCTCTTCAGTTTCTTCAATAAACTATCCTACCTAATCATCAAAACCATAAACAATAAGTTCATTTTTGTGGAGTCTTTGGTGTTCTCTCAGCTGGGTTGTTTTCTTGCAGATGTTTTGTTGCCTGAGTAGGTTCAGAGTGAGTAAAAGAGTCTGCAACAACCAAGCTCTGAGAGCACCAAGGGCTCCATAGTTCAACGGAGCTACATATATTTTTCTTCTATTGATAAGTTCATTTTCTTTTCTCTTTCACATAAAAAGTCCATGAAGATTTTCCAGTTAGCAATACAGGTAGATAATGTATTTTCTCTAATGAAAAAAGTCAATTTGGCCATCTCAGCAAGTTCCATCATGTTCACCAAGCATCCTTCCACTGTAGGCATTGCTGAATCTTTCCAACTTTGTGCATGCAATATTCTTGCTTATTTAAAAAGAGCTTTTTTAAAAAGTCTTTTTGGTTTCATAGAAAGCCAAAATCTGAGAAACAAGACAACAAAATACCCATGTATGGCTTAGTTGATATCTGATTAATATACTTACATAAAAAGCAAAGGAAATTTAGGAAATAAAAGTATGTTGTCTTCTGTTGCTCTATAGCAAAGTGATTCTCAAGGGGGAGAAAAAACAAATTATATTTTGGTTCTGCTGCTATAGGATTGATATTTTAATATGTTTGAAGACATATTACTCTTCCCAGTTTAATACTCATTGTTAATTTTTTAATCTTGAAAGAACAAATTAATGTTCCATAAATGTGTTAATTTGCAACTGCCAGAAATTCAGTATATATACATATACATACGTACATACGCACACACACGTGTGTGTGTGTATGTATATATATATATATATACATTACATACATATATATATATACATTACATACATACATATATATATATATATATATATATATATATATATATATATATATATATATATATATATATGTTTTCGTAGATTCTCGCGGGTGTCTGTATGTGTAGATCTAGAGTCTCGGGTTTCTTCCCGCGTTCCTTTCATCTTCAGAAAGTTGTGGCGACGTTTCGACGAAATCCCATCCGTCATCATCAGGCCGGAGTGTTCCTCCTGCTGCTTCCAGGAGCAATGCGTGGTCTGGCTGTTCCTTTCCTTCCAACTGCCGGTGGGGCTGTGTTCTGACTGGGTGGAGGCGTGGCCACAGCCCCACCGGCAGTTGGAAGGAAAGGAACAGCCAGACCACGCATTGCTCCTGGAAGCAGCAGGAGGAACACTCCGGCCTGATGATGACGGATGGGATTTCGTCGAAACGTCGCCACAACTTTCTGAAGATGAAAGGAACGCGGGAAGAAACCCGAGACTCTAGATCTACATATATATATATATATATATATATATATATATATATATGTTTTTATATATGTATGTATATATGTCAGCAATCCAACTTCCAACTCTAGGGGCTGGTGCTGATCTCCGTTTCAAAGCCGAAAAGTCAGCACTTGTCCAAGGATGTCTCCATGGTCATGTGGTCGGCATGACTAGACGCCAAAGGCGCACGGAATGCTGTTATCTTCCCACCGTAGTGGTCCCTATTTTTCTACTTGCATTTTTATGTGCTTTCAAACTGCTAGGTTGGCAGAAGCTGGGACGAGTAACAGGCACTCACTTTGCTACGCGGCACTTGGGATTCGACCTGCCAAACTGCCAACCTTCTGATTGACAAGCTCAGCATCCTAACCCACTGGGGATGGAACAGTTTGCCTCCAGAAGGTGTGGATGCTCCATCACTAGAGACTTTTAAGAAGCCATTTGTCCAGGATGGTACAGGTCTCCGGCTTGAGCACTGGGTTGGACTAGAAGACCTCCAAGGTCCTTCCCAAATATGCTATTCTGTAATTTTGACCTCTGTACCTGGAGACTTTGTGCTCATAGTCATGTAGTTTTCTGGACAACAATATAGAAATGGCATCGCTGCCTTTTTTCCAGGATCTTTCTTTGACTTCTTGTCTAGTCTTCTGCACTGATGGTCTCCCATCCTGTACGAATCTGATCTGACCTAATTAGCTTTTTCAGATTAGCTAGAATGTTGCCATTTATCCTGCCTTTAAAACATATTAGGTTATCATTAGAAAGGGTTATTAAGAAGGCACGCTGGTTGTTGTACTGTCTGTAAATTGAAGTATAACATATTCCCTCACCCTTTTCCCCCCCTCCAGTATGGGCTACTGCATCCTATTGGTCCACGGCTTAAACAGGCTTTGCCTGTGGCTACATAAATGGGGAATCACCGCAGTGTCCTTCTCGGCTTTGCTGCTGCTTCTGTTCTCTTGGAAAACAGTGAAACAGAATGAAATCTGGTTGTCAAGAGAATCTCTTTTCAGGTAGGATGGCTTTAAAAGAGCTAGCGGATGGAAAAGCCATGTTGGCTTTGTATGAGTATTCCAGTGCCTTTCTATTCTGTATGTTTTTGAAACTGAAAAAAGGATTTATTGGATTATGAGCTGGACAGCATGTATTTTGATTACTGTATAAGCAGTCACAATAGCTAGTCTGGTACAATGGTTAAAAGCACCATATTAGAAATCAGTAAATCCTGAGATTCCTTAGCTACAAAGGCAGCTCTGGGACCTTGGGTCTAGGTTAGGAATGTCCAACCCGTGGCACATGGGCCACATATGGCCCTGGACAGCTATTAATGCCCTTCTCACAAGATTGTGAACTTTTAACATTATTATGTGACTTGTGATGATAGTTACTATATTATATATTTTATATGCAGCCCAAGACAATTCCTCTTCACTCAAAGTGACCCAGGCAAGCCAAAAAGTCCTAGGATCAGGCAAGGACAAACTACTTCTGAAAACCTGGCCAAGAAAACTAAAGAGACCAGACCAGGCAGTTGCTAGGAGTCAAGACTGACTGACCCAAAGTCACACAATCAGACATACATGGACACAATCTGTAGCAAGGGAGTAGAAAGAAACTTGAGTGATGCAATCAGACATTTAAAATGCTGCCTTTTAAGTCTGTTCTAGTTTCTCCTTTATTCCTCATTTTTTTCTTTGAGCCAAATGACCCAACTGGGAATGTGATGATCACCCAGTCCCCACTAAGTGTTTTTTTACTGTGCTTTTATGCATACATGGCAAACACATTTATTTAATAAGCACCTCATACAAATACTTGAAAAAAATCAATGGCAGGAAATTTAATCAGAGGTTGCATGGGAGACAGTTTGTTATGGTAGAGCACTGTATTAATGTAGATTCTCAAGGCAATCGAGAAAAAATAGATTTTTTTTTCTCTTTATGATGTGATTCATACATGATAAATTAGCATTTTGGCTTGTTCCTCTTCAAATAAACCAGCACCACTTAAAATTTTAATTGGTTAAGAAAACATCAAAGACCTTATGGAGAAGCTTCATGGTTGGTTATTGGCTGTCAGGAGGGCATCATCTGAAGCTTCAGGAGATACTCCAAGAGTTTCTACCAAATTATTTTTTTAATGCAATAGAAGTGGAAAACTTAAATATGTGTAGACTAATGACAATAAAAGCAATTTGGTAACTTGAAGGCATGTGTAGTTTTCATGGCAATCGAATGGAAATGATTAATATTTGCTTTCTTCAGGATGTTTTTTGACTTCCCAGTCTAGTCTACAATCTTCCCCTTCTGCCTGCCAAACAGGTCCAATTTAAAGTAATTTCTTTTCATAGCCCCAACTGCTTTTTCCACCATCCTCCTTCACTTTTCACAGTGTGCCTATCAACACACCACTCAAAAGCTAAGCGTGCTTCATTTACCTCCATCCCTAATTTAATTTTCCCCCTAGACAGGAGAAGCAAAATCAGGGAATATGTGAATTGTTCATAATAACCTCTAGAACCAAGTGATTTCAGAACTGACCTACTATTTCATCATATAAAGGATCCCACCAAAAAAGGTGCCAAGCTTTGAACTACCACGTCAGCAATGGACAACCCTGAATAGAATTCGCACTTCACACGGCATCTGCCAGGACTCTGTATAAATGGGGCATAGCATCCTCCCCTCTGTGTGACTGCGTGATCCCACGACAAACTGTAGACTACATCATGACCGGCTGTAAGCTGGGGGCATATACCAGTCCAGTATCTGATTTTTTAAATATAAACGATGCTGCACTTCAACAGTTAGAAGGCCTAGAGATTGAGCATAGATCTTTTTAACATTTATATTTTATTGTGTTCTACTAATCTAGATGAAACGTTAATATATATTGCTAGTCCATGTATGATATGACATGTGCTAAATCAGACATGTCAAACACAAGGCCCGGGGACCAGATCCGGCCCGCGAAGTGGTTTCATGTGGCCCGTGAAGCCATCCTGGAAACAGTGAGGGAACGGCCCCCACTGCCTTGCCCTGCCCAGAGATCCTCCTTCTGCCAGAGACCCTCAGATCTGTCCCACTTCTGCCCGGGCCCCCATAGGCACCCTTGATGCAAACGATGTAGAGCTGGCCATGCCCACCCAGTAGGCCATATGCACTCTAGCCACGCCCACCCAGTAGGCCACACCCACCCTGGCCATACCCACCCAGCCCCCTGAGGGCAACCGCAATGCTGATGCGGCCCTCAATGAAATTTAGTTTGACACCCCTGTGCTAAATAAATAATTTCATCAGGTCTACCTACTTGTTGAAACACTACCACTTCTCTTAGTCCTAAAATGGGAGTTTTATAGGAAGCTGGTAATGTGTATTCTGTGTGGACAATCTGTGTCCTAAAAAATAAACATATTCTTGACCCATAGCAGTTCCATCTCAAGTGGACCGTTTATGCATGGCACTGCTTTATAGGTTGGTCTGTGAGAAAGGCCATAGTAACCTATTAGGAAGGAAATCATATTGTTCTCAAACAGTATAATTGTGAGTTTTTCCCCCTTTATTTCCTATTCTCAACTAGTTCAATTGTTATATATTTTCTACAGGGAACAGTATCAGATTTTATTGGGCAAATGTTCATGGAAACTATGAGTTGTATTATTCAACGAGAAATGGAAAACATGTTTCATTATTGTTCCTCACATTTCCCTACCTGGCTATGTTATGCATACTTATTATTTCCTATTTTAATTAGAAAAATGATTTTCCAGGTAAAATCTGGCACCAGATTTCAGGCTTTTCAGGGCAATTTGACAAAATACTTAGAAATTTCCTGAGTATCAAAATGTCAGATTTTGCTTCTGTTGATTACATGAGGAAGACTAGCATCATCCAATTAAATTTAAGCCTGGGATTTTTGAGTTATTATAGCCCTCCCTGAATATAACTTTTGGACAAAAGTCTATTAAACTTTTATTTGGCCCTCACCTTCATCTGAATGGTGTTTATAAGAGTTTCCTTGTTCTTTTCAGTTTCACATGTGCTTTTTGTTGCACGTTCAGAACGGTTTGTGTTAATTGAAGGGAGGAGCTTCTGAGTTTAAGAAAGCTGTGTGGGTACTATTTGGAAAATGTTCTAGAGCAGTGTTTCTTAACCTTGGCACCTTTGAGATATGTGGATTTTATTCCCAGAATTCCCCAGCCAGCATGATGGAGAAATACTGCTCTAAGCAGAGTTCTGCAAAGTACAGACCCAAGCATTAATACCTTTCTAACGTGGGAGTATTTTTATTCAACCGCTTTTTGGAAAAGTTGACCCTTATTGTTCTCTCTTGTACTTCAGAAATCTTGGTAGTTGGAGATTCTGCAAAAAGAAACCAAAGGACAGCAAAAGTAGTAGAAGCACCCAAACTCCACCTCTTGTTTTCTACATCAGAGATCCCCAACCTTTTGGGCACCAGGGACCCGTTCCGACCAGAGAGTGTGTGTGGTTTTGTGTGCTGCCTGCATCCCACGGATGGGGTTTTGCTTGTTTGTGCGGCCCGGTTGCTGGCATGCCACAGACTGGTACTGGCCCAGGGGACCCCTGTTCTACGTCACCATCACCACCATCTCCTCATTGTTTATACTTGGCATTGCTTTTTCTCAGACATTTCATAGCTGAGGCAGTCTTGGGCTGTTTTGGGGTTCACTGTCCATTGCCATAGTGATCTGATAGTTGTTCTAAGGCAGCTCTCATTGAAGAGAACAGGACTACTGAATCAACCAAGGTCATATTACAGTCATATTTATCAGTATTATTAGGGGAAGGTGTGTGTGTGAGAGAGGGGGATAATGGACGATAAAAAAGAAATGGGAAAAATAAGGAGCCAAGGAAAAGGAAATACATTTCCCTAGCCACTGAGAGCTGTGTCTACAGTATGTCCTTACTAGCTGTATGCCATCTTAGCTACTTTCTCCTTCTGGGAATGGAGCTGACCATCCTGACACTGATGTTCATCCCTATTCCTAGGCTCCAATATGTCTGTGTCAGAGCAGGGATTTCTTTAGAGACAAAGCTGCAAGCTTGAATTTTTATACAGTGTGTTCTTTTCCCATTATGGTGAAATACCATGAATTTGTCCTTCATTTAGTATTCTCCACATGTACTAGCACTACAAGTCCCAGAATTCTTAGCTAATATGAATCACCAGTATAAAATTCTGCATGATATGATCATTTCATGTATTTATGTTTGAGCAGGCTTCTTTCTCATTTGATGTTCTTTGAGACAGAATAAGAAGTAAGTGAAAAGTCAATAATGTTTAAACCAAGTAATTCACATTGCTGTTCCTGTGTGGTTTGTTTTCCATAGATCAGGAGTCCAAACTCTACCCCATAATGCCAAGGTTCACTACAACTATGCCAATTTTCTGAAAGACCAAGGCCGTGATAGAGAAGCCATCTACCACTACAAAACGGCACTCCAGTAAGTTCTCAGAAATATTCGTAACATTCATTTGTCCTTCTTCCATCATGGAAAAAAAGAACAACAGCCTGATAGCTGGGACATAGGGCTGATTTATCCAGGTTGCAAAATTGAAGGGAAGTTTGGGGCTGCATATAACTCTTTAATTTCCACTTTCATGAGGCCTATCTCAAATCTCTAGAGTCGCTTTAGACACACATTTTGAGATCTGAAGGATCAAGCTTAGAAATTTGAATTGAACAAGTTCTAATGAGTACAAAGTTGCAGAAGGGGGGTCTAGCTGGGCACCCTAAAAATGTTGTTCTATTGTTTTAGCTTTGAATAATTTGAGTGCTGAAGGATATAGTGTCCACCTCCTGTCTTGAGTAATTTGACAACGGCAGATGAGATACAGATGAATATTTCCTTTAAATTATCCAGTTGATCAATTAATTCCCAGATATTTTTACTTTCTGGATTGGAGTTCATGCATTTCTTTGGAGAGAGCGTAGGATTAATGCACTTCCTTGTCATAATCTCCATGCTTATTGTCAAAGGATGTCAAGTTTACAACTAGCCTGGTAAGAGGATGTTTATGTTTAAATATAACATATTGGCAAGGCTTTGCAGTTCTGGTTGCATAAATACATATATAATGCTATCAACATGCATAATCATTACCAGTGGGTATTTTTATGTTTCTTTAGAGAATGCTTTGTGGGCAAATGAAACGTATGAATGTATTGCATTGGAAACAGAAAACTAACATCAGCACAAAAGAGATTGAGGAAGAAAAGAGGGGGAAACATTTTTCTTTAGTCCATTTACCTATTCAAAGTTGGCTGAAAATAATTTTTCAGCTCCAACAGATCTCTTGCACATGTTGTGAAAAGCTGTAATGTAATTTGATTTTCGCATAGTGGATTATTTTAATACAGCCATTGTGGATTTTGTAAATCATAATTTATGTTTGCGCGCAGGAAGTCCTTGACTTACAATCTTGCATTTAACAACCATTTAAATTATAGCAGCACTGGAAAAAGGTACTGACAGTCAGTCCTCACACGTACAACCATTGCAGCATCTCTACAGTCACGTGATCAAAATCTGGGTGCTTAGCTGTTAGCATGTATTTACATCGGTAGCCATGTCCCAGAAACGTGGGATCCCCCTTTGCACCTTCACAGCCAGCTTCCAAGAAGCAGAGTCAGTGGGGAAGCTGGATTCTCCTAATGACCACATGATTCACTTAACTGCAGTGATTTGCTTATAGTTTATAGTTATAGTTTATTTGATTTATATACCGCCCTTCTCCTTGGTAAGGACTCAGGGCGGTTCACAGGGCATATATAAAAAGAAAGACAATACAAAAATTAAAAAAGGATTAAACCCATGCCCAATTAAAAACAGTAATACAAATTTAAAAAACAATTAAAAACCCATAATCCCCCATCAGGCCAGGCCAGCTAATTCGAACAGGTGGGTCTTCAGGCCCCGACGGAAAGTTCGGAGGTCTGGTGCCATCCGGAGCTCCACCGGCAGTTGATTCCATAATGCCGGAGCAGCCACAGAGAAGGCCCTCCCCCTGGGGGCCACCAGTCGACATTCCCTGACTGGCGGCACCCTGAGGAGGCCCTCTCTGTGGGAACGCACAGGGCGGAGGGGAGTCGATGCCGGCAGCAGGTGGTCCTTGAGGTATCCCGGACCCATGCCATGTAGGGCCTTAAAGATCGTAACCAACACCTTGAACCTCACCCGAAAGACAACTGGTAACCAATGCAGCTCGCGGAGCAAAGGTGTAACATGGGAGTACCGGGAAACTCCCAAGACAACTCTCGCGGCCACATTCTGTACCAGTTGGAGCCTCCGAGTGGTCTTCAAGGGAAGCCCCATGTAGAGAGCATTACAGTAATCAAGGCGAGAGGTCACGAGCGCATGAGTGACCGTACACAGGGCATCCCGGTTCAGATAGGGCCGCAACTGGCGCACCAGGCGAACCTGGGCGAAAGCCCCCCTAGTCACGGCCACTATATGATCTTCCAGGGTAAGCCGTGAATCTAGGAGGACTCCCAAGGAGGACTACCATGCTTAACAAACATGGTAAAAAAGATTATAAAATTGGGTTTGATTCACTTAATCATTGGGTGTGATTCACCTTGCTTATTATATGGAAATTCTGGTTCCAGTTGTGGTCCTATGTGGAGAGCTACCTGCACACATCCCGTGTGTGTGTGTGTGTGTGTGTGTGTGTGTGTGTGTGTGTGTGTGTGTGTGTATCGTCTGTCTGTCTGTCTGTCTGTCTGTCTGTCTGTCTATCTATCTATCTATCTATCTATCTATCTATCTATCTATCTATCTATCTATCTACTGTAACTATATCTGTCTATCTGTGTCTATCTGTCTGTCTATCCATCCACTGTAACTATGTCTGTCTGTCTGTCTGTCTATCTATCTATCTATCTATCTATCTATCTATCTATCTATCTATCTATCTATCTATCGTAACTATATCTGTCTATCTGTGTCTGTCTGTCTATCTATCCATCCACTGTAACTATGTCTGTCTGTCTGTCTGTCTGTCTGTCTGTCTGTCTGTCTGTCTGTCTGTCTATCTATCTATCTATCTATCTATCTATCTATCTGTTGTGATTCAGTGTCAGCCTGTGCTCCCAGCAACTGAGTCCAATGAATCTGAGGAGGAGGAGGAGGGGTTTGGAGAGCCTTTGGTATCGGAGGGAGGTTCTGATGCACTGCAGGACTCTCAGCCTGGCCCCTCCAGTCATGTTCCTCATGAGGCCCAGCTGTGTGAGCATGAGGTGTCTGACTTAGAAGAGTCACAGCTAAATCTGTTCAGAGATGCTAGAAGCAGAAGGCAATCCAGCAGAGCAGAGCAGAGAAAATCAATGAGGCAACTCAGTGAGAGGAGGAGAAGGCAGTGAGAAGCCACGCCTTGGGACTGATAATAAAAGGGGAAGGTGTGGGTGGGTTTGGTTGCTGAAGGCAACCATTTGAAGACATTCTGAGAGAGTCCTGGCCTGTTCTTGTTACTTCTGTTTAACTCTTGTTTGATATTTTGATTCATTTATTCTATTGCTTTTTTGTTTGAACTGTAAATAAATTTGGGTTGGGTTTTTCCAGCCTATTGACTGTAAAAAGGAAAAAGGGGTTGTCCCTGATACACAAACAGGGCCAGTCGTAGGCTGGAACAGAACACTATCTATCTATCTATCTATCTATCTATCTATCTATCTATCTATCTATCTATCTATCTATCTATCATCTATCTATCTATCTATCTATCTATCTATCTATCTATCTATCTATCTATCTATCTATCTATCTATCTATATCTGTCTAGCTACTGTAACTCTATTTACTGTAACTATATCTGTCTGTCCGTCCATCCGTCCATCCATCCATCCATCCATCCATCCATCCATCCATCCATCCATCTCTCTCTCTCTCTCTCTCTCTCTCTCTCTCTCTCTCTCTCTATCTATCTATCTATCATAACCCTATCTATCTACTGTGTCTGTCTGTCTGTGTATCTATCTATCTATCTATCTATCTATCTATCTATCTATCTATCTATCTATTATCTATCTGTCTGTCTGTCTATCTATCTATCTATCTATCTATCTATCTATCTATCTATCTATCTATCTATCTGTGTTGTTTCCCATGAAAGCAATGCTAGATAACAAGGACTACCTCTACATGAACCAAGTTATGATTCATGTAATAAACTTTGCATAAGAAAATATGATTTTCTTTTCTCACAGCATCAAAGCCCAACCACGGAATCTCTACCTTTGCTCTTCTAGGGAAAAAAGCATCTTGAAAAGATTTGACCAACTTGCTCTCTGAGGTTTCTGGCAGAGCTTATTGTACCCACAGCCTGGGCCATCTTTCAGCCACCTTTTCAGCATTCCAAAATGCCAAAGTTTTAAACATACACAACAAAAAGGGAAATATGGGACAGACTCACAGGGTCTGAATTTGATTAATGCAAATTGCATTAAAGTAAAACCTACAAGAAACTTAGTCTTGCCCTGCTTCACTGACTTTAGCACGAGGCCCCTGCATGGAATGGGTAGCCACTGCCTTCCCTTGTGGTATTAAGCAGAATGGAACCAATTTGGAGACAGATTGTAACCGAGGGCCGGGGTCTCTGCATAACTGGTTTTGCCACGTGTTATCCTTCTCACCAATTCCTTGTAGCACTCCCTTCTTTGGCATTATAAGCTCCCAAGGATGTAATAGATTTGGAGCTGGCCCTTGGTTATAATACCATTTTTGTCAGCTGTCTTCAGGTAACTTGGTGCATTGTGGCATTTATTCTTGTATTTTTACTGACTAGGAGGCGGAGAAATGCACATCAGGATGTTCTACTTTTACCCTTCAAGTTAGATCTGGACATTTAAATTTTGATAAGGAAGCTTGGGAGTCGAACTCCACACATCTTAAGTTTGCTAAGGTTGAGAGACATTATTATAGATGTAAGGATGGCCCAATGAGTCAAGGACAACTCACCACAGTCCACTCGCCACAGTCAATTCACCACAGGACAACTCGCTGTAGTTCAATGCTGTAGTAATCATTTCATTCAGGATCTTTTGTTATTGGTGACCATGTTTTCTTCAAAATTATTTTAACTCTTGTATTTCTGGTTAGACTTTATTTTATGATTATTGGCCACGGTTCTGTCGAAATTCATTTAACTTTTGTATTTGTTGAGTTGTCCCATGTGGTGAGTTGGCCCTGGCATGTTTTCCCATTCCATGGTCCAATATAGACAAAAATAATAACTGGGAGGCAGTTAGCAGGTTTTTTTGATTGAACTCTTACTCTTGCAGAATGCAATCTCTCTATTATCTCTAGACAGGAAGATGCAGCCCTCTTCAACTGGCACTTAAGCTCAGTCAATTTGTTTGGGAATTAGGCTAAGCACCCAGTAATTGCTGTCAGAGACTTTCTTCTCCCTTTCTCCCCCCTCCCCCAACTCCATAAGCATCAAGTGGCTGGGAAGAGCTTTAATTATAAAGAAGGTTGTTTTTTAGGATTGATTTGCTAGGAGGATTAATTAAGCCTCATTAGGTGTGTAGACTGGAGAGCAAAGCTCTTTTCAGAGCACTTTTGCAGGTATGAAGGACTGGCAGTGAATCTTCTAAAGTTGCTGCTAGCTACACTAAGGGATTTCTGGTTGCTTGGCAACTTGAAATTAAGTTGTGATCACATCTGTCATCTTTTCAACTCCAGCAATTCAGGTGGGCAAAACTAGACATGGTTTCATGTTAGGGCATTGCTCTTCTTGCTGCTAAAAAATCTTTGGAGCTAGCAAGGAGCAGGTAGCACTTGTCTCTTTGATAATAGGCAACTAGATAACCATAAGGTATTTTTAGAAAATGAAAATGGAGGATAGTTAGACAGTGCTTTGCTTGGAAATGACCATGTTGTCTTGCCCAGAAAAATATATAAAGGAAAGCAAGGGTGTATGTGTGTATTGGGGGGTTCCTACGGGGCAGGAGGCTAAAGAAAGGGGGCATATAACTTTCTGGGGCTTTGCACATGGAGATGTCCCTCATAGCAACCATTTTGGGAAGCCCCTGCTCCAGCCTTTTTATTGGAACACCATGACATGTCTTTAAAATTCCAAATGCATCTCTTGGCCTTGAAAGACTCAGGATCTCAGGCCTATATATTTTCCATGGTGACCAGCACAGAAATAAATTCAGGGAGAAAAATGTAAGGTTGAGACAAATTATCTGGGAGGAGTTTGATTCTGTGACCCCTGATGAAGTGGACAGGATTATGGGGAGGTTGAGCTCCACCACATGTTTATTGGATCCGTGCCCTTCCTGGCTGGTTTATGCAGCCAGGGAGAGGACACGAGGCTGGTTCCAGGCGGTGATATCTGCTTCTTTGAGTGAGGGTAATTTCCCCACCGTCTTGAAGGAGGCGGTGGTGAGACCTCTCCTCAAGAAGCCTGCCTTGGACCCAGCTGTCTTGAACAACTTTCATCCAGTCTCCAACCTTCACTTTCTTGCGAAGGTTGTTGAGAGTGTGGTGGCGCATCAGCTCCCTCTGGTCCTGGATGAAGCGGATTATCTGGACCCGTACCAATCGGGTTTCAGACCCGGGTACAGCACGGAGACGGCATTGGTTGCTCTGGTGAATGATCTCTGGAGGGCCCGGGACAGGGGATATTCCTCTGTCCTAGTCCTATTAGACCTCTCGGCGGCTTTCGATACCATCGACCATGGTATCCTGCTGCGGCGTCTCAGGGGATTGGGAGTGGGAGGCACAGTTCTTCGGTGGTTCTCCTCCTATCTCCTGGGACGTTCGCAGTCGGTGTTGGCAGGGGGGCAGAGATCGGCCCCTAGGTCTCTCGTTTGTGGAGTTCCTCAGGGTTCGGTTCTCTCGCCTCTCCTGTTCAACATCTACATGAAACCGCTGGGTGAGATCATTCGTGGTTTTGGAGTTGGGTATCATCAATATGCCGATGATACCCAACTTTTCATTTCGACCCCAAACCACCCCAGTGATGCCCTCGCTGTGATGTCCCGTTGCCTGGAGGCGGTTCAGGTCTGGATGGGGAGGAACAGACTTCAACTCAACCCTGACAAGACTGAGTGGCTGTACATTCCAGCATCCCGGAACATTCAAAATGTTCCATCACTTTCTATGGGGGGTGAGTCTTTACCCCCCGTAGATAGGGCTCGCAACTTGGGAGTCCTCCTAGATGCACGGCTTACCTTAGAAGATCATGTAGTAGCCGTGACTAGGGGGGCTAGCAAGGTAATCTAAATAGTTAACATTTGAAACATATCTTCCCTTGCAGAAAAAAAGCTAACAGAGCGAGAGAGACCTTGTGGCTTAGAGGCAAATAACACTGCCTCATATGCAATCAGCCCTGGTTCGAATCTCAGATGGGTATAGCTGGCTGATGACGACTAACAAGTCAGAAATGCATCTCAGTTTCCCTTTAATTCTTTGTTAGTAATTTACACAAATATATGAATTGTCCGGTGTGACTACTGCCTGTTCGATAGCCTTCAAGATAGGCTGAAAACAGGAAATAAAGATTTGCCCCATGTTTGGGGCCTAGCAAGGTAATCTAAATAGTTAACATTTGAAACATATCTTCCCTTGCAGAAAAAAAGCTAACAGAGCGAGAGAGACCTTGTGGCTTAGAGGCAAATAACACTGCCTCATATGCATTAGTAATTCACACACACACACACACACACACACACATATATATATATATATATATATATATATATATATATATATATATATGTGTGTGTGTGTGTGTGTGTGTGTGTGTGTGTGTGTGTCTGTGTGTCTGTGTGTGTGTGTGTGTGTGTTTGTGTATGTATATTTATATGTATATGTATATGTATATGTATATAAAAAATGTTTCTCAAATATTTAGATAACCTTGCTAGGCCCCAAACATGGGACAAATCTTATTTCCTGTTTCAGCCTAACCCAAGGCCATCCACAGGCAGTGGTCACAGTAGTGACCACTCATATTTGTGTATTTGTTGGGGGATTGCTAACAAAGAATTAAAGGGAGACTGATATGCATTTCAAACTTATTTGTTCTCATCAGTCAGCTCATACACAAATATGAGCTGTCACTACTGTGACCACTGCCTGTGGACGGCCTTGGGTTAGGCTGAAACAGGAAATAAGATTTGTCCCATGTTTGGGGCCTAGCAAGGTAATCTAAATACTTAACAAACATTTAACACATATCTCCCTTGCTTCTCAGCTAACAAGGAGAGAGAGAGAGCGAGCCTGTGGCCTACGGGTTAAAACAATTGCCTAATGTGCAATCAGCCCAGGTTTGAATTTCAGAAGGGTGTGGCTGACTGATGAGAACAAATAAGTTTGAAATGCATATCAGTCTCCCTTTCTTTGTTAGCAATCCAAAAAAAATTTACACACACACACACACACACACACACACACATATATATGAGAGAGAGAGAGAGAGAATTATAATAGGTATAAAAATTCCATCTTTAAAAAAATCACAGTAAGAATCTTCAAGCTTCCTTCACAGAAGAAAAATCTATTTTGCTCAGCAGTGACTCTCAAGCAGGGTATTTCCAAAGGAAAAAGGTGGGTCCAAAATGATGCGTTGATGCCTATATCAGCCCTATTGTAAATTGCAGCCAGAAAGCTGGCCATTTCCACAGCCAGAAGCCACAGGGGAGGCGGTCATAAGCAAAATAAAATAAACTTCTCTATTTGTCTGGGCAGAAATTCTTTTCTTTGTGCCAAGCACAGATGGAGGACATTAACCTTAGCTTGAAAGGGTCATTCTTTTGGGGAATGCAAACTGAGCGGTATCTAAACCAGAGTTCACAAGCGATTGATATTCTGGAATGGTGATAATGTTTAAAAACCTTTAAGCATACTTGCAGCAAAGCAATAAAGATAAATTGCTACAACAGAGATCTTTGGAAGCGTTCCAATCATGTTGGAGCCAGGGAAAAAAGTCATGCTGTTTGGCAGAAGTGTTTTTAGGGAAATCAAGAGAAAAAGTAAGATCCTTGATGTTGCAAGAGACTGGTGATTATGGAGAGTTGACGTTTATCCCCAGATGTTTAATTTTTAAATATTTGCCATTAAAGCACGAGACATCTAGCTGGAAGGAATATCAAAGAATGTTAATCTTGCAGGAAATAAAGTACAGCTTATTATTGCTACATGGGCGTATTAATATGTGGGAGCTACAGCAAGAAAATTGGGGTATTTAGTTTCTGGTACTATGCTTAATGGCCTATTAGAGTCTGTCTTTTTAAAATGTACACATACGCTCTCTTTCTTCTCTTTGATGTTCAGGTTTTCTAGTCCGCAAAATTTATTTTGCTTTCTACTGTTCGCCCTTGCAGAGTCTGTTTCTCTGGTTGTCTGTGGTCTTGCTTTCGTGGTCATTCTTCAGTGCTGGAGATGGACCAAACCCGCGTGTTTTGCATGCAGACATGTCCATAATCAAATCCTAGTTTTATCATTGTTGGCTTTTTCAGGGTAGGTTTTTTTTTTTTGGTCAGGCGATGCAAAGAAATCTCTCCATTGATAGGTACAAGCAAGCCACAGGGTGTCATTGTGGACACTACTCCAGTGAGATAATCCAAATTGGATGCAATTGGATTATTTGGGTGAGGATGTCAAGGGGCTCATATGATCCATGCAGATTGTGCCTGGCTAAAGGAGCTAAAAGATTAGGTGCACAGCATTGTGTGCCAAATCATAATGGAGTTGGCTTGCACTGCACATGGCACAAAAGGAGCCATTGTGGTTTATTCAAAAAGCCATGGTTCTATAAGATGTGGATTGACATATAGGAACAGCAATTATGGTCAAATATTGGATCCTACAGCAATTATGGTGTCTCCCATCTATTCTGGTTCTTTAGCTACAAAGAGTAGGCAAAAGTAATTGTGAAGTATATTTTTATTTTTCTAATGTGGTTGGGTTGTTTTTTTCTTAGAAGTGGTAAGTGTGTGAGTATGATAAATATTAGGAGGAGGATATTTTTTTTTAAAAAAACCCTGTGTCCTATGGCCTTTGTACAAAAGTAATCTGAAACCACTACAGGTAGACCTCAATTTATGACTGGTCACTTAGTGACTGTTTGAAATTATGACGAACCCCACTAGGACTGGATTCAAAGTTCTGATGCCCCCCCCCCCACACCCATGATCATGTGACTGTACTTTGGGCATTCAGCAGCTGGTCTTCATTTATGGCCATTTGCAGTGCCCTGCATCATGTATTCTCATTTTTGACATTTTTGGCAAAAGAATTGGCAAAAGTTACTTCTGGTTTTTAGCAAAAATGCCCCATAGCAAACAATTGGTTAACAACTGCAAAAATGGTTGTAAAATTGGGTCAGTCACATGGGTGACCCCTTTTACGATTGTCACAACTTATGATCACGATGGACAACTTATGATCGTTAAGGTCGTAACTCAAGGTCTACCTGTACAATTGAATGAAGAAATGCCACTGATCCAATGAAACTTTCCTCCTGAATTTAATTGTAGCTGTGGAGGACAATGTTGTCTTTGGGACTTCAGTACAGAGAATCTGTTTTCAATGCACACTATAATCCTGCTAATTTTTGTTTAGAAAAAAATACTAAATGTGCTAAAGGCAGTCAGGCATTTAACAGCAAACAGCCCAGATTATTTGGTTTTAAAGGGAAAAACATAATGTAACATGCCCTATCCAACTACCCTAACATGTTCAAATTTACCATTGGAATGGCTTTCCTAATACTGTAAACAGTTAAATAAATGGTCCATGTGAGTCATAACCATGATGAAGCCCAGATATGGTAAACATTGTCAAAAGAATTAATGTACGGTTGTTGGTTTAAATGAGGTTTGTTTTGAATGGCTCAGGCTTGGAATGGCACGTAAAGCAACCCAGGATTGTTTACGGGCTGTTTCCTTTGTTCTTTTAATGCTTTTATATTTGTTAATGGTAATGATGTTAAATACTGTTTTAGTTTTGTTGTATGCTGCCCAGAGTTGCTTGCTTGTGAAATGGGCAACTATATAAATTAGATAAATAAAATACTTTACTTTTGCTTGGAGCACAATGTGATGTTTTAAAGATGCAATTCTAAACTTCATAATGATCTAGAATCATAGAGTCATAGAATTCTATGATTCTAGATCATTATGAGGTCTAGAATTGCAACCTTAAAATATCACTAAGCTAAACCTGGTGAAGGTTCGGAGTAAAGATGTTTGGTTATGCTAATTAAAAATGTATGAAAGTATCTTTGTGCAAATGTTGAGATATGGTTTTGCTTATGCAATTTCCACATATTTTCCTTGCTGCAATGTACAGCCTTGTTCCAAATAATTGAAGCAGAAGATGATGTATCTCTTCTATCTCTAGCCAAAAAAAAATTGCAAGAGATTGTGGAATTTCATCTCTCTTACATACCTACAGTATATTGATGCAAACACAACAACATTCTGTGTATTTTCAATTCTGGGATAAATGATAGAATTTAGCTATAACTCGTTGGCTCAGGTTATCAGCCATTTACACTCTTCCTGTATAAAGAGCCAAATCTCCCTAGAGTTTGGCTACAGTCACTATAATGCTGTGTCAGGAACATTCGTAGCCAACAATCAATCCAGAAATGAGCAAAAGAGCTGCATTTTCTTAAATAGATACAGCAATAAAGAAAAAGTTCCAGGAGGTAAGCAATTCCATGAGCTTTTGACATAGACCATTTAATGAGCTCCTTAGGGCAGGCCTTCTCTTTGGCTTTGGAGAAACTTGTGATGAACAGAACATTAGAGAAATTTCTCATCCTTTTTCTGCTTGTTTCTTTTTTTCCTGTGCATATACTTATAGATTGTAGTTTTTTTTATCATTCATAGCTTATAACCACAGGTGACTGGTTTCACAGAACACAGGAAGCGAAGTGTATTCACCTACTGCTTAATATAAATCCTGACATGTGTAGATGGGGTTTGTCCATCATATTCAACCATATTATAACTTATTTACTTTGGGCTTATGAACAGTGAAGCCCCAGCCATTGTAGCATGCAAGTGGTCTAATGTTTTGCCTCATTCAGTTATGATTTATTTAATAAACTATGGCTAAGCAAACTATGGCTTGATAAGTTGGAAAAATCTGACATTATACTTCTCTTGGATTTCTTCCTTGTCTTGGAAGGACAGCACAAGACTCCCACTTTCCCACTCTTGCAAATGTTCAACCATTTTAACTGATCTGCTTGACCATATATTTTATAAACGGATACATTGAAATGGGCCTTCATCTTATCCCATTTCTGCAGAAGTGTTTGTACTTTTATGACTTGATAGGACAGTGTTTCTCAAACTTGGCAACTTGATGTGTGGACTTCAGCTCCCAGAATTCCCCAGCCAGGAATTCTGGGAGTTGACGTCCACACATTTTCAAGCTGCCAAGATTGTGGAATAAATAGGAGAAAAATCTTTATTCTTGCTGACTGGCCATGTGTGATGGGTCAGAAAGAAAAATGATGAGTTTAGTTAGAGTTATTAAGGAACATAGCTTTGCAATAGTGGTGAATATGTGTTGCTTGGGTGTAGGATGAGGGTGAAGGTTTGTTCTCTGAGCTTGTGGGTTGGTTTCCAAACTGTCTGTGAATATTCTAGATCAGAATTTCTCAACTTTAGCAGCTTGAAGATGTGTGGACTTCAACCCAGAATTCCCCAGCCAGCATATAGCTGGCTGACGAATTCTGGGAGTTGATGTCCACCCATCTTCAAGCTGCCAAGGTTGAGAAACACTGGAGATGTTCGTAGAATCAAAATGCTGATAGGTTGAATTATCATTCAGCATAATGTAACCTGGTGCAATAGGACTCCAACTTTCCACACAGAGTGAACACTATAAACTATAAGCTATTTTGGCAAAGTGTGATGTCAAAATTGTGGCCCTGTTTCTGGGAACATAGAGCAGCCACTGATCACCACAGCTAACTCCTGGAATTCTCGTACTGTTTACTTTTTTTTTTAAATGCTATATTGCTTATCATAGACAAATTACAGACCAAAAGAAAATGCAGTGTCTGATTCTAGGTTTGTTAGCTAAAAAAAATAGAGCCCAAAATACAAACAGGTAGAGATGTTACCTCTCCTTTTTGCTAGTGTGAGCAGAAGCACACAAGCCATCTGTTGGGAACAGGCAAGCTCTGAACTAATGCTCTCCTTTGTTTCTCTCTGAATCTCTTGTCTAGGCTAGTATCTTGGAGGAGAGATTTGGACTATACTGAGGCTCAAAAATTAAACAGTCTCTTTGTGCCCCCCTCTACAAGAACATTTATTTCATGAGGATTGAGAGGGATGACAGGTGGCACCTGTGTGCCCTTTAATAGGAAGACAACAATGTCTGTAAATGCCTTCTGGGCCTCTTCCATTTGTAATTTCCTACCTGAGTTGTTGGCACCTGTTAGAACTTTCTACCCCAGCTTATTCTTTCATTCAATTTGATTTACCGTAATTTCTGCACTGATGATTTCTACCAGTTTCAGAGAGCACCTTCAAAAACCTGGTGGACTCTAAAACAGCCTCTGAAATTGATGACCTTGTAAATAACTCTTTTGGATTTTGGTCTCAGCATAGAATCTCAGTGGGTTAGGACGCTGAGCTTGTCGATCAGAAGGTCGGCAGTTTGGCGGGTCGAATCCCAAGTGCCGCGTAGCAGAGTGAGCACCTGTTACTCGTCCCAGCTTCTGCCAACCTAGCAGTTCGAAAGCACGTAAAAATGCAAGTAGAAAAATAGGGACCACTCCGGTGGGAAGGTAACAGCGTTCCGTGCGCCTTTGGCGTCTAGTCATGCCGGCCACATGACCACGGAGACGTCCTCGGACAAGCGCTGGCTCTTCGGCTTTGAAACGGAGATGAGCACCGGCCCCTAGAGTCGGAAACGACTACCACGCATGTGCGGGGGAACCTTTACCTTTATAGAATCTGGGCTTTAGTTCCCATAGGCCTTGACTTTGCTGATTGTGCAGCCATTTCGATTTACGGAGTTTCCTTGTAAACTGACCTTCTTACTGAAAGACAGAATGTAGCATCAGGTAAAAAATTCCCCCTTCCATTTTTTTCCCTCATGTGTTTTTAGTTGTATATTGAATTGTCTTGGTGTCACTCAAATAACTGGGACAACCAGTGAGGCTCAAAGTTCAAGAATATTTATAAAAATGTGTCTCAAAAGAAAAGATTGGTTATATTTCTCTTGAAATCCATTTCTGCCTTCTATTTTTGTATTGAAGCTATAATTAATCTTTTGCAATTCTTTTTAAAAACTCTGATCTTATTATGTCATAGTTGAAGACTTCTTCTAAGCAAGGTGGTTCCTACTAGTTTTGCTGACAACAGTGTTACTGTAGCTTTTCATAGCTTTCTTTAATTATAGCTCTGATTTTCACAGGATATCTTCCACCCAAGAAGTTAACCATACCTGACTCTGCTTAGCTTCCAAGATCAGACAGGTTTTCCACTTCCTGAAGACTTTGTTATAGACTCACTAGGAATCAGGATAATCTAATAATATTTCTGGGGAATAGAAGGGAAGGCAGTAAGTTTTCAAAGCCGAGCTATCTAAATGGGTTCTGACTACTGAAGAGGCACTGTTGAAGGAGTTTTTGAATAATTTATCTGATCTCCAAAAAACATCCGGCTTCTTATTTAAACAAAACTCAAAGCCAAACTTAATGTAAAGTATTACTTCCATTCATTCTCTCTCTCTCTCTCTCTCTCCTCCTTTTTTTTGGCAATTGGAATCAGCTTTCAGGTTTTTTATATAACTATGAAGGAAAGGCTATTTTTTGTAAAAATGCCTAGAATTTTGGAAAGATGGGAACAATATATATATATATATTTTTTAAAAAATAGAATCTGGCGGCCCTAGTGAGAATTTAATGAAATTCATTTTCTTTCATAAATAATGTAGTAGTTGGCGCTTGATTAGGTGAAGCGAGGAGGACTTGGTGGTTAATGAGATGCATAGCAGAAGAGATATTGCTTGCAGATGGTTGCCATTTCCAACCACACACACACACACACACACACACACACACACACACACACACATATATATATATAACCAAAGATAACCAAAGATCCACACACACACACACACACGTGTGTGTGTGTGTGTGTGTGTGTGTGTGTGTATCTTTGGTTATTCGGGGTTTTCCCCGCGTAGAACTAAAGGTGTAGGTGCGACGTTTCGACGGAATCCCATCCGTCATCATCAGGCTGGTGGCTTCTGCTTCCTTCTTCCTTCTATATTATACTGGTGTGTTTGAGCCTACACATGGGCTTTGTAAGAAAGACTGCAAACTGGAAGTCTGTATTTTATTAAAAATCCAAACAAAAATACCCCCCCCCCCGTAAGATTAAATGCAAGTAGACTTTTTAAAAATCTCTGTTTAAACACTGATATTGTTTACGGGAACAAAGACTGTGCTCTTCACATTCATAAGTAAAAAAGGTGAGATGGGACAGGAAGAATGCTTATCACTTCCCTCTGGGAAACTGCAGTCAGAGAAGTGGGGCACGGTGGGGAGCAGAACCCTATTTTTTTCTCCTGGAGCCTTTCCCCCATGGGTTCCAGATGTTTCCCTTCCTTCATTTGGGGGTACAGTGCAACCAAAGAGGGCTCAGCATCTGCCTGTTCTGCCACCCAGTACAGAATTCTCCCTGCCACACTTTGAGAGGAAGGCAACATTCCATGGATGTGTTTTTTTAGCCCACAGGCCATGGGTCAGCCCCACTGATTGATGAAGGCCTTCAAATCAGGGCTTGTTGCTGTTCCCTTATAGTCCCAAGTCTTCACAAAGAAATGAAAGAATTAAACCATGTCATAGGAAGGTCTAATAAGAAGCAACGAACATGAAACGGTTTGGATTTTTTTTGTATTCAGTAAGATGATCTGATTTATTTTTTTTGCTCAACAGACTATATCCACGTCATGCAAGTGCCCTCAACAACCTTGGGACGTTGACCAAAGATGTGGCACAAGCAAAGGAATACTACAGTAAAGCTCTCCAGCTGAATCCTCAGCACAATAGAGTCCTCTTCAATCTTGGAAATCTTCTCAAGTAGGTTTCCGGACTCCTTCAAGTATTATACAATTACAGTTGAGATACAGCTATATACAATTTTGCTGCTTTCAAGTCAGTCTGATAACTGCCTAGACAAGTCTCTGCAATTTCTCTGGCAAGATTTCAGAAGTGCTTTGCCCTTTGCCTTCTTCCTAGGACTGAGAGAGACCCCAAGTGTCCCAGCTGGCTACATGCCTAAGGTGGGACTAGAACTCATAGTCTCCTGGTTTCTATCCAGGCACCTTTAACCACTGCACCAAACTGCTGTGTATGTGTTTGTCCATGCATGCATTCATATATAGTATATATAATCCACCACACTGGTCCAATTCAGAAAGTTTTTCAATTTCCCAGTCTACAGTAGAGACAGAATAACTGGCCAAAGTCACCCAGCTGGTTTTCAAGGCCAAGGAAATACCAGAACCCTCACCCAGCATTTAATTACTATGGCTGTGAGAGAGAGAGTGAGGGAGAGAGTGTGAGAGACAAAGAAAGAACCAATCCAATGGAGGTCTAACTGGGCAACTGTTTAGCTTTTGTAATGCAGAAACTAAGTCCTTCCTTGGTCCCTTCCATTGTTTCAGAGTGCCTTGCTTGAGTTTTTGACTTAATGTTATCTGTATGGCTTAGTGTGAACACAGCCAGTTAGATATTTGGGGCACTGCAGTAAACTATTTTCCATTGTGATGGGTGAGAATTACAACTTACTATTTGATTGAAACAAGTCAACCTACATTATGGATTATGAGATTTAACAATAAACCATTGCTAAGATTAATCTCAGTCTAAGGTTTAGCTGTAAGACTGTAGTTAATCAAGAATTAAAGTGAAAGTGAAATCTCCTTATTGTCACGCCAAGAAGAATGAGAAACAGAATGGAAAGCACGCTAAAGCTTGTTTCAATTAGGATAACTGTAGCTTGAACTTTCTTGTAACATCAAAACTGAGCTAATGTTAGAATTAACTACAGAAGTAAGAGAAAAAGGTATGCAAGTGTATTATTATAATGGTTCTCAGATACAGTAAAGTATTTTATTATGTTTTAATGTTCTATCTGTCTGTCTGTCTATCTATATCTGTCTGTTTGTCTGTCTGTCTATCTATCTATCTATCTAGCTAGCTAGCTAGCTAGCTAGCTAGCTAGCTAGCTAGCTAGCTAGCTATCAAGCTATCTAGCTATCTAGCTATCTAGCTATCTAGCTATCTAGCTATCTAGCTATCCATCTATCTATCTAATTGTTCTTGACTTACAACCATTCATTTAATGACTGTCTGAAGTTACAAAGGTACTTAAAAAAGTGACTTATGACCAGCTGTCGGACTCATGACTGTTGCAGCATCCCCACAGTCACGTGATCAAAATGTAGATACTTAGCAACTAGCATGTATTTATGATGGTTGCAGCACCCCGAGGTCATGTAATTGCCATTTGCCAACTTTCCAGATGGCTTCTAACTTGTAAGGTCAATGGGGAAAGTCAGTTTCACTTAATGACCACATGATTTATTTAACAACTGCTTAATGAGCATGGCAAAAAAGGTCATACAATTGGTGTGATTCACTTAACCACCACCTCACTTAACACTGGAAATTCTGGTCCCTATTGTGGTATTATATCAAGTATTACCCCCCCCCCCGTCTCTTCCTCCCTCCCTCTCTCTGTGTCTCTCTCTATCATCTCTCTATCATCTATCTATCTATCTATCATCTATCTATCTATCTATCTATCTATCTATCTATCTATCTATCTATCTATCTATCTATCTATCGGTATTGTTTCCTATGAACAGCTAGATTATGCTAAATAACAGCAACTTTGTGCAGCTCTCCCTTATTTATCTACTCTTTGATATTGATGTTTTTCTAAAAGATAAATCATCCTTGATACATAGCCTTTAATACAAGGTTCATGTAATAGAGCTATATCATCTAAACTCCAATATCAATTGCTATTAATCATGCTCACCAACTGCTTTGTATACTTGCCTACAATATTTGAGGAGAAATACAATAATATTCAGAAATCCAATTTGAATCATACTGCTTATCCAATAACAGTTTGCTACTTTTTGAAGGCAGCAAATATAATTTGGTTCAAGCCACTCTCTAAACAATAATAGAAAAATGGATCTAAAATACCAGGTAGACTTTAAAAAAATCCAAGTTTGGGGTAGATGCACATGGCACGTTAATTTATTTGTATGGCAGTAATCTGACTACATGAAAATAAATGTTAATATAATAAACATTTCAAATGTCCAGACAGTATAATAACTAGACAACCCTTGCCAGTTGTGTCATCATTTCAGAGCTATTTCCTTACCTAAACAGAAAACCAGAATGGCCACAGATTGGCAAAAAAACAAGTGGGAGCAAGAGAGACTTTTCATTTCCCGCTGGCTTCCCCACTGACTTTCCTTCTGGGAATCTGGCAGGGAGCATCAGAAATCTTCTGTCCCCTCCCCTTTATCTCTCTTTTCCTCCCCTTCCCTTCCCTCCCCACAGGTAAGTGGCCACTGCTGTGTGAGGAACAGAGTAACAAATTATGAGACTGGTTGGGAAACTGTCATGGAACATTAAAAATGAAGATCAGATGACCATAGCAGCAGCATAACTGCAGCCAGTAATACTGAAGCAACCACATTTCCCCCAAATTTCATTGAGCCATGAATCTTGGATTTTGGATACATTTTGTAAGTTAGCCCATTTGAGATACCTTGGTTCAAAAATGGTTACCTTATGATGTACCAGTTAAAGTTAACAGTCATGACAGTGAGTATTTTAGTAGTATATAGACAGATTACAGTCATAATGTAATATAATGTCCCAAAGGTGCTTTTCAAAAGACAACTGGACTTTTTCCTTGAAGATGTTTTGCTTCTCATCCAAGAAGCTTCTTCAGTTCGGACTGAATGAGGGAGGATGGATTTATATTCGTTGCAGTCATATGGTCATTAGCACTCTTTCTGAGAGTCTTTGAGGGCACTTGGAGGTTTATCTGTGCCTTAATAAAGCTTAGAAAGAGTGCTAATAACCAGATAACTGCAAGGAATATAAGTTCTTCCATCCTCCACTATTTAGCCAGAACTGTAGAAGTTTCTTGGATGAGAAGCGAAATGCCTTCAAGGAAAAACAAAGTCCGATTGCCTTTTGACAAAAGTATCTTTGGGACAACCATGACCTGGATGACAGAGAACCTTCATAGACAAATGTAATCAGGGATACTCAACAGCTAATAGCTGTTTTTGGCTTTTAAGGCTGCATTGTAAAAATAATGGGCGGAGCCAGAACAAAAGCTGAATTTGATTTCATTTACATTTTATGAGTACAGTTGTATTCCATTGCCCTTGTTCTCTTCCTCCCAGATTGCTAAGCACATTGATTTGTGCTTTAGATTGTAAGCCGCCCTGAGTCTTCGGAGAAGGGCGGGATATAAATGGGATTTTAAAAAAAAAGATTGCAGGCAGCTGTTTCTTCAGATTTGAACTATACAGAAACAACTTAGTTTGCATCTTTTGCACTTCTCAGAAGAACATTTTCTTTTACAAATAAGTGGGTGTCATGTTCAAATAGTCTTCTAGTCCAGGGGTCCCTGACCCCTAGTCCGTGGACCAGTACCGGGCTGTGGCATTCCAGCAACCAGTCCGCACAAACAAACAAAGCCCCATCTGTGGGATGCAGGCAACACACAAAACTACGTACTCTTAGGTCCGTGGAAAAACCTTTCTCCACGGAACCAGTCCCTAGTGCCCAAAAGGTTGGGGACCTGTGTTCTAGTCTATTTACGCTGCATGTGTTTATGATGCTATTTATTTAGTCTAGCCTGTGAATGATGTACCAAATGAAAGGATGATCAGAGAATACATGCAACACACATAGCTATGGTTGCATTTTTGTGGGTGTCCCAAATGTTGTAGCTGTTGCTGTAGAGCAGTGCTTCCCAAACCTGGATAAAGTAACTCAAACTTGGGTAAATGTATTTTTTTAGGGGGGGTAATGACCCACAAATCCATTAACCATCACAACAGAGACATTTAAATTGATTTCCATAGATTTCTTTAGATTTCCATGTATACTAACATATATTCAAAAATCTCCCAAAGTATTCCTAATAAAACAAAAATCAATAAAATTACTGATGGCAATTTGTTCAAATGACATAAATATTATTCAGTAATATTGTTTTTAGAATACAGGTAGTCCTCAAGTTACGACAATTTGTTCAATGACCATTCAAGGTTACGAAGATGCTGAAGGAAGGTCCTTGAAGTTTGATAAGACTTTATGATGAGTGGTTTGGGGTAATGAAGGAAAAAGTTTAGGAAGCACTGCTATTAAGTTTAGACAACTTGAACATTTAGGACTGAGTTGGTGCGTGCTTTTGATTAAATTTTTCATATTCATCCAGATAATAATCTTTCATAATGAAATAAGATTCCAGAGAGAGTTATTCACTGTCATTAGATTTGTTTTTGAGCCCACAAAATAGAATATTTCTTACTTCCTATATTCTTTTAATAAGCAAAGCAACCCCCCCCAATTCTTCTAGCTTTCTATTTTAGCCAGGGAGTTTTTGATATGATATCATATTTTGATAGGAGACATGTAATGAATATTTGTTTTTTCCCCAGTTTTGAGATAACATGTGATAATTTTCTGGTTATTTCCCCTCTCTATATAAAAATAAAAATAATGCAGTGAGACATAGAGCCGGTGCAAAATATTATTGTGCTGCATAAAAAACCCCAGGGGTCTTGTAGATGACCTAGCTGAGACCAAAGGTGGGGTCAATTGTGTCATCATTTTGGAGTTGCTGTGCTCCCACAGGAGATCTAAGTCCAGCCCCCAGTGAATTCCATTGACTCTTACCTAGCTCTAATTTGCCTTGACTGTTAATAGATCAAACTGTTTTGTATAGGTAGCATGAAATAAACTCCTCGTACTTTTCTACTCAATCTTGGCTCCTGGTTTCTTGACAACTTGGATTTTTGCATATTTTTCTCTAACAGCAAATGAGAAATATAAAAATACCAGAAATTGGATATTAGAAGAAATAGCTGTCAAAAGCTCAGTAATATAGGTATATATTGAACCTGAAGGGGCAAATAAATGCCCATTCTCTTTATATTGCTTTTCCTTGAGCTTGATCTATGCAAACAAGCAGAACAATATGGTTAAATGGACTATTGCCATTTGAGAATGTGTATCAGAAAGACAGGCAGGGGTTTAGGAAAAAAAATAAACGTTTGTATTGTAGCTACTTTATTCACAAAGTCTTGAGGAGCAAACTTGAAACTTCCGTCTCTGTTTCAAAATTAATACTTTTTTTTCTTTTATATACCTACCGGTAGTTTGGAAAAACTGATTATTTTTCACTGTAGCTAATTTTTATAAATCCAGGATCAAAATTATGGCTCATGACCAGGCTTCAGTTTATGCCAGGCAGCAGTAGCATCTGCGAGGAATATGCACAGGTAGTCTTCGACTTATGACCACAACTGAGCCCAAAATTTCTGTTGCTAAGTGAGGTGAGTTGTTAGGTGAGTTTTGCCCCATTTTATGACCTATCCTGCCACAGTTGTTGAGTGAATCACTGCAGTTGTTAAATTAGTAACACGGTTGTTCAGTGAATCTGGCTTCCCCATTGACTTTGCTTATCAGAAGGTCACAAAAGGTGATCACATGACCCCAGGACACTGCAACCATCATAAATATGAATCAGTTGCCAAGCGTCCAAATTTTGATCAGGTGACCATGAGGATGCTGCAACAGTCATAAGTGTGAAAAAGTCATAGGTCCCTTTGTAACTTTGAACAGATAACAACAACAACAACAACAACAACAACAACAAAAGCAGTTGGAAGGGACCTTGGAGGTCATCTAGTCCAAAGCTCTTCGGCTTTGAAATGGAGATGAGCACCGGCCCCTAGAGTCGGAAACGACTAGCACGCATGTGCGGGGGGAACCTTTACCTTTACTAGCTCCTTAAGTTCTCTACAGATACATGAGAGGGGGATACAACCTTGCGATCTCTGCCCGACCGATTATGCAATCTACAAATAAATACCTTGGGTGTTTCCAGAAACCCAGCCTTGCGTCCTGGTTACTTTGCATGGCATATTTACTAGGTGAAGCTCACTATCTCCTTGAAAATGTAAGTATTTTCTATGAATCAGGCACTTGAAGCAGAGATCAAGTGTGGCAGATGATTGTCTCTCTGAAGAGGAAATTACATCAGGCCTTCACTAACCTGGAGCATCCACATGGAAATCCAGTGTCTTAAGATTTAGTGAGTCAATCCTTGGCATGATCCACACGAGCACTGCTGCTTTCTTACTGCCGTCTCCTCAGTAGCAACCAGAGGAAGTCTTTTGAAAATCCTTCTCAGAAATCTCGGACTTTCAAAAAATGCAGCAACTGAACTTGTTAAAAATCTCCACTGGGGCCAATGGAAGTTTGGTAATAAAAGTAATTGTGTGAGAAGTAGAGAGTTAGACTGGAAGCTAGGTAGCAGGTAAAGAAGGCTGGGAAAGTATTTCCCCTTATAGCTTGCTCTGAGTCTCTTTCATGGAAAAAAGTAGGATGTGTAGCACAAGCCTTTATGATAGGCAGGCAAGATACCGCATCTGTGTCAGGTAGATTTACGTTGTACTATACACACAAAGAATCCTGGTCGTCTTGTATTTTACCTGTATTTTGGTTTTCTCTCTGACATCTAGTCTCTAGTACTGAGACCTAGGCTGCTCCCCATACAGGTAATCCTTGAATTACAACTGTTCATTTAGTGACTGCTAGAAGTTACAACGACACGGAAAATAGCGATTTATGACCATTTTTCAGTGTTACAACCTTTGCATCATCCCCATGTGATCATGTGGTCAAAATTCAGATGCTTTCCAATTTGTTCAAACTTATGACCATTGCAGCGTCCCAGAGTCATGTGATCCTCTTTCGCAACCTTCTGACAGGCAAAGTCAATGGGGAAGCCAGATTCACTTAACAACCAGGTTAATAAATTATCAACTGTTAAAGTGATTCACTTAACAGCTTTGGCAAGAAATCTCATAAAATGGGGCAAAACTCACTTAACAAATGTCTCACTTAACAACAGAAATTTTGTTAGAAGGTAAAAAGACGCTTCTAGTTGGATTATATGCACCTAACCAACAACAAGCTGATTTTTTTAGCTTACTCCACACAAAGCTTACCCAGTTGGACTATAAATCTTTTATTTTTATGGGAGACTGGAATGGTGTTCTGGATGTACAGTTGGATAAGGCTGGAGCTTTTAAGCGCATTCCAAGTCATGCTAGACTGCCTAAATCTTTTTTTGAAATGAAGGATGACCTGGAATTGCGAGATATCTGGCGTGAGAGACACTTGCAGGAGAAGGATTATACTTTTTATTCTGACAGACACCAATCTTTTTCGAGGATTGATTTTATTTTGTTGACTAATGATTTTTTTTTGAGAACTAAAAAGGTGAAGATATGTGCAAGAACTATCTCTGACCACAGTCCAGTTTGGTTGGAGATTGATAAGGAGAAAAGAGACAGGCGCTCGTGGCGCGTAAATGAGAATTTGTTTAGAAATCAGAGAAATGTGGAAGAATGTAAACAGCGGATGAAGGATTTTTTTGAGATTAATATGAATAAGGGTACCTCTATGGATATGGTTTGGGATGCTAGCAAGGCCTATATGAGAGGAGTGTTGATATATATGAATAATAGACATAGACGTGCAGTGGAAACTAGAAGGAAAGAACTGGAGAATGAAATAAAGGAAAAAGAAAAGGCTTTGATTTTGAATTCAGAGGATGTGAAGATCAAGGAGGCTATTAGACTGTTAAGAGGACAATTTGATAAATTAATGGCAGATCAAGTGGCAACCAATCTGCGGTTTGCTAGGCACAATACTTTTTGCAACGCTAATAAACCAGGCAGATGGTTAGCCTATAGACTGAGGAAAAAACAAAGGGCCTCTAATATAGACAAGATTGAGTATAAAGGAAGGGTTGTGTTTCAACAGAATCTTATTAAGGATGCTTTTGTGGATTTTTATTCGAAATTATATACTAAAGAGGAAATTAATGTAAAAGATATTGATAAATATTTGGAGAATGCTAGCATCCCGGTTCTTACGCAAGCACAAAAAGAGGGGATTAATCAACTGATTACAGAAGAAGAAATTCTTATAGCAATTAAGGAACTGAAGGTCGATAAGGCGCCAGGCACGGATGGCTTGACTGCGGCCTTTTATAAAAATTTACAATTTGAGATGATAAAGCCGTTAAAGGAACTGTTTCAGACAATTCAGAGGGGGGGAAAGGTGCCACCGTCTTGGAAGACAGCTTTTATCTCTTTGATTCCGAAGGAAGACCAGGATGCTACTCAAGTTAAAAATTACAGACCGATATCGCTCTTAAATACAGATTATAAGATATTTGCTAAGGTTTTGGCTAATAGACTGATGAGGGTTCTGCAACAGGTGATTCATGGGGATCAAACGGGGTTTATTAGTGGTAGGCAAATGAAAAATAATGTGAGACATATAGTTGATGTGTTAGAGTTTTTGGAAAGGCACAACCAGATCTCTGCAGCGCTAATCTTTTTAGATGCTGAAAAGGCTTTTGATCAATTGAATTGGCAATTTTTGTTGAAAGTGTTAGATAAAATGGATTTTGGGGAAAAATTTTTACAGCCGATTAGGGCATTATATCAAAAACAAACTGCCCGAATTATAGTTAACAATAGCCTGACAGCAGCATGTAATATTGAGAAGGGCACAAGGCAAGGGTGTCCGTTATTGCCCTTGTTATTTGTGTTAACATTAGAGATACTATTGGTTAAGATTCGGAATTCGGGAAAAATTAAGGGGATACAAGTTGGAGATCAGGACTATAGATTGAGAGCATTTGCAGATGATCTGGTTGTTACAGTGACCCAGCCAGAGAACTCTGTTGTGGACCTGATGGAGATAATAACACAATATGGGAATGTTTCTGGATTTAAAGTAAATATACAGAAAACTAAAATTTTGGCTAGAAATATGACAGTTTCACAGAAGGCTCTCTTAGAAGGATTAACTGGATTTGAGATTGTTAAAAGGGTTAAATATCTGGGGGTGATTTTGTCGCCCTCTAATACAAAGCTATATAAAAATAATTATGAAAAACTATGGGGGAAGATTCAAAAAGAACTGGAGAGTTGGCAAAAATTGCAATTGTCTTTGTTGGGACGGATTGCAGCAGTGAAAATGAATGTCCTGCCCAATTTTTTATTTTTGTTTCAAATGATACCGATTCTTAAGAAAGATTCCAACTTGGAGGAATGGCAGCGTGGTATCATTAAATTTGTGTGGGCAGGGAAAAAGCCACGAGTTAAACTTAAGATTATGCAGGATACTCGTGAGAGAGGTGGCCTTAAACTGCCTAATTTTAAATTATATTATGAAGCTGCTGCATTAGTAGGAATAAGCGATTGGATTAATTTGACGCAATTGAGGTTATTAAATCTTGAGGGCCATGATTTGTTGTTTGGCTGGCATGCATATTTGTTGTATGATAAGAAGGTAGATACTGTGTTTAGGATGCATATTTTAAGACAGGCATTGCTGAGAGTTTGGAAGAAGTATAGACATAAGCTAAGCAGCAAGATACCATTGTGGGCAATTCCAAAACACGCAATAGAAAATATACATGCTGGTTTCAAACATGATGTGACTACGTACAAGGAAATTTTAAGCTTGGAAAGGAACGTTTGGTGTTTGAAATCATATAGCCTCTTGCGAGAAGAGAAGGTTGTTCAAACTTGGTTTCAATATATTCAATTACAGGCCAGGTGGAAAGAAGACCAGAAAAATGGATTTACAATGACTGATGAAAATTTGACAAAGCAGATTAGAAATCAGGGACCAGCACATATTAAACGGATATATCTTGCATTGATAGAGATTGACTCGGAAACAGAGCTTGTTAAGGATTGTATGATTAAATGGGCCCAAAATATCCAGGAAGTTATTACAATGGACACGTGGGAAAAGATTTGGGTGAGAAACGTAAAATTTACTCAAGCTCAAAATCTAAGAGAGAACTTTTACAAAATGTTTTATAGATGGCATCTAGATCCTAAAAAGCTTGCAAGTATGTATCCGAATTATCAGCCTAAATGTTGGAGGTGTGGTGATGAGGATGCAACATATTTTCACATATGGTGGACATGTAAGAAGGTTAAGGCTTTTTGGATAAAAATCTGGTGGAATATGCAGAAGATTTTTAAACAGAGGATAAAGTTTTGTCCGCAACTTTTTTTGCTGGGAATAATTGCAGACGCTACAGTTGTGGACACCAAGCTGATGTTGAACTTAATTACGGCGGCAAGACTTTTGATAGGCCAATATTGGAAGAAAGAGGAGTTGCCGACCATAGAAGAGTGGACTTTAAAGGTTTCCGACCTGGCAGAGATGGCGAAGATTTCGGCCTATTTGAAAGATCATTCGCAAGAACGTTATATTATGGAATGGAGAAAATGGATTGAGTTTATCCAGAACAAGTATAGGGTTAAGAAGTTTTATGTAGCATTCGAATAAGTCTTCTTTCGTTTCTCTTTCTTTTTTTTATTCTAGTTTTTTATACATATTTAATATTGTTAAGGTGTGTTTTATCCTATATAAGCTAGAGAGTGATGGATTTTAGAACTTATAGTTGTTAGTATATGGTTGTTTATGATTGCCTTTTTATATATATATACCTTGTATTTAGCTCTGGGAAGTCGGGGGGGAGGGGGGGTGGAGGGAGGGGGGGAGGGAGGGAGGTTGGGGGGAGGTAGGGGGGTATAGGGAGGGGGAAGGGGTTTTTTTTAAAGGAAAACTGTATTGTAAAACTTTTCAATAAAAAAAACAACAGAAATTTTGGGTTCAACTGAGGTTGTAAGTCAAGGACTACTGTAGCTGTATTTAGTATCTCTAATTCACAGCTAATTCACAGATAAGCATTGCAAAAATATTTAATTGGTCTTCATAACAACATGGTAAGTACTTCTACGATGAACAATTCATTAAGGAATACTTTTAAAAAATCCTTAAAAAGGAATTTCAAAAGAGTTAAAAAAGAAAGAAAAAAAAGAAACTTATGCTTCTACAAATTACCCCTTGTCAGAATCACTAAGAAATGCTTAATAAGCCAATAACTTCTCTGATACAACTGATACAAATTACTTCAGTTGTTAATTTAATAACATGGTTGGCTTCCCCATTGACTTTGCTTATCAAAAGATCACAAAAGGTGATCACATGATCCCGGGACAATGCAACCATCATAAATATGAGTCAATTGCCAAGCATCTGAATTTGATCTTGTGACCATGGGGATGCTGCAACAGTCATAAGTGTGAAAAACAGTCATGTCACTTTGTAACTTTGAACAGATAATAATAACAACAACAACAACAACAATAAAAGCAGTTGGAAGGGACCTTGGAGGTCATCTAGTCCAACGGTTGTAAATGTGAACAATGGTCATAAGTCACTTTTTCCAGTGCTGTCAAGGGCTACCTGCATCACCATCATAATTTTGGCCATTGTTTATCCCCTGCAGGATGAAGGCCTCTTCTGCATGTTTTCAACCAACACAGTCCTGAGCTTTCCTTTGCCAATTGGGCCTGCAATCCTTGCTGATGTCATCAATCCATGTTGTTTTAGGTCTCTTTCATGGATGCTTTTTGTCAAGTGGAATCCATTCTATGACTGCCTTGGTTCTGGCTGTGTGACCAGCCCATTTCCATTTCAATTCTTTTACTCTTTTGATGATCCCATATACTTTTGTTTGTTCTCTAATACATGTGCAGGTCTTTCTATCTTGTCTTGTAATGCCAAGCATCTCTCTTTTCATGCCGAGCATCTCTCTTTCTCTTTGCGCCACTTGTAGCTTTTGTGCCGATTGTGAGGTTAGTGTCCATCTTTCACCGGCATATGTTAGAGCAGGTAGTACACACTGATCGAAAACAGGCATAGGGGGAGGTTGTTCTTGAAAATTATGTTTAGCTTGCCGAATGCCTGCCAACCACATTTAACATGCCATTCAATTTCCTTTATTGTATCACCTTTCATTGAGATCCGTTGGCCAAGGTATATGTAGTGGTCTACTACTTCTAGTTCTTCTCCAGATGTAAACATTTTTTCTTTCTTTGGTGAATTTATTAAACACAACCTGGTTCTTTTTCAGGTATACTACCTGTATATCTGTCAAAAAGAGGCAAGATGGTGAAGTGGCATGCTGAGGGAAGCTGGATCCATTTTCTATGATTGCACAAAAGGAGTGAGGTTGACATCACAATGCTGCTCCTGTCATTTGACCTTTCTTGACACATCCACACATTCCCCATTCTGAACATATGAAAAAGCTCTAGTTTATTCCCACCCATTTCTTTCAATGATCTTAGAGTTGAAAGGGATCTTGGAGGTCTTCTAGTCTACCCCCCCCTCGCCCAGTCCAGCTCCTCTGAAAGAGGAAAGAAAATATAGCACCCTTCCAATCCCTATTATATCCCGAAACACACAGGTTCAGAGCCTTTCTTTTCTCGATCTGTCTTCCAATCATTACATTGATTGTTGTTTACTGTCTTCATTTTTAACCAAAGAAGTTGATATGATCAATCCTGTCTAATACAGAACCAGGGCCTATCTGGATTAAGGCCAAAATATTCTTCCTTTCATTAGATCAAGTCCCATATACAGTTCAAGATATCATCTACAAAATGTTGTAATCATTTTATTATCTTGACAAAATCTGCGCATTGTTCTCTATTTTTTTTTAAAAAGACCAAACTCTTAACAGAAAAAGGGGATAATTCATGCTGTGAATAATGAAGATATTTATTGCTGTTGCTGAGTTGATTTTTAACAAACCTTTTAACTGATACTAGCATTTCCTCTACTCTTCCTGGATCCTGATTGTTTCAGCAGATTTTAGGTTCTAAAAAATAGGTACTAAAATCTTGTATTCAGAAGAAGTTCAAATGTTGTGTAAATTCATACATTAGCTGACCTTTTGCTGCTGAGCAAAGCAGGAGAAAACAGGGATTTATAGTTACGGCTCTTTTATATTAATTAAAGTGTTGGCATTTTTGTCTCCAAAGCAGAACTATTTTTTTCTTCCTGTATGCAGAAAGACATTTTCCAGTTGCATAATAGTCCAATATTTGCTGGGAGCACATTTGTTGAAATCGACAAAGCCACAAGCATAACCCTCCAAATCCCTCATTTTGCCATGCTGCCATGGCACCTCCAATTCCATGTGGAGCTAAAACATAAAATAAATACAGATTTCATGCAATAGCTGCAGCCAGCAGTTTTGATTATGCCCTCTTTAAATGCCAACTTTTCAGATGCGCTTGCATTTTGAAATTCTGCTTTTTTAGTGCCAAGTTTATATTCTCTTCTATAACTTTGGAAAAATCCTTTGAATTGTTCAAGGTTCAAACATGCAGCCATTGTCATTTCCTGTTTTAATTGGTGAGAGAGTGTACCTGTGGTTTGCCTTTTTAGGAATGAATGTAAGAAAAAAAAATTGGCTCTTCAACTTTGATGCCCACAGGTATATGTCCTGTAATCACACCCAAAATATATAATTTGTGAAAAACCCACTTCAGAAATTAGTTAGCAGGGTTTCATTCGCTTTGCTGTTCTGTGGATGAGAATATTCACAGGGAAAAAACATGAAAAGGAGGAATAATGCAAGCTATACTATTATAAGACTGGGACTTTTGTTTCAGGGTATCTCAAAACAAGATGGAAGCTATTTTGTTGAATGTGATATTGAAATTGGGAGTTGTCTGAACAGTTGGACCCTTTGCCTGATATTCCAGCCTTCACTGAATAATTGGTTTAACCTTTACATGTCTTCTAGCATAAAACTATCTGAATTATCCTTGTGCTCTTTCATCATGAAGTGTTTAAAATGGTGACATGTACATGTAGTCCTTGATTTGCATTCATGGTTGGGACCAGAATTTCCGTATTTAAGCAAGGCAGTTGTGAAGTGAATCAGGTCTGATTTTACAACCATTTTTGCCGTAGTTGTTAAGTGAATCATTCAGTCATTCAGTGAATCCACTTCTTCCATTGATTTTGCTTTTCAAAAGCCACCTGGGGAAGTCATATGACCAGGGATGCTGCAACCTTTGTAAATACATGTCAGGTGCCTGAATTTTGATCATGTGAGCTTGGTGATGCTGCCATAGTTATAAATACAAGTGCCAAAATCCAGCTCAAGAATCCAGATAAAACTCCAGCAATAATTCTGTTTCCAAAAAATCTTACATTTTATTGAATACACTGCATGGTTATGATGAAGCAAAACTAATTCTGAGGTTCCAACACCAATTCATAGACTTAAACAATAGTTTTCCCAGCCAAACTCCCAACATCTCATGTAATCCATATCAACAAGTCCGCTTTGTTATGGGAACCATCTGCTTCAAATCCACACCTGTTCTGGTGCCCTTGACAAGACTTCAGGCTCCCACATCCACAACTGAATCGAAGAAGGCTTGTTTCTCCATCTACCTACTTAAAAGTAACACTCCACCCCCCTTTATCTAAAGGCAAGTTGAAATGCAGAGACACGTTGCTGCCAAAGTTTCATCCTTGACATACTGGTTGTAAGTTACTTTTCAGTGCCATTGTAACTTTGCATTGTTGCTAAATGGATGGTTAGAAGTTGAGGACTACCCGTATGTGATGGTATCATTTAATTTAATCTTACTGCTTTTTTCCTATCTGTGTCAAAGTTAGAAAAAAGGACACCCCCTCTCTTTCTGGCATACCATGTTCCTGTGTTTTAGTTCTATAATATGAAAATGAAAGAGATGGAAACTACTAATAAGTGACTTTATTTCAAAGAACAAAGTTCCCAGAGGGGAACTATTACCTTAATTAGTGTTTCTAGGAAAGCTTTTCATTAGCCAAACCATCTGCAGTTGCTACAGTTAAGGTCCACCTCTCTCTGAGCTGTTAATATTTCAGTCTTCTCAGGGAGCTTGAAATTCCAAGTCAAATATCATCACTGATTTTTTTTATGAAGCAAATTTAGAGACAGTAATAATATTTTTACAAAGCAAATTTAGAGACAGTATTAATATGAGTATTGATTAGGTCTGCATAATAGAGCGTGGTCTCCTGGAGAACCTTAAAACAGACTTCAGTCCAAACCCCTGCTCAAGCAGGAGACCCTATACCAGGGGTAGGCAACCTCGGCTCTTTTATGACTCATGGACTTCAACTCCCAGAATTCCTGAGTCAGCTATGCTGACTCAGGAATTCTGGGAGTTGAAGTCCATGAGTCATAAAAGAGCCGAGGTTGCCTACCCCTGCCCTATACTATTCCAGACAAGTGATTGTCCAATGTCTTCTTTAAAACCTCCAGTGACAGAGCACCCACAACTTCTGAAGGCAAGTCGTGCCACTGGTTAATTGTTCTCACTGTTAGGAAAGTTCTAGGTTGCTTCTCTCCTTGATTAGTTGCCATCCATTGTTTCTTGTTGTGCCTTCTGGTGCTTTGGAGAATAGCTGGTTTCCCTCTTCTTTGTGGCAGCCCCACAAATATTGGAACACTGCTCTCGTGTCACCCCTGGTCCTTCTTTTTACTAGATTAGACAAGTTCAATTCCTGCAACCGTTCTTCATATTTTTTAGCCTCCAGCCCACTAATCATCTTTGTGGCTTTTTTTCTGCACTCTTTTCAGAGTCTGTACACCTACCTTCTACCATCTTGACACTGCACTGCAAATGTTATTCCCAGGTTGCTCCACCTTCATAAATTTTCGTAGACCATCTAAAGGGCACCAAGTTGCAGAAAGTTGACTGTAGAATGAAAACGATACTAGCTGAGTTGATGTTTTAAAGTAAATTATAGTAGGGGTGGGGAACCTGGTCTCTTATGAGCATACACCTGGTCAACATGGCCACTGGTGAAGGTTGTTCGGGGTATAGTTCAGTAGCATGTAAAGAACCACAGATTCGCCATCCTTGCTTTATTTTTAACCATGACTTCCTGCTTCTTGTGCTCTGGCTACTAAAACAAGAAATGGCACCTGTTGGTGGACTGGGAGGGCAAGAATCAAATGTGAGAGGAATGTCTGTTTACTGTCAAGAGCAACAGCAACAAATGTCTTTCTCTCTGTCTGAATTCTTTCTCTCGGCAGTCCTAATGGACCTTTCTCCTGTCCTTGAGTTGGCAGATAACTAGGCCACCCTAAATTGCTTTGCCTTCTTTGTCGAGCTCTATTCTCCTTCAATAGTGAAACCAGGCAGAAGTGTTCTCCTGATATATTAGGCGTGCAGAAGATGAAAGGACATTCAACTCAGCCAGTATTTTTGGAAGTGAGCTTGAAATGGGAGTAACTAATACTGGCTTGGAAACATTTCTCCAGCCTTTTGAACACTCTTTAGTGCTTGTGATAGTCATTCTTAGTAAGAGGCAACAGTAGTTATGTTGTGCTCTGCATGCTGGGCTGTGTTTTGATTTTTTTATGTAGACCTCTAAAGTAGCTTCTCATTTCCACCCATCTGGTCCAGAAATAACAGAATAACAGAGTTGGAAGGGAAATTGGAGGTCTTCTAGTCCAACCTCCTGCTCAGGCAGAAAACCCTATAATCACTTCAGACAAATGGTTGTCCAATCTTTTCTTAAAAACTTCCAGTGTTAGAGCATCCACAACTTCTGGAGGCAAGTCATTCCACTGATTAATTATTCTAACTGTCAGGAAATTTCTCCTTGATTAGTTTCTCCAAGTTCTCTCCTTGATTAGTTTCCATCCATTGCTTCTTATCCCTTGGAGAATAGGTTGACTCCCTCTTCTTTGTGGCAACCCCTGAGATATGGGAACACTGCTATCATGTCGCCTCTCGTCCTTCTCTTCATTAAACTAGACATACCCAATTCCAGCAACCGTTCTTCATATGTTTCAGTCCCCTGATCATCTTTTTTGCTCTTCTCTGCATTCTTTCTAGAGTTTTAATATCTTTTTTATATTGTGGTGACCAAAACTGCATGCAGTATTCCAAGTGTGGTCTTACCAGTGTGTGATCTTCATTCTATCCCTCTGTTCAAAACAGGTTAAGCGATGGGTCCTGCCTGCCCCTGCCTCAGCAAGTACCAAGGAGGCTGCACAGTGTTGAAAAACTTGGTTGCTAATGTCAGATACGATCAGATGCTGGCTCTCTTACACATATATGCAAAATAATTATTGAATATCATAAAACAAGTGGATCGAAGCTTACATCCTGTGTGACCTTTAATGGTATTTTCTACTCTGCCATTTCAGGATTATATTCCCCTATCTTTTTTTTTTAATCCCATTTATATCCCGCCCTTCTCCGAAGACTCAGGGCAGCTTACAATTTAAGCACAAACCAATGTGCTTAGCAATAGCCTTCATTCTATGTATATGCCTGCTTATTAGGGCTTTCGCCCCCACCCCCCAAGCGGCATTATTACAAAGTCAGCTTATTGCCCCCAACAATCTGGGTCCTCATTTTACCTACCTCGGAAGGATGGAAGGCTGAGTCAACCTTGAGCCTGGTGGGATGCGAACCTGCACTAATTGCAGGCAGCTGGTGTTACTTAAGGAGGCATTAGCCCACTGCTCCACCAAGGCTCTTGTTCTCCAGACCTTCGTTGATTGAAATGGAGATATTTGTAGCAAGTGGCCTAATTCTGTGAAAGAGGGCATAATGTTGGGGCCTAGTTTAAGTAACATGGTGAATAAAGTATATGCAAACTAATCACCTGAGCTTTGTATAGAACAGAGGCCCCCAGCCTTTTGGGCACCAGGGAACGATTCCGTGGAAAAGAGGTTTCCTGTGGACCGCAGGGAGTGTGGTTTCACATGCTAACTGCAGCCCACAGATGGGGCTTCACTTGTTTGCATGTCCCAGTTTCTGGCATGCCGTGGCCTGGTGCCGGTCCATGGACTGGGGGGTTGGGGACCCCTGTTACGGAACACTGTTGCTAAAGTTTTAGATCCTGGCAAGATGATTTAGCTCCTTAATATCCACTGTCTTCTTAGGGTGTGTGACTTAAGCAGAATTCAGAATCCTGAAGACTTTTGAACTTGCTGTTATCTCATAATAAGCTTCATTTAGTACCTCTTGCTTTTAAAATAATAAAAACCTCATTCATTGTAGACTGATATAAGGCTGTATGTGCCTTCAAGTGTCTTAAAGAACAAATAGGTATGTTTGTGGTGAAATTAAAGCAATAGCAATAGCACTTAGACTTATATAAGTGCTTTGCAGCCCTCTATAAGCAGTTTACAGAGGCAGCATATTTCCCCCAACAATCTGGGTCATCAGTTTACTGACCTCAGAAGGATGGAAGCCTGAGTCAACCTTGAGCCCTGTCATGATCGAACTCCTGGCTGTGGGCAGAGTTAGGCTGCAATACTGCATTCTAACCACTGAGCCAGTAGGGTTCCTCCAGCAATTATGGACATTCATGAATTTGATTATTTTAGTTTGCCATAGTTATTGACTGTGGTTTCAAAAATGTGTTTAGTTATGTAAAATGAATGGAAAGGATACAGCTGTAACAGAGGCAGACGCCTTAAACAACTTTAATTTATCCATCTGTAACTGGGACCAGCTCTGCAAAATATATGGCAAAAAAAATAATCCTATCAGATGTTACTTACTTCTTTTAGCTGGAAATGTCAGGGATTCAGTTCGAAGCACATCTGTAATGAGTTGTAGATTCTTTCTGTGTTAACATTCATCATGCTTTCTTTGCTTAAGAAATACACAGTGGAAACATCTACTTTTTTCCACTGATTTGGATTGATTTAGATTGAATGATACCAACTTAGGGGGAAAAAATCCTAGAAAAGGAGTAACCTGCAGTTTTTGCTCCACTAGTTGTTTTATATTATAGGAGCTTAAATGCATATTTCTGAAAAATAAGCTTGTAAGTATAAAATTAAGTCCATCATCTATCTGACTGTTGTTAACATATGAAATAAACAGTATGAAATTATCTCAAAGTAGTCTTGATGTGCAAAATGCCTATGACTTATTGCTTTCAGTTATTCTGTTCTATTAGCGTCCCAGATGTTAACCTGTCATTATCCATGAAAAACTTATTTTATTAATTTTCAGTGCCTTGTTGTCACAGATTTAGCATCCATTCATAGAAAGAATTTAATTTACTTTGTTTTTATTTCATATATTTATCAAATTACTATGCCACCCATCACACTTCTGTGAGACTGTAATTCTGGTATTAAGTAATGCAGTGTATATATTGAGAGAATCTGGATTTGAAAGAAAACAGGTGTGGATTTAAAACTGGAGGAAGAAACAAAGTAATCGGAACTATGCTGAGGACACTACTTTGACACCTGAATATGCAAATGAAGTGCATATTCATTAACTTTCTAGTGGAAAAATGGGACTCAAATTAAATTTAATAAAGACCATCCTAATAACAACAGTATAACAACCAACTTTAGAACAGACAATGGACATACTGAACTGGAGGTAAATAAATACCTTATAGGGTCAACTGTCACTACTATGGAGGTAGTGACAGATTTTATTTTCCTGTGCTTCAAGATCACCGCAGATGGGGACTGCAGCCAAGAAATTAAAAGATGCTTGCTCCTGGGGAGGAAAGCCATGGCAAATATAGACAGCACACTAAAAAGCAGAGACATCACCCTGTCAACAAAAGTGCGTATAGTCAAGGCTATGGTCTTCGCAGTTGCAATGTATGGGTGTGAAAGTTGGACCATAAGAAAGGCTGAGCGCCAAAGAATTGAGGCCTTTGAACTATGGTGCTGGAGAAGACTCCTGCGAGTCCCTTGGACTGCAAGGCGATCAAACCAGTCAGTCCTAGAGGAGATCAACCCTGACTGCTCTTTAGAAGGCCAGATCCTGAAGCTAAAACTCAAATACTTTGGCCACCTAATGAGAAGGAAGGATTCACTGGAGAAGAGCCTAATGCTGGGAAAGGTTGAGGGCAAGAGAAGAAGGGGATGACAGAGAATGAGGTGGCTGGATGGAGTCACTGAAGCAGTAGGCGTGAGCCTAAATGGACTCCAGAAGATGGTAGAGGACAGGAAGGCCTGGAGAAACGTTGTCCATGGGTCGGACACGACTTCGCAACTAACAACAACAGGGTCAACTATCAACAGCAGTCAAGCAGTCAAGAATTAAGCAGCAGACAAACTCTAGGTAGAACAGCAGTAAACCTTGGGGGGAAAGTATTCAGGTGTTGTGACATGTTTATGTCTAAAGAGATCAGAGTCATGCAGACAATGGTTTTCCTTGTGACTCTGAAAATGAAAAGTTGGACTTTGAGAAAGTAGGAGACAAAGATTACTGTACTGATGCCTTGGAATCTTGGTGTGGTCAATGGACTCAGTTATAGCAGCAATGGTTCACTGTTGAAAACGGAAAGACCCATTGGGAAAAGTTCCCCCTGGAGAAAATTTGTCCATGTCAATTTAGGTCCACATAGCTGGAGCTCATGCTCCATTAAACTAAGAATCAACATTGACTTGATGACATGTCGTCACCAATGAAAGATATTTTTGCACGATTTGTTTTCTATTCCAGCATAGTTAAATAATGCTGTCTGCAGCATTTTTTAAAGTTAGGAGAATTGCCTTTTCTCTTCTTCTTGAAGTACCAGACAGATTGCTTGAGAACAAAAGATTTAGGTAAATTACTGAATTGAATCGCTCATGCAGTCTTTTCTCCCTCTCCCTTTCCCTTTCCCTTTCCCTTTCCCTCTCTCCATCCCTCCCTCTTTCCCACCCCCTCTCCCCTTCTCCTTTTCTCTCTCTCTCTCTCTCTCTCTCTCTCTCTCTCTCCTTTCCTCCCTCTTCAAATTCCCCTAGTCTTCTGTTTGGACTGAGATTCTGTGGGCAATTTATGTTGCCTGGTTTAATTTAAAAAAAAAATCAGGAAAGGGGGATTTTGTGAATATTTATTTCATAGGCCAGTGATGGCAAACCTTTTAGAGCCCAGACTGCAACCCCAAACCCACTTATGTATTGTCAGGTGCTGGGTGGGCGTGGCCCATTGGGTGGGCGTGGCCCATTGGGTGGGTGTGGCTGCAGTGGTAACAGCAGACTGGGTGGGACTAAAAAGTTCAATCAATCAATTCCAACTTTGCAAGATCTTTTTTTACCTGCGAGAAGTTGAAATTGATTGATTGATTGATTGATTGATTGAACCTTTTTTTGCATATGGCAGTGGAGGCCTAAATTGAAAAGGTTTTATAAAACCCAGCTGAAGGCCTAGGACTGGGGCGACAGTGCGCGTGCCCACAGAGAGGGCTCTGAGTGCCACCTATGGCATGCGTGCCATAGGTTCGCCACCACGGTCATAGGCTATCCAACAGAAGGGAACAGAAGCATTTGCCAACAGAAGTCAAGGCACAAGACATTCACGGATCCAACCACTTCTCCCACTTCCATTCGCCGATTCACCCAGCCAGGATCTAGAATCTAATACTGTCCCAGAAGACACTCAATAGAAGAACTTAATTATTTAGCCTTTTCTGAAAACAGGACAGGCTGTTTTGAGTATGTTAACTGTGTGATTTAATCAATAGGCAAGCTGAGTAAATTATTCAAAAAGCTGTCTTTGCCATCTACTCCTTGTTGTTTGACTTTCAGGACCCAAGGGAAGAAAGAGGAAGCGCTTCTCCTCCTGAGAAGTTCCATTCAGTATGGACCAGATTTTGCCGATGCCTATTCTAGTCTCGCTTCACTCTTGGCTGAACAGGTAACTGAAAAAATTCAGAATCATCTATCCCAGCTTTTCCCAATCTGAGCCTTCCTGATATGCTGCATTTCCATTTGGGTTCTGGTGTTTTAGATAATTTTGCACCTTTCATCAGGCTATTTTTTTCATGCCAGAAAATTGGCGTGTCATTCTTGTACACTTCAAAGTAACACTGCAGACTTCTTTTTAAAAATGTTTACTGTCTCCTTCCTCAGAAAAAACTGTTTCCATGGAAATGCTTAGGAGACTAAAATGTTCCAAAGGTAGCAGTTGATTTAGTTGTACATTTGATGTAGCTCATTGTCTTTGTGTCAGATTATGTATACAATAATCACCGACTTACGATCCCAAATGGGATCAGAATTTCTGTGGCTAAGCAAGGAAGTTTTTAAGTGATCCCCAGGTGGTGTGGAAATGTTGTACTCTGTAGTGGCTGCCTGTCTTCCTAGCACCTGACTGTGGCACCAGTCTCACCCACCCATAGCTCTCACTCAGTGGCCTGCTTGTCTGGAACACGGTTTCAGTGGTGTTAGCAAACACTTATGGATTTCCATCTCTTTGTACATTGTGGTCATGTGAAGTCCTCACTTAACAACCCACATGATTTTTGCTTAACAATGGCAGTGGAGACTGATGGGGTTGTCAGTGCTAAGTGATGCGGGCACGTGACATTTTCCTTTATGACCGTATCCTTTAGTGATGGAAATTCTAGTCCCAATTATTATTGTAACCTGAGGACTATCCAGAAGCCTTTCTCTTCACCTGTAACTGTAACAATTAAAGGCACCGTCTTTATTGTGTAGTGGGTTCTGGACCGCATGGAAGACAGCAGGCAGATGAGTACAGCAACAGCTCTTTATTGTGGGTAGGACTGTACTGAATAAAGGGGGCTACCTGTACCCCTTATATACCTTGCCAGGTACGCTCTTAGCCAATCCATTCATCTGAATCTCCCGCCGAAAGCTAACCAGCCAATACGGTCGCAGTGCAGCGCCACCTGGTGGTATTTGTTGAGCTGCTGCTTAAACCCCATACATAACAGTCTTCAAAACACATGCTCTGTTGTTGATAGACAGCATTTCAAATATCACCAGTGTAATGACTGGCGGTGGGTGGGGAGCAGCCTCAAGAAATGCTCTTTGCTTTTTCAAAAGCACCACAAAACAGAGTGGACCCACAAACAGCAAAAAGCCCGATAGGAAGTGTTTGCTTTATGAATTGTGGTTGACAGAGCATTGGAAACGTAATTACAAGGAATGAGGCAGGAACCAACACTAGTTCTGTTATGATAGAGAGAATGTTATGCCAGCATAGGTCAGGTCTGCCAAGGCCATTAGGAGAATGGCCAAATTCCATTATCTTGGAAAGATGGAAGGAAAAATCCTAGGATTTAAATTCAGAAACATAGAGGTGTGTGAGGGCTTTGATTTCTTTCTATATGTGGCTTCATTCTTATTTTCAATAAAGAGAACCAATTTTGCTAACTTGTGTCAGTGAGCTTTTCGCCAAATAAGACAAATAAGACAATCCTTGAATATGGGGTAAAGTATTTGGAGAGCTAAGTTCTACTACTGTGCCTAATGGGAAGCCTGATATTAATTTTTTTGTCATTCTGATCATATCATCCTTTTCTTACATACCAGTGTTTCTCATCCTAGGCAACTTTAAGATATGTGGGCTTCAACTCCCAGAATTCCATGCTGGCTGGGGAATTCTGGGAGTTGAAGTCCACAAATCTTAAAATTCCCTAGGTTGAGAAACCCTGGTATATACCTTTACAGGCTTTCTGCCTACTTCCAGAGCATGCACACACTCTTTCTCCATGTTTTCTCTGCTTTGCCTTACCTCTCTGTACTGAAAACCCAAAACGTCCCTGTAATGTATTGGGGTTTTTCTTGTGTGCAAAGTTCACCTGTTGTGATTGCTGCTAACGGTTGCCTGTGTAACAGCTTGGGGGTTTTAGCCAGACTTAGAGTCTCCTGCTCAGCTATTGGCTGATTTATGCGAGAACTGTAGTACTTTAAACCTGTTGGCTGCCACCTAGTGGCCATCCTGATAAATAGCACTGCGGACCCACACACAGCTCTCTTCTGTTCCAGCAGCTCAATAAAGCATGTTCCTGTTTTCACCTGCTCGTCTCGCCTCGTGCTTCAAACCAACGCAATATATAACAATTGCCTTTTCTGACCTTCCCCAATTTTAATCATCCCAAAGTCTTCCTATTCCGTGAATTAATCCCTATTGTTCCTCCCAGAATGATGTCTCCAGATAACTGCCTCTCTTGCTTCCCTTTTTGTCTTTTTCTCAATCCCTGCTGTGTGTAGGAAGTCTTTGGCTCACTCTTTAATGCCTTTGCTTTATGATATAAATGTGTAATTGAAATTCTTTTCTCCCTGCGCAGATATGAAAAAGAAAACTGCTGTGATCTTCCTTACTCTCATATATCAGTAGTTCTGTAAAATTTATAATGTCTGCATGTGTGTCACATAGAAATTAATAGGAGAGAGAGGGCCAGAATTCTATTCCAAGCAACCAGCTAGAGTCCTGAAATTGTAATAATGGTAGACTAATGATGTCTGGGGCCCCAGTGCAAGAAGAATTCTCTAGATTACTGGAAACATATGCTTATCTTAGACTACGGTTCTCTGTTGTCAAAGTGCTGGCAACCTTTCTTTTCTGCCATCAGAATTTTGTATCCACTTCAGGCTCCAGCAGATAAAATTCCATTCTTCCAGGGCAATATCTAAGTTGGGTTGGTTGATTTTCCACTTGACTTTTAAGAGATTCTTTTAAGTAACATAAATCAGTAGCAAATTGGCATGCCTCATATTTACATCTAACAATGGAATGCCTAATTCCTGTTTACCAAGCCTTATGAAGGATTCCTTGTCTTCAAAGGCTGCCCTGGATGTTAACCCTACTTGAATTTGAATGCACACATTCCCATTAGGGTCTATGATTATTATTATTTTTTGCAAGCCCCAAATACAAATTTGGCCTTGTTTTGTCAAATTTGGGAAGTGTTTGTTTTGAAAAGCTAATTAAATCAATTCAGAATATGTAGCTGTGTAACAGTCTTGGAGATTAACTCACAGAATTCTAAAAAGGCCCTTGCTTCTTGTTTCTTAACAAAAGCGAGAAGATACCGGTAATTCTATACAAATTTACCTGCAGTTAAGTCCCACAGAAAAAAATCAGTTTCACTATAGATAGAGATGGAATTGCCCTATGAAAGGGGCCATCTACTGCAATTGACTCCACATGAGGCTTTGAAGATTACTTAGAAGCTAGACCTGTCCAGAATGCAGAGGTCTGTTTATTGGCTGTTGTTGTTGTTAGTTGCAAAGTCGTGTCTGACCCATCGCTACCCCATGGACAACGTTCCTCCAGGCCTTCCTGTCCTCTACCATCTTCTGGAGTCCATTGAGGCTCACGCCTACTGCTTCAGTGACTCCATCCAGCCACCTCATTCTCTGTCGTCCCCTTCTTCTCTTGCCCTCAACCTTTCCCAGCTTTAGGCTCTTCTCCAGTGAATTAGGTGGCCAAAGTATTTGAGTTTCCACTTCAGGATCTGGCCTTCTAAAGAGCAGTCAGGGTTGATCTCCCCTAGGACTGACCGGTTTGATCGCCTTGCAGTCCAAGGGACTCGCAGGAGTCTTCTCCAGCACCATAGTTCAAAGGCCTCAATTCTTTGGCACTCAGCCTTTCTTATGGTCCAACTTTCACACCCATACATTGCAACTGGGAGGACCATAGCCTTGACTATACGCACTCTTGTTGGCAGAGTGATGTCTCTGCTTTTTAGTGTGCTGTCTATATTTGCCATGGCTTTCCTCCCTAGGAGCAAGCGTCTTTTAATTTCTTGGCTGCAGTCCTCATCTGTGGTGATCTTGGAGCCCAGGAAAATAAAATCTGTCACTACCCCCATTTCTTCCCCATCTATTTGGCAGGAATTGAGAGGGCCGGATGACATGATCTTGTTTTTCTTGATGTTTAGTTTCAACCCAACTTTTGAACTCTCCTTCTTCACTCGCAACAAGAGGCTCTTTAGTTCCTCTTCACTTTCTGCCATTAGAGTGGTATCATCTGCATATCTTAGGTTGTTGATATTTCTCCTGGCAATCTTAATGCCAACTTTTGATTCATTTAGCCCTGCCTTTCTCATGATGTGCTCTGCATATAAGTTAAACAGGCAGGGTGACAGTATACAGCCTTGCCAGACTCCTTTCCCAATTTTGAACCAATCAGTGGTTCCGTGTCCACTTCTCACTGTTGCTTCTTGACCCGCATATAGGTTTCTCAAGAGACAAATAAGATGGTCTGGTACTCCCATCTCTTTAAGAACTTCCACAGTTTGTTGTGATCCACACAATCAAATGCTTTAGCATAGTCAATGAAGCAGAAATAGATGTTTTTCTGGAACTCCCTAGCTTTCTCCATGATCCAGCGTATGTTGGCAATTTGATCTCTAGTTCCTCTGCCTCTTCGAAATCCTGCCTGTACTTCTGGTAGTTCTCGATCCACATACTGCTGGTGTCTAGCTTGGCTAGACTTATTGGCTGTATACCCTGACAATAGCACATTACTATAGTACCCATTAGCAATGATTCAGTTGTTAAAGCCACTGAGCTTGTCAGCTGGAAAGCTGACAGCTTGGGTTCAAGACCAAGTGCCACATGACGGGGTGAGCTCCTGTGACTTGCTCCAGCTCCTGCCAACCTAGCATTCCAAAGCATGCAAATGTGAGTAGATAAATAGGCACCACTTTGGGGGGAAGGTAACAGCATTCTATACACCTCGGTATATAGTCATGCTGGTCACATGACCACGGAAGTGACTTTGAACAATGGTGGCTCTCTCGGCTAAGAGCCAGAGATGAACACTGCTCCCTAGAGTCAGACATGACTGGACAGGTGGAAACCTTTATCTTTATAGCACATTATTGTAACACATTGCTTTGGTTCCTTATCAGCTTCCGGGTATGAATCAAATACAGTATGTTTCCAATAATTTTCCATAATCAATTGTGTTTTTGCTGGTAGTCCTCAAAGAACAACTGTAATGAAGCCTGCCTATTACAGTCATAAGTTGTGACAGTCGTAAAGTGGCTCACCCAAGTGACTGACCTAATTTTACAACCTTTTTCTGGTGGTCATTAGATGAATCCAGTGTTTAATATGGGGCATTTTTGCCAAAACTCAGAAATAAATGCTGGTTTCTGGTGAAAATGTTGTAAATCACAGTCATGTGACCAGAGGAGGCTGCAAACAGCCATAAAATGAGCTCCTGCCATTGGAACTTCAGAATGTGTCATAAGTTCCTTTTTTGGGGGGTGGGGGGGTGAGGTTCATCATAACTTTGAATGGAAGCTGATAAGGAACCAAAGCAATGTGACTAATCATAAGTTGAGGACTATTTGTATAGTACTACTACTACTACTACTCTTCTTCCAAACAGGTCATAGCAGCTTTCAGATATTCCAAAATAATTGATTCTTTGCCATATAGGTTTATTGTAGCTGTCTGTCTAGTTAAGTATTGTGAGAGTGTGCTGCCCCACTCACTCACACATGCATAGTAACTGTGTTGTAGTGCGTTTATTAATATTCCCCAGCAATTCCCTTCACCAAAAACTCAGAACTGTCCCAATTAAGTCCAGCCATCAGCAGGCCAAGATTAGTCCACAGAGCAATGGCCTAATAGTCCACAAAGCAAATAACTCCACCAGGCAAAATTCAAATTCATACAAGTGGCAAAAAAAGTTCAGAGTCTTCAAGGCACAATTCAAAACATGGTGTCAATCCAGAGTGAAGAAGAAATCATGGCGATCAACAAACAGCTAGAAAACCAACTTGTTCCCAGCAATGCCTCCATCTGTGATAAATAGCCAGCTTTCCAGTGCAGTCCATCAAGATGGGTGGGGTCTTCTCCTCGCAAGTAGTCTGGCTGATCTCAGCAGCTCTGGTCATTTCTCGGCCCTGCGTGTTCTCAGATCAGGTGTAGGAGGCAATTCCTCCTCCTGTTCACTGGCCATCTTCCCACAGCAAACTTTCCCCAGTTGAAGTCTCCTCTAAATCTCTTTCGGTCTTCAGAGCCATCAATCAACCCAGTTCCATCTATCAACCCAGTTCTTGACGTGCCAGAAATGGTCTCAACCTTCTCTGAACTGACATCTGAGGAGGAATCTGGGGAGTTGCCCAAGGGAGACATCACAGAAAGTTATAGCCAATTGGTTTTTGAGAGTGAGTGGAATAATAAGAAAGTTGGAGTGGAATAAAGGAGAGCCATATTCAAGTCTGTCCTTAACCATGGAAGCTCACCGGCTGAATGTGGGCCAGTGTCTGTCTCTTAACCATACTGACCTTACAGAATGCTGGTTGTGAGGATTTAATTGAAAGAGAGAGTACTATGTGTGTGGCCTTGAGGTTCTGGAGGGAAGGCAAGGATATGATAAAACTAATAAATAAATAAACTTTTGTAAGCTACACATATCTGGAGTCTTCTAGTTTAGGAAAGACAGTCTTAATGGTTTAATTCTGCTTTGTGTCAAAATGTAGAATGTATCATTTAATTTTTGGCTGTTGTCGGGACCTTGTTAAACAGGACCTGATAAATAGACAGCAGTTTGCATAATATCTAGGCCTCCCACATTAAAGGGATTGCAGTTCACCATTTAAAATTTCTCAAAGTGTGTCTTAGTTATCATTTTAGAGGTATGTATTTTAACTGATTCATTTTAACTATGTATTCATATAGTTATATGTTAGTTGCATGCCCTAGTTGTCTTCCAGGAGCAAAAGGTGCCATGGACCTGCTGGTTTCTGCTGCCTCAAGGACTTGGAGTAAAGCAACGGCAGCTAATGCCAGTGTTTGTGGTGGATCATAATATGGTCATCTAAATCAGCGTTTCCCAACCTTAGGAACTTGAAGATGCGTGGACTTCAACTCCCAGAATTCCCCAGCCAGCATAGCTGGCTGGGGAATTCTGGGAGTTGAAGTCCACGCATCTTCAAGTTCCTAAGGTTGGGAAACGCTGATCTAAATAGTGGCTGGCCACTGAATAACAGCATTTGCTTCCTTTTTTGCCTTTAGGAACAGTTAAAAGAAGCCGAGGAAGTATATCAGGCTGGCATCGAGAATTGTCCTGAAAGCTCTGATCTGCATAATAACTACGGGGTTTTTTTAGTCGATACTGGTAAGTAACAACAAGACAAAACGTGAAGGACTAAGAACTAATCTGGACAAATTAAAATGTTACTAGCCCAGCAATTTATCTCAAGTCTGCTCTGGGAAGATTTTTTTTCTTATTTTCCAAAAGCTCAGCCCATTCTGTTGCATTATGTGTTGCATCATTTTTATTATTTACTGTTTACTATTTATTATTATTTATTACGCGCATTGTAAAGCTGTTCTTCCTCTCCTAGAACCACATTTGTGGCCCAACACCCTCAACTGCCAAGTGTGGCTTTAGCCCAGGGGTCTCCAAACTTGGCCGCTTTAAGACTTGTGGACTTCAACTCCCAGAATTCCTCAGCCACTAAATTCTGGGAATTGAAGTCCACAAGTCTTAAAGCGGCCAAGTTTGAAAACCTGTACTTTAGCCCTTATATCAGCTTCTCCAAGATGAGGAGCTTTAGCGCCCCCTCTGGGCAGCTGCAGCAAAGCAAGGGGAGAGGCTGCAAAACCTGAGGTCCAAATGCATTAGAGTTCAGATGCAAAAATACACACACACCAGAGGCATCCCAGACTGGACTTCAAGGACTTCAATTCCCAGAATTTTTAGCAATGGCCATGATGGATTGTGAAATCCTAGAACAAGTCTGTACATCTGGAGGGCACCCAGGTTGTGAGAAGGCTGACAAGAGCATTTAAGCTCAGTTGAAAAGACAGATGTTGCTATTATTACAGGTTTTTCCATTCAAACATTTCTGACAGTAGAATCAGACATTATTTATTTGCGGAATTATCTTAAATGTGTTTATGCAAGTAAGTTCCAGTTCAATGGACATACCGGTAATCCTTGACTTATGACCTTAATGGAGCCTGCCCATCATAGTTGTAAGTTGTGATGGTCATAAATTGGGCCACCCATGTGATTGACCTGATTTTATGACCTTTTTTGCAGTGGCTGTTAAGCAAAGGCTGCAGTCATTTAGTGAAACAAGTTTCCTATGGGCCAGTTTTGCCAAACTTTACCAGAAGTAAACATCAGTTTTCAGCAAAAATGTTATAATGTGGTTATGTGACTGCGGGGCACTGAAATGACTGTAAATATGGGCTGGTTGTTGAACGTCTGACACGCAGTCACATGACCGTGGGTTGGGGGGTGGCTATTGGAACTTCAGAAATGGGGTTGCAAGCCCCTCCCATCGGAAGGTCTGTTGTAACTTTGAATGGTTGCTATGCAACTGGTCATAAGTCAAGAACTACCAATATTTCCAGGAAAATCTGCATAGGTTTCCAGTTTTACTTGTCCAGCTAAGTGGCAACATTTAGTTTATTTCAGCTGAGCTTTGAATGGATTTGACTAGGAGGCAAGAGCAGCCTGAAGGAGACCTGACTTTAGGCCATGAGCCAGGGATTATTTATCCTGTTTCGTATTAATACATGGTGACCTTGAAAAGATGTTTGTACATTTTGAACCATGTAAACTAGCAACCAGCAAATCTCGTCTCTCCTTGCTTTAAATCTTAAATCAAAATTGTGGTTATTTTTAATCTTCGGTTTTATTTGCATTTCACGTGCAGATTGCTCTACTCTGTTGTTGTGGAATATATGTGATACGGGATATATGTGAATGTGTGACAAGCTGTATAAAATTTATCTTTAAAAGCTGTTTGCTTTCCTGTGCTAGCGATCTGTCACTTTTCTCAAGGATGAAATTAATGTCAACACATTGATTGTTGTTTTTGCTTAACATAAGACCGACAAATTATCCTACTTAATCAGTTCACACAGCTTGTAGTTCTCACTGCTTTCTTGTAATGGGTTGTTCTGCCACATACCCGTGGAAAATGTAATAGACCAGCTCCATCTTGTGGAAAAAGAAATATCACATATGCTATTTGGTTTGGTATTGGTTTTAGATTATGCATGGCTCTCCTCCCTTATTTAATGTTAATAGGGTTACTTTAGCTGGGCTGCAAAAATTCTAGATGACTTAATACTGTCCTCTGGATATTTTACACCATGTGTGTGTGCATGTGTATGTATACATGTATGTATCTGTGTAATATATATACATATATAACTAATATTAACGCTTTTAATTTTATGCCCGTAAATTGCTGGAAGCATCTTTTAAAACATATGGCATCTATTTTTGAAATTCTAATTAGAATTAATCTTACCTCTGCCATACTGGGAAAATAATTCCCTTCTCCCTAGATTTTCAAAAGTAGATTAGGGAATTCAGTTGTTACTACAGCCCAGGGAAGTCATTTAAAAGAGCCGGTGATGTGCTTAACATTAATTGTGTAGTTTGAACATTGCAAAGTAACCAACTGTTGGTTGATTCTCGGAGTGATTGTTTATATTTTTTATATTTGCAGATATGCCTCCCTTTGAATGAACTTGAGTTCCTCTTGAATGTTCTATATGGGGTTGTCCCTCCTTTTTCCATATGCATTTCTTTTTCCCCCAGATATTTATCTATTAAACTTGTATATCTCCTGACTCCCAACATCTCTCAAGCAGCTCATAAGATACTTTCAGATATATTAATTTTGAAATGGCTTTGGGTGACCCTGGGCCAGTCACCCTCTCCCAGCCTAACCCTCATCGCTGGCTTGTTGTGATGGAGAAAATAGGAGGAGGAGGGTGTGTTGGATATGTTCACTGCCTTGAGTTATTTGTAAAAATAATAATAGGGTAAAAGGTAAAGGTAAAGGTTCCCCCACACATGCGTGCTAGTCGTTTCCAACTCTAGGGGCCGGTGCTCATCTCCGTTTCAAAGCCAAAGAGCCAGCGCTTGTCCGAGGACGTCTCCGTGGTCATGTGGCTGGCATGACTAGACGCCAAAGGCGCACGGAACACTGTTACCTTCCCACTGTAGTGGTCCCTATTTTTCTACTTGCATTTTTACGTGCTTTTGAACTGCTAGGTTGGCAGAAGCTGGGACGAGTAACAGGCTCTCACTCTGCTACGCGGCACTTGGGATTTGACCCACCAAACTGCCGACCTTCTGATCGACAAGCTCAGTGTCCTAACCCACTGAGCCACCGCGTCCCTTTAATAATAGGGTACAAACAAACACATTTTGTGAGCCCTCTTAAGAGCAATCCTAACCCAGCCTTCTTTTTTTCCAGGATCTCCAGAGACTGCAGTCTCCCATTATCAGAAAGCCATTGAACTTAGCCCCGGTCATCACGTGGCCATGGTGAATCTGGGCAGACTCTACCGCTCCTTGGGGCAGAACAAGGATGCCGAAATTTGGTACAAGCGGTAAGCATCTGGGCGTCTCATGTTCTTGGCAAGGCTACAAGAAAGCCTTGGCTTTTAGAAGGGAAATAATTTTGAAAGGGTTATGCCAACATTTTATGCACATTTTGCTCTTGACGTTTACTGCAAAGGAAGAATTTGAATGTTACCTGAATTCCAGGTTCTTTTTAGTAAGGGCTGGGCATAATGGGAGACAGTAGAAGAAAAGATGAGGAACCGTTGGGGAACTTTAAAGAGGTACGGAAAATTATTATTTTATTTTATCCTTTAGGGCACTTAAAGTAGCACGGAAAACTGAAATCCTGTCCCCGCTCGGAGCGCTGTATTATAACACAGGTCGCTATGAAGATGCATTAAAGATTTACAGGGAAGCTGCCTCATTACAGCCATCCAACAAAGAGACTCGGCTGGCTCTGGTCAGTTCAGACTCTTCTGAAAGTATCAACTTTGCATGTTTTTTTTTTTTGCTTGCAGATGTGAGAACATGAGACTGGGCTGTGTGAGAATGTGAGACTATACAGAAGCTGTTTTAAACTAAAATGGAACAGGCATGTAGTCAGGGAGGACAAAAGTCAGGAATCCTGACAAAAAGATTTTCAGGAGGTAGTTAAGGAACCAAGTCACGAAGGATCAACCCAGAAATGTTAGCAGAGAATAGGCAAAAGAGACTGACTAGACCAGGGGTAGGCAACCTCGCCTCTTTTATGACTCATGGACTTCAACTCCCAGAATTCCTGAGTCAGCATAGCTGACTCAGGAATTCTGGGAGTTGAAGTCCATGAGTCATAAAAGAGCCGAGGTTGCCTACCCCTGGACTAGACTAAAGGGCTGTCACAAAGAAGAGGGAGTGAGCTATTCTCCAAAGCACCTGAAGGAAGAACAAGAAGCAATGGATGGAAACTAATCAAGGAGAGAAGCAACCTAGCAACTAAGAAGCTCCTTAGCAACTAAGGAGAAATTTCCAGACAGTTAGAACAATTAATCAGTGGAACGACTTGCCTCTAGAAGTTGTGAATGCTCCAACTTTGGAAGTCTTTACGAAGAGATTGGGCAACCATTTGTCTGAAATGGTATATGTTTCCTGCCTAAGCAGGGGGTTGGACTAGAAGACCTTCAGGGTCCCTTTCAACTCTGTTATTCTGTTATTCAGACACCCGTGAACCACAATGGGCAATCAATAGTGACCAGATTTGTGAATTAACAAAGTAAGGACTTTGGGGGATAAAAGGGGTTCCGATGGCCACCCACATTGTGGATCTGGATTTGATAGCTTTCATCCCTCTAGCTAGTGCCAGGCAGTCTCCTTAAGAAGGATGTGGCTAAGTGGGGATGAGTGTGTATGTGCATATGCATGAGAGTGAGCAAGCGTACATTATAATCAGTAAAGTTTTGCTGCCGCTTTGAATTCATTGGTTCTCCATGTACTGCTTTGCTATAGAGCGTGATTTGCATGTATTTCTAATTATTTCCTAGCTGATGACCAGGGCTATGGATCTTGTGTGCGCTAACCACACCTATCTAGAAAACAGATAGAGATTAAAGGAGGCGGAGGGGCTGCAAGATCCATGTGCTTTGACAAACTGCATGAGATGAGTGAGTGATGAACTTGGGAGTGCACGTAACACAGGTGGAGGTGGCAGAAGGAGTGAGGAAGGAAGAGTCAAAGCGATGAAGTGGTTAAGCAGTTGGACTAAAGGAAGCACACCAATTTTCTAGCTTACTTTTAGCCATGGAAACACTCTCTCTCAGCCCAACATAGAGCTCCACAGAAGCTTCTTTTTGCTCCTGCATGAAAATAATCAGTAAAAATTAGAAAAAAATGACTAATTGCAGTACTCGGATTATATCTGTTTCTTCAATGATCTTTCAAAGTTGGGGTAGCGCTGAAAAAAATGGACATAGGATTGGCATTTGACGTTCTGACCATCACAATGTCGCCATATTCCTAGGTCATAGCACTGAACTACAAGCTATTTAATACTTAAGCCAGTAGGATATATGATCCACAGGTAATCAACAGGCTATGATAAAAGTTGGGACCAGGTTTCCTGTGGCTAAGTGATGCAGTAATAAATTGCAATGTCATGTGATCACATTGCTTAGTGATGACAGTCTCTGGAGTCCTGGTTCTTGTCATAAACCAAGGACACACAGGCTGTTAAGTGGGAAGAGGTGGGATCCCAGGTGAGGAATGTAGAGGTGCTGCAGGAGGGTGGGAGAAGTCCTGGGAGGGCAATACGGGTGGCAGGTGAGTTGGAGGTGGGAGAGCTTGGGAGGCATCTTGTAGGCCACATGTGACCTAGGCATGGACAGTGCTGCCGGGCGTGGGATGAATGTTGCAGTGTGAGTGCGGAAAAGCTGGGATGAATGCTGCAGTAGCGCGCAAGGGCAGGAAGGCTAGGAGGGTGGACAGCAGAGCAGGGCTTGAGGATAGAAGGCTGGATGGACTTGCCAGGGTGACCTGCAACCTTCCCTTGCTGGTTTCCCCATTGACTTGGCTTGTGGGAACTGTCAGGGAAGGTTGCAAATGGCAATTCTGTTAGCTCTGGACACTGCATCCGCCAGTTGCCAAGCTTCCAGTTCACAATCGCATAACCACAAAAGATGGCCAGAACTCCAAGGATCTGTTATAAGTTCCACTCATTCGACCTCAAATAGTCGCTGAACAAGTGGTTGATAAATGTATTTCTAAGGCATAAAAAGGAACATGTGAAGTAGACTCCCACAACTGTATTTTCTATTTTTTGTGAATAGGGAGTGATGGGAGCAGTAGTCCATCTCATAAGAAGTGACACCTGGTGAGAGAAAGATAAACTGTTTGAAAGACCAGCTGCAAACGTCATTGTTCAACGATAAAACAGAATATTTGTAGCTCAGGGCTGAAATGGGTGTGTGTGTGTCCTTGGTGCACTCTGAGCTTGGTTGATGCTGCTGATGTTACTTATGTTGGGTAATGAACTGCCTGCAAGAAAACAACCAGGTTCGGCAAACATCATGGGCTCTTCATCATCATCATTCAGCCAGATGCTTTCTCTTCTCAGATATGAGATGAGAGGCTATTAAAAAAAAAGCCTTCTTGATGGAACCACCTCATACACCTCATACCTTTAGTGTCCTTAGGCTGCTTTACCGAGTGGGACCAACTGAATATTCTCCTGGATTCTAGGGAGGGAGAATTGTTTCCTTTACTTCTTCTTTCTCTTAATAGGCTCAGGTTTTAACAATGATGGGACAAGCAAAGGAAGCAGAGCAAATGTTGAGCCATATTGTGACTGAAGGGGCCGAGTGCCTGGAGTGCTACCGCTTGCTATCTGCCATCTACAGCAAGCAAGAGAACTACAACAAGGTAAAGTTACCACTCTAGTCCAAAAGCCGTCAAGCAGAGCACCTGGTTAAGAGGGACAACTTTAAACAATCTTGAAAGAATGCAGAGAGTAATAAGGCAGAGATCCATCCAGTACTTCCAGGTGAATTTGTGTGGCTGGCTGCCTTGGCTGGATAGTGCTGACCTATTTAAATGTCAGAAATCAATCCCAAATGTGTTTTTCCCCAAAAGGCAATTGGAGTTTGTTTGTTTGTTTTTTTAATCCCATTTATATCCCGCCCTTCTCCGAAGACTCAGGGCGGCTTACAATCTAAGCACAAATCAATGTGCTTAGCAATAGCCTTCATTCTATGTATATGCCTGCTTATTAGGGCTTTTGCCCCCCCCCCCAAGCGGCATTATTACAAAGTCAGCTTAATTGCCCCCAACAATCTGGGTCCTCATTTTACCTACCTCGGAAGGATGGAAGGCTGAGTCAACCTTGAGCCTGGTGGGACTCGAACCTGCACTAATTGCAGGCAGCTGGTGTTACTTAAGGAGACATTAGCCCACTGCTCCACCAAGGCTCTTTGTTTGTTTTTCCTTGAAGACGTTCTGCTTCTCATCCAAGAAGCTTCTTCAGTTCTTACTGATTGGTGGGGAATGGAAGGATTTATATTCTTTGCAGTCATCTCTGCAGTCATTCAGATGACTGTAAAGAATATAAATCATTCCATCCTCCACCATTCCATCAGAACTGAAGAAACTATTTGGATTAGCAGCAAAACATCTTCAAGGAAAAACAAAGTCCAGTTGCCTTTTGAAAAAGCACTTTTGGGATAACCATGATCTGGATGACTGAGAATTGCCATAGACTTCAGAAATCAGATTCTGATTTTCAGAAGATTCTGAAGTGATGGGTCCTGTTTTGCTGAAACAGTCCCCAGCAGAGACCAATTTCATTTCTCCATCCATAGGTACATTCAGTAACTTGTCAGGGTATTAAAGAACCCTAGTGTCAACTCTACAAATGAGCATGGCTGCAGCCATTGCTCCTACTCATTTTCAGTTGCCACATAGAACGGAGGGAGGGGGGTTGTCCAGGTGCTTTGCTAGTCTAAATAATCTTTTGTCCTGTGGGAACCAAGGTCATCGGCTGCTCCCGAGACTGCAGGCTGGGCGTTGCATAAAAACCCCGCCGAAAAGATGTATTGGGGAACGTAGTTGCTTGCATAGTTTTAGGGGTGAGATTTTCTAACTTTGTTTTGGGGAATTGTTACGTGTATCTCCAGACATGGTTTCACTTTTGATGTGCTGATAGTTTGTAATTAATAAACATATTCTTTAAGGAATTTGCAAGCCTCAGAGTTCTGCTTTATTTGTCTCTGTCTGTCAGAACTATGACATTTAATTGAGGGCAGGAGTGTCAAACTGCCGGCCTGTGGGCAAGATGTGTCATGCTGAAACTGTGCCCACCCGATTGCCAGCAATGGAAAAAAGTTGCAATACATTGCAACACATCATGTGACGTTGCAAGTTTGATACCCCTGATCTAGGGGAACTTTCTGGGTCTTCTCTGAACATCCAAAAGTCCTTGGTAGAAGATCCTTCTGAACTGAATTATTGGCTATATTAGCAAAACATAGATGACAACTGCCCAGTTTCAATCCATTCCTTCTTGTCTGTGCAACTCTTGTGGCATGCAGCCCAATCTATATGTGAGCATCTTTCCACTTCTGATGCACAAAGGAGTAAAAGATGGGCAAGTCTTTTTTTTCCTAGGAAGCAGATAATTTTTGTGGCCAGAATAAAAATGGTGATGCAAATAAAATGTTGTTTTTCCTAATAATAAAAGGACAAAAAGACAGAGGTATTAGCAAAATATAATGGAAGTTCAGCAAGACATTTTCATTCATGTCCCCTGTTAACTTAAGGCCTTTCCAAATGTGGCAGATCTTGATGGTTGAAGTATATAAGAATTGAAATCTATCCACATCTGGAAGGCCACAGTTAGAAAAGGCCATGTCAAAATAGCTATTGAGGTGCAGTAAGATTTTTTATTTATTGTGTATGTGCAGGCACTTGAAGCCATAGACAAAGCTTTACAATTGAAACCAAAGGACCCCAAAATCATATCAGAGCTCTTTTTCACCAAAGGAAACCAGCTAAGGGAACAAAACCACCTGGATAAAGCTTTTGAGGTACTCACTTATATATGAACACATAGATTGCTTATTTCATTAAATTTAAGTGATGCTCTTCGAGTTGCTTACTTGAACACATGCATCTGAAGATCATGGAGCAGAAAGGCTGCCACAGGAGAAATTCATTTAGCTGAATGTATATCTATATCAAGGGGTATCTATATCTGAAAGTTCTAGAGAAACAATCTATTTTGAAACTTAAAATTTAATAGGTGACTATTTGCTTATTTCCAGTAATTATTTTAAAATTTAACAGGTAACCATATGCTAATTTCCAGTAATTATGGATCAATTTCTGTGATGTTGCCAAAGTTCCCAGTTCCTTAATTTGGAACAGCAGTCTCTGTGATCCATAATACTCAGTTCATATCCAAGAATTCATCTCCACTTGAACTGTATTCCTTTCACTTCCCCTCTCATAAGAACATTTTCATTAGCTGGCTGTCTCCAAGATAACAGCTCTAGTTTCCCCTTTGTTTCTCCCCCCTCCCCCAAAAAACTTTTACAGAGGATAGTCTTTCAAAGTCTTTGCAGAATGGTACCCTTCTCTTGGGAACACATCCCAGTTGTATTAAATATATTAATAGTTCTAAGGAAATTACAATTATTGGAAAACATGTCATTAACATACTATCCTGTCCTTCTCAATTTGGGGCTCCTGTTTATGGTTTGGCTACAACCCCCAGCAGTCTTCATCCAGTAAAGCCATGGAATTAGTAATCTGGAACATCTAAAAACCCAAGTGTGGGAAAAGCTATTCCTTGTGTGCATTAAGATCTCCACAATATAGTTTCAGGTCTTCTAATGTTGAGTTTTCATTTTCATGTTAATATAGAGCTATAAAGTGTCTGTAGACTTCAACCCAGAACAAGCACAAGCATGGATGAATATGGGAGGCATTGAACATATCAAGGTAAGAAAATGCAGAAATTATTTCAGTGTTTGTTGTTAAAATATTTTAAAATATTTTTATTTTAATAAAATAAGAGTCACCCGTATGATTTATGATCCTTTACATAATGTGTGGTCACCAGATCATGTTGGATTACATGATGTTGGATTATCTAGGTCCCCTAAGTCTACTTAAAACAATATTTATTATTAATTATTAAATAATTAAATATTAAAAGTCAAAAGATCTTTACATTGTCCAATTAAAAGCATTACAAGCAACAGTAGATTTCCCAAGTGGACTTGTTCTATTCTAGTTTAATTAGAGCTGCAACAAAATGTATCTGGTTTTCAATTAAACTTCTTATTATTTTAAGTTATTATTTAAAGAAGCATAGGAAACAGTTGGGCCTCCAGATAACTGAACGGAATGTTCTCTCAGCCTCAGTCAACTCAAATCCTTTGGCCACCTAATGAGAAGGAAGGACTCACTGGAGAAGAGCCTAATGCTGGGAAAGATTGAGGGCAATAGAAGAAGGGGACAACAGAGAATGAGGTGGCTGGATGGAGTCACTGAAGCAGTAGGCGTGAGCTTAAATGGACTCCAGAAGATGGTAGAGGACAGGAAGGCCTGGAGGAACGTTGTCCATAGGGTCGCGATGGGTCAGACACGACTTCGCAACTAACAACAACAACAAATAGTAGAAGTCTACCTAAATACCATCACAGATGGCCTCTATGGAAGCTTCCTTCAAAATGTAGCTGCTCAGCTTGGATGCTGCCTTAACACTATCCTTATCTTGGGTCATCTCCTTTATACCTTCATGTAAGGCACAACACAGGGTTTCTGATAACTTCTGTAGGTGATAGAGTGTTTTGGGAGAGGGTTAGTTCCCAAATAAATTAGGACTTTAACAAAAGAAGATTCACAAAGGCAAGAACAGGGCACAAAGTCTTCAGACAGCTGGCTCTGAGTAAAAAGTCATGGAAGAGAAAAGCAGTAGCTGAGATTGGCCAAGCTAGTAGCAGCAGAGAGTGAAATATGGGCCATATTGGGAAGGAAAAAAACCCAATAGCTAGATGAATTTGAGATTTTATCTGTTTGGTTTGATGAAGATTCCTATGTAGCAGGATCCAATTTGGGTCAGTTACCGGGACCAGAGTCTTCTGAACTTTTGGACTCGTGCTGGAGCCCCCATCCTTGAGGAACCTCTGTCTCACCGGAAGGTGTGACTAAAGACTAAATCTCTGGTCCTGGTGACCGACCCAGATCGGATCCTGTAGCATTATCCTGGGATATGTACATTTGCCTCCATTCCTATGTAGCCTCGGCACTTATTCATTATGTCTGGTGTATGCATCATTTCTCAATTAATTGAGAAATTAATTTATCTGACAGGGCTGCTGTGAGTGTGGGCGTGTGCAAGAGAACCATGCACACTGTCGGAGCTCTTTCAAGGAAGAAAAGAATGACAGCTTTTTAAAAATGAACCAAACAGAACGACAAGTAGTCCTCCACTTATGACCACAATTGAGCCCAAAATTTCAGTTGCTAGGCGAGAAAGTTGTTAAGGGAGTTTTGCTCTATTTTACGACCTTTCTTGCCACAGCGGTTAAGTGAATCACTGCAGATGGTAAGTTAGTAACGTGGCCATTAGGTGTATCTGGTTTATCCATTGACTTTGCTTGTCAGAGGGTCCCAAAAGGCGATCATACGATCCTGGGACTCTGCAGCCTTCATAAATGTGAGACTGTTGCCAACAGCCTGAATTTTGATCATGTGCCCAAAGGGATGTTGCAACGGTCACGTGAAAAATGGGTCATAAATCCCTTTTTTCAGTGTTGTAACCTTGTTGTAAGTCGAGGACTACCTGTACTGCAAAAACAACCATCCATGATGACGTGGAGTTGATAGAATGCTGACATTTAAAAGAAATCTGTAGAACCTACCTGTGAAGTTATGGCTGGCAATACTGTGCAAAATGTGTTTTGATTTGTTTCCCCTCTTGTTCCACGTTCTTATTTTTTTGCAGGGTAACTATATCACCGCACGTCAATATTACGAGAAGGCTTTACAGCTGGTTCCAAACAGCAAGCTGCTGAAAGAAAATCTGGGAAAACTGGACCGCCTAGAGAGACGGCTGCAGGAAGGGCGGGGAAGAGGGTAACAGGATTGGCAAGGCAAATCACGCACCTCTTGGTTAATGACTGCCTGTTGTGGAAGCCCCGTCTTTCCCTCAAGAGAAAAGCCAACGGAACAGATTTACGGGGCAGTGGGGACCCGTCTAGGAAGGGATCATAGAGGAGTCGCCAAAGCTTCAGGAGCCCTCCTGGAGGTGTTGTAGGACAGGTGAAATCCTAACCTTAATCCAGAGAGGACGTTGGGGAAATGCTTCAAAAATGGCTAAAATTAAATGCCTTGCTGGGATGACTGTTGGAAGGGAGGCAAGGACTTGTTTTAACAAAAATCAGAGAAAGGATTCACCTTGCAAGAGAAATGCTCTTGAAACCAGGTGCCTGATTAGCGAAGAATGTAGCTGCATGAGTCAGTGAGGAAGCGAGAGAAGAGACAGAGAGAGCTGTCACAGAGGGAAATAGCACTCGCCCCAGGCACTTGTAAATTCTTGGTAATAAATCTCGAAGAAGAATTGACTGTTATCTCAATGAAAGTGATGTAGCTCATTCTTCTCTAAACACTTAGATCCTGAGAGTGATTTCAAGAAAAGAAAAAAAAAGCAAAAACCTCTGAAACATTTGTGACAATTTACACTCGTGTTATCACAGCAGCAGTAGGAATTGAGATAGGGATATGCTTTGGCCAACATGATTCCTCATTTGTTTTTCTGGATTATGAAAACTGGATCATCGGATGAAAAGAGACAGCTTAAAAACAAAAAGCTGAATGCTTTTGGGAATATTAAGGGGTCAGAACAGCTTCTCCCTAAAAGAACAGAACAGTCTCTCCCTAAAAGTTCCCTTCATGCTCGCAGTGGGTTTATTTTGCAAATATCTCTGATCCTATGTGATCTCAGAGGATGATTTGGGAGGATCTTGACTGCTGATTGTCAGGAATTGGTAGAAGGAGCTGCTAAGTGCCTCAGAATGCCTTCTAAACCCCAGAACCTCCTTGAATGACACATTAATGAATCTTGGCTAAGACACATGATACAGCTACATCTTGCTGGCTCCAAAGCCTTTGGATTTGCTAATGTTTTGAGATCTGGGAAATGAATAATTTCTGAGGCATTTTTTTTCCTAGTGGAAGTTTCTAGTAGTTTCACTTCTTCTCCCCCCCCACCCTCTCAGATGAGAAAAAAATCAGGTTTATTAAATATGATAGAGGAGAAGAGAACTCGTGTCACAGATAGTGTTTATTTTTGAATATTTGTTTGGCATAACCAAAAAATAAGTTTATTTTTTTCTGCTTTAGATGGCTTAGACCTGCGCTTCTTATTTTATGAAGCCAAATATGGTAGAATTTCTAGGAACGGGGATAATACTCTAAGGGTAGTGGGTGCCTCTGAGAAGGATTTGAAAATATTCTCTATAGGAAAAGGAATGTGGACCAACCATGAAACTGAAGTAGAAATAGAATCATAGGGCTGAAAGGGATCTTGTAGGTCTTCTAGCCCAACCCCCTGCCCAAGCCAGGGGTCCTTATTCCATCCTGGACAAATGGTTGTCCAGTCTTTTCTTTAAACCCTCCAGCAATGGGTCACCCTCAATTCCAGGAGGCAAGCTGTTCCATTGACTAAATTGTTCTCATTAAGAAATTTCTTCTTAGTTTGATCACAGCTTAGTTAGAAAGCAGTTTATATTTGTTTGATTAAGTTCTTTAGGGTAAGCTCTGCTAACACAAATCTGCCTTGGGCTCAGGCCTTATGTGAATTGATGGGGATCATGACGATAAAGAAAGAAACCTGAGCTTTGGAAAAGCAGGAGTAACCCCATGTTGGCTGCAACTGGATAATATGCTATTAACATCTCCAGCTTGGTAATCCAGTTTGATCCTATCTCTCCCTAGCTTTGGATCTGTGGTTTGGGCTTGCCTTACCATATTCACTGACAGGGGATCTGTCAAGCAGGAGGGAAGATAGTTCATCATTTCCAAAAATGTGGGGAAGAGTAAAGGCTCCTAACCATTTAGCTCAACTAGGATCTCCAAATTTGGCAACTTTAAGACTTGTGGACCTCAACTCCCAAAATTCCTCAGCCAGCCATTAAGTTGCCAAGTTCGGAGAGCCCTGGGCAAGACAATAACTATCCATTGCAGTTACTTTGGCAACTGACTGGAGAGATTTATCTGCTGTTGTGTTGCTATTAGAACAATTTGGGAAAACTTGGATGTACATGTCGAATGGGGCAACCCATTCAGGAGTCACAAAGAAGCAGATCTAAAGTCTTTGCTTTAGTGGGGCAGTTGTCCATTCACAGAAGCCATCCCATGTTTTCCTATTTGTTCTTATTGGTTAGTTTATCTCACAGCATCCATTAACAAGAGAAAGGCATAACAGCTCCATAGTATGTTTTGCATAGTAGCATTCAAATCATCTACAGGTATTCCTCGACTTACAACCAATTATTTAGTGAGCATTTGAAGTTACAATGGCACTGAAAAAAGCGACTTATGACTGTTTTTCACACTTATGACCATTGCAGCATCCCCATGGTCACATGATCAAAATTCAGATGCTTGGCAACTGGTTCATATTTAGGACAGTTGCAGTGTCTTGGGGTCATTTGATCACCTTTTGCGACCTTCTGACAAGTAAAGTCAATGGGGTAGCCAGATTCACTTAACAACCATGTTACTAACTTAACAACTGTAGTGATTCACTGAACAACTGTGGCAAGAAATGTCGTAAAATGGGGCAATGCTCACTTAACAACTGTGTTGCTTAGCAACAGAACTATTGCATTCAATTGTGGTTGTAAGTCGAAAACTACCTGTATCGAAAACTAGAGAGTTTTGAGTTATTTTTTTAACAGGTAGTATAATTCTGAGGTTGCATGGCAGAGTCTTGGATTCAAGTCCCAATTCTTCCTTGAACTTGTGAAGGCAGTTAATGCCTATCTGTGAAATGGCGTGATATTTATATTAATGTGATGGGAAGTCAAGATTTTAAATGCTTAATAAGGTAATGAAGCATCAAATGATAGAGTAACAGATCTGACTATACAAATAGCACTTTCTAGATAATAAGCTCCTGTTATCGTTCTGAACTTTCAGGATGTGGTAATGCAGAAATCTGAAATTTGGCTGTCAGCTGTTAAAGGTGGGCCCTCAGCAGCTCAGCATGCAAAAATAAGTTAGCTTGTAACAGAAACACATTGTATCTTCCGCATTTTAAATCAAAATTTATTAGCCAGATGTGGATTTTTGGATTTTTTTTCCCCTGATGGATCAACATGGCTATGATTCAGGGCTTTTTGGTAAAATGTAAGCCCATTGACAATAAATATTTACAATAAATACATTGTGCCAAATACATGATAATCCACCAGAGTATATACTTTTAGCATACCCAATTGATGTGTTTGGAGGAACATGAAGCAGGCTGACATCCACATCTGGAGATCATCTGATTTGGTAAAGCTATCATAAATAAGCACATTTTTAATCTTGTACCCACCAGTGTGTTCAGCTCTGCACAGCTATGAATATTTCACATACTATTTCCTCATGAATAAATGTATGAAGGATGCCTCAACTGTTTCATCCATAAATATTTCTATGTTTGTTGAAAATAGCATGTTCAGGGTCAGGTTTTATTAATGTCATAGACCATGATTTCCCTTTGCCTCTCAGTTTAATGAAACTGACACAATTTGTTTAAGGGAGGTTCAACTTTTGTCAATTTCATCAATGCTGAAAAAATTCTCTACTAATCCTGACCTGAAGAGGAAATAGAGGGAGTTTCTGATATATTTATTTCCCTTCAAAAAAGTGTGTATGCATAACCGTATTTACTTATTAGTTTTACTGAGGAATAGCAAAGATAATGGTGCAAGAGATTAGACGATATGTGGAGTTATATCTGCATCTAGTTGGAAATCTGCAGAGCAGCCAGAAATAGGAGAGTATTCTCTCCTGCACAAGCTGGAGGAGCTGTGGTGTCATTTATAAGAAGAAAATATTCATTTGTGAATGTTGAAATGTACATCAGCTAAAATGAGGGAAAAACTCTGAAGTTACCTATTTGTTTTAAATGCTTTAAACGTATGTGATTTTGACCTTAGGCATAAATGAGATATACTGAAAAACAATGGAACAATTTATTTATGACCTTTCAAAGGAAATTGATCACAGCCAATTAAGCTGAAACCGCACCTTAGTCCATTAAAGGATATCACAAATTGCAGCTCACTGAATCTCAAGGATGGATATATGATATGGTAAAAATATCTTACAAATTTAATGGCAACATAAATTTGTAAATCGGGTACATGTAGTCATTTAGGTTTGTATATATCATCTTTATGGATCCAAAATGCAGATGCTGAAATTTATTGTTTATTATTCACAATTTAATGAAAAAAAATGTATACTTTCTGGAAAATTAGCCTTTGAACTGAGATGATAACAAGTTATCTGAAAACGCCAATGGTTGAAATACTATCATATTTAAATAGAGTTGCTATTTTTCTTACCAGGAAACTATTTCTTCAAGTATTTACAGATTTATCTTTGCTGGGCATTAAAGGAAGCAATGGGGAATGAAGTCACAACAAGTGGATAGATAAATCAGGTTGGCTGATTTATTGGGCAGATTGAACACAGGGGCATTATTTTCCCATTTTGATTTCTATGTGTTTCAGTTGAAATGTACTCAGAGGAGAGGATCATGATTGCCTCTATCAGCCATTCTGACTTCCTTTTTAAATAAATTTTGGCTTTTCAATTTGAGGAGCAAAAAGCAGTTCAATTCCAGCTTGGTCAGAAGTGGCTCTATTATTTTGTGTGTGTTTTTTTTAAAAAAATAATCCTGTCCTTGAAAATGGGCTGCATTTCAAGCCATGTGTTTTTCCCAGATGGCATCTAAATTTTGAGTTTTGAAATGAAAATAGTTCTTATTCCTTTTTACCTTTACCTTCCCCTCTCAAAAATCTCAAAAATTCAGCATTAGCATGACCATTTCTCTTTCTGTGAGCAGCATTTCCTCTATTGCACACTTGTGCAAATGTACACAATGTGGATCCTTTTCCAGCTGAATTGGGCCCATCTTGGGGAAGACTCAGTTTAGTGATTATGCATATTGATCTAACACCATCCCAGGGCATTTCATTCCTGATTTGATCACTTTTCCTTTATTTTTTGCTGCTTGTAGATTAAATGTAGTTATAAATATCTTAGTTCTCTTCTTCTGGCATATATTAGCCCTGTATGATGAACAACTTCTTTAAAAAATTCCAAGAAAAATAGTGGAACAACTGTTTTGCATACAGACCTTTATGAAGAGAGGTCAGCTGAATCTAAAACAAACTGGGTTTTAAGAGCTTCCCCCATTCATTCCAATGGGACCAATGCAAAGGGTTTAACATCTGTGCAAAGGACCCACTCCACTGAAGTGAAAAGGAAAGTCCTGAAGTGCATGAACTCTAGAAATATTGTTAGGCATGATGATAAGTTATTCTACTTCTGGTAAAAACGAAGACTGTGTTCACATTTTGAATTAAGATATACTTAGCTATATTCTATTTTGATTGCTTTACAAACCACAGTGGTTAGACTCATATAATATGCTAAGACAAAGTAACTGAATATAGTTTGCAATTAGCTATTGTCTGTGACTATTTCTATTGACACAATACTATACAATATCATTAAAAATATGTATCTTAGCATCTTTGGCGAACACAGTCAGCTGTAGTTATTCAGCAAACCTTAATTTAACATGAAGCATGAGTGGATTCATTTCCACACAGTGTAAAATTGAGCCCTTTGCCAAATGTTTTGTGCATTTGTTTCCTAGTGATCAACAATAACCTTCTTTTAAAGACAGATTTTAAAAAGTCTTTGTATTAAGATGATTTGCTGTCAAACTGCAGAATTCAGTGTACTTTTCAGAGGTTGTTAGAAGCTTTTGAATGGACCTTTGAAATGAAGCTGAGGGAGATGGAGGCGCACCCACAGCTGAGCAATGGGCATTTCCCTAACTCACTTCTAGAAACAGAAAAGGGATTCTCTACATGGTAGAACACCTCCTTTCCATGCTGGACACTTCCATTTTCATCTGAGTTTGATGTTCTGCCTTGGATAGCCACTATAAATCAGAATAGGCAATATTGGGCTAGCTAGACCAAACAAATAAGCTGACTTATCTAAAGCAAGGAAACTCCCCATCTCTCCTTTGCTGTATGGTGGATTTGTGATTCTTTTTAGAAGCAATTTGTGCTGTAGAGTAGAAGTCAACATCTTTTGGTTCCAAGCTGTGTATTTTGCAGTCTCTGGAGCCCCATCTGACCACAATTGATGAAAATAATGAAATATAGAAATATATGTAATATACTGGAGAATAATGACTCCTTTGTTGAAAGAATGCGGTGAAAGGGAGGGAGATGACACTGCTATCAGAATGGCAAAAGTGATTACTTTGTGTTACTTCCCTTGTTTCAAAGACTGTTCATATACTTATATAATCATGTGGCAAGGGCCTCGCCTTCACATGTTAAATAAAAACAGAAAGTATGGATTTTCAGCACTGCTTCAAATATCTACAAGCACTATTTATATGATTATAGGAACCTGATCTTATTCCAGTTAGATCATCAATCTGGGCAGCCCAGTATTGTCCTTTAAGATCCCCAAAATATTAAAATCCCAATTTATTTCAAATTGTTTTTCACCATCTGTTATCTGATCTTTGCTTTAACCAAAATATGAATCTGGGATCTTTTGCATGTAAAACAGGTATTCTGTCACTGAACTTTAGTCTCTCTAAAAGGGGATATTGACAATCACATACAGTTTAGGATGCCAGCAATGATCAGACTTCTGGGGATTAAGAATAATTAAATATGACCATAAATGAAAATTATAAAGCCTTATCAGACCAGGACTACAGCTGGAGTCATGGAATTGCAATTACATGGTTCAGATGGTTTTCTTAACAGCAGCTCTGATCTTTAATTTGAAAGCCTGCCGATATCCTTGCACACTTAAGCTCCCTTCTTACAGTTGCACTATGTGTTTAGCTTATTGCTTGCACACTTTTCCTTTGTGAAAATCTGGCCCTTTAGGGCTTTTTGCCTAGAGTATGTGCAATAGTTAGCAGCTTGCTTCTACATATACAAGGAGCAACAAGAAAACTTGGTTAAAAAATGTCAACTTATGGTAATCTCTGCAAATATGTGCCAATGTTCTTTGTGGTGTAGATCTGAGTTCCTTGAAAAATCTTCTTGTGAAGACACTGATGGTAACTGATGACTTCTATGAACATTCAGAATTCTCTTTGCCAAATCTGGATGCTATTGAAATTCTATAAGTTGAGGTTAATTGCATAGATGTGGAATTTTTCGTTTTCACTTTTGCCTTTCTCAGTTTTGGGGTATATAAGTCTAATATATATGTCTATATATATATATTAGGCGGTATATAAGTCTAATAAAATAATAAATAAATAAATAAATAAAATATTGCTTTTGTTCATTGGATTTAAATGCACAATTTAGCTGTGAATTGTATGCCACTGGTAACAAGATTTGGAAAGATTCTTTATTTTCATTGTCAAATTAGGGATGGGTTCTGACCTCAGAAATTATTATCAAAGAAGTCTTTGGACAAAACAGATGTATATAAATGTCTATTTTATATAAAAATGATAAAAGTATCGGTGTGTTTTTTCCCCTGAGTGTTTGCTTTGGAATGTGTGTGGTGCAACTGATTCTTTCATTTTAGTCCGTGTGTTTCTGTGCATTTATGGAGAAGTGTTTCAATCAGCTGAAGGTGACAAATCACAAAATAGAATAACATATTTTTAAATCCCAATAAAATGAAAAATAAACTTTGTAAAAAGAAGGAACTTCTTAAAACAATTTTGACTCCCAAGCAACCATCGTTCCAGAAAAGTTTGTTTTTTAAGCCTTATCAAACAAATCTCGCAAACATTGAATGCATTTTTACAACACAATCATAGTTATATATTAATCAATTTTCCATCTTTGCACCTCATACCTTGAAATTAAGCAGTTGGGTTGATGTCACACAGCATACTAGAATGCTAATAAAGATTAACACCAATAAGCATAGCATGTTGCATAAATGCAGCTGCTGGATTTGTAACTGATTTGATCAAGTGTATTCTGTGAACAAAGACACAAGATGGGAAGGGACATACAAGCTCATCTTTTCCCTAGCAAGCGATAGGCTTTAGAAATGCTTTAGCGAATATCCTCAGTGGATATAACTCTCAGGTTGGCAGCATACAGAAGAGAAATAGTCCAGTTTAGCCTTGTTTGTATAATAATGTATACTGTTAACCACCTACCAGATGCCTTGCATTATAAAACTTTCCTATTTAAAGAAATGTCAGAAAATCTATATTAATTGTGAATTGCAAGGGATGCAAGAAGAAATACAGTTTTCAGTTGAAAAATTAAAATGTTTGCATTTTAGACTTGATATACACTGCAGTTCAGAGTGCCAATAGCTCAAATAATGGATCAAGTCAATGGCTATTTAAAGAAAAATCTAGGTATATGTGCACTCATGGTGTGGAAAGCTGATATGCTGACTGGCCTATGAACCAGGGCTATAGGTCCAATATCTCCATAGCTGAAACCAAAGAAATATTTGCAGGTATGTAGAAAGATCAGTGGGGAGGACTGATTCTAAATTCTCAAGTATTCAGAAAAATATTTTGAGTAGAACTGCAAGACCAAACTGTTAAATTACCTTCTCTTGAACTTGTCTTATATATAAGACTGACCCCAAGGCTATGTTATCCCTTGGCTATATGGGATTCTTCTACAGTATATGGCAAGATTATGAGAGGGCTACAGTTAGGAAGTTCCTTACCACAAAATATTCTTCCTGATAGTCCTTGACAAAATGGTTGTGTTTGGATGTGATTGGGGAATGTGCAACTGATGCTAGCCTGAGCTTAGCTAAATATAACAACAACAACAACAGAATGATACAAAATGTAGCCTGAATCACATGACTTAATCACTTGTTTTAATCATAATATCTTGAATACTTTGCCCACTGCAAAAGCTAGACTTGCACAACATGTTAAGCCAAAATCATGTTTTGGTTAAGCACAGCCTTTCACTATGTTCCAGATATATTTATTTTTAACACCCTGAACTCTTGGCAATCGCGCTGGTGGCTGGGGATTTGTCCATCTATTTGGAACATGCCCAAGTCAGGGGAAGGCTGGCCTAGCATGAGTTGTGATCCTGACATCTTACTCATTGCTGTAAGATTGTTTTAACTGTTGGCACTGAATTTGCCTTCAATTGGGTGGGTTCACAGAGCATGTTAAGGCATAAGACCATAGGATGCTCGTCACCATGGATAGATTCATAAGCAAAGCATATTTCGCATGTCGAAGTCTGATCCCAAAACTGTAGGCTATATGTGTCTGTGGAGATTCTGAGTCATCCCGATCATGGTTGTCCCAAAGGTGCTTTTTCAAAAGGCAGCTAGACTTTGGTTTTCCTTGAAGACATTTCACTTCTCATCCAAAAATGGTGGAGGATAGAAGGATTTATATTCCTTGCAGTCATCTGGTCATTAGCACTCTTTCTGAGAGTCATTGAGGCCACTTGGAAGCTGTGCCCTCAGCTTCACCTGAATAGTACAAATGGAACTGGAACTGCTCAAGGGCTGTATTGTAAACAAGAGATAGGTAGTGTCATATCCCACCCCCTCTGTTGAGAGAGGGCTGTCCAGTCTTAATGTAAGTGGTCTCTCTGATCCCTCTTTCAAACAGCTGTCCTTTCTGTCCAGAATGTGGACTTTGCTGTCTTCAAAAGAGTGACCTTTCTCAGAGAAACAGCTTTAAGCAAAAACAAAGTCCAGTTGCCTTTTGAAAAAGCACCTTTGGCTGTAGGTAGGCTATGTAATTACTGAGTGAAAGCCACCCAAAGAAAGATTAGGCATCCAGATGGAGAAAATCTGAAAGTTCCAGTACTGTCTTGATGTAAAGAATGCCACAGGCCTAGTTGTCCAAAGGAGGAATTTGGCATCTGCCAATGGATTTTAGTCAATATTCAAAGCAACTGGAATGAAACAGATTTCCCTGCTAAGTATATCAATGACTACTTGTACATTGCCTAGAGAAATAAAGAGAAAATGCTTATTCAGAAGGGAGGAAAGAATGGAGATATAGACAGAAATTGTTGGATTCCACAGGGGCAACGTTAGAATAATTCATTACAGTGCTAATAATTCAAATAGAAATACAATACTGCAGCAAAGAGGAGTGATGGCAAACCATGACCATTTAATTTTTGTGCCTGCTCAGACTGTATTTCTGGGGCTAAAGATTGGGCAGTTTTAAGACCTCTGCTCTTCTTCAGTTTTTAAATTGGACATGAATCTGAGGAAGCTTGAAATGGAGCACCCCTCCTCAATCTGGAGATTCCAAGTGTGCTAGAGTTCATTCCCAGCTCTTCAGTTCACATGGCCAACTTCTGCTTTTCTTCCTGCATCTGCCACACCAACTTCTTCATGTGCTCAGACTACTCCCACTGTTTGATAGAGATCTTTATATTTTCCCATAGAAACCAACGACATCCATTTACTAGCTGGATTCATGTGTTCTGCTTAACTACAGTTTGATGACTAAAGTAAAATTACCTATGTTTATCTAATAGGTTAAACTCTACATCGTGTTTTACAAACTACAAGAACTGTGTTCATATAATACTCCATGGCAGAATTCAAACCTATCCATTTAGGTTTTGATTTATTGTGTGGGTTACACTAAACCAGGGGTAGGCAACCTTGGCTCTTTTATGACTCATGGACTTCAACTCCCAGAATTCCTGAGCCAGGTGGCTCAGGAATTCTGGGAGTTGAAGTCCATGAGTCATAAAAGAGCCAAGGTTGCCTACCCTTGCACTAAACCATGAGGCTGTTTCTTTAATTTTAGCTTCCTGTGCTGTGAAAATTCACATATATAATTTGTAAATCATGGTTATAGATTAATCCCATATATATATATATATATATATGGCTTAACTAACAAAAGCATTTTCTTTAGTTAACCACAGGAAAGCACTATACTATATGTACACCCAATTACTTATAGTTTGAATGTGTTCTTATGATGTTGTAAATCTCAATACAGAACATATTGTTACAGTACAGTGATATCTGTACAAATTATTAGCCTAATGTTTACATCACTTGGAGTGTTGATAAAAAAAGAAAAATATATATATCAATATTAATGACAATTTAGGATGTCAATAAGGATAAGATTAGGCTCCCCCCCCAGAACTGAATATAACATTAAAAAAAACTAGAGATTGGGTCAATGTATTTGTTGTACAATAAAAATTTGCAATTTAAGTTGATCGCTTAGCATAGGGTCTCCATTGTGCTGCTACTTATTTTTTTTGTATATGTTGATAAAGGAAAAAAGATAAAGCAAGTTTAAGAATAATTAAAAAGAAAACAAAATAAGAAAAGAAAGAAAGAAAGAAAGAAAGAAAGAAAGAAAGAAAGAAAGAAAGGAAAGAAAAACAAATTCTAACTTCCCCCTTTCTGAAAAATCTTATTCACAAAGTTTGTAAGTTTTTTTTAGTTTACATTCAGCAACGTCTCTCTCAATGAGTCTTACCTAATAAATGCTTGCCCGTGCCTTTTAAACTACAATTCCCAGATTCCCTTGGAAAAAGGCAGGTATTAAATCGTTAAGGACAAAGTGCTCATTTGTCCTGTTTCTGCCAAGAGGATCTTGACTAATAGAACAGGATGTCAAGAATCTTTTCCTCACTTTTCCTTTTTCTTGATAAATGTGGTGGGTTGTAAAGAAAAAAAAGCCTTTTGAAGCCTATTTTTTGTTTCTATCCTTTCTTAATCTCCCAATTGTTGCTAAAAGGGTTTGGCTGTGATTTACGTGAACCATGCAACTATCACAATGGTTCCTCTCTCCCATTGTCTGTCTCCATCTACATGGTAAGTTGTTTGAGAACACTCTCCCCTTCCAAAATTGAGTGATTATGTTTGTTTTGAGCAGAGGCGTTGCCTGCTGTGCTATTGTAGTCACAAGGAAGCATCCGATTTGGCTTTCTAAAAATATTCTAGGAAGTGGGAGCTGTTAATGAGAGAAACAGGGTTGTGTCCAAAACGCCTTTCTGAACTTCCAGGTGTATCGTATTGAAGGTGGTCCAGTCTGTTATCTACTTGGTAGTAAGCAATATCAGACCCAGGGGGCTTTACTACTGAGTAACACCCATCTATGGCCCCTTTTGCATTAACTGGCTTTGTTTCAGAAAGGACATCTCCAAACCTGGGAAGCAACTCACAAACAAACCAACTTCCCTCTTTTCCTAACAGTATTCAAGAGGGATTAGTCAGCCTTCCTTAAGGAAATGAAAGAGTCCAAATGGCATGGAACAAAAAGAGTCAAAATATAAAAATTGCATTTTGACTCCCCTTGTATTTAAAATGTCCTTTTTTTCCGTTAAAACCATAATTACTGCCAAGGGACAGCTCTTGGTTGTAGTTGTTTATAAACTGGCTTGTGAAATATTGATTCTTCTGCATCGCAATGGCTGAAAGGCCTTTCACTTTCCCAGTCTTGATGAGTTTTTCCCTCTCGAAAGCAAGTCTGAATTTATCCCAGTGGTCCTTCAATTATTGTATTACACCATGTTTCCGATTTAGGTAATTCAAGTAGTAGCATTTGCCTTATCCCTCCTAAGTGCTTAGCAAAAGCTTTGCAGGTGACTAAACACGACTCTTCTCGCCCTCTATAATTCCCTTTCACCCCATGCACTCTCTGGCTAGTTATCAGAAGCATCTCTTACATCTGGAAATCCCAGTCACCTGAAGTTTCTGGAGAATAAAGGTAGTTCTCCTTTGGTGATCATATTGAGGCCGGCAACTCAGTCATTAAGCATAGCTGTCATTAAGTGAAACCATGACTCTGCTTATGATCATACTTCAGCTTTTCTTGGCTTGCCACAGACCTGCGAGGATCATAAATGCAAGAATTGGTTGAAAAGTTACTTTTTCATCACTATCGTTAACTGTGAAGGGTTGCTAAATGATGACCTGTATCTTTAATGACTGCACAAATTTGCCAGTGCATTTTGCTCTGTCCAGTGAAATGTAAAAAGTTCACTAAGCCCCACCTAATTTTTATTTTTTAATTTATTTTAATTTAAAAAATGACTAGGATGTTACCATTTTGGGAATCTAAGCCCTAGCCTCAAGCATAACTTGTTATTTCAACTAAGTTTCTGGGTCTTACATAAACATAAACTTTAGATGTGTTCTTAGAAAACAGAATAGGTAGTCCTCAACTTATGACCACAATTAAGCCCAAAACTTGTTAAGTCAGTTTTTATGACTTTTCTTGCCATAGTAAATTGAATCATTGCAGTTATTAAGATAGTAACAAGATTGTTAAGTGAATCTGGCTTCCCCATTGACTTTGCTTGTCAAAAGGGCAAAAAAGGGGATCCACATGGCCTTGGGATACTGCAACCATCATAAATATGAACCAATTGCCAAGCATCTGAATTCTGACCATGTGACCATGGGGATGCTGCAACGGGTGTAAGTGTGAAAAACTGTCATAAGTCTCCTTTTTCAGTGCTGTCGTAACATCGAACGATCACTAAATGAACAACAGCTTCTTCTAGTAAATGTATGCTTAGTGATTAGCCACCATGGTCAACATTGTGTGAAATTACCCATAATATAGTGAATGATTGCTTTATATTCTTATTTTTTGAATCTCTCACTTTTAGTTAAGGCTTAACATTTTCAGTCTTGGAAATAGCATTAGCTTTCCTGGAGAACATTTTTAAATTTTATTTTTTAGATTTTTTTTAATCTTGCATTTATATTTTTGTGAATAATTTCAAGGTGGCGAACATACTTTCCTCTTTCTATTTTCCTCACCAAAAAAAAAGCCAACAGCCCTGTGAGGTGGGTTGCCTCCTTCCTAGGGCCGAGAGAGAGTGACTGGTCCAAGGTCACCTATCTGACTTCATGCTTAATGCAGAACTAGAACTCACAGCCTCCTGGTTTTTAGCTTGGTGCCTTCACCCCTACACCAAACTGACTCTCATCTTTATAATTGTATATGGTATATTCCTAAGGTTGTTTTCTATAAAGGTCATTTTATGATGGCAATTGGGACTAGTATTTCCATCGCTAAGCAATACGGTTGTAAGGCATGACATCATGTGATACATTGCTTAGCAATGGCAATTCTGGCACTCACGGTTGCCATTGTTAAACGAGGATCATTGGCTATTAAGCAAAGACTTCCTCAAAACTTTCTCTCAGTTTCCAATGAGCAAAGTCAATGGGGAAGCCAGCAGAAGCTGGCAGGGAAGGTTGCAATGGATGATCACATGACATGGAACATTGCAACCGTTTAAGTATGAGCCAATTGCTGAGTACCTGGATTGCAATCTTGTGACTGGGGGCGGGGCTGAGATGGCCAGACCTTTGAGGATCAATCATAAATACTCACTCAGTGCCGTTGCAACATTGAATGGTTGCTGAATGAGTGATTATTAACCTAGGACTACATACAATTCAAATCAAACACTCACTATTCCTTCGACAATGTGCGCAATGCTTTTTTTTTCCCCTGTCACTTTCAGTCTGTCAATCTGAGAATCACACTAGGAAAGTGTGATCTTTACACCCTTCATTTCTTTCCCCTGAGTCCAGTGATTTGGTGTTACCAGATTCCCCAGCCAGCCAGCATAAGGAACGTGGGCACGTCCTATCATCTTCAATTTCAGCTTTTTTTCTTAAGAAGTCCTTTAGTTTTATTGGCCTTTGTGATGAAATGCTTCTTCTAATTGCAAAATGCTTAGCAAGTTTAGCTGGTTCATCCCCATTCACTGTGCGTGCGGTGCCTCCTCTATCATTGCACACTCTCATGGTTTGTCATGGACAATTTATTTGTTTCATTCAATTTCCATTGATCTCATTCATACAATGAGTGGTTTAGAAAGATTAGGAAATTTTCTAAAATGTATTCTATTTTCCTGGCACATTGGTGGTTTATTGTATATCAGAAATTGGGGCACCTACAAATGCCTAGAGAGGAACAGAAAAATATGTAGACTCCCATAGTGAAGCTACAGTCATAGTTTTGGAAGTGCATCTCAGAGTACAAATTGTTTAAGAACCCTCCCTGTAGTTAGTTGGTCCCAGACTTCCCACAAAAAAAATTACTTTTGCAGTCTTCTGGAGTTCAGAAATGGACAAGTTAAGTGGATCAGAGGAATGGCAGCCAATATCGTCTCATGAACAGCTGTTTGAGAACTCTGCTCCTTCTAAGCCACTGGACTTTGAGAGGAAGGAAAGAGGTAAGATTGTCCTTCTTAATATCTTTTAATATCTATTTATCCAAGCACATCTATGGGTGTGAATGTGCCCAAAAATCAAGATGGAAGTCATAACTGCAGTTGAAGTCTATAGGTAGTTCTTAACTTACAATCATCTGTCTAGTGACCATGTGAAGTTATAAGAGCACTAAAATAACTGAGATATGACCAGCTGCCACCCTTCTGATCCCATGGCATCCTCACGGTAATGTGGTGAAAACTTGGGTGCTTGGCAACCAGCATGTATTTACAATGGTTGTGGGTGTCACGGGGGTTATGTGACTCCCATTTGCAACCTTTCCGCCTGGCTTCTGGCAAGCAAAGTCAATGAGGGGGAGATTGATTCATTTAACAATTGTATGATTCACAAAACAACTGCAGTGATTCATAAAACAACTGAAGTACTCTGACAAAAATTGGGTGCAAATGCACTTAACAACTGCCTTGCTTAACAATGGAAATTCTGATCTCATTTGTGGTCATAAGTCGAGGTCTACCTGTATTTACTAGACTTCAATGCTGCTCTAATCCAAGACTGACTTTGGGTGGCTTAGAGACCTCAATGCACTAATGATTCAACAACACGGCTGGTGTTCAAAAATGTGTTGGAGCTGCCAAAAAAGCCAATGCAGTCCTGGGCTGCATTAACAGAGGGATAGAATCAAGATCACATGAAGTGTTAATACCACTTTACAATGCCTTGGTAAGGCCGCTCTTGGAATACTGCATCCAGTTTTGGTTGCCACAATGTAAAAAAGATGTTGAGACTCTGGATAAAGTACAGAGAAGAGCAACAAAGATGATTAGGTGACTGGAGGCTAAAACATATAAGGAACGTTTGCTGGAATTGGGTATGTCTAGTTCAGTGGTGGCGAACCTTTTAGAGACCGAGTGCCCAAAACCTGCACCGCCCCCTGGACCGCCCACCTGCTCTGCCGCCTGCCCCTGCTCCACCCCCTGCTCCACCTCGCCCACTCACAGGGCTACCCACCGCCTCCACAGCCTGCTGATCACCCAGGCGGCCCTGTAGCACCATGGCAGCCACGCCCTCCACCCGCACCCAGCAGCATCATCTGTGTGCTTCTGGGCATGAAGGTAGAGTCATGTCCCTGCTGCCTGGCTGCCATGTTCTTGGCTGCACTGCTCCACACAGGCCACGCCCAGGGTTGACTCTCCAGGGGGGGGCTTCTGGTGATGAGGGGACTGCGGGGGGAGGTGGGGCTGGGGCAATGGCATGCGTGTCAACAGAGAGGGCTCTGAGTGCCTCCTCTGGCATGCGTACCATAGGTTCGCCACCACTGGTCTAGTTTAATGAAGAGAAGGATGAGGGGGTGACATGATAGCAGTGTTCCAATATCTCAGGGGCTGCCACAAAGAAGAGGGAGTCAAGCTATTCTTCAAAGCACCTGAAGGCAGGACAAGAAGCAATGGGTGGAAACTAATCAAAGAGAGAAGCAACTTGGAACTAAGGAGACAGAACAATTAATCAGTCGAACAACTTGCCTCCAGCAGTTATGAATGCTCCAACACTGGAAACAGATTGGACAACCATTTGTCTGAATGGTATAGGGCAGTGATGGCGAACCTTTTAGAGACCGAGTGCCCGAACTGCAACCCAAAACCCACTTATGTATTGTCGGGTGCTGGGTGGGCGTGGCCCACTGGGTGGTTGTGGCCCATTGGGTGGGTGTGGCAATTGCGTGGGCGTGGCCCATTGGGTGGGCATGGCTGCAGTGGTAATGGCAGACTGGGTGGGATTAAAAAGTTCAATCAATCAATTCCAACTTTGTGAGATCTTTTTTTTCCCCGTGAGAAGTTGAAATTGATTGATTGAACCTATTTTTTTTTGCACATGGTGGCAGAGGCCTAAAGCGAAAAGGTTTTATAAAACCCAGCCGAAGGCCTAGGACTGGGGTGACAGTACCCTTGCCCACAGAGAGGGCTCTGCATGCCACCTCTGGCACACGTGCCATAGGTTTGCCACCACGGGTATAGGGTTTCCTGCCTGAGTAGGACATTGACTAGAAGACTTCTAAGGTCCCTTTCAACTCTGTTATTCTGCATTCTGTAAATACTAAGGAAGATTCCACTTGCATTCATTCATCCCCTGCAGGAGAGCAAAATGCAAGACATGAGACCCCAAAGTCTTGCTGAAAAGCAAAGTCTCAGTCATCTTATTAAACCCAGCAGGATTGGGACCAACCTAATATCTGGGAGATGATGTTCCATAGAAAGGGGCAGCTTCTCACCCCAAATGGTACAGCTGCAAAATGCGATATTTGCTTTTTATGCAGCCAGCAAAGGTCAGTTTTGTCATTCATTTCATTACTGCTGTGGAAATTTATTTATTCAAATAAACAGCAGTAAAGAAGTGCTAAATTTGTCCTTGAGTCTTGAAGTGAAGCCTGGGGGCTGCAGGATGCTCACTAGAACATTTCAAGCACTATCAAAAAAATTTTTCTTTTTTTTCCAAGTCAACAGCTGGATTTTAAACCATATGTCATAAACCATTTCTTTATTAATTAAAGCATTCAGATAGCTGTCCACCTTTCAACCAACTCTGGGCAGCTCCCAATCAAATCATAATTCCCAGTCAATCATAAATCATGGTTTGAAAACTTCAGGTATATGCTAAGCCAATGCCTACCAGTGCTCTGCAGAACCCAAGGGCTTCCAGGACACAGATAGAGGCACTGGCGTATGCTAGTGCAAAATATCCCAATATTACTTGGAAGGCAGTGTTTGGCCTCATGTAAGACTGCAAGAATAGTGGAACCTCAAATTCCCCTCCTTTCTGCTTCTTTAAGGAAGAAAATGTGGATTCCGCTTCATGGATCTGGAGGACGATTTACAACTTGGGTCCTTTTCAAGAATTATTGGAGGAAGAATGTCTGTACCAGGAGGGCAACCCTGGCAGGTATCTGTGGTTTTTTAAAAAAAAGTTTGCTTATTGCTATTCCCAGGAACTGTAGTTCATCTTTTTTTAAAACAACAACAACAAAGTTTAGCATTTATAGGTAACCCTTGTTGAGTGATTGTGGCCATACAGTGACCGTTTTGCAGCTGTGATGGTGACGACAGAACAACTTTGGAACCAATTCTTGCATTTTTGACCTTCACAGGTCTGTAAAGCAAAGGCAAGCTGAAGTAAGATTGTAAGCTCAGTTGCGGTTTCACTTACTGACTGAGTTGTGGGCCCCAGCTGTGTTTGGTAAACAAGGACTAGCTGCATAGCTAAACCAGAAATAGCAGATGTCCCTCAGCAAGTTCTCTAATAACTTCCAAATGCATCTACCAGCTGCACAGTAGAATGGTCAAGGGAAATGTTTTGTAGTCCAGGACTCACTGACTGGTACCAATATTAAATACCAGTGAAGTTCTAATAATGCCTTGGCAAGACAAACTTGTTTGTATCAGTTCTATGATTGATGTCCCTAGAATACAAGGACAAACTTTTGCTGCTGTTCACAACTCCCTTGTCTAATCAAACTTCTAATTGGCCAGGCTGGCTTATGGCAGCCACTTAAAACAAAATCTGTACATTTGCAAAACTCTTTTTTCCCCCCAGTCATCTGGTTTCTGTCTTCTGCCATCCTCCCTCTCTCCACTTAATAGGTCTCCATCAAGCGAGGCCGGTCTCATTTCTGCGGTGGCAGTTTGATTGGTGATGATGTGGTGGTCACTGCAGCTCACTGTGTCATAGATTTCGATCTGTAAGTTATATTTTATATAAATTGCTTGGAGAGGAACCAAAAGCAATTGAAGAAGATGCCTGGTTACTTGTCTGCTGAGATACGGGGGCAGCTTCTGGAGTAGCATGTGCATAAAGCTTGTGGAATCTGCAGGCAGAATGTAAACCTAAGGCTGAAGGGAGGAAGTGTTAGTGCAATATTTATTAACCTTGGCGACTTTGAGATGATGGTCTTCAGTTCCCAAAATTCCCTAGACATCCCAGGGGGTCTGGGAAAGGAATAGAGGAGAGAGAGAAAAAGAGCAGACATAAACAATCAGGAGACAGTAGATTAGTTAGATGTCAACTTATCACATAAATAATAGTTTAATCCAGATGGGGGGGAAATCTGGGGAGAAGCATTTCAAACATTCAAAGAGGTTCTCCCATAATTATCTAATTATAAACAAGAATGAGAAATTTATTCCAACTTTCCAAAATGTCACGACCAGCATTGTACATAACATTCTTGAATTTTTAATCTTGTCCACTTGTGTGGCAAGATCAAACTAATGCTGTAGGTACCGATGGTGACTAGTCTATTTCTTGGATGCTTACCCAACAGCAATTGCATTTGAAGCAAAATACTGTGGCTGTGAGGCATGAGGGCCCAGTGGTTAAAGACACTGAGCTTGTTGGCTGGAAAGCTGACAGCCCAAGTTCGAGGCCCAAGAGCTGTGCAACGGGGTGAGTTCCTGTTCCTTGCTCCAGCTCCTGCCCATCTAGCAGTTTGAAAGCAGGCAAATATTAAGTAGATTAACAGATACCATTTCAGTGGGTAAGTAATAGTGTTCCATGCGCCTTTGGTATATGCTGGCTATGCTGGCCACATGACCACAGAAAATGTCTTTGGAAAATGCTGGCTCCCTCGGCCAAGAAACTGAGATGAGCATCACACCTTAGGACATGACTGGACAGGGAAACTTTTATCTTTTATTTTCACTGCATGCTTTGCACATTAAAGTGGCTCTGTCTGGGTGCTTGCCAGGCATGTTGTGAATTCCAGTTTCTAAGAAGGAAGCCTTGGAATTCTGGGATTCTGGCTAGAAATTCTGGGAGTTGCAAACCCCAGAAAAAGGCTGTTTGTAAGTCCATGAGAGCTGATGATAAAAATGAATTTGCTAATAGGTTTCAGTACATTAATTTGACTACTTTGTTGTAGAATTTGCTGGGTATCACCTCTGCAAGTTTAGGGATTTTTTCTCCTGTGTAGAAGAATCAAGGAATCATAAATTTGGTTTTACTACATTGGATGTATAATTTGTGCAAAAGCCATCTGGCTAAATAATAATTCTTTCCACTCTTTTTAAGAAAAGTTGTGAAGAATCTGATTGTAACTGTTGGTGAGTTTGATCTTGGCAGTGTGGATGAAGAAGAACAGAGTGTCCCAGTCTCTGAAATTGTTGTCCATCCTGACTTCAACAGATTTGGGTATATGGATTCAGATATAGCACTGCTGTATTTGCAACACCAGGTACAATATGGTAAGAAGAGATTTGAGTGAAGCACTATTAAAGAAAATGGTTGGAATGTATGCCAAAAATGGGGAAGGCTTGAGAGAGGAAGGTTGTAACTCAATCTCCCAACTTTGGGAAAGCCTATGACCTCAGTAGAAGGGGTGTGGCCAAGATTTTTTTTGTGTGTGTGCAAAAGTAAAGGAAGTTAAGGATGGGGATAGGAGCAAGAGAGTTTGTAGAGGCAAACTATACTCTGGAACCTAGGAACAAATTTTTGATTTCTCATTGGATTCTTTTTTTAAAAGGGGAGGGGGGAAAAACTGGAGATCAAATCTGGAAACTTCTACTGTACATGCAGCATTTCTGTATCATTGAGCTGTTCTTTGGGCACAAAAATGTAGAAATGAAATCTTCTCTGTGAAATTCATGGGTGTTCATCAAAAGAAAACATTGATTTAAAATTTCTGGGTGTATTCCTTCTTTTAGGCTATGAAGTGCAGCCTATCTGTCTTCCCCACAAGGAAGATTTATTTGAAGCTGGAACACTTTGTGTTGTGAGTGGATGGGGCAAAACCTCTGAGGGTGAGTATTTTGTCCTGAGGAGAGTGGCATGTGAAGTTTGCTATTGACTTACTTTTTAATTATTCCAGAATGAACCTGCAGAACTACAAAACATAGTGGGACTCACTATTAGCTTTGTGGCCTAGAGCTGCTGAGAGTCATTGTACTGGACCTTATAAAGCCCAGGTTCTCCTCCATTCTGGCTCACCATCTTTCTCCTATTATCTCATGGATTTTCCTCACTAATGAATTGAAATGCTTCATATAAAACTCTATCAGCATGGACCATCTGAATGCTACACCCCATCCTGCTTCTAATGCCTCTGTTTGAAGTCACAGTGGTTATCTGGCTTCTCTCTAAGGCAGGGTCTCCCAACTTTGGCAACTTTAAGAGGCATGGACTTCAACTACCCGGATTCCCCATCAAGGGGAATTCTGAAAGTTGATGTCCACACATCTTAAAGTTGCCAGTTTTACCCTCTGCTCTAAGTAATGGAGGCAAGACCCAACAGATTTTACATAGTTTGAAATTACCCCTGGACAGTGTTAGCTGAAGGACAACATAAGACTGACTCACACAGGGTCCAGGGACAAGTTATAGGCAACATTGTGAGACCTTATGGAAAAGAGATTTTGGGGTTATGGATTTGTTCCAAGGTTTAAGTGCAAATGGGGAAAGACCATCAATCATATTTCATTCTGTGGCATCTCCTGCTCTACATTTCCACCCTCAATATGAGCATTTGGTAGTGACCCAGCCCAACATCTAGTCATCTGGAATGATGAGCACTTAAGGGATTGTATGGCACATCAAAGTAATTGGGAAGAGCATGAACAACCTTGCTACTTGGGCACCCTCCAGAGATATTGGTCTGTATGACAACAATTATGGCTAGTACACTATGAGAGAGGTCATTAATCTTCTTTGAAGGAAAAGCCTTGAAGCTGCTTGGAGCTTTGAAGTTTCCTTGCCAATTACAGTATAAAAGTAGGAAAGATCTATTTTTCTCAGGAAGGCTTGAAAGAGGCAGAGTGGATGTAAAGGAAACTATAGCTCTATAGACATTGAACACTGAAGAAAGTTCTAGGATTGCATTGGCTGTTTTAACTAGGAGGATGGAGTGATTTTGGCTGAGTAATCTTAATATATCCTACCTTGAGGTGGATGCATACGTTGCCTAGAATTTTGCACTGAGAGAATCAGCAGATTTGTAAAACACTTTAGGGCAATGTTTTTCAACCTTGGCAACTATGAGATGTCTGGACTTCAACTCCCAGAATTCCCCAGTCAACTGGGGAAGTGCCTGGGGAATTCTGGGAGTTTGAAGTCCACACATCTCAGAATTGCCAAGGTTGAAAGCACACCTTTCTTGCCTGCTTCAGGACTAATGGAAAAGTTCATTGAGATCTGTGTTCAAACAGTAGAGAAAATGCCTTAAGATGCATGAACTTGCTGCCTCTTAATTAGCATTTTGAAAAACAGGGATTTTCCTTTTATCATGTGCCATTATTTCTGTTATATACTGGGTTCTTTGCTTGATTGATGAGACGAGGCGAGTGAGCTCAGCAAGAATCATTCTTTATTTGCTTACAGGAGCTGAACTGAGAAACAGGGCTGCGAATGAAACTATTTATACCCTGGGCTCTAGGTGGCAGCCAATAGGTTTAAAGCAACCTATTGCCACCCTAGAAGCAGCCAATGGTGGCACTGGAGACGGGTTGTCTGAGGAGCTGGGAGCCGTTAGCCAGCTTCCCTGCTTAAACAACCTTCCAGCGATTAACCCCACATGATACTCTTTAGTAAGACAAAACCCAATACATTACAATTTCCATTATTAAAAAAAATCGTAATCTAAAATTTATTTTAGGGTGATTATTTCAGGGCATTAAATTTTATATTAAGGTTTTTGTTAAAAAAAATATTGTTTATATTTTTAATACAAACTGAAAGATGGTTTACTACCTGAATGTTACCACCTGCCCTAGGGAACAGTAGACCCCACAAAATTAGGATGGCTCCAGACATTAGGCCAGGAAGTTGAGGGAGCCGTCTTTATTATCTTTTGCTAAACTTCTATAACCTGGGTAAAACATGTCTTCTCCTTGTTATCTTTTTTTTCCTTTGGAATTTTGTGAGCCACTCAGAGTTGTCTACGAGGAGGCTGCAGTATAGTCTGAATAAATGAATAGATAAATAAAATTAATGTTCCTTATCACCGTTTCTTTGGGTTTTTAACTGCTGCATTAAGAAGTCATTTGGAATGCCGAGAAGTTGTTTGGGGTTTCAACATCACAATAGTTTCACCCGTTTAGTTTTATCTGGCTTATTGTATGAAGCCAGCCACTGTGGGAATGTGTGGATTGATCAACAAACCAAGTCAGAGCAAATTAAATCAAAACTTTATGATAGTTATTGACCAAAAATTCAGTAAGATAAATGAAATTTGATACATAATGAAATGTATTCAAAAGAGACAATAAAAAAACTGAAAAGGAAACAAAAAGACTAAAGAGGACCCAGATTGTTGGGGGCAATTAAGCTGACTTTGTAATAATGCCGCTTGGGGTGTGTGTGTGAAAGCCCTAATAAGCAGGCATATACATAGAATGAAGGCTACTGCTAAGCTTGTAAGCCGCCCTGAGTCTTCGGAGAAGGGCGGGATATAAATGGAATTAAAATTAAAAAAAAATACCTCCTCACCAGTCAATTGACACTCAGATAAGCAGATTAACACCAAAGTTAACATTAGACAAACAATCAAGGAATTACCAAACAAGCTAATGATAAACAACAGCCCAATCAAAGAACCACCAAGACCATCCCACCAATACTACCACTAGTTTATAAAATAAGAGTAAACCTCTTCCCTACTTGCACTGATGATGTTACCTAGTTTGGTAATCAAACGTCTGCAGGAAAACAGCCAAGTTCAGAGAGCGCACATAATGAAATATTCAACGTTTTTTTAGAATGTAAGCATGGTTACCAAAGACATCCTGTCCATTAATGGTGACCTTCTCATGGCAAAGTGATGTCACTAAGTAGCAACATTTTGCCATAAGATAAGTGAATTTAGGATTTCTATCAACTATAAAGTAGCTTTCATACAATTCTTCCAATGCAAATAGGACTTTTCTTTAAACCGATGGTTGGAGTAGCTGTCTCTCTCTCTCTCAAAAAACAGAGGCCCAATCAAATTTTAGTGTGATAGTGAGGATATGCAAACTATTAGCTTGGGTATGAAGAGAGCTTTCCTGTTCTGAGATTTCTTGGAAAATACTTTTTTTGGATCCTGAAGAGTTGTTTTCTTTTGCAGCTGGGTCCCTGTCAAACATCCTACAGGAAGTGGCACTCCCCCTCGTTGACAGCCTAACCTGCAGTGAACTGTTGAAAGCTTTAAATTTGCCTCCAATACAGAGGTCCATGCTGTGTGCTGGTTTTCCAGATGGTGGAAGAGATGCGTGCAAGGTAGAAACCATACCACAAGGGTTTAAAGCACCCCAGAAAAAGAATTTGCAAGCTGTCCCAAATCAATTTTATTCTTTCAATGTTAGGACGATCCCCCATGTTTCTCATGGTGTCCTTTATTTTTTCCCCCTCTAATTAAGGGCAATGCACCAATACGGTGAAATAATTGCTGGAATTGTACTTCTAGTTTTATTGCCTTGATGAAAATACTGACCCATCTGATAATTTGAATCATAACTTACAAGGGTCCACTCAATGCCAGGATCTTAAACAGTTGTCTCCCATAATTTTTTTTTTAAAGCTAGAAAAGAAGAATAGATGCACAAAACGTGCTTGCAGCCTTGGTTTATGTGATACTCTTTTTTTTATCTTTGTGATTGAGACAAATTTGAATTTAGTGTATTTGCTGGATTTCTTTTCTTTCAAGATAATACAATACAATCGAGCAATACAGTATTGAAATGGTGTTGATTAGAAAGTAGGACATTTTGGTCTATGCCAGTGTTTTTCAACATTGGCAACTTTAAGAGATATGGACTTCATCCCCCAACCTACTTCACAGGGTTGATATGGGGAGGGGGGAAATGGACGAAGAAATGTTGTATATCCTCCTTGAGCTCCAAAGTGGAAGGCAAGCTCTAAATTCAATACATCTAATAAAATAACGTGGAGAGGGCATCATGTTCTTGGCATTTTTCTAAAAATGTGGATTGTGCCACCACTTGCTTATCTGGAAGGGTTCTTCTCATATTATGTTGTATATCAGGGTGATTCTGGAGGCCCTCTGGCATGTAGGAAAGCCAGCGGCATCTGGACATTGGCAGGCATCACCTCATGGGGAATTGGCTGTGGAAAAGGCTGGCTTATGGACAAGAGGATCAATGGCAGTAGAGGTTCTCCAGGCATTTTCTCTAAAGTGGATGAGCTCCTGGATTTCATTACTCAACATATGATCAGTAGTGAGTATTGCTTTGAACTCATCCTTCTTTCACCATTGATAATCCTCTAGGATTACATGATTCTTTGGCCCCATAGCAAAAAGTGGAGGGATGGGGGTGGTTGTTCTCTCTGGAAACTTTCAATTTCTAAGGGTTCTCCCTTTAGTAATCTTTAATACACTCTATGGTGACCAAGTCAGAAAACAGTAGAGTTAATGAAGATGGGATGGGACTGGTGTTTAATGGCTTTCTTTTTAGACATCTAGGCATTCAAAGGGAGAGTGCTTCTCATGTATTTTTTCCAAATTGAAGAGAGAGAGGTACAGTTCCTTGCTCCCCTATGATCATAGTGTTCATGTGGTCAACCTCTAGATGAAAATATAAAGTGATATTTGGTAAATCAGTGGCAGAAAGTACACAATTACTGGGTCAAGTGATGCTTTGTTCTGAAAACGTTTTACTGTACTCTGCCAATATTAATCTGGAATGAGCACCTGCATTACAGAGGGAGAAATTTTGCCGCTCAGAACTTCCCCAGAAGGAGACCTGGATCAAGAGATTCTGCAGGGGGAAGGGAGAAAAGGGTTCTGGGCAACCACACCCTAGAAGCTGATAAAGAAGAATATTTGTAGCTCAGGGTTGAAATGAGGGGTCCTTGGTGCGCTCTGAGCTTGAAACCAAGCTCAGAGAGGACCAAGTACACCTCATCCTAGAATCTCTTAGAATATATCTAGTAGCTTAGGAAGTTATAGTTTTAGTTTGGCAACATTGATGTTAGGCTCATGCCCAGAGATGAGACTGAGATCCAGTCAAGTGCAATCTTTGTTTGCTTACAACTAATACAGGGCTCCTCAACCCCCGGTCCGTGGACCAATACCGGGCCGAGGAATGCCAGTAACTGGTCCTCACAAACAAGCAAAGCCCCATCCATGGGATGCAGGCAGCACACAAAACCATGCACCCTCCGATCCGTGGAAAAACCTTTCTCTACGGAACCGGTTCCCAGTGCACAAAAGGTTGGGGACCACTGATCTAATAGACTGAATCTTGCTTTCTATAACTTTCTAAGGTAATGGATACAGTATACAGAGTATACAGGATACAGAGCCTTGGTGGAGCAGTGGGCTAATGCCTCCTTAAGTAACACCAGCTGCCTGCAATTAGTGCAGGTTCGCATCCCACCAGGCTCAAGGTTGACTCAGCCTTCCATCCTTCCGAGGTAGGTAAAATGAGGACCCAGATTGTTGGGGGCAATAAGCTGACTTTGTAATAATGCCGCTTGGTGTGTGTGTGTGTGAAAGCCCTAATAAGCAGGCATATACATAGAATGAAGGCTACTGCTAAGTTTGTAAAGCCGCCCTGAGTCTTCGGAGAAGGGCGGGATATAAATGTAATAAAAATAAATAAAATAAAATAAATAAAATATACTTAGAGATTCTAAGATGTAGTTACCCTGAACCTCTTTCCCCTCCCCCCCTCCAGCTCAGGATTGCTCAGTTTCTTGATCTGGGTTTCCTGGGAAAGTTCTGAGTTGGCAAAATCTCCCCCCTCTGCTGCTGCAGGTGCACATTCCATTACATCGTGTTGCTGACAATATTTCACAGGTACCTTTTTGCTTTCTTTGGCTCAGAACCTGGGCCAAGCTTTCTGCCTGCATCCAGCCTAGAAGAATGCAATCCCCATGGAAACCTGATGTTTGGGGAAAGTGGCCTTGTTCAGTACCCCCACCTGAGTGAAGACAACTACCTTGATAACAGGTATGTATTTATTACAGGTGCTGAGTTTTCTTGAGGGACATTACTACACTGCCTTGGTGGAGCAGTGGGCTAATGCCTCCTTAAGTAACACCAGCTGCCTGCAATTAGTGCAGGTTCGCATCCCACCAGGCTCAAGGTTGACTCAGCCTTCCATCCTTCCCAGGTAGGTAAAATGAGGACCCAGATTGTTGGGGGCAATAAGCTGACTTTGTAATAATGCCGCTTGGGGGTGTGTGTGAAAGCCCTTAATAAGCAGGCATATACATAGAATGAAGGCTACTGCTAAGCTTGTAAGCCGCCCTGAGTCTTCGGAGAAGGGCGGGATATAAATGGAATAAAAATAAATAAATAAATAAATAAATAAATGCCCCCGACCTTCGTTCATTTCGCCGGGACCTGAAGACCTGGCTCTTTGAGCTTTCCGGCCCAGGTTGAGAGTTTTAATTGGGGTTTTTATATTTTACTTCAGGGATCGAATTTAATTATTTTTAACTGTTTTTTTTAATTTTTGTATTGTATTCATGTTTTAAACACCTTGTAAACCGCCCTGAGTCCTACTGGAAAAGAGCGGTATATAAATCTAATAAAATCTAAATCTAAATCTAAATGAGCTGCAGTGACAGGATTTTGTGAAACCAAAGGAGAGTTGATAGATGCAACAGAATATTAAATGCACATGCACAGTAAATGTCACCGAGTTAAATAATATTCTGAATGCAATTCCTAACCATAAAGAAATAAATTAAATATAATGTGCTTTGCCTTTCTAGTCCTTCACTGCTTCTTTGACAAATAGATAGGGGCGGTAGATTCCTAGGGAACTTGACGCAATCGCTTATCTGTACATAGATGCCTTCTTAGCAGTCAAATGCTAGCAATCCTGCCAATAATGTAATTATTATTTAATTATTCAATAATTATTTGAATTACTTGTTAGCAATTTAATTTCTTATTCAGTGGTTTTGATATATTTGCTAGCCATTCTATAATAAGGCAACTGGCTACACCAAAGATCCTCAGTGTTTTTGGAGGTGGCCTAGAAGTAGTAGAGGTAGTCCTTGTCTTACAATCACAACTGAGCCCAAAATTTCCGTTGTTAAGCAAGACAGTTGTTAAATGAATTTTACCTCATTTTATGACCTTTCTTGCCATCATTGTTAAGTGAATCGCTGCAGTCGTTAACTTAGTAACAGGTTTGTTAAGTGACTCTGGCTTCCCAGGTCGCAAAAGGTATTCACCCCAGGACACTGCAACCGTCATAAATAGGAGTCATTTGCCAAGCAGCTGAATTTTCATCATCTGACCCTGGAGATGCTGCAATGGTGATAAGTCACTTTTCTTTCACTACTTTGTAACTTTGAACAGTCACTAAATAAATGGTTGTAATTCGAGGACTACCTGTATTCCAGGATCAGGTGTCCAAAAAGTGGGCAGGGGCAAATTAAGATTAGATTAGATTAGATTTAATTTAAATTGCACTCAAATTAAATATAGTTGCCTATTTAATAATTTCCCCATTCTGTTGGAACCCTAGACTTGTTCAATGTAAGGATTGGGTGTGGTACTGCCGATAATCTATTCTAACCCTCCGTTCAATGCAGGAATAAAGATTAAAATTTGGAGGTAACTTTGGAAGAGGAACTGGGGAGGGGGGGCATAGCTTAAGGTACAATAGGGAATACATTTATTTTTTATTTATTTTAATCCCATTTATATCCCGCCCTTCTCCGAAGACTCAGGGCGGCTTACAATTTAAGCACAACCTAATGTGCTTAGCAATAGCCTTCATTCTATGTATATGCCTGCTTTATTAGGGCTTCCCCCCCCAAGCGGCATTATTACAAAGTCAGCTTATTGCCCCCAACAATCTGGGTCCTCATTTTACCTACCTCGGAAGGATGGAAGGCTGAGTCAACCTTGAGCCTGGTGGGATGCGAACCTGCACTAATTGCAGGCAGCTGGTGTTACTTAAGGAGGCATTAGCCCACTGCTCCACCAAGACCAGGTCCTCAAATTACATTCCCTTTTGTTACACTTTGAATCAATACCTGTGATTCCTCTTTTATGCCAACTTTTCCACTCAGTGGAAGTGAGTCACTCAGCTAGGAATTTTAAGAGATATAGGATTTATATTTTCCAGAAAAACTCTGTTACGAAGCCAGGAACTTGTAGTGCAGTGTTTTCCAATCTTAGCAACTTTCAAAGGTGTGGACTTCAACCCCTAGAATTCCCCAACCAGCAGTTCCTGTCCACCCCACCCCTCTCTTATCCATGACAGCTCACTGGGAGATCGTGGTCCAGTCTGTCTGTCTCAGTCATCTGAGTCACGCTCTTGCTATTGTCAGGGAATGATGAAGAGGGGGCTTTATATATGCTGTCTTAGGTTTCTAGATAAAAGGCAGGATCTAAAAGCCAGAATTATATATCCTTTCTGTCAGCGTTCCCCAAACGTTCCGGCTTTGCGGACAGGGGTGGTGGTGTTCCATGCGATCAATGTGCAAGCGTGCATGCACAAATGGACTGCACGCTTGCCCACTGCTCACACAACTGCAGCTGCATGCACATGTGTGCTCACTCACCACTTCTGCTGTCTGGTTCCAAATGGGCCACGGCCCAGGGATTGGGGACCCCTGCTTTATGTTTGTATTTTCTCTCTGTGGTTCAATCTGCCCATTCACTTTGTGTGCAAACAAACAAATAAAAGTTGGGGGAGATGAGTTCGCTGCTCTGTTGCTTTGGTAGTACATTTGTAGGTGGTAGAAGAAGACACAGTGCAAGGCATTTTCATCTGAGAAGTCCATGACAGTTCCTGACTTCAGGTGCTCAGCAATATCATGTCTTCTGCCCAAGCCATACTTTAAATGGTCTATTTCCAGCTGGTGCATTTGGAACCTAACTGTGTCTGAAGACAAGATCATTCTGGTGGAATTCATCAAACTAGACGTAGAAGATCAGATTGAATGTGACCATGACTACGTTGCTTTCCATTCAAGCAAGAAGGAATTAATTGGTAGGTTTGAAGGTCTCTAGTGTGATTCCTTGTGAAGTTTCAATCTAAGATTTAGGAAACTGCCCTTGGCTGAGTTGACCACTTCTCCATTTGGCCAAATACATTAATTATGATTAGCAGATGCTCTGTGGACTGGTGTTACGACCCTGGTTGCCTAGGCAGAGCCAGGCTTCACTAGAGTCCTTTATTGCTGTGCTAATTGTACAACGAATGGCCCTGCAATGGCCGGTAAAGCTCCACTCCAAACTTTCCTGAAGGCAGCCATCTACATTTCCACAAACAAAGTCAATAGTCACCAGGGCCAAATTGCAAAGGCAGAGAGGAAGTTCAAAAAGAAGGTGCAAATCCACACAGCAAGCTCTGTAAGTCATACACAAGCTTCCAGGTCCAGAGGGCAAGGTCAAGAGTCCAGAAGTAAGGGACAAATTCCACAGGTTTTTCCAAGGTCGGGGGAGTGGATGCCAAAGCAAAGCAATTGTTCCTGACAAAGGCTAACTCCCCCAGCCTCTGCTTAAGCCAGGTGTTCCTTGTGAGAAGGAGTGGGGCGACTTTCTCCCGAGCAGCCTCGCAGACCCTCTTTGTGCTTGCCTCTGCTCAATTCTCTGTGCTCTTGGATCTAGTGGGGGAGGCAGCTGTTTTTCATCAGAGGGGATCTGGTGCCTCTCAACACCACTGCCTGTCTGCAGCTGATACTCCACCCATGTCTATGAGGGCAGGCAGATCCCCGTTGATCACTTCCCCCGATGTTTGAGGGGCTTGGGACAGCATCATTCTCAGTCTCTGGCCTCTCCAAACATTTCCCAGGGAGACGTGCTATCTCATTCAGATGGTCCTGGTTCCAACTCCTCCTCCTCCTCCAAACTGGGATCGGATGGGGCCATGACAACTGATGGCTTTTCTGACCTAAAGGAAAATTTTAAGGATTGAATCTGGGAAATGTGTCCAACTGAGCACCATACTAGCTGGGCATTCTGAAAGTGATCATCTTAGTAGATTTAGATCAGGGGTGTCAAACTGCCAGCCCACGGGCCGGATGCATCATCTGGAAGCCGCACCCACCCCATTACCAGCAATGGCAAAACTGTCTTGATATATTGCGCGATGTCACATGACATCGCAAGTTTGGCACGTCTGACCTAGATGATACCAGCTTGCCGAGGATTCCTCTGAGTTGAGGACCAAATTTGTGCACTGGTAGACCCAATCAGTTATAGAATAGCCTTTTGTCTTCTTCTTTTTCTGACTTCTCCAGTTTTCTCTTTCTCCTTCTGCTATCATGCCCTGCAACTCAATGGAGGGTAAGAACAGTTCATCTTACCAGAGGGCTCTGGGGAAAGAATTGTCTGAACCCAAGAATCCTATCCTTGAGCTATACCAGTTGTACGTTTTGTAGTCCTTAAAGCTACCAAGAGTGGGTCAGTAGGATGAATGTGACTCCCACAGGGTTCAACTTGACTTTCTTCTCTTATAACAGGTAAAATCTGTGGTGATGTCTTGCCTTCCCCCTTGCTGATAGAGTCTGACCAAGCCATTGTTATCTTTGTGTCTGATGGCAGCATTCATGGCAGAGGCTTTGAATTTACCTTCAGTGCTGTGCATCCAGCATCTGAAGCAGGTAACTTCACCTTTGCCTCTGGACCTCTCTGTGGAGGACAGTTGGGGAAGAGGCAGCTTCTTGCTCTCTACTTATTTTCCAAAAAGCAGGTAGTCATTCTGCCTCCATTTGCATATTTTAAGTATATTGAGGTGGAAAAAGAACTTAATGTTGATTTGCCAGTTAATAAGGTGCAGATGGTGCATAACATCTTTGCTTATTTGCTGCTGCCTCTCTTGCTCTAATGTTGTAGGCTCTGGCTGTGGCAGTGTTGCAATGCTGGTGGAAGAAGGAAAGATTGACACGGCTAATTACCCTGGTTTATATCCCAGCAGCACAAAATGCCACTGGCTCATTGAAGCCCCAGTGGACTGTGTCATCAAGGTAATAAGGAGCAATGACCTAGGTTGGAATACAACCAACTTTTTTGTAATGCCTATGTCAGGCAGTCACAAATCACTCTTGAGGCAACACTCTTACTTATCTGTGTTCTCAAAGAACTTAAAATTGCTTCATACAAGAGTCGTAATATTGGCAGAGTAAGGCAGCTGCCTCGAGCTGATGATTTTGGAGGTCAAGAAAATAGGTTATTATTTAATTTGATGTTACTGAATTCTTTTTCAGCCAGACATAGAAAGAGAAGTTGAAAGGATTTCCTGTCTCATGAATCAAAATCATGTCTTGATTTGCTTTACTGGGCTCCTTGATTCAGTTGGGATAGAGTTTTTTTGCTATGGCCTCAGATATGCTGTTTCATTAGATGCCCTTCAGATAAGCTAGGGCCACAATTTCTAGAATGTACCATCGAAGGTCCTAGAGGACATAAGAATGGGAATGCTATTATGTAAGTTCTATGGGAGTGAATGCTAACGTTTTCCCTTTCAGTTGGAGTTTGAAGACTTTGCAATTGAAAACAGCCAGGACTGCATTTATGATGCTGTTGTTGTTTATGGTGACACTGAAGAAGAGCAACAGCTAGGTAATAACTGGAAGATTGTAATGGCTGTCTGAACCAAAAAATTGAAAGAGTGCACTTAGTGTCTCAGCAATGGTCTACATACAGCTCTCAAAATTCCTAGGCAATGTGGCATTGACCATGTCCACTTACTCTTGAAGATGGTGTGGATTATATTCTGAAAGGAAGTCAAGCAAATGGGCAGTGGTGGTGGAGAAGAGATAGTAAACCAAACCAAAATGTCTCTGGTTTAAAACATTTGTCCCAAAATCTTGAATAAACTTTCCTGAGGTGATTTAGACTGAGGGAGCTCTTTCCCCTTATTTGGGATATGGCCCCTGTAGAGAAGTACTTGACTGCTGATGGCAGGAGTTGTGTTCTATTTTCCCTTATAGCTCTCCTGTGTGGTTTCTCAATTCCTTCGCCTGTGTGGAGCCCAGGGAACATCATGCTGATCCACTTTGAGAGTGATGAAGAAAATAACTTCAGAGGATTCAAGGCCAAGTTTGCTTTTTTATCTTCAGGTTAGCTGGCAATGTTCTCTTCAACATCTGCTTCCACTAAATAAAAGATTCACGTGTCTTTTGTATCCAGAGTCAATGGGAGTGCAGAGAAATTAGAGAGACTCACCTAACTTTAGGGCCTCACCTGAATGTACAAATCAGGCTGGGGAATTTCTTGATGGCATTGGGTTCTACATAGTATCAATTCCAGGCAAAGGTAAAAGGTATGGCGATAAATGTTATACCATTGACATAAATAATTGAAGTAATCTATTGGGGCAGGAGTGTTTTTGTGGTCAAGTACTCATTGTCTTTCAGAGTCATTCTGACCATTCTGATCCTTAACAGAGTATGCTTTGGGATTATCCAGTGTTTCTGAGGTTCTAAATTGAATTGTCCTATGGATTGCAATAAGCATTTAACAGGTCAATTTTCAACCTTTTATCTGTTTCATCCATCATGATCTTTTTTTTTTGAAGCCCCTTAGGTCAAACTATGTACAAAGACAAAGAAAAAAAATTTTGGATGCAAGAAAATATAGGCTATTCTCAGAAGACATAGTGAATTTTGTTTTGAGTGGAACATGTAGGCCTTGATCATTGTCTGATCAAGGGCATATGCATATAGCATTAGTACTTAGATTTATATACCAATTCACAGTGCTTTGCAGCCCTTTCTAAGCAGTTTACAGAGTCAGCATATTGACCCCAACAATCTGGATCCACATTTTACCAACCTCAGAAGAGTGGAAGGCTGAGTCAACCTTGAGCGGGTCAGGATCGAACTCCTGGCAGTGGAATGCAGAATTAGCCTGCAATACTGCATTGTAACCACTGCACCCCCATGGTTCTTCTGAGTTGTGCCGCTATGTTGATTTTGGGATCTTCCACATTCCTATAATAGATTACTGCATACATCTCATGAGATATAGAGGTTAACTATTTCAGATGACAAAATGTGTTCAGGTGGTCCAATCATAGCTTTCTGTCTGAACGAGAATAGCAGGAAAAATACTTTTGGAGTGGAAAAATAAAAAGGAAAACTTGGACAGGTTCTGTTGTGTACTTTGTAGTGTGTAAAGCACTCTGGTGGCAAAAGATTTTGAAAAAGCAATTTGTTGTTCATTAGACTCATGACAAAAGAGGAGCACAATATCTGCTACTTTCAGACCCTGATCTTAAGGAATATAACTTATTCCCTCTGGAAATGTTAAGAAGGCTAAATGTTTATGATAATGAATAACACTGCAACTGCAGGCTTCAACATTATAGCTGTGAATGTTAGACTTATTTTGTGCATTACCTTGCACACTTTGAGCTATCATTTTATTATTTCTATGTAATTAGTGTGAATTTTTGAAAGTAGAAATTGATCCTTTTATGCAAAAAAATTTTTTGGAAAGTTGAAGTCATTGGGTGCCTCTGCCTGCCTATCTTCCCCTTAGCATTTTACCTGCCTTCCAGTCACTTTGAATCTGATTTTATTCTCATGAATGAAGACAAATATATGTATCCCAGGATAATGTTGCAGGATCCAATCTGGGTCGGTCACCGGGAAGAGACGTTTTGTCTTCTGAGCTTTTGGACTCGTGCTGGAGCCCATCTTCAGGGAACTTCTCTCTAGCAGAGGGTGTGCTGTTCTGTGTGTGGTATTTTTAGTGCCTGTTGTAAGTGGCTTTTTAGATGCTGAGTGGGATGCGTTAATGGCTGTTTTTGTTGGTTGTTGTTTGCTTGTGTTTCCCAGCCCAGTACTTGATAGGCTGGTGGTAAATCAGCACTCCTGTTGACTGACATGGGGCCTGTTTCCCAGGCTTCAATCACTTCTCTGGCTCTTTTTGTGCTTGCTCATCCAACAATCTTAGTAGCTGCGAAATTGAATGTATGTTGTTCATTACAATGTGAGGCTGCCAATGAATTTGGGTCTCCTTGTCTGACCACTCACTTGTGCTCTTGCAATCTGGTGGTTAGCTTCTTCCCCATCTGTCCTACTTAGTCACAGAGGCAATCCATGCAGAGGATTCAGTAGATTACATTGGAAGTATCTGTCACCTCCAAGGGATCTTTACAATGCATAATTTGTATGGTAGCCTCTGGGCGGTGTGCAGTGCCCACTTGCAGATCTCAGAAGCTGCGTTCTACAGCTTCCAAAATGTTTTTGATGTATGGCAGGCTGTTTTTATTCTATACTACCCAGCTTTGCAATGCTTATGAAATCTTCACTGATTTTTCTCCCCTGTTAATTCAGTATAACAAGCATGACTTTCCATGCAAGGGAAACTAGTAATACTTCCATTTCAAAATACTTTAGAAGTCATAATTCAGAGAGAGAGAGAGAGAGAGAGAGAGAGAGAGAGAGAGAGAGAGAGAGAGAGAGAGAGAGAGAGCGCATCAGAAAAATAGGAATAAGTTCTATGAGTGGAGCAATGAATACTGAACTGTGTAGATTTGACCCCTTTGTGTCACATGGTTGAGAAATAACTTTTTGCTGAACTAAAGCTTTGTTTCTTCCTTACAGCAACATCTAAAATGGAATATGAAGGGCTGTTTTCTGTATCTGCATTTGAACCAAAAGATATCCCACTGGGTAAGCGAGTTCCTCAGGATTAATAATAGCTCCACTCTCAGATTTCCTAGGAAACAACCTGAATGTGAAAAAGGATTACTAAAACCCAGCAGTCTTACCTTTTATTTGACTTCGGCACTTCCAGACAGTGCTGTTGTTATTGTAACATCACTCTGCCTAATTCATTCATAAAATGATACGGGAATTGGGAAAACTCCAGGTTGTAACACTTCCTCTTCTATCTGTGCTGAATCTTCCTATCATTATTGCTGTCTTCTTTGCATAGAAAGAATCTATTAAGAAAAAGAATAATTAACTTTATGATATCTTTTGTCAGCTAACACCAAAATTGGTCTGTCTGGAAGTATTCCCGTTTGAGCTGTCTGTTCTCTCATGCCTGAAGGTTTATGGATTCCATTGTTGCCCATTATGAACATAAAATGTGCAGTGGCTGTCATGGTTACATTTGAAATGCTTCATTTTTGCATTTGGCAAACACTGCTAGAGAAATTTTAAGATACTCTAACTTTTGTATGGACTAAAGTAGCTAACCATGGATTCTTCAAGTCTGAGGTGTGTTGTTAAATGCAAAATGTGCTTTGGATTTTAGAAGAAATATTAGTTCTAGGAAGATATATACCAGAGAGGCGCATGTATGTTTGCGTGCATGTTCACATTATCATGTGAACATACACATATGTTCTAGAGCTATGAGAGGACAAATGATGGTTATAAAATCTTGAAACTTCACTTGCCAAGCAATGAATTATTGAACTCTCCTGGATGTCCTCTAGCATTTGGTTCCTCTCCTCCTCCTCCTCTTGCTGCAGATATCTGTGGTTTCCCCCCCTTTGGTCCTCAGAGGCTGTCAACACTTATCTTTGGGGGAGAAGAAGCTTGTCCTCACTGCTGGCCCTGGCATGTGAGTTTGCACTTTCTGGGTGATTACAGGTGTGGAGGTGCCATCATCAACTTGACTTGGGTGCTCACAGCCGCTCACTGTGTAAAGATGTAAGTACATATGTAAGATGTTAAGCAGGGCAAAGCAGCCTTTTGTAAAAAGGTAAAGGTTCCCCCGCACATACGTGCTAGTCGTTTCCAACTCTAGGCGCCGGTGCTCATCTCCGTTTCAAAGCCAAAGAGCCAGCGCTTGTCCGAGGATGTCTCCGTGGTCATGTGGCCGGCATGGCTAGACACCAAAGGCGCACAGAACGCTGTTACCTTCCCACCATAGTGGTCCCTATTTTTCTACTTGCAGTTTTACGTGCTTTCGAACTGCTAGGTTGGCAGAAGCTGGGACGAGTAACAGGCGCTCACTCTGTTACGCGGCACTCGGGATTCGATCCGCCAAACTGCTGACCTTCTGATTGACAAGCTCAGCATCCTAACCCACTGAGCCACTGCGTCCCTTAGCCTTTTGTAGACACCGGTTATTTGGAATAAAGTAGGTAAGAGTGAATTTAGACCTGGGAAGAATGCTATCATGCTTCAGTTCCTGCAGGGTCCTGAAACATTTTGAATCATCTCTGCAATTTAATTTATTCTGCAAAGTGGATATAAATATAATGAAGACATTATCAGCTTTCACACAAACATTCCTACGTGTTTTTTTGCAGGAATATTAAATAAAACGTTGAACAAGTTAAACTGAAACTTAAAGTATATTTTGTTAACATTTTTCATTTACGTAAAAAACGTGATTTAACAGCAAAGGAACACCTTTTTTTTAGAACAAATAATCCATCATATTGGACTGTTGTTGCTGGTAAACATGACAGAATGCTGAAAGAAGCTGCTGAGCAGGTAGAGACAAACGTAGCTTTATGTTTCTTTTTCCTCACTGGTGGAGCACCTATTTTTATCCCCACGTGGTCCTTGGTTCAGTCCCTCTTCAGCATCTTCAGATATGGCTGGCAAAATTCTTGTAGAACGGAGAGATTACTAAAACTAGTGAGGGGAGGAAAAAAGAAAACTGAAAAAACCCTTAAGCAATCTCTACTGTGTCTGATCCATTTCTATCTACCACACCCACTTGCAGAGTTGAAGAGATCGAAGAAGGGATTACAAGAGAGTAAGCAGACAGACAATGGGGAATACACTGAGCTGTTTGCACAGTGCGCTTGCAGTTCCTAACTCTAGTTTCTAGCTGCTGGTACCACCACTTTCTTTTAATGTGTATTCCTGTCAGAATCCATTTATATCACATTTCATAAATGTATAGGTAGAACAATGTGCTTATTCTGGGGATTCTGCCATCTCTCCGAAGGGGGGGGGAGAGGATAGACTTAAGGTGATCTTCTAACAACAGGGAACATTTGAACTGGGGGAGGGAGGGGGAGAGACAGATCTGGATTGCATCTTCATTTACAACAAAAGGAAGCAATAACCATAAAACCAAGGAGAGTTCCCTTTCCCATGGAAGGGCCTGACATCTGACCAAATGGATGAGGGGAGGGGCTGAAATGGGAATGCTTTATATAGGATTGAAATGTAACTTTGTTAGATTCCGTCTTGTATTGCCACAATCGATTCCATCCTAGTAAACATTTTCCTTTTGGACTAAACTTGCATCCAAGAGTTCTTATTTCCTAAGATGTGGATTGAGGTGGGTCCTGACAATTCCCCATTGTCTGCCTGCTTACTCTTTTCTAATCCTGTTCTCTCCAGTCTATGCAAATAAAACATTAGTTTCCTTCTTGTTAGTTATATCAGAGAAGTGGTTAGGAGGCAAACCAAAGCGGAAAGTGTAAAGTTGATTACCTTTTTTGAGCCAACTACTCCAGCACCCTGGGGCACTTTATTTTAAAAAATGGGGAGTGAGGAAAGGGAAGCATAGTTGGGGGGTCAAGCGATTTTCCTCTTAATAACTGTTTCACTTAATGACAGGTCCACTGATTCCAATTGTCGTTCTTCAGCCAAAATTATACATAGGTTTGTTTCCACAGAAAGTAAAATTTGATTTCCTATGCTTCCTAAGAGAATCAGTCTCTCCATTATATGAAATTGTATTATAAGACCATAGCAGGGATGAGAGAACTTGTTGAAGATATGTTCTTTTACAAGTAATATTTTAGCAACTGCATATTATCTGTAGGTGTGGAGGGGCAAGTCTAGGACAGGATGACAAGCTGCTACCAAGGCAAGAGTCAGATAAACAGAGGTTAAGCCCAGGTTAAGAAACTATATTCAGAAAACATCTCAGACAACCCCTTCTCTGGTTCACACAAATATAAAGGATATATTCAGTGTTGCAAGATTCTGTTACTATAGCTTTTAAAATAAAGCTATCTTGTAGGCCCGACAATGTCAAGTGCAAAGAACCAGGAACACTTGCTGAGTTCAAAGCACTGAAGAGATTATTATTGCTATCTATATACAAGAACCTGGTCAACTAATGGTCAAAGCTAAACTGATGCAAGATGAGGGTCAATGAAATTCACAGGGGCTGGACTGTATGACGATTCTAGACTGATGACACATTTAATCCCGCCATCCAACTCAGCCTGCTCATCTCCTGGAGACAAGAGGAGGAACTCTGGAGTGAAGTCATCTGCCAAGATGGCACAAAAAAGCAGAAAGAGGATTCGAATCCTTCTCTCTTTCTTCTTTCTCTATGGCCATTTTGATTACGATGGCATAAATTGTTTTTGCTGAAAGCACAAACATATTGTATCCTGAGCTGATTATTTATCATTGTATTGAAGACTACTATGGCTGGGCAGGGGCAGGGGCCGTCAACATAAATTTAATAAGAGGCCCCTGATTATGTTTTTATCAAAAATTTTTACGGGATTGGGGAGAGGGGTGGGAGATAGGGGTTGTCTGGCTATGGGGGGTGGCCAATCAACCATAGTTCAGGCCAGACTTGGGTCTGACCGCACGGGGGGAGAACGGGGGGTCGTTGTCTCCGGGGCTCATGAGCGGGTCGTGGGATTACCAATTCCCACGACGGGGAATGGCAGCAGGCGGATAGACAGGGGGCCATATCATTACTGGGAGGGCCGTCTCCGCTATTTGCAAGCGGTGAGGCGCTCCGACCCTCTGCTTCTTTCCCGAGGTTCCGGGAGCGAGGATGTGCAGCCTCCTGAGCTCCGACTGGTGTACCTGAATGCCAGGTCCGTGGTTAACAAAGCTCCCCTTGTTAGGGATTTAGTTGAGGGTGAGCATGCGGACCTGGCTTGCATCACGGAGACTTGGTTGGGCCCAGAGGGTGGGGTCCCTTTGGTTGACCTTTGCCCACCAGGCTTCCGGGTGCTACACCAGCCTCGAGCTCAGGGTAGGGGTGGGGGTGTGGCGGTGATTGTTAGGGAGACCTTATGTCCGCGGGAGACCACCGTTCCTCAGATAGTCGGGTGTGAGTCTCTCTTTATGAGATTTGGTTCTGGGGCGCAGTTGGGCTTGCTGCTCGTGTACATTTCGCCTAGTCGCGTAGCGGCAGCCCTGCCCGAGCTGCTCGATATCCTCTCGGGGTTGGTGGTTGAGTTCCCCAAACTTATAGTTTTGGGAGACGTCAATCTACCATCCCTGGGAGGTTCATCTGAGCTTGCTCGGGAGTTCATGGCTTCCATGACGGCCATGGACCTGACGCAGGTAATTTCTGAACCAACTCATGAGGGAGGCCACACCCTTGACCTGATTTTCTTATCTGGACGGTGGTTGGATGATCTTGGTGGGGGCTTTCCATTTATTATGCCCCTGTCATGGACCGATCATCACCTCCTGCGGCTGGTCTTCCATTTTGCCACCCCCCGCCGTGGGGGTACGGAGCCAACTAGATGGTACCGCCCCAGACGCCTAATGGATCCTGATAGATTCCAAGCGGCGCTGGGGTCCCCACCTGCCTCCATTGCTCACAACTCGGCGGATGCCTTAGTGGAAGCCTGGGAAAGGGCAGCCACTGAGGCACTCGACCGGGTTGTACCCTTGCGGCCCCTGACCCGGCGCAGATCCCAGCGAGCTCCATGGTTCTCCGCGGAGCTCCGGGAGATGAAGCGTCGGAAACGGGGCCTAGAGAGCTGCTGGAGGTCCAGCCGATCTGAATCCGACCGATTGCGGTTAAGAACCTACATTAGGTCTTATCTCGCTGCGATGAGGGAGGCGAGGTGTAATTACTTCTCCACCCTCATCGCGTCCGCAGATAATCGCCCAGCCGCCTTGTTTAGGGTGACTCGCTCCCTTCTTAATCAGGAGGTGAGGGAGGATCCCTTGCAGGGTCGTGCCGAGGAGTTTAGTCAACATCTGTCGGATAAAATCGCTCGGATTCGGACCGGTTTGGACTCCAGCTGGGCAGAGTCTGGCGATCAGGACACGGGCGGTCTTGTCAATGTTATCTGGGAGGAGTTTGATTCTGTGACCCCTGATGAAGTGGACAGGATCATGGGGAAGCTGAGTTCCACCACATGTTTATTGGATCCGTGCCCTTCTTGGCTGGTTTATGCAGCTAGGAAGAGGACACGAGGCTGGCTCCAGGCGGTTATATCTGCTTCTTTGAGCGAGGGTTACTTCTCCACCATCTTGAAGGAGGCGGTGGTGAGACCTCTCCTCAAGAAGCCTGCCTTGGACCCAGCTGTATTGAACAACTTTCGTCCAGTCTCCAACCTTCGCTTTCTTGCGAAGGTTGTCGAGAGTGTGGTGGCGCATCAGCTCCCTCTGGTCCTGGATGAAGCGGATTATCTGGACCCTTACCAATCGGGTTTCAGGCCCGGGCACAGCACGGAGACGGCATTGGTCGCTCTGGTGAATGATCTCTGGAGGGCTCGGGATAGGGGATATTCCTCTGTCCTAGTCCTATTAGACCTCTCGGCGGCTTTCGATACCATCGACCATGGTATCCTGCTGCGGCGTCTCAGGGGATTGGGAGTGGGAGGCACAGTTCTTCGGTGGTTCTCCTCCTATCTCCTGGGACGTTCGCAGTTGGTGTTGGCAGGGGGGCAGAGGTCGACCCCTAGGACTCTCGCTTGTGGAGTTCCTCAGGGGTCGGTCCTCTCGCCTCTCCTGTTCAACATCTATATGAAACCGCTGGGTGAGATCATTCGTGGTTTCGGAGTTGGGTATCATCAATATGCTGATGATACCCAACTTTTTATTTCGACCCCAAACCACCCCAGTGATGCCCTCGCTGTGATGTCCCGTTGCCTGGAGGCGGTTCGGGTCTGGATGGGGAGGAACAGACTTCAACTCAACCCTGACAAGACTGAACGGCTGTACATTCCGGCTTCCCGGGACACCTGGGATGTTCCATCTCTTTCTATGGGGGGTGAGCTTTTACCCCCTGTGGATAGGGCTCGCAACTTGGGAGTCCTCCTAGATTCACGACTCACTTTGGAGGATCATATAGTGGCCATGACTAGGGGGGCTTTTGCCCAGGTTCGCCTGGTGCGCCAGTTGCGGCCCTATCTGGACCGGGAGGCCTTATGTACGGTCACTCATGCGCTCGTGACCTCTCGCCTAGACTACTGTAATGCTCTCTACATGGGGCTTCCCTTGAAGACTACTTGGAGGTTCCAGCTGGTACAGAATGCGGCCGCGAGAGTTGTCTTGGGAGTTTCCCGGTACTCCCATGTTACACCTTTGCTCCGTGAGCTGCATTGGTTGCCAGTTGTCTTCCGGGTAAGGTTCAAGGTTTTGGTTATGATCTTTAAGTCCCTACATGGCATGGGTCCGCGATACCTCGAGGACCACCTGCTGCCGGCGTCGACTCCCCTCCGCCCTGTGCGCGCCCACAGAGAGGGCCTCCTCAGGGTGCCTCCTGTCAAGGAATGTCGACTGGTGGCCCCCAGGGGGAGGGCCTTCTCTGTGGGTGCTCCGGCATTATGGAACCAACTGCCGGTTGAGCTCCGGACGGCATCAGACCTCCGATCCTTCCGTCGCGGGTTGAAGACCCATTTATTTGAACTAGCGGGTCTGGCCTGATGGGGGTACATGGGTTTTTTATAGGCTTGTTTTATTATTCTTGTTTTAACTTGGGCATTGATTTAATTGTCTTTTAATTTTTGTATTGTCATTTATATTTATGCCCTGTGAACCGCCCTGAGTCCCTCTGGGAGAAGGGCGGTATAGAAATCTCAATAAATTAAATTAATTAAATACATGAAGTTGGGATTAAGGGCTGCAGATTAGTCATTCCAGCTCTGAAATCCCCAAAGAAACAAGTCTACCCATGTTTTGTTAATTCATGGGCTTCCATAGCAAAGCACAATTTGAAACAATGGTTTGTTTTAAAAAAAATGCTGCTTTGATGCAATCAACTCTTTTTTTTGTTTGTCCTGGATAAATAAACCATGATTTTTATCATTTTTTTTGGGGGGGGGGGAAATAAGCCAGGATGAAACTGATTCTAGCATGGACAACAAATTTGGGTTTAACCAATCCTAGCAGTAAATAAAAAAACAACCATATACTTCTAAGAGTTCTCTCCAAAAAGGCAGAATGGAAATGTTAATGAAAGTAATGGGCAGATTGTGTGGTATATTTGCTCAGAGGGAGATGCTGGCAGGAAGAAGGAATTACATTGCAGCAAGGATGAAAGGGGGTAATTTATATCAAGGGTGGGCTAAAATAAGGACGTTCATAGCTTATCGGACAAAGGCAGCACTACAGTAGTGGTGCTGGCAGCAATTCCTATCAATGAATTAGCAATTCAGCCTTTGCTACAGCCTAAGAAAGGATAGAAACAATTCTTGCTGCAGGCGCATCTATTGAATAGGGAGAGCCCTGAAGAGGAAGTGGCTGATTATTTTGCAAAGAGATGCTGGCTAAAAATGTAATTTGTAGCTAAACTGATATTTCCCCTCCTCACCCCCTCCTCCTTTTTTCCTCCCAAATGGCTACTACTGAGTGAAAAGGGCTGATGACTGATTCTCTTGCTTTCTCTTGATGCAGGTGAGAAGAGTCAAGGGCATTACAGTGCACCCAGCCTTTGATGTTGCAAGTTATGATTCTGATATTGCCCTTGTCCAGTTGCAAACACCTCTGATCTATAGCGCAGCGGTGAGGCCAGTATGCTTGCCAAGTTCCATGGAGCTGTTGCCGTCCTTTGTGCTTTGTACTGTGACTAGCTGGGCAAGTTTCCAAGAAGGTTAAGTCCATTTTGATCCTCGAACATCATTGACCCCTTTTTAAGGGACTTTCTCCACCTTAGTTAAATCTTAGCAAAAATAGGATAGAACCAATCGAAAACTAAAGAAGAACTTTCCTGACAGTGAGAACAATTAATCGAATGGATTTGCTTGCCTCCAGAAGTTGTAGATGCTCCATCACTGGAGATTTTTAAAAAGAGATTGGACAGCCATTTGTCCGGAATGATGTAGTAAGGTCTCCTGCTTGAGCAGGGCATGAGAGTAGAAGGCATCCAAAGTATGTTCCTATTCTGTTATTCTTATATTTCAGGCTTTGTCCATGGCTAGTTTCTACAGTAATCTAGCCAAATTCTGTCTGGGAGTTTGCTGCAAAATCTAACTAAAGCAATTCAGATTAAAGCATTTAGAGACCTATGATTTACCACCAAACCCTGATATGAAATGTTGCAATCTCCTTTTATTGTTCTCCTTCATTTAGAGCAGTGATTCTTAAACTGGGGATAATTATCCAAGGGAGTAATTTGGAAATATCCTAGGGGGGGGCAGTGGAGCAATTTGTAATTGCTTGTTTGTGAGTTTAGGACTGCTGCCGCCAAGATATTTATGTAAAACAAGAAGGGGTGTTTTTTTTAATGGGAGTAATGACATAATTCAGAAGCAGGAAAAGGAATAATAAGGTCGGTTTTAAGAACTAATGATTTAGAGGGACACACCATGACATTTAATAAAAAGAGAGTTTGAGATCAATGTACAAACTGAACACACATCCTAGGTAAATATATATTAAGGATATGAATATTTGATTTGGGAATTCAATTTGAAAATGCATCAGTTGAATCTCTGAACCAAATTAGATCTTTTAATCAAGTTAGCAAAGTTCATTTATATCAACTTGAATGCATCCAAATCAATTTACATAGCTTTTCTACCCATGCAGAAATGTTTATTCTGTAGCACTTCGGAATTCAGAATCAAATGAACCTATTCTTAGATCTAGTTTTTGCTCACATCCCAGTTCCCTAGAAAGCATTTTCTTTGATAGATGTTGTTTTCTTTTGATTTTTTAAAAATTGTAAGTTGCTCAGAGTCACTGTGGAGTTGGATGGCCCTGAAACTGAAAGAATAAATGTATGTTGAGATAGAAATAGAGAATATGAATTTTGCAAAAGTCACAGTTAATTTTGTGAATTCTTATGACTTGAAATGTAGTATATGAATGGGACTGGATTTTTCATTGGCTACTAATATTTTCTAGCTGGTTTGAGGTAGGTGCTCTTGATGTTCCTCACTAGAAACAACATGCGTGCGCATGAATATCTGTTGCACATGCGAGTGGGGACATGAGCACTCATGTGAGTGGGGCTGTGAATGCCCAGGATGCTCACGTGAGTGGCACCATGAACGCCAGTGACAATGCTCATGCAAGTGTGGCCGCGAACACCCACAACCCCTGTGGTGAAGCATATGCGAGTGGGGCCACAAACATGTGTGACACTTGTGGCGATGCTCACATGAGTTGGGCCACAACGCCCGCAATGCTCACAGCAGCGCTCATGCGAGTGAGCCTGTGCACACACGCACATGCACACTGGCCAACTATTCACACAGCCTGGTGGCCAATTTGGGGACCCCTGCTATACAGTATAAATAAGTTTTAAACACTGAGCAAACTGCTTTGTGGTAGCCAGGAAATCGTCCTTGGGAATGTTGTGAATGGTCAGGTAGATGAGAAAAAAGAATGCTTAAATGTAAAGCTGTTAAGCATCAGGGGCTAAAGGTGAGGATAGGAATCTCTGCACACCAAGATACCTTGATCCTATATTATATTAGCATTATGAAGCTAGAAGGAACTTGGAGCCAGCTTGTTCTATGCGAGGGGTCTCCAAATGTAGCAATTTTAAGACTTCTGGAATTCAGTTTCCAGAATTCCTCAGCCAGCCGTGCTAGATGGGAGATTCTGGGAGTTGAAGTCTACAAGTCTTAAAGTTTTATGCCAGTGTTTCTTAAACTTTTAGGTGTCTCAGAATCCATCCCGACTTTTAAGAATTATACGTAGACGACTTCAAAAGAGCTTTGATTTGTTTATGCGGGTTATACTTATCAATATTTACTATATTAAAAATTAAAAATGATACATTTGTAGAATATTTATTGACTCATAATAGCAATGCTAAACCTATTAGGTAAAATATTTTTCATGAAAAACTGTATTTTAAGTGATTAAAAACTAATAATGAGAAGGGTGACATTTTTTAAATGTTTGAAATATTTTCAATATCTGGCCAAAAATTGGATTTCACGTACCCCTAATGGGGTCTTGGGGGAACCCTTGGGTTCTCTGGCATACTTGTTCTATGCTTTAGCATCAGTGATATATCTGGTTTTCAGTTTCTTCTTTTTTATATATAATAGTTTACTGATTTTCTGTTATTACATTTCATTAGTGCTTAATGAACAGCGTGTTGTCTGGGTTGATTTGTTTTGCTTAATAATACAAGTTAAGTTCTTACTCTCTATCCCATTTTTCCAGCCACTGATAAAATAAGTTCCATGTTTGGAAATATTTTGTATCTTCTTTTTCTTTCATCCTCATAGTAAGTCTGTCCATTTCAGCACAGACCTGTATTTTCTTGATTATCTCTTCGTCCAATGGTGTTTCTTCATTTTTCCAGTGCTGAGCAAATACAATCCTCGCTGCTGTTAATACATGTAATGTTAGCTATACAGTTTGTTCATCATTTTTTTCTGGAATTATGCCTAATAAAAAAAGTTCAGGTTTCGGATTTCAGTTTCTAATGCAATATTTCTCAACAGTTTAAGATGGGTGACTTTAACCTCCACAATCCCCCAGATAGTTTTGCTGTTTGGGGAATTCTGGGAGTTGAAGTCCACCCATCTCAAACTGCCACTCATCTTAAACTGCCAGTGTGAGAAAAAACTGTTCTAATGCAAGAAGGATTGCATACCTAAGGAGGTAATAGGGGCCTATCTAAATTTGGGTAGGCAATGTTCTGGAATTCAAATTCTTTCAGTTCCAGCTAGTATAAATAGTGAGAAGGGATTGTGGGCCATTTTGTTCAAAACATCTGGATGCCATCAGGTTGCATATTCTTTATTTGGATCAAAGTATCAATAGAGCCTATTTCTTCTACTGCAGCCTCTTTTTCTGACCTTTTTTTTAGGCCCAACGCAGATGTAGCCCAAACCTTAGTAATATGTTTTGAGCAAGATTTTCCCCCTAGTCCATCAACAAAATAAAAAACATGCATTACTCTGAAATGTTGTTCTACTGTTTTATAGCTGGAGGCCTTGCTACTCGTCTACAGCAAATGCATGTCCCACTGGTGGCCAATGACATCTGTGGGCAAAACTACTACTTTAATCACCCTGGAGGGATTACACCTCGGATGCTCTGTGCTGGGTTTGCATCTTTGGAAGGCCACGATTCCTGCCAGGTATCAAGAGAGCAGACAAGAAAAAAACTGCAGCATAGAAGGGTAAACTAGGACAAGGAAAGTATGCTCAAGCTATCAAAAATGGATCATCTGCATCTTGTTTTGTTAAATATTTTACAGTTATAGACCAAAGAGAATCTGTAGCTTATAGGCTGAATTTGGAACTCCTTCACACTTTTACAGGAAGGGAAGAATAATAGATTGGGGGTTGGGTCATCTGTATTCTTCGTGGGGCATAACATGATTCCTTTTGGGCAGGTACTTTACTGGTACCAAGAGAAAAGAATACTCTTCTAGCTCAGGGTTCGACTGTGGTGTTTCTGAGCTTGGTGGGTTTTTCCCCCAGGTGTTTCATTACCAAACTAGGTAACATCATCAGTGCTAAAAGAGACATGGGTTTGCTCTGATTTTTATATACTAGTGGCTTATCCTATCAATGTTGATGGGATTGTTCTTGGTGGTCCCTTGATTAAGCTGTTGTTTACTATTAGCTTGTTTATTTGTGTTGGTAGCTCCTTGATTGGGGTATTGTTTACTTGTTCTATTGTTAACCTTTTGTTAATCTTTGTGCATACAGATGTTGATTATTCACGAGGAGGTGTTTGGGGTTTTTTGTTTTCCTTTTGGGCTTTTTGATTGTCTCTTTTGAGTGGTATGTAGATCACGGAACCACCAAGAACAACACTGACAGGGCAAGCCACTAGTATATACAGTAAAAATAAGAGCAAATCCCACTCCATTCTAGCAATGATGATCTTACCTACTTTGGTAATGAAACATCTGCAAGAAAACCATCAAGCTCAGAATGCATCAAGGACTCTACTGCTGCTGAAGACCATAACTCTATTACACAGATCACACAGCCATTCTGTTTACTGCCCTTGCTGCAACTCAGCTTATGAAAGAAATTCCATGCCTGCATGGAAAAGTTATGGATTTAGACATGTACATTAGAAATATTACTGTAAATATAAAGCTATGTGTTCTTTGTTTATATTTTGCAAACACTGTGACTTTGTGTGCATGTTTTTTTCAGGGGGATTCAGGTCTGCTGGTTTGCCAAAATGAAAACAAGCCATTTATACTCCATGGAATTGCTAGCTGGGGTGTGGGTTGCGCCCAGCCCAAGAGACCAGGTGTTTATTCAAGAGTGAGCACCTTTTTTGACTGGATTGTATCCGTCATGAAAGGTAAGCATAGTCCTATATCTTGCCCATGGTCTCTCTTTGGTTCTAAACGCTAAGCAATACAGCCTTCTGATATTTGAGTGGCATCGTCTGCTTGGATTAGAGTTCCCAAACGGTGAGGTGATTTGAAGATTTTTATGCCTTTATTAAAAATAGAGTTTCATCATATCGTTTCCATTGTTCACTCATTTTCATTTTGATCTTTGGATTGTTAGGGGAGGTGGATACATAAAGATTACACTAAAGGGAGATCTGATGGCAAGAAGTTTAGGAACTTCTAGATTTGAGCAAAGCAAGCAGCGTGTGAATGTATTTTCCAATTCTTTGGAATGTCAGAATTTTTTGCCAGCACCCAAGTTACTACCCGTTTACTGTAAAATTGGCACAGCAATTAGCACAAATGTGTGGAAAATATAATTTGGGGAAAGTAGCTTTGATTGTTTGCATTTCAGTATTTTAGCATATTTTTTACCCCTTTCAGCTAAAAGGGCTAGCAGAACAATTGGTGTAAATCATAATCAATACAGGCATTCCTAGAGGTTCGTAATATAAAAGACATGAAATCAAAAGGAAGAAGGATGACATAAACAGGGAAACAAGCCAAGTCAGACCCCACTTTTTAAAAGTTATTTAACTTTGTATAGTATGTTTGCAACTCATTGGGCTTAGCGCAGCTAATTTTATTTCACAGAAGTTGTGGGTGCTCCATCGCTGTAGGTTTTCAAGAAAAGATCGGACAGCCATTAGTATGGGATGCAATAAAATATTCCTCCTTGGTCAGGCAGTTGGACTAGAAAAACTCCAAGGTCCATTCCTGCTCCATGATTCTATGATTACACTTTTTTCAGTACCTCTTATTGCTCTTTCTCTCTCTCTCCTTCCCTCCCTCCTTCCTCACAATAGAGAAGGAACCAGCGGAGATGCCACTCAGTAACTTTGGTCTTGAAACTTCAGTACGGTCATTGGAGTCACCCATGAACCTCCTCCAAGCTGTTGATGGACAAGGTACATAGCGTCAACAAGCCTGATATCCTAAAAGGGTTGCTATTCCAATTCCTAGAAAGCTGTGCTAACTATTCTGTTAATTACCATACTAATGCATTTGGAAGGTGTCACACAGGCAAAGGTTGTCAAGTAGTTATGGACATTTTCTGATCACCACACATAACACTTGAAGAGCTCACTACTCAGAGAGCTGCTTTGATGGCCAATTGTTTTCTGGGTGAAATTCAGAATGATGTTTGTCACCTTTAAATCCCTCCCTGGCTCAGGACTTGGTACCTGAAGATAACCTTCTCCCGAAGATGCTTTTTCACAAGGCAACTGGACTTTCTTGTTTTTCTTTGTTTTTCACTTCTCATCCAAGATGTTTCTTCAGCTATGACTGGATGGTGGAGAATGTAAGGATTTATACTCCTTGCAGAGAGCTGGCTATTTGCATTGTTTTAGAATTCATCAACTGGTGGAGAATTTTTTAAGGTTATGTGACGAATCGTGGTAGAATTTAGCCACTATCACCTTCTGAAATTTGTAAAGCCATATTTGGATTTGCCTTTGCAGAGGTGGATAACTTATAGGCTCCATATGGTGCACAGTCTTGTTCCAGTGGTGGGATACAAATAAGTAAACAACCGGTTTTCTGTGTGGATGCTGCTTCTGGAAGTCCATTCTGGGCCTGGGCAACAAAAAATTAGCTACTGATTACGTCGACCTGGTGAGAACTGGCTGAATCCCACCACTGCCTTGTTCTATTAGCCTTTGAAAATTCAGTGGCAAAATTACATTTTTCAACGGTGCTGTTTTTCTGTTTAAACAGATTATCTACCCCTAGCTTCTGTATCTACCAATGATCAAGTTGCTTCATCATTGCCTCATTCCTGAAGCCCTTTGAAAACTTTTCTTTTAAATGCAGTTATAGGCTGTGAAAAGGCTGCCTGCCATTGACATCTAGGCTGGTACACTTTACACGTTCAACATGATGACAGGTCATTTATATGCAGTATGTAAATGACCTGAAACAACTGTTATCTTTGCCTAGGTATATACTTTGTATGTATGTTTGAAATAATTACCCTATAAATATGATTTTAGTACCATTTAAATTATAAAGTGATTTTATTTTAACAGTTCTCTTGGAGTTATTTACAACACAAATTGGAGGGAAAAATATGGTAGGTGCTGCAGGGCCCTTGACAAAAGAGCCACCTATAGCATTTGCTGCTTCCTTTCTTCCCATTATAGAATCTAAGATAGGACGTATCATTAAAGAATCCAGTGACTTGAGCCAGCAATTGTCCTCTTGCAGAGATGTGATCCTTACAGCCCAGGAAGGAATAATCCAGACTCCGAGTTTTCCTAATGGCTGTTCCAATGCCACCAGGTAAGGTTGAAATAAGATTCTGTTGGGGGTCCATTTTGAATATGGCATGCTTTTCCAAGTGGATATTCCCCAACTGGGCTGTTTTGTGTTCATCTTCACAATCTCTTTTCCACACAAATAAATGACTTGTGATAATCACACTATTACTAATTAGGCTTAGCCTTGACCAGCTCTTTAACGAGTTAAGAAATACTTTATTTTTTCTCTTTGCTTTATATTTCATGACTTTATAATGTAATCTTTTTTGTTGCAACAGAATATATGAGTTGGATGGGAGCTTGTAGATCTTCTAGTCCAACCCTTTGCTCAAGCAGGAGGCAAATGGCTGTCCAATCTCTTCTTTAAAACCTCCAGTGATGGAGCACCCAAAATGTCTGGAGGTGTCTCTGAATCATTTATACTCCCTAGATCTTGCCAGACTTGGCTTAATAATCCAACCTGGAATGATTTATCCCTCTTCATGGTTTGATGGTTAATTCACATGTCAAGATTAAACAGCAGTTCCTTGTTCAGATGATAATGAAAAGCTTGCTTTCTAACTGGGTGATTCTGGCACTGAAGTACAACATCTGGAAGTCCCATATTGGAAAAGGTAGATCTCTATCTACCCTCTCCAATATGGGACTTCCATATGTTGTATTTCAATGCCAGAATCACCCAGTTAGAAAGCAAATGCTAGACTTCCGGTAATGCACCATAGTGGGACAGCCAAGGGATTGCGGAGCTCCGCATCTCATGGCTGGTTTCGTCCGGCCAGGGGACCCTAAATTGGTCTAAAGTCACCACAGAGAGCCAACAAAGAAAGAGGCCGCCCTGTAGATCACGGAAAGATGGCTGTCAATCCGTTTGATCTGGGGGAAGCCCTCCAACCCAAAAGGAGAAAGGCTAGCTGCACATCAGTGACTAGCCCAAGCTACCAACAGCTGAAGTCCCAAAGCACTAACTAGAACTGTGAACAGCGCACTTGGAAATGGATGAGAATATTGATTGTCTCTCTTCTATTTTGTAATTGATTTCTTAGAAAAGACCCCCAAGAAGAAAAAAATCCTCCAAAAGTGAGAAGGGAGGGGATCACACCCCCACCCTTCCATAGATGGAATCAGTGATTTAATTTTTATGGGGGACAGAAATATATTGAAATGAGGTTAATAATACTACAGTCTGGATAAATCCAAAAATTATGAAAACTGTTAAGATTTCACATCTGAAAGAGTGTTGATGAAATTACAAAAAAAATTCATTGTTTTAAAAAGTTAGAAAATGAATAGCTACTGATATCTAGTGGAGGATTAGAGCATAAAACAACAGCTGCATTGACTCAGAAATTGGCAAGGTGCCCAGAAATAAAGAACAACTTGTTTCTTTGAACCTCAGTGATGTCTAGCCAAATAGAGAACAGCTGGGAACAAAAGAAAGAAAATACACTGGGCCACCTATTAAAGATTGAGAACAATATTTGTTTGAAAAACTGCTGACTTTCTGAGATTATAAACACTTATTGCATACCTTTCTAAAAGTGGCAGGAAACCACACCTAATATCTCCTTCTGAAGGCCCCAGCCTGGAACATCAGAGATCTGCAAGAGCAATACTCAAAGACAAGGCACATATTTTTCAGGAGGAAATGTATGCAATGCTGCGACAGATTCAAATGACAATGGTTTCAAATCATAATGAAATTAAAAACAACTTTGATGACATAAATGAGCATATCTTTAACCTAAGGTAAAGGTAAAGGTTCCCCCGCACATGCATGCTAGTCATTTCCGACTCTAGGGGCCAGTGCTCATCTCCGTTTCAAAGCCGAAGAGCCAGCGCTTGTCTGAGGACGTCTCCATGGTCATGTGGCCGGCATGACTAGACACCAAAGGCGCACGGAATGCTGTTACCTTCCCACCGGAGTGGTCCTTATTTTTCTACTTGCATTTTTACGTGCTTTCGAACTGCTAGGTTGGCAGAAGCTGGGACGAGTAACAGGCGCTCACTCTGTTACGCGGCACTCGGGATTTGACCTGCCAAACTGCTGACCTTCTGATTGACAAGCTCAGCATCCTAACCTACACCTACAATTAAAAAACTCTCAGAAAATGATGACAAAGAATGAACAAACAAACCAGATTACAGAACATAAACCAGAGGACATTGACCCAAAGTGGGAAGCTATAGATGAAGAGAACTCAGGTTAATACAAACAAAAGAAAACTTGCAAGATTTTGCCACAACAATGGAAATGGAAAAGATATCTTATTTTTCAGGACTTCAAAACAAACTTGAAGATAGGAAAGAAGATCTAACAAAATGGATTATAGAGCAGCCAGGAGAATCATTAGAGTTTGGGAGACAAAAAACGCACACTCTACCTAACTTGTCTTTCCTATTCCCAACAATATTTACAAAAATACAGGAGGAATGCCCTGGCAAGTTGAACACACTGACTTGGAAAGCTACTTGGCAAAAGAAGAAGGCTAGAGTTAGATCCAAGAGATTTGATTTGACTTACTAGATGGAATACTATATGATCAAACACTTATTTGAATATGGTTAAAAGAATACATAAATTATGGATATAAAGAGGTCCATACAGTAAAAGGGATAAGATATACAAATAGTATAGTACTTTTTACAATATATGAAATGTAAAAATATTGGGATGGTGTACATGAATGAAAAGTTTAGATATTTAAAGGTAATTAACTTTGAGAAAATTATGACTGATAAGAATGGTATGAATACAGAGGGGAAATTAAGCTTAAATAAGAATCTTGAAAACAGGACATATAGTGATTTAATAAGATGACTTTTATAAATACAATTGAAACAAGCTGATCAGAAAAGATGTTATATGCCGATGTTACTGTTATTTGTACAAACACAAGAAAAATGTTTATATCCAACTTTGTATGAATCGAAAATATTAAGAACTATATTTGTTTGACAAAAGGAGAATACTACTGAAAGAAGAAAAGATCAAAGAAATATATCATTAATTAATATATTGACTATGGAACTATAGACATTAATTATTACTGATTGTTTTTCAAATACATGAACCCAGACAACATGCTGTTTACTAAGCACTAAAGATTGTTATTTTTAAAAATCAATAAAATACATTTAAAAATTCTGGTTGTGAAAACCATCCATTTTCTAGGGGTTTGAGTGGGAGGCTGGTTTATTAGGATAATGTGAAGGGATGCCATTTTGCAGCACTCCCTTCAAGCCACTCTCGATGCAATGCGATGTTGAATTGGCAGCTTTAGTACATAGAGGAGAAAGAAAAGACAGGAAAATGGTCCAGTGTTTAGGTCTGAAACTTTCCTATTATTGATTTATTGCTCTAGTTGCTGTTGGAGGATTGTTGCCCCATTAAATGCCATCATTCGATTGGACTTCCTGAACTTTGTGCTTGAGAATTCCGTCCCCAAATGTCATGGTGGACTTACACTTTATGAAGGATTTGGACCTACAAGAGAGATGCTTGGTGAGAGATTTAGCATTACAGTGGATTGTTATAAGGATGTGTGATATCCTTCCTGCCCACCCTTGTTCACCCCTATTGCTTTTCATGCAAAAACTCTTCAAGGTTGATACATCTGAGATGACAATGTCCTAAGGATCTACAATGAAAATGAAGTTTGGATTGTTGCCACTCTTAAGGAAGCTACCTTTACATAGGTAGTCCTCGAATTACAACAGTTCATTTAGTGATGGTTCGAAGTTACAACAGCACTGAAAAAAGTGACTTGGGATGCTTTTTCACACTTACGACTGTTGCAGCATCCCAACAGTCACAGGGTCAAAATTCAGATGCTTGGCCACTGACTCACATTTATGACCGTTGCAGTATCCCGAGGTCATGTGATCACCTTTTGCGACCTTCTGACAATCAAAGTCAATGGGAAAGCCAGGTTCACGTAACAGCTGTATCACTAATTTAACAACTGCAGTGATTCACTTAACAAATGTGGAAAGAAAGGTCGTAAAATGGGGTAAAATTCACTTAACAACTGTCTCACATAGCAACAGAAATTGTGGGCTGATTTGTGGTTGTAAGTCGAGGACTACATGTACTGTATACTTTATACTTTGTGCTTTATACTTATACTTATACTTATACTTATTATTATTATTATTATTATTATTATTATTATTATTATTATTATTATTATTATATTTTTATACCGCCCTTCTCCCGAAGGACTCAGGGCGGTGTACAGGGCAATAAATATAAAAACGAAATACAAAAGTTAAAAAACAATTAAATATTATGCCCAGATTTAAAACAGTAATTAAAAGACATATTAAAACCCCAACCCTAACCCATCAAACCAGGTCAGATTGCTCGAATAGATAAGTTTTTAGATCGCGCCGGAAGGAGCGGAGGTCGGGGGCCATCCGGAGCTAAACCGGCAAGCGGTTCCACAGGTCTGGCGCGCCCACAGAGAACGCCCTCCCCCTGGGGGCCACCAATCGGCATTCTTTGATCGGAGGCACCCTGAGGAGGCCCTCTCTGTGGGAGCGCACTGGACGGAGGGAAGTTGACAACGGAAGTTGATACCGGCCGCAGGTGTTGCCGTAGGTAATCTAGACCCATGCCATGTAGGGCTTTGTAAGTCATTACCAACACCTTGAATCTCACCCGGAGGGCAACCGGCAGCCAATGCAGCTCGCAGAGCAAAGGGGTAACATGGGAGTATCGGGAGACTCCCAGCACAACTCGCGCGGCTGCATTCTGCACCAGTTGGAGCCTCTGAGTGGTCTTCAAGGGCAGCCCCATGTAGAGAGCATTACAGTAGTCCAGACAAGAGGTCACGAGCGCATGAGTGACTGTACGCAAGGCATCCCGGTCCAGATAGGGTCTCAACTGGTGCACCAGGCGAACCTGGGCAAAGGCCCCCCTAGTCACAGCTCCAATATGCTCTTCTAAAGAGAGCTGTGAGTCTAGAAGGACCCCCAAGTTGCGCACCCTATCTACTTAGAGCATATGTGTACTCATCTAGGTATTGTCTGCACCAGAGGCAAAGGATTTTCAGTGGATTACAGTTATACCTATCGTTTTCTATCACTACAATGGGTGAAGGCTACTTTAAAAAAAATAGGAAGGTTTTCTTGGGGGGGGAAGGTAGTTTAATGTGTTAAGCCCATTCTAATTTAATCAATAGTTGTAAATTTATCATTAATTCCTGGGAATCTGGAACCACAAAAAAAAAAGAGTTCACATAGCCTGTGTATCATGAGTGAAAGATGGCTTTTTCCCCTCTTAGCCATATTCAAGAATCCTGGGTGACTGAATCCACCTTTTTATGCACAAAGCCAGTGGTGGGGTTCAGTCAGTCCACACCAGTTCAGCAGAACCTGTAGCTAATTTTTTGTTGCCCAGGTCCAGAATGGACTTCTGGAAGGCGCAGAAGTCCACACAGAGAACCGGTTGTTCACATATTTGAACCCCACCACTGCACAAAGCATATGCTTTGCCACATAACTACTGTGGCTTCCGTTGTTCAGTGACCTATTTACCCTTTTGTGTGCATAAAAACAGGAAACATGCCAAAGTATGTTCAGATGTTCCGGTCATCATTCAAGCGAACTATGATCGGTGTGTCCAATGTCTTGTCCCATTTTGTTTCATGACTTATTGGGCTTCACATAACTTTGGTTCATGCACCAGTTGCAGACCTGCAGGAAACAGCTGAAAGATGTCTTGGAAATAGTGACCCATCCTCTCACCACTATTATTCTGAATTATTGCAATATGCTTCATATGGCATTGCCACTGAAGACTGATCAGATGCTAGTACTGGTGCTAAATGCAGCAGTCCACATGTTAGCAGGTGAGAATTACTGCACATGTAAAATATATACTGTAGATCAGGGTTCCTCAAACTCAGCCCTTTTATGATTCATGGACTTCAACTCCCAGAATTCCTCAGCCAGGCACACTGGCTGAGGAATTCTGGGAGTTGAAGTCCACAAGGGCCAGTTTGAAGACCCCTGCTGTAGACACTGCATTGGCTTCCAATATGTTTCAGGGTACAGTTTAAGAAGTTGGCTTGAACTTTAAAAGTTCTAGCTAGACTGGCTCTTTGGGGCTGCACATTTGATAATGATAATGATAATGATAACTTTATTGTCACTTTGAATGTACACCAATTGGCATACATCAAAATGAAATTTCGTTGCATACAGCTCTCAAAGGGTCACCACCTCCGATATATACTCCTTGTTCGGGGCCCGCTCAAATTTCACATTGTCCATTTTAGTCTCTAGGGAGTGAACGATGGCAAACAGGACAGATGGAAATGGGGCTCCATGTGGATTAGCCCTCAAATTCGCTTGTATTCTGACAACCTAGCCTTCTTTCCTTTTTCTGATCCTGACTCTTCCACCTTTTCCTTAAAGAGGCCTTGCTTCTTTTTACCCCTGGAGCACGCTGCTGCCACCACCAACTGCTCCAAAAGCCTCTCTCTCTTCCTCTGGGCCTGCTGACAGCCTCATCCAGTTCCTTCGCTCCATAAGCTCCAGGTCCTCTCCTCCTCTGCCTCCTCTGGAAACAGCCCTGATTTGCAATACAATCCATCACTAGGCCAGCAGTCAGATCTTGCTGCTGGTAGAACAAATTCAAACAGCGCCAACGACTTTTAACGGTCTCACCAACAGTTCCAAAACAACTAGAAACTCGCCATGCCAGCAAAGATTGTTGGTCGTATGTTGTATGTTACCTTAGTTCCACCATGTTGCTCAAACACATTAAAATCTTCCTGATCATGTGGCCTATAGCCCTTACTATCCCTCCCAAAACTATTCGCCTTCAAGAGCCAATGCAGCCGCAGCCATTCCAGGAGCCGCCATCTTAGATACCTGGATAGGAGACCACTCCATTTCATGTGGAGATGGCCTATGCAATGTCTTCCTTTAAGTCAGCGTGCTTTCAGCTCCTATATATTGAAGTGAGAAGAGTGGGGTCCAGAGGCAGTACTTCTCCATGAGACCTCCTTTTACAAGTAGTCCTTGACTTACGACCACAACTGAGCCCAAAATTTGCATTGGTAAGTGAGACGTTTGTTAAGTAAGTTTTGCCCCATTTTACAACCTTTCTTGCCACAGTTATTAAGTGAATCACTGCGGTTGTTAAGTTAGTAACACGGTTGTTAAGTGAATCTGGCTTCCCCATTGACTTTGCTTGTCAGACAGTCAGAAAACGCAATACATGACCCTGGGACACTGCAGCGGTCATAAACAGGAACCAGTTGCCAAGCGTCTGAATTTTGATCATGTGATCATGGGGATGCCGCAGTGGTCATAAGTGTGAAAAATGGTCATAAGTCACTTTTTGCCGTTCCGTTGTAACTTCAAAAGGTCAGTAAATGAATAGTTGTAAGTCAGGACTACATAGATATGTCTAGTGGGCATTGTCCTTGAAATCAGGGGTCTTCAAACTTGGCAACTTTAAGACTTGTGGACTTCAACTCCCAGAATTCCTCAGCCAGGTATATAATGGTGATTAATGAATGATGCTCTTTTTTGTAAATAGTTTCTTTCTTCTTTTTTATGCAATCTGTTTGAATATGTCAACTGTTCTACTATTTTTATAATTTTTATTGAGAATTGGATGTTTATACTGTGGTAGTTCTTGCAACTGTTAGATCTTGTTTGGTTGTAACGATGTATAAACATGTATAAATATTGCTTGTGGCTTTTGAAGGTTCCCTTGCTTTCTCAGAGGGCTTGCTAGAGATCACGAAAAGCAGGTCTTTGAGAAGAAATAAATAAAAAGTGAAAATTAATGAAACCGAAGAGGCAGAATGGTCAAATTTCTTTTTTTATGTATGTCTGAAAGGTAACTTCTGTAATGAAGCTCCACATTATCCAATAAAGTCACGCACCTCCATGATGATGCTGAACTTCACTTCTGGCACCGATACAAATATGAAAGGTTTCGCTCTGGCCTACAAAATCCAAGAAACAGAATCAGGTGAGTAGAAGGCTTTGGAGAAAAGGCATAAGTGCAAACTAAACTAAACTAAAAGAGAATTGGCCCAAATTAGAAGATGCATATTTTCTTCTTGATGGGAAATGGAATTCAAATTCGAATGGCCTGCTGTATTTATTTAGTGACCTATTTGTAGTTAGGTTCCCATCTGAAATAAATGAAATAATACAAATAATATATCCACCCAGAACCAAAGAAGAGGCTGTCCAGAAATTTCTGCATGATTTATTGCTCTGGTCGTGTTCCATCCCATCACTGGTCTTGGAGGGCGTGTTTCACTGGGTGTGATGAGAACAGGTTTTCAATTGTCGTTTCTACTGGTTTCCAATGATCAAGGAAAACTGGAGATGTCTAAAACATCTGGAGAAAACCAGTTTGAGGGATATCTAAAGGTAAAAAGAAAGGTTTCCCCCTGTCCAGTCATGTCTGATTGTAGGGGGCAGTGCTCACATCCATTTCTTAGCTGAGGGAGCCAGTGTTGTTTGAAGACGCTTCTGTGGTCATGTGGCCAGCATGACTATATGCTGAAGGTGTTATGTATGCAGGCACCTGCATAGCAACAGCCACTAGGGGGCGTTGGCCTGAACAGTTTTGGCGGGAAACCCAGTTTCGGCGGGAAACCTAGGGCCAGCTTACCTGGCTAGGTATTTAAGGAGGCCAGGTAACCCTCATTCCCCAGTTCGCTACCCCCCTCCAATAAAGAACTGAACTCACACACCGGCTGGCGTCTCTTCCTTGCGTCGGACCCACTACTCAACAGAAGGTGCACAGAGTGCTGTTACCGTCTCACTAAATTGGTACCTACTCGCATTTGCAAGCTGTTGAACTGCTAGTTTGGCAGGAGCTGCAGCAAGTAACGGGAGCTCACCCCATCACGTGGTGCTTGGGTCTTGAACCTGGGCTGTCAGCTTTCCAGCTGACAAGCTCAGCGTCTTTAACTGCTGAACCATTGTGTCCCCAAGTGATATCAACAGAGGCTACAAAACCAAAGCAGAATAACCCATCTCACAGAAGGGCATCCATTTATCTCTTCTATCACTTCATGAACAACTGCTCTACTCTGGCTACTTTCCAGCTAGAAAATACGCTTAGATTAGTGATGTGTGAATAATAAAGAAGTGAGCTCCATTTATCACATACTCAACTTTTCCACCCCCAAATTTGGGGTTATATTTCTCAGTTTTAATTCAGAAAAGCTCTCTTCTTGCCCTAAAAAATAGACTCATCCGGTGAAGCTGAATGATGAAGTAGGACAGATCAAAGGAAGCATTTATTCACTTACCGCATGATTAGACTTGGAATTTGTTTTTCTTAGGTGCATGAGTATTCACTTAGTTGGTTTTAAAGCAGAATTAGATCAATTCATGGAAGATAAAACAGTTAAAAAGTACTACTCATAAAGATTTGTTTTCCCGAATGCCTCCAGTGTCATAGATGAAATGTTTTTAGTACTAGTTAGTTTAATATTCATGCCCCATAAAGTTCTCAGAGGATGTTTGCTTCTTGCAGGAACAGGACACTGAAGGTTGCTGTTGTGTTATTATAGGCTAGTGGGAGATACTCTTCACCTAAGCTGATTTTTTCCTGAAAGTCCATTTAATGTGTGATGCATTATGTGTGTACATGTAGAATCCTTAGTTCAGAGTAATGATGGACCCCTTCAAAGCTACTTGCAGTCCAGTTTCAAAGTTTTGACATCAGTTTCCCTCTTGCAGTCACATGACCATATTCTGGGTATTCAACAACCACCCTGCATTTGTGGCCCTTTGCAGCACCCTGTAGTCATGTGATTGCAATTTATGATGGTTTTGCTGGAACCCAGTGTTTACTTTGTGGCAAAAACTTGCCTGTAGTAAACAATGGGTTAGCTTAATGATCACGGCATTCACTTAATGACTGCTGTGAAAAATGTCACAAAATTGGGTCTGGTCATGTGGGGACCTGCTTTACAACCATCACAACTTATGGTCATAACTGCCAGGATCTATTATGGTTGTAACTCGAGGACTACCTGTATATGTGTATGCGTGTATACGTTGTGTGTTAGTAGAGTACAGGAATGAGACAGTTCTCTAGCCAGAGAACAAACAGAATTTATTTTTTTGAAAGATTGGAAACCTTTTGTGGACTTTTTGCTGAAAGATGAAAAAAAATGAGGATTAATGGAATTGAAGATTGAGAGCATTGAAGTTAATTAAATGAGGGAATGAACAGATTTGCAAAATATTTAAGATGGAGAAGGGACAATAAGCTTGTAATTATCTGTTGAAAAGAAGGTCAGAAATCAATTATCTTAACTTTAGTTTTTTTTCCTGTTCTTGCACCTTGTTTTTCCTTTTAATTGTCTTTTATTATATGGAAATTATTAATAAGTATAAATAATAAAAAAGGAATGAGACAGTTTTAAATTTTACTATTTATACATAAATCTCTACTTGCTGAACCATCAACTACCTTTGTGTTAGCTCAGAAAAATAAAGATGTATCATGATATCCTTTTTTTTCCTTTTTCCAATAAGGTCCTGTACAAGATAGAGATATTCGAAAAGGTATGACAGCTGAGTTTCTGCATGAAAAATGTACTGAAGTAGGAAGGAGTAGGCAGGGAATCAAACCATCAACATGTAGGTAATTTTCTAGGTAGCCTGAACCAAAAGAAATAGTCACATATCAACGTTTAATGCTAGCACAGTTTTGTGCTGTGTTGGAGGAAGACAGTGTCTCCATGTGCAAACATTTATTGATATCTTATTTATTGATCGATCCATTTTTTACATCTGCCAATCCATCCAGGAGGCTCTAGATCAGGGGTGTCAAACTGCCAGCCCGCAGGCTGGATGCATTAACTGGAAGCCACGCCCACCCCATTGCCAGCAATGGCAAAACCATCCCGATACGTTGCACGACGTCACGTGACGTCACGAGTTTGACATGTCTGCTCTACAAGGTGAACAAGATAAAAGTAAAGAATTCCATTCAACCAACCAGCCAAATAAAATTGTACTAAAGCCCGGTAAAATCACAAAATCCTAATCACACCTACCCATGCTGGACTCCCTGTGCCAGAGCATCTATTGTGACATCTTGATTACAATCCCTGGGCCCAGCCTTCTTAAAGACCAATAGGACTGTTTGTTCTTCAGGAGTAGGCTGTTTTCTAGGGCAGGTGGCCTAATAGAAATGGCATGATGCCTCGTGCTGCAACTGAAAAAGGCCCAGTTCAAGAATGTATTGAGTTTTTAAAAATACACTTTTAAATACTCTTTCTGCAATCTATTGAAATTACAGTTCCCAGCATTCTAGATCTAGAAGCTTCAAACTGTTGGGTGGAAACTTTGTGCATTGCAGTATAAACTCAACTGCCAGATGTCAAGTTAATGAAGGCTACTCTGGATAACAGAGGGGCTGGTTTGCTTGTTTGTTTCTATTTTATAATGGGCAAAATAAAAAAAATCCAGAAATATAAGAAGCCTTCTTTCCCCTTTTTTTAAAGGATGTCCAGTCTTGGATTTGATCCCAGTCGGTGTTGCAGAAATAGTTTCTCCAAATTATCCAGACATCTATCCTAATTTGCTAAACTGCACTTGGACAATCTATTCTGCTTCAGGAAGCAAACTAAAAACTGTGATACGAGATGTTGTTATTGAGGATGCTAAAGATTGCCTTTGGGATTCCCTGGGCTTTTATGATGGACCAGATCAACATTCACAATTGCTTGGTGCGTTGTCCTCTGTTTTTTAGTTCATAGCCCTAAATATTGTTCCCTTTCCTGACTGTGGACTGGAATTACCAAACTGATGATTTAGCCCAGATGGTCGGCAAGCCTACAAATAGGGAAGAAATTGTATTTTTTGTTTGATTAGGCTTAGAAACGCATCAGAGAGTTTCAGAATGGAGCTGTATACTATTAACTGCTGCCTTTCCCTCTATGAATATGTATTCATTTTAGTCATTTCTCACTGAAAATCTGATCCTTTGGTTTGGATGATGGTGGTCTCAGAGAGAGAGAGACAAGATATGGGACATTGGCACTGTACTTCTGGGTCCCCATACCAAGGTCCTTGATGGGTAGCTCAAACAATTTTCCTCCAGCTCAGCTACTCAAAAGTTGTAATTGCAAAATATCTGCTTTGTGATTTGACGCTGCTTGTCCATTTATAAGGACTTCCGGCAAGTCCCATCTCCTAAAGCTGCAGGTCTTCCCTTGGCTGCAAAGTCCCATTGTACCATGAAATCCTTTTTCCAGACTAAGGGGTCAAGTCTCTTTCAGACTAACTGCCTTTTATTTTCTTCAGTGTGACCAATGCAGCGTGACAAGGGCAGGTAAGGAGCTGACCAGGCTGTTTGTGATGTCCCCTTGTTGGATAAGCAGAGAAAGGGCCCAGGTTATAATGGTGTGATTAGGACAATCATCACAGGAGTAGGAGTTGCTCTGATGAGCATTTTTGAGGTGGTAACACTGACCATGTGGAAGTGCCTTCACTCTGGTGCAGCAACTAAGAGGCTGACTTATGAAAAGTCCAGTGTTGAAGTCCACACTCTGTCCTGGCAGCTTATTATGGGATATTGAGCAATTACAATCTCTTAACCCTAAGCTATCCCACAGGGTTGTTTCGCAGTACTTAAGTACTTAGAAGATAAGCACTATATATGCCATCTGAAGTTCCTGCAGGAAAGGCAGAAAATAAATCCTGAAAATAAAAAGTTGGATAAATCATAGAGGGGAGGCTAGCTACATGGTTAATGTAGGCAGCAACAATTCACATTCTCTGGCTCTTCCCCAACCATATGGTAAATTGAAACCCTTTGGCTTGGCATCTTATTTGTCTTATGGTTTGCAGGAACACTGTGTGGCCACAAAAGGAATCTTCAGCTGTTTTCGAGCAGCAGCTACTTGACAGTGCATTTCAGAACAGATGGCTCGGTTGGGGCCAAGGGCTTCAAGATCAGTTTTGAAGAGTTGAATCAAGGAGCGGTTCAGAGAAGCAAGAATGGGATAGAACTCAACAGTCCATGTAATAATTTTAAGCTGGAGAAGGGTGTGTGTGTTTGTGTGGGAGTCTTTTTCCCAGACTGTAGGCTTCCCAACAGACCTTCCGATTTTTCTCCTATTCATTTAGAAAGTTTATTGGTCACCTTTTTATGATACATCAGAAATCTCAATCTGTTTTACAGATAAAACAAAAATCCAGCATTGGAACAAGAGACATATTTTGAAAGCAAATTTAGAAGTCTGTGCAGTGTGCATATGTCTATAGATTTCTGGCCAAGTTGCCTCCTATAAAGAGACATCTTAGGAAAAATTGAGCAATAAATTACTGTACATTTGTTTTAATGTTGTGTGTGGAGGATTTGTTTTTTTTATTTTTATTTTTACCTTCGAGTCAGTCATGACTCCTGGCAACTGCCTGGACTAATCTGTGCTGTTTTTTGGGGTCAGTGTTTCTAGATGTGGTTTGCCATTGCCTTCTTCCTAGGGTTGAGAGACAGGGATTGGCCCAAGGTCACTGAGTTGGCTTCATGCCTAAGGTGGGAATGGAACTTACAATCACCTGCCTTTTATAGTTGCCGGGTACCTTAACCACTACATCAAACTGGCTCTCTTTGATATGTTACATATATACAGTATATTTTATTTTGGTAACATCTGAGACAGACTGCTTGGTAAAACTTAATGGAATTGCAGGTTTTCAGGTCTTCATTTGCATGGTATGGCTGCCATCTTGACTTTTTGAATCTCTCCTGCAAACACTTCTGATATGTTGAGCTCTTAAAACATTTCCATGTTCTCATCTGAGAACATCAACAATGGCTTTGGTGATATGTTTAAAAATTTAACTTTAACTGGCAGGTGTTGGAGCTAATTACTGTAAATCAGGGGTAGGTAACCTTGGCTCTTTTATGACTCGTGGACTTCACGCTGGCTCAGGAATTCTGGGAGTTGAAGTCCACAGGTCATAAAAGAGCCAAAGTTGCCTACCCCTGCTGTAAGTGAAATACTTTGCTAAAATAGAAGTGACCAATAATACTAATAGCGTAACAATAACAATGTGAACTTTTAGCTGATACCTGTTTTTCCTTTTGCAGATTCGCCTGATAAACAAATTGCTATTGAAGAAAGTAAATAATATCCCATAAATGCACATTATTGTAAAACTTGGGAGTTGGACAAGGAAAGTTTAGTCATCCAATTTTGGTCAGATTTATACTTTATTAATTAACGTGGAGGTGATATGTTGGGAATGAAACAGCAATTATTTCTTAATACATATCTGTATTGGAGGTTATTCAGAATAGTTCTACTTATTTGCCACTTCTCTCAGCAAATTTAATGCTTATTTTGGAAAAAATATGGTAGTTGGAAGGGGCTTAAAAGAAACATAGTAAAAATATTGTAAGTTTTGCACAAGGTTATGGAATTATCACTTGCATGCTAGAATGTCTAATACAGAATTAATAGTGGATCTTGCTCTGGCACTAGGGAAATGTGGAATTCCAGTGGAAGATCCATTCCCCATGGAGACAATGCCCGCAAACACCTCACTGGAAGGACAGGGCAAAGTGGAAATGTTTAGTGGTAACCTAGCATCTTCTGCATCTTGGCCATGGCTTGTGAGCCTACAGTTTGAAAACAAGCACTTTTGTGTAGGCATTTTGATTGAGAAAACTTGGGTTCTGACTGCTGGACATTGTAATGTAAGGTAAGCAAATACTGGAATTATTTCTCAAAAGATTGTATCCCTGCCTAGCATCTAACCCTAGTCCTTTACTTACGATCATCATTAAACATGCAATGATGATTGTAAGTCATGATGGTCATTAAGTGAGTTATCACGTGACTGTGATTTTATGACCTTTTTTGCAGCAATCTTTAAGAACACATCATGCTTATTCAGCGAACGTCACCATCGTTAAGTGAACCCATTGTTTGCTGGTTTGTTTTTTTTTGCTGAAAACTGATTTACAGCAAAAATGTCATAAATCATGGTCACGTGACCGTGGGACACTTGCCAGTTGCCGAGTATCCAAAATGCAGTCATGTGATGGGGGAAGGGCTGTCATAACTTTGAAAGGTCGCTAAATGACCGATTGTAAATCTAGGACTACATGTACTTCGTATATACTTTTATGTATATTACTCAGATATATATTTTTCCTAAATGGACACACATTGTGCGAATTGCTTCCCCTATATTTTTTGTGTGCTTACTATCCTCTGATATATGCATCTGTAGACAAACATTTTGAGCAACAAACTGAAATGCGATATAGTAAATATAGTATTGCTATATAACAGGTGCTCCAGGTGTTGCTAAACTACAATTCCCAGTATTCCTCTGTACTGTTCATTTTAGGAGTTGTAGTTCAGCAACTTCCAGTGCACAGATCTGGGAAGTGCACAGATCTGAGTCCCTAGGGAGAAGGGCGGTATACAAATTAAATAAAACCTTAAAACCTTAAACATTGGATGAGTTTACCTTAAACTATGTACTCTATAGATTTTTACTACAGCCATAGGTGTTTCAATTATTAATGGTTTTATAAACTAGCCATACAAATTTGCTAAGTACAATGTATTGTAGAATCCTTCAAGAGCATCAAAAGGCTGTATTATTTATTTATTTTGTCCAATTTATATCTTACTGTCTTCCAGGGGCTCAAGATTGTCTTCATAGCAAAAAGAGGGAGTTAGGGTTGTGAGTTTCTGGACTTGGATCCAGGTCTTAGTGTATAGATAATGTGCAACATTGCTCTTTGCAAAAAAGAAACATGCTATTGCCATGATTACATTGTGCATGTTGTGAACTCAGCATGTTGTTTTTTTAGCACTCAAACGGACAAAGCTGTCCTAGGGATCACTGATCTGCTTCCTGGTACAGAAGGTGGCACTCAGATCTCAGTGAAAGCTGTCTACTTTCATACCAACTTCTACGGTGGTTTCCCTCCCAGCAATGACATCAGTCTGTTAGAACTGGAGATCCCCGTTGAGACAGGTACTATAATGGGGGAAATAACTTTCTTGGTTCAAAACCTTTATCTAGAATTTCATTGCAAAGAAGCTTGACCTGGAATCAACCTGGAGTTGAATCGGAGTTGCTGAATTAAAGAAACTTTATGGACCAGAACCAAGCCAAAGTTCTTGTAACCATGGTCATATTGAGCCCCATTAATTTGTATCTTCTGGGAACTGACCAGTGTGTAAATGGACAAGAAAGTGCTCTTTAGACTGTAAAAATGCTCTTTTGCAGATGATTCATCTTATCAGACTGAAGTAGTCCAGTATTTGTCCTGTGTGAATTCATTGCTATCTGCATAAATAGGAGAATAGCAGTAGCAATAGCACTTAGACCTATATACTGTTTCGCGGTGCTTTAGAGCCCTCTCTAACTGGTTTACAGAGTTAGCATTTTGACCCCAACAATCTGGGCCCTCATTTTACTAACCTCAGAAGGATGGAAGGCTGAGTCAACTTCCAGGTGGTCAGGATCGAACTGTTGGCAGTCGGCAGAGTTTAGCCTGCAATACTGCATTCTAACCACTGTGCCACCATGGCTTAGAATAACCCTGGCTTAATTTTATTAATTTAAGATGAGACAAAGGGGACAAGCTCTCAAGACTTTGTTGTTTTAACTTAAATCAATAAAGAGTTTTCTCGAAATCCCTGCTGTAACTGTTTCTTAATCTGGCCTACTTTGAAGGAACGATATCAATTTTAAGATCTTTGGATACCTTTCCTAGAATATACCACAATCCAGTTATGCCTTATTTTCTCTTTTTTGAGGAGATAACATAGGACTTATCTGTCTACCAGAACAGGATGAGAAAATAGCCACTGATGCAAACTGCTTGACTGCAGGATGGAACATAACAGGTGAGGGTGATTGCTGCTATATGGCCAGTGTTGTGTTTCTGAAAGTACACATTTATGAAAAATGGCTATGCGTTGCCACAAATGAGAGTTGAAAAAAATATTGCAGTATGGAAAGCTGGCATTCAGGATTCCTGCAAGTCCATTATTGTGTTCCTTTCTGTATTATGTTTCTCCCCATAAAGTAATAGTATATGGAAGTGACTTTTGGAGATGGGGGAGGAGCCACAGCCAGGGGAATGGCTCAATAAGAGCAGCCTAGCCCGTGAAAGGAATGTGAGCATGGCAAACATCTCAGGACCCTTCCTGGTTTGTTGGGCTGCAAAGGTGACAGAGGGAAAAAAAAGTACTTTCAGACTTACAAGATTCTGTTAATGTAACCTTACAATAAAGTAGAATTAGTCTATTTATCATGCTTCCTGTCTGGATTACCTTGCTAGGCTGATAGATAGTGGTGCCACTGGGCACAAATCCTCACTTTTATTTGGGATACTTGAATCCTGTCCTGCTGCACTGATTGCTTATGTGCTGTCAAGTTGGTGTTGACTGTTAGTGATCATGTAGATTTTCTCTCAGGCACAAGTAAACAGAAACAGGAGGTTAATTCAAAGCACTTCAGATTTGTTACATGCTACCTATACACAAGAATCTGATCTACTAAGACAGGGGTCCCCAACCTATGGGCTGCGCCCCACTACCAGGCTGTGGCATACTGGCCACCAGGCTGTGGGACAGGCTGGCCAGAGCGCGCATGTGTGTGCACACACTCACCCCCACTCACACTAGCACCCGGGGAACTGTTTGCACATGTGCATGGGGCTAGCAGCGGCACCTAGCGCCTGCGCAAATGGGGCTGCTAGCATATGCAGGGGCTGCACAGCCTGTTTGTGCATGCATGTGGTTGCTAGCAACGGTGGCTAGCGCCTGCGTGCCTACACAAATGGGGCTGCTAGCTACGTTCACGCACGGCCCTGCACACGTGCATGCAAATTGCCCAACTGCTCCCTTTCCCTCCAGGCCACCAGCATGAAAAGGTTAGTGACCTCTGTACTAAGGGCCAAGGGAAATTGGCATTAGATAAGAGTGAACAGGATTCACGGAGGGCGGGATGTAAGTTTCTTGTGGAAGTGTAGTGATTCCAAACTGATGAAGCATTCGACACCACCTTCAGGCTCCGTCTGTTAGTATAGCTTCTCCATGATGATCTGACCCTTATTTATTCAGCATATGGCATACAATGTCAGGGAAATCTCTACATGTTAGACACAATGTAGTTCTGACAACCTAGGTTCCTAGTTCATTCCATTCAGCGCATGTGCAGCTACCCTTGGTGCACACTGGAGGGCGAACTAGCTTTACACCGATTAGCTAGCGTTGCTTGGGTTGCTAGCTCTTCCACGCTCCTCCACCAGTTTCGCCTTGCCTCATGTCACGAAGCCTCATTTCTGGCCATGTCCAGCATCAGGCTCCACTCTCCACATACACACAAAGGCAGCTAGGGGAGGGTTTCCCACCAAAGTGATGCCCATTTATCTTCTTGCAACATTGCCTGCTTTCGAACTGCTGGGTGGGCAGGAGCTAGGGATCGATCGACGGGAACTGACTCTGTCTCACGAAACTGGGCTCAAACCACTGGAGCACAGACCATGTCTGGCCAGCAGTTCCAGAGTTATTAAGCCTTTGCGTCACTGTGTCCCCTCTGATCTGACCCTATCTTGGTCCTTTAGCTCTTCCAATGGTGCCCCCATTGCCACTGTAACAGAGCCCATCATCTTTGTCTTCTCTTTCATTTTCCCCAGCGTTACTCCAGAGAGCTAGGTTCCAGGTGGGTTAGCACTTAGTTTAAGTTCTTTTGTCCCTTAAGAAAAGCTTACATTTCCTACTACATCTGCTGGAACACCTTGAGCATTATAGATCTCATTTTGAGGCTATAAGCAACGGTATGTGAAGTCTGCACACCAAAAACCAAGGGTTGTGTAAGGGATCATTTCAGGCCATCAGCGAGGGAAAAGATCTTTCTTCCCTGTAACTTGTTATTCAGTAGAGAGTTAAATTACAGAGAGAAATAGAGGAGGTCAGAGAGGAAAGAAGAAAGGATAGCTATCCATCTACTCCTTTTAAATTCCATCTACTGTTCTGAACAAGTTCTCCTAGGGGAATGAGTTCTCAGTAGGAAAAATGAGGGAAACTCCCACACACACACACACTCCTAAATAATCTCAGGAAAAGCTTGAGAAGAGTGTTTATAGAAATATGTGCATCTAAGCCTTCCATAAGGATTGTTTGCTTTGAACAAGCATTTGGAGTATGTTTTGCTTGGTGACTCATATTCTTATTTTCACTGACAGAAAGTTATACCTGGGCTGTAGGGAACTGTTTGATAAAAACAACTTAATCAGTCTTTTTCCACAGTTGCATGTATCAAATAATATTTGTCTGATTGCTTGTTTTCCATCTAGAGGGTTGGTTTTCCAGAAGACTGCAACAAATGCAAATATCACTCCTCACAAATGATGCCTGTGCCAGATTCTGGAGTGAAGACATTAAAAACACTAATATATGTGGAAGTGCTACAGGGACAACTTCATGTGATGTACGTAACGGGTGTGGAATATTGTCATTAAATAGGAGAAGTGTAATCTTACATTTGGGACCAGTTAACTGAAGAGGCTTTGATCATACTGAAATTTCTAATGTCATCAGTAAGATTATCCATAAAAAAGATGGGCAATGTGATCCCAGGGCTATATTTGACACCAGAAAGCTTTCTGTCTGCATTGCCACAAATCAGCATTGTAGCTGTAGAGAATCAGTGGAGCAACTCCCTGCCATTTTAAAGAAGGAAGCATACAGAATATGTTTCTCCAGAAACAAACAAAATAAGCTTTGCCTATGGATATGATACGGTCCTACTTTTTTTGAATCATTGTCCCCAAATGTTATAAGGACTTAAGATACTCAGCAGTATGGGTACTCTATAACCTATAGAATTATGGATTGATTTTAAGCTATGTATTATTATGGCTGAAAATGCTTATTATTTTGCATCCTATTCATTCTGTCCCTTCTTCTGTTTACAGCGAGACTTGGGGAGACCTCTTATATGCAAGATTGATGGACACTATAAGCTTATTGGTCTTGTAAGCTGGGGTAGTGATCATTGTGAACCAGAGTCTCCAACAGTCTACACACAAATCTCTGTTTATAAAAATTGGATTTCAACAGTGATTACTGGAAAATTGTGAAAAATGAACTTTAAAAACCACAACTGTAATAAATATTGTGCTTCAGAAGGGCTAATTGCTAATTGCCAAACCTTCATGTATTTTCTTGGAATCAGCTCTGAAGAAACTAATGCAATCATGCTATTGAAGGCATAATGCCCAGGACTGCATATCTTTAAGTAGAAACATATATGTTTTCTAAAATCCTCTGAATGTTAGATACATCTGCTTCTAGCATGTTTCCTAATATTTCTGTATTAAACATATTCTAATATTAAAGAATCAGAGAATGCATGTAGAACATGGATTCTTGAATTTTTGAAACTCCTTACTGAAGAAAGCATTTATATTTTCTTCTGTGCAAGAAAATAACGTCTATGTGTTTATGCTTTCCCCTCATCTTGTATCTGTATGTACTTGTATGCAATGAGAAGCTTAGGGTAACCTGCTTATGTGCGTTGTATCATGCAACAAGGAATCAGCAGGCAACATCTGGATTTATATCTATTGCTTATTCTCAATAAGAGATTTCTGACATAATGGTTTTTAAAATCTATATTAATTTTAATTTCATCTAACTATAGAAAACCATGCCATCCAAACCTCAGTTTGTGCTTTTCTAATTCTAAAATACTGTTTCTCAGTTGCATTCCACTCTTTCATCCAGACAAAATGGGTGGCTACAAAATAGAGTTTTAAATCAGGCAATCCCAGTCCTTCCGGATGCTTTGCATCTTGGAGAATATTATATTCTCTGACAATAGGGACCAGAATTTCCATTGCTAACACAATACACAATACCTTTCTAATCTTGATAACTGCCCTGACTTATTTTGCTTAAGATAGAAATGTATATGATATATACATTGTGGTCAAGAGGTCTGCTCTGAGAGATATTATAACTTTTTCCCCAAACATACAGGTAGAGACGTGGTGGCGCAGTGGTTAGAATGCAGTATTACAGGCTAATTCTGCTTACTGCCAACAGTTTGATTCTCACCAGTTCAAGGTTGACTCAGCTTCCATTCTTCCGAGGTCAGTAAAATGAGGACCTAGATTGTTGGGGGCATGATGCTGACTCTGAGAGAGGGCTATAAAGCACTGTGAAGCAGTATATAAGTCTAAGTGCTATCACTATTGCTAATAAAAATGAATCTGATGCAAGTAACTTAAACATTTTTCAGAGAACTGCTTTGCTTAAGAATCTGACTTAGGAAAGGCTGGTGCAATGTCTGGCAGTTCATTTCCCACTCATTCATTTGACATATGCCCGTATGCCTAACACACTCACTCTCTCTCTCTCTCTCTCTCTCTCTCTCTCTCTCTCTCTCTCTCTCTCTCTCTCTCTCTCTCTGCACGCAGATGTAAATGTGTGTACAGAGATCCTTTGATAGAGCCAAAATGCTCTTTCGTGAATGTTTAAAATCCAAGCCTATATGATCTTTATCAAATGAATAGCATTCTATATGAGTGTATGAAAAACTCCATCAATGCTGGCTAAGTAAATTGAGAAGTAGTTGCGCTGTGCATATTCATGCCAAACTGACCGAACAACTTTAATGAAATTGCTATTCTTTCCAGTCTCCAAATGTTTTCTGACCACCTCCTTCCCTTCAGCTGGCAGTCATTCAGCAGCAACCACGATGGTTGGTTGACTGCAGAAAAATGGAAGGTTTTTTCCACTTCCTGGTCTCTGTGGCCCTTGCAGGTTTGGCTTAGGTGAAGAAGGTCACGGGAAATGAAGTTTTCCAAAGATTCCCACAAGGAAAATAAACTACAGATAGTCCTTAAGACTATTCATTTAACGACCATTCAAAGTTATGACAACACTGAAAAAAAGGTCTTATGACCAGTCTTCATACTTATGACCATCACAGTATCCCCGCATTCATGTGAACAAAAGCCAGAGGTTTGGCAACTGGTATGTATTTATCATAATTGAAGCTTCCTGGGGCCACAAGATCATCATTTACGATCTTCCCAGGAGGCTTCTAACAAATAAAGTCAATGGGAAAAGATGGATTCACTTAACAAACACATGGTTTACTTAATGACTGCGGTGATTACTTATTGTCCATGGCATGAAAGGTGATAAAATTGAGCCTGACTCAATGACAGCCTTGCTTAGCAACGTCAGTTCCCATCCCAATTGTGGTCATAAATCAATGACTATCTATACTTGCAGATAACCTCTTTGGTGGTGGTGGGGCAGAATTTGCGAACTAACTGTGCTCAGTTCTGCAAAATGTTTCTTTAATGTCCAATCTCAAACTGAAATTAAGAATAAATAATCTGTCCTCCTCTGTTCAGAAATCAGAGAGGGCTTTCAATTAAAGGAAGGCCCAGTTAACAATGAGATTCTTCATTTTAACAGAGATTAAAGTGGGGTCTGAAAGCACCCACCTTAGTGCAGTTTCAAAGAATTCCAAGTCCCGCAGTCCTTCAAATCTGCAGAGGAAAGGCTTTCTGCTTTGATCCCATCATCTCAAAGGGATAGGGAACATCTTAGAAAGAATTCAGGAATGGAATCAGGTAAACCACAAGCAAGTGTACAAGCAAGATCTCATGTAATGGTGCTGCAAGACATCCGGCCATTAGCATCCTGCTTACTGTACAAAAGAGGTGGTCGGCTTATGTGGCTATGTCATCTTTGAAGTTGCTTCTTGGGTACTAATGAAACCGCAGACTTTTGTTTGGCATTTTTCAGGGCAGCCAGCAGTTGCAGAGAGGTGAACTGCAACAGCTGTTTGTTTACACCTTTCCCTTTAGCCATCAACTCTCGCATATTCTGGATCAGCTGTTGCACTCTCTTATCCTGCAGCTGTGATAAGAAGCTCTCCCATTTTGCAGCAGTTGGCGGCTTTGTTTGTAAGAAGAATTTCTCCCATTTTGCAGCAGTTGGCGGCTTTGTTTGTAAGAAGAATTTCTCCCATTTTGCAGCAGTTGGTAAGTTCATTTGGGGTTTAGGAATTATTTTCTTTTGCCAAATATTAGCAGGCCCTGCTCCAAATGGAAGCAGAGAAGAGATGGCAATTGCTTGAGGTTTTGACTTCCTAGGACCAAAGCCAGGAGGAAGGAGAAGAAGCTGCATGACGGAGGTAGGCTGCAAGGGATACTGTCCAAGAACAGCAGAGATTGGGACACCAGGCCATTCAGCAACTCTGGCAGGAGGCAATACATGAGCAGGACTTTTAGGGATGATGGGCTTGGTCAATAACTCAGACGTTTTGGAAGCAGTAGAAGATGAGGGAGAAGGGGAAGAAGAACAGGGAGATGTAGATGTGGCAGTGCCAGTGACAACGGAAGTTGGGCTACTGGCTGAGGTAACAGTAGTGGCAGCATTTGTGGGAACAGAACCCACTGATGGTGTAGTGGCTTCAGTGGCAGTGGGACTAGGAGATGCCGAAGTTGGGCTACTGGCTGAGGTAACAGTAGTGGCAGCATTTGTGGGAACAGAACCCACTGATGGTGTAGTGGCTTCAGTAGCAGTGACAATGACAACGGGAGTAGGAGATGCTGAAGTTGGGCTACTGGCTGAGGCAACAGTAATGGTAGGATTTGTAGGAACAGAACCCACTGGTGTAGTGGCTTCCGTAGGGGTAGGCTTAGATGAGGATTCAGTGACGATTGATACAGAAGTAACTGGAGTAGCTGTCATAGCACTGGTAGTGGAAGTAAGCGTAGGAACAGGGGTTGGAGAAGGCATATCAAACGTAAGGTGCTGGGAAAAATCTACCTCTGTGTTAGGAGTGGTGGTAAATAATTCAGGAAAACTTTGCTCGGCTATCACTGCATCAAGGCTGGTGAGAAGCTCAAGCAAGGATTCCGAGTCAGTTGTGGAAGGACTGGAAGAGGTGGGCAGATCAAGCAAAGGATTTGAGAAAGGAAGATCAGAAATAATATTGGGAAGTTCAGGAACAGTTGTGATGGTTTCTCTTGCTGCTGTGGGAGTGTGTGATGCAGAGGTGAGACGTGTAGGAGATGTTGTGATAGGGAGAGTGCTGGTAAGCGGCGTCTCTTGTAGGGTAGATGGTGATTCAGTATTTTCTGGTTCTTGATTGGTGTTTTGTGTTGAAGATGTTTCACTGATCTCATCTGGACACTGAATCCGCTACATAGGGAAAATAATGCAAAGCAGAAGTCACACCTTTGGGATGCTATGGTTTTTCTAAGCTATCATTTCTCTCATTTTCTTCTGCATGAGAGAAGACTGTGCTGTGACATCTCTAGAGGTGTTCTAAAGTGTTGTCCAGAAATGTCAAGTGCTTCTGATTGTGCTATTTTTTTTCACTCCCATGCTGTCAAGCATTTCCCTTCCTCCACTCAAGAAGCAAACTATTAACTGATTCAGGTCCCTGTTCTGTACCAGCCTGCTACCGGCCCTGCAGAAAAGGCAGGGACAACCCCTCTACAAACGGCAAGAGGCTGGAATTACGCCTGCCAAATTTATTCACATAAAACAGAGCAAGACAAGACACCGACCATAAAACACGAGCTAAGAAGCAAGAACAATCCAAGCGGTTGCCTTCAGCAAACCAGCCCTCCCACACATTCCTCTTAAATACAGTTCAGGGCGTGGCCTCTCTGTGCCTCCTTCTGAGGTGCCCCATTGCCTTCCTCTGTTTACTCCTGACTGACTGCCTCCTGCGTCGGGCGTCCTTGAACAGGGCCAGCTGTGGGTCATCTTCATCCACGCTGTCAGGCTCACACAGCTGGGTCTGCATCGTGACCAGATGAGAGGGGCCTGGCTGGGGGCTCTCATCAAGCTGTCCAATCCCCTCAGCAAGCTCTTCAACACCCCCCTCCTCCTCCTCTGAGTCATCCGACCCAACTGCCGAACCCACAGGCTGACCCTGAATCACAACAGTCCCCACCTGTTTCCTATAACAACTAAAAGGCAGGTACTCACAAGGTACCGTTTATTTCACACAAGGAACCAGTGGCGGATACTTTCCTGACTGAATTACACAGCTTTGCAAAACAGAGGACTTCTGCCAAGGATAAAATGTGGAATAGGAGATAAGGAGATGACCAAGACAGGTTGGGGCTTGCGGTAATTTCTACTGACCTTTTTTTTTTCCTTTTTCCTTTTCCATTTAAAAAACAACAACATTTTTCTGCTTTTGGAATCAAATGAGGTGCGGTAATAATCTCATTAGTCTTTGTGCAATATAATATTTGAAAGAAGAAAATAATGTTTCTCAAGAGGAAAATTTCTGTTAGTGCCCATAAAAGCTTTCCTTCCAATGCAAATTGTAGATGCAGGGCAGCTGGTAGGTGTGTATGTGCGGATGGCAAACACACCTGTGTAAGATCATAACGGATTAAGGAAAGCTGCTACTAATTTTTCTGAAACTGATGCCAAAGCGAATGCCATAAACAACTTCACCTCTAGCATTCTCCTTAATGGCATCCCAAGACTTATCCTCAAGGCAAATTGCTATCTTGCTTCACTTAATGATATGGCTGACCTCACCTTTTGCTTGTTGGTCCTTCTTCTAGTTCTTCTCTTCATTCTCAAAAAAAAATTCCTTAAACCCTTGTCATTCGTAAAGCTGCTTTGCCCTTGGTCATAAATGGGGACTTGGATTCGTTCCCCATGAGCAGAAAGTGATGCTTATGCCTAGCGTGGACAGAATCACCTTGGAAGCCAGTGATGCAGAAACTGACAGCTCCTCCTGACTGCAAATGTAATGATGCCATGTGGAAACAATGCTGTACAGCTTATAATATTCTGTATGCTTAAAAGTTATATCTGGTTTCTGACATTTTTCAGGAGGACCTAGACTCAGCTTCTCCACACTGGTCCTTCCAAGGAAGAGAGGGTACAATGGCCAGGGACGATGCTGGTCCAGAATTCTCAAACATAAGGTCCCCTATTCATGTAAAGGAGTCTCTGCAGATTTTACTCTGCAGAGTAAAATGAGGCATAGGGGGCAATGCTCATCTCTGTTCCAAGGTGACTGAGCCAATGCTCTCTGAAAACATTTCTTTGGTCATGTGATCGGCATGACCTCATTGAGCGCTATTACCTTCCCACTCAAGGGATACCTATTTATCTACTCACATTTGCATGCTTTCGAACTGCTAGGTTGGCAGGAGCTGGGGCGAGGACAGGAGCTCATCCTATCACTTGGCGCTCAGGTCTCAAATGTGGGTTGCCAGTTTACCAGCCAGCAAGCTCAGCATCTTAACTGCTGAGTCACCATACTGCCCTCCCTACTCACGTGGAGGGTGGAAAAAACAGCGGGTACCCTCCGGATATATGGTTTTCGACTACAGAATGGTCAGGGCTGAGAATTCTGTGAAGTGGCATCCATGTATTCAGATAGACTGTATTGGTATGTGGGAATGAACCTGGGAGAAAGAAGGAGAGCCATAGCCAGGGGAACAATTGGATAAAAGACAGGTAATCCTCAACAAGAATGCGAGAGGATTCCTCTCTAGTCTCGGGCTGTAAAGATGATAAGGGAGAAGTGCACATTCACACTTGCAAAATTCTTCTAAAGTAACCTTACACTAAAGCAGAAATAGTTTATTTAGGTGTGTTTCTTGTCTGGACTATCTCACAAAGCTGAAAATGATCCAAGTTTAGTAAACGAAGTTGAATCAGAGTAAATAGATATGAGTGAAACAATGTTCTATATTCCTGTTATAATATTATAATATATAATTATAATATATAATTATAATTCTTTATTCAGGGTAGATGGAACTCTGGTGCTATATTAAAATGTGAAATACTTGGAGCATTTTGATGAAGTGGGTTGGTGAGAACTTTCAGCCCCTGCCATAAAGAGTGTTAGATTGCATTGTCATGGCCACGAAAAATAGACTAGACAGGTGTAGGACAGTGATGTTGAAACATGGGGATGAGTGACAAGCAGAGGGAATCTTGCCACTCTTGCTATGCAGCCAAAGGAGGAGTTGGAGTGCTGGATACAGGTGGCTGAGGTCTCAATTTAAACAACTCTACTCACTTACACAACTAGCCTGATCCTCTTGGAAATAAAGTAAATACAATGCGATGAAAATCATATTTGCAAATATTCTCAATTATTTGTATTTGTATTTATTAAATTTGTATACCGCCCTTCTCCCGAGGGACTCAGGGCGGTGAACAGGGCACATATAAATAGAGGATACAAAAATTAAAAAAATAATTAAATAATCGCCCAGATAAAACAATAACAATATAAAACCCAATTAAAAAAACCCTAACTTCCCCCATCAGGCCAGGCCAGCTTGTTCAAATAAATGGGTCTTCAGACCGTGTCGGAAAGAGCGAAGGTCTGGTGCCGTCCGGAGCTCAACCGGCAGTTGGTTCCATAAAGCCGGAGCGCCCACAGAGAAGGCCCTCCTCCTAGGGGCCACCAGCAGACCTAGCCTCTTCCATTCCCTTTTCTGTTGGTATTCCTGTGCTGGTTCTTATGGTTATTTTTTGCCTTCAGTAAACCTTTCAGCCCCTTCTACTTCTAACACTAAAAGCGCTCTTTCCAGATAACTGGAAAAGAAACACCTCAGACCAATCAACAACGGCTTCTTCCTTTTTCTTAGGTAAAGGTAAAAGGTAAAGGTTCCCCCGCACGTGCGTGCTAGTCGTTTCCAACTCTAGAGGCTGGTGCTCATCTCCGTTTCAAAGCTGAAGAGCCAGCGCTTGTCCTAGGACGTCTCTGTGGTCATGTGGCCGGCATGACTAGACGCCAAAGGCGCACAGAACGCTGTTACCTTCCCACTGTAGTGGTCCCTATTTTTCTACTTGCATTTTTATGTGCTTTTGAACTGCTAGGTTGGCAGAAGCTGGGATGAGTAACAGGCGCTCACTCTGTTACACAGCACTCGGGATTCGACCCACCAAACTACCGACCATCTGATCGACAAGCTCAGCGTCCTAACCCACTGAGCCACAGCGCCCCTTTCCTTTTTCTTACCTTCACAAAATACTTCTTCAAGGTGCAGCGATAAAAAGTGAGGGTGCAGAAATCAGGAAAGCTGGGCATTTCTGCCAAGTCAGAACATACCCTCCCTAGGAGAGAAGTTGAGGGTTAGAGAAAAAGCACCAAGGCCTTCGGGTTACTTCCATTAATTTTCACTGAGATCCAGTATATCCCATAGAGTTGCTATAATTACTGTTGTACCATTATAGTCTCGGCTGGATTTTGAGAATTCAAAGGAGTGGGCTTTGGTTTCCCACCAAATGGGTTACCAAACATTGCAGCAATTCCATGAAGTCCTGCCAGGTTGCAACTTCAGCATCTGCCACTGGTTACTTCGAACTGTAAAAAATTGTGTTGGAGGAGGATCTTTTGGAAAGAAGTCTTTGGAAGTTCTTGGCACTTTATAACATTTGATTTCTTTACAAACACAGTAGAGGGTTTTTTTCCCCCCAGATCAGTTTGGTCCTCAGGGTTCTCTCTACTTTTGTTGAGGTGAGGCCTAGACCAGAATCAGGACTGGTCATAAGTCACTTTTTTCAATGTTGTTGTAACTTTAAAGGTCACTAAATGAAAGGTTATAAGTTGAGGTCACTATGTAATTTGCATTTTCTTATCTTCAGTGTCAAACAATATGAATAAATGAATGGAGATAGATGATAGATAGAGAGAGAGAGAGAGAGACCTTTATATAATTATTTTAGAGACTGAGATTATATTCAGTAAATCAGTTCTGAGAAGAAACACATGAACATATATGGGTTGCCTTGAACAGGGATTGGAAACTACCTTTTATCTTACTTACTATATATCAATGAGAATAATAGCAAGAAGAATCTACCAAACGGGTTTGGCAAAAATTATTTTAATTGCCTTGTAAGAGAGCCACAGGTTTGCACGCATGTAAGTAACACTTTCCAAATTGAGCTTTAATGAAGTTTAAAAGAGGAGTAAGAGCAATTCTGTAATTGCAAGTACCGTGATAGACTTTACCTTCTGGGACGATTCCGTGATTTTCGTACAGGTCTAAAGTCTGGACCAAAGCGTTCTGGCAGCCATACATGGATCTCAAGAAGCAAACTGCGCTGACTCGATGTGGACTGTTCAGAGTTTTGAAGAAATGGTTGTATTCGGCATCTGAGAGTGGCATGCCAGCTAGCGATGGATCTTGTATCTGTATGTCTGTTGCAAGAAGCCATTTTGAGAGTGCTGCGTAAAAGAAACAAGAACAAGAATGCAAACTGTGACCGTTTCCAAAAAGGCATATACATTGCAAGGAAAGGGACTTTATTCTACATGGGTTTTAGGTTGGTTATTTATCAATTGTGCTTATCTGCCAAGAATCTATCTTGTCTCTGCATCGTGTGCTGAAACATAACTTTGGCCCTGGAAATGGGATGAATGAAGCATTAAGTTTCGTTTGTTTTCTGAATGGGAAAGAAAAAAATATGAGAGAAAAAAAACTCAGAATAACCCTGCCTTGATTTGGTTTAATTTAAGATGTGGTAGCAAGAAACTGTTATAACATCCTACAACTTTGAAAATCATTGCTAAATTCACTGCTGTTCCTCTTGACTTCGCCCACTTCAAAAGACTGACACTTGCTTGGAAATAAGTCTCTTCGGACTGTAGGAGTGTAAGAACAACATTCATTTCAGAAAGCAAAGAAACTGGGAAGATAGGCAGGTAGTCCTCGACTTATGACCACAGTTGAGTCCCCAATTTTTGTTGCTAAGTGAGACAGTTGTAAGTTTTGCCCCATCTTATGATCTTTCTTGCCATAGTTGTTAATCACCTCAGTTGCTGGTTAGCAATACGGTTGTAAAGTGAATCTAGCTTTGCCTGTCAGAAGGCCGCAAAAGGGGGTCACATGACTCCAGGACACTGCAACTGTCATAAATACATAACAGTTCCCAAGCACCTGAATTTTGATCACATGACCCATGGGGATGTTGCAACGGTCATGTGAAAAACGGTCATTAGTCACTTTTTTTCAGTGCCGTTGTAACTTTGAGCAGACACTAAATGAAATGTTGTAAGTCGAGGACTACCTGTATCCATTTGACTATTCCTCTTCTTCCCCATTCACTGAGCTGTTGCCTCAAGAGTGCCAAAAGACCAGTTTTACTTTGTTTCTTTTCTACTATACCTCATTGTTTGTTATAATAAAGATTGGGTAATTTGAAGGATTGGTACCTGATTTTGTTTTCCTTTTCCCTCCTCATCCTCTCTGCATTTTATATATATTTTAGATGATCACCCTACCCTGCAGGCTCTGCCTTGCTTATTATAATTGAGAGCCTACTTAGTTCTTTTCCTTTATGACCAGATAAAATGTTTTTAACACGGCAGCAATAACACAGGAACACAGAGCATAGAAACACATAAGACCCAGCCTCAAAGACCAAGAAATGCAGCCTAGTTTAAACCAGGAAATTCTCTCCATTGTTTCTGCCACAACCTTTGCCTCCTCTTTAATCTTTCTGTAAGGAACAAGTTACACAAGATTCATAAAAATGCTGAGCTGTGTAGGTAGCTTTCAGTGCATGTTTTTCTTTTTTCCTTGATTGCATACATATAGTACAATTAACATTTTTGACTTTCCAAGGGCATCTTTTTGTATAATTTAATTTAATTTAATAATTTAATTTGTATACCACCCTTCTCCCGAAGGACTCAGGGCGGTGAACAGGGCAATACATAATAAAAACCAGGGTACAAAAATTAAAAAGTAATTAAACTACAATGCCCGTAATAAATTAATACATATTAAAAGTTAAAACTGATTATAAAACCCAGCCCCAACCCATCAAACCAGGCCAGCTAGTTCAAAAAGAAAAGTTTTGAGATCGCGCCGAAAGGAGCGAAGGTCAGGGGCCGTTCGGAGCTCGACCGGCAAGCGGTTCCAAAGGTCTGGCGCGCCCACAGAGAACGCCCTCCCCCTGGGGGCCACCAATCGACATTCCTTGATCGGAGGCATCCTGAGGAGGCCCTCTCTGTGGGAGCGCACTGGACGGAGGGAAGTTGACGCCGGCCGCAGGTGTTGCCGTAGGTAATCCGGACCCATGCCATGTAGGGCTTTGTAAGTCATCACTAACACCTTGAACCTCACCCGGAGAGCAACCGGCAGCCAATGCAGCTTGCGGAGCAAAGGTGTAGCATGGGAGTATCGGGAAGCTCCCAGCACAACTCGCGTGGCTGCATTCTGCACCAGCTGGAGTCTCCGAGTGGACTTCAAGGGCAGCCCCATGTAGAGAGCATTACAGTAGTCTAGACGAGAAGTCACGAGCGCATGAGTGACTGTACGCAAGGCATCCCGGTCTAGATAGGGTCGCAACTGGCGCACCAGGCGAACCTGGGCAAACACCCCCCTAGTCACAGCTCCAATATGCTCTTCTAAAGAGAGCTGTGAATCTAGAAGGACCCCCAAGTTGCGCGCCCTATCTACGGGGTGTAATAGCTCACCCCCCATGGCCAGAGATGGAATAATCGGAATTTCCCGGGATGCCGGCACGAACAGCCACTCAGTCTTGTCAGGGTTGAGTCGAAGCCTGTTCTTCCCCATCCAGACCCGGACCGCCTCCAGGCAACGCGACATCACGTCGAGGGCATCACTGGGGTGGTTTGGGGTCGAAATAAAAAGCTGGGTATCATCAGCGTACTGATGATAACCAACTCCAAAACCACGAATGATCTCACCCAGAGGCTTCATGTAGATGTTGAACAGGAGAGGCGAGAGGACCGATCCTTGAGGAACTCCAAAAACAAGGGGCCTCAAGGTCGACCGCTGCCCTCCTGCCAACACTGACTGCGAAGGTAGGAGGAGAACCACTGAAGAACTGTGCCTCCCACTCCCAACCCTCTGAGGCGCCGCAGCAGGATACCATGGTCGATGGTATCGAAAGCCGCTGAGAGGTCTAAAAGGACTAGGACAGAGGAGCAGCCCCTGTCCCGCGCCCGCCAGAGATCATTCACCAGCGCGACCAATGCCGTCTCCGTGCTGTATAAGAGTATTCAAAATTCCTGAAGAGAAAAGGAGATTTCTCTTGTCTTAGCCTAATCCTGGGAGCAGAGGTTTCCATAGATAAGATAGTAAAAAAGTCAACACATTGGCCCTGACAATGAAAGTGAAGTTCCTCTGAAAAAAGAGAACAGAGTAAGGAAGAGGCTACACTAATGTTCTAACTCAGAGGTCCCCAACCTTTTGGGCACCAGGGACTGGTTCACTGGAGAAAGGTTTTTTCCATGCACTGGAGACTGTGTGCTTTTGTGTGCTGCCTGCAACCCACAGACACGGATTTGCTTGTTTATGTGGACTGGTTGCGGGCATGCTGCGGCCCTGTACAGGTCCACGGACCGGGGGTTGGGGACCCTTGTTCTAACTTACCACAAATAAGAAGGAGAACAAGAATGGCTGGATGCCACCTCATTTTCTTGGTGGAGTCGTTGGGCACAGACTTGTTTTAAAGGAGAAACCATTAGCAGGTATGCAGATAAAGGTAAGGCCTCAAACTCTTTCAATCTCTACTTTATTCTGCTTGCCAGGTGGCATCTTTGTTCAGACATACTGGAGGGAAAAGAGAAAATAGCATGGGAAGGATGAATGAAGAAGAGCCACTCCAATAGGCTAGGTCACAAGAGATGCTTGTGACATCATTGGGTGGCAAGATTCTTTCCAATATACCGTACTTTGCTGAAAACAGAGCAAAATCCTTCCATTATATAATGTAAATCAACTGCTAGAGATAATCCTGGCAATCTGTTGGCTATCCCGTACGAAGTTTTAAGTGATTCCCTTGTGTTAGAAGACAAAGCTCTCTATGTTAAATTAGGTCATGCGTACATAAATTATATTGCTCTAGTATTATGGAAAACATTACCCAATCATCACTGTTGTAATAAAATGCAGCTACTAATCCAGCTGGCTTCTCTGGGGAGATTTCAGTTGTCTCTCAGTTTCATGGCTCTGAATAGCTTTGGAGCTACTTATGGAAGAACCATGGAAGATGGTAATGTATGAATTTAATCTATTTCAAATAGGAAATGATTACTGCTGTGTGTTCCTTTGCATTAAAGGAGGCCTTATTGGATCAAACAATTACAATTTTAATGCAACCTCATTGTTAAAACCCGCAAGGACAGTCTTTAATTGGTGGCTGAGAGCCATTCGTTTTCAAACGGCTCAATTATGATATGTTATTGTAACAAGGCATGAAAAATATAAATATAAAAGGAAATAGGCATGTTTCATTGCCAAAGGGGAGAAAAAAATGAGCTAAGTGGTAGGCATTTATTGCATATAGAATGTTTGTCAGTTCCTAATTTGAACATTAACTAGATGTTTCTCACTCTGAGCTGTACAAGTTTGTAAAATCTAGTGTCTCATTTTTACAATTGATGTTAATGAAACTCACAGTCCATGTGTCACATATGGCCATCCACACAGTTTTTGTGGCTCACAATACTGCTTTGTAGTCATTAAGACACTGTTCAGTTTAAGATTAATACTGCCAGAAAATCCTACATAAGATTGCCAAACAGTGGATCTGCAAGCACTTAAAAAAACCCACAAGATTATGATCAGAAGCCAGCATGGATGCATTAAAAAGAAGTTAAATCGTACTGCTTTCTTTGACAATGCAACTAGATTAGTGAATCAAGGGAATGGTCTGTAGTATATTTAGACTTCAATAAAATAGACCATGACCAACTTTTCGATAAATTGGAACAATATGTGATGGATGGTCCCGCCATGAGATGGATTCGCAGTTGACTGAACAATTGTTTCCAAACATAAAGTTCTTAATGGTTCTACATCCACATAGACATAGAGGGATATATGCAGTGTGGTACCACAGAGTTCTGTCCTGGGCCTAAGGCATTCTTTATTTTATATTCATAAATGTCTTGGATGAAAAATAGGAAAGATGCTCATGAAATTTGTGGATGATACAAAGCTGGAGACATTGTCAATATCTCAGAAGATAGGTTCAAGACTGAAAAGAATCTTAACAGATTTGAATGTTGGGCCTTATCCAACAGTATGTTGCTCAATGGTGAAAAATGTAAGGTTCTCTACATGCAGACACCAGACAGGTGGTACCTGGCTGAGCAGTAGTACTTGAAGGATCTGGGTGTCCTGGTAGTCCACAGATTAAACATGACTACCAGTGTGCCAATGCAGTTTTGAGATGAATCAACAGAGGTATATTATCAAGATCATGGGAAGAGATAGTATTGCCTTCTGTTGCACTGCTCAAATTGTATCTTGAATACTGTGTCCAGTTCTGGTAATTACAATACCAACAGGATGCTCAGAAACTGGAAAAAGTGCAGAGAAGAGTGACAAAATGGTAAGGGTCTTGAAGGTTAAAGCTTATGAAAAGCAGTTAAAGGAACGGGTTACATATTTAATCTAAAAAAAAGAGAGAAGAAGGCTTAAGGGAAGAGATTGTATTTTTCCACTGGATGCAGAGATGTCACAGGGCAAAGAGCTGGATTTACACAATTTTTTTTGTAATTTATTTATTTATTTATTTATTTATTTATTTATTTATTTATTTATTTATTAATGGGACTTATATCCCGCCCTATCTCCCGAAGGACTCAGGGCGGTTAACAACAATAACATATAATAAGTACAGAAATTAAGATAAAATTAAAATTAAAGTCATCTGTGCAATAAATTAAAATTAAAAATTAAAAATAAATTAAAAATTGTAAACATAATTAAAATGCCTGTCAGTCCAGGTCAGCCAGGTGGAAAAGGAGTGTTTTGAGGCCGCGGCGAAAGGACTGGAGATCTTGGGCCATCCGAAGCTCAGGGGGGAGCTGATTCCATAGGACTGGCGCTCCCACAGAGAAGGCCCTTCCCCTGGGGTTCGCCAGCCGACATTGTCTAGCTGCCGACGGTACCCTGAGGAGGCCTTCTCTGTGTGAGTGTACTGGGCGATGGGAATTCGTTCCCGGTAGCAGATGGTCCTGCAAGTATCCCGGGCCTAAGCCATGTAGGGCTTTAAAGGTAAGTACCAGCACCTTAAATCTCACCCGGAGGGCAACCGGTAACCAATGCAGCTCATGGAGGAGATGTGTTATATGGGAGTATTGGGGGGCTCCCATCACTACCCGTGCAGCCGCATTCTGCACCAGCTGAAGCCTCCGGGTGGTTTTCAAGGGCAGCCCCATGTAGAGAGCATTGCAGTAGTCTATACGGGAGGTAACGAGTGCGTGGGTGACTGTACGTAGGGCATCTCGGTCCAGAAAGGGGCGCAATTGGTATAGTAGGCGAATCTGGGCAAATGCCCCCCTAGCTACGACTCCAATATGATCTTCAAAACTGAGTCGTGAATCTAGGAGGACGCCCAGATTGCGTGCTCTATCAACGGGAGGTAACATCTCTCCTCCTATAATCAAAGATGGAACCTCTTGGACTAAACGAGATGACGGTACGTAAAGCCACTCAGTCTTGGCCGGGTTGAGCCGAAGCCTGTTCTTTCCCATCCAAATCTGTACCGCTTCCAGGCAATGGGACATCACATCGAGGGCATCACTGGGTTGGTTCGGGGTGGAGATGAAAAGCTGGGTATCATCAGCATATTGATGATACTTCACCCTGAAGCCACGGATGATCTCTCCCAGCGGCTTCATATAGATGTTGAACAGGAGGGGCGAGAGCACTGACCCCTGAGGCACTCCACAACTAAGGGGTCTAGGGCTTGACCTCTGCCCCCCTGCTAACACCGTCTGCGAACGGCCCGAGGGGTAGGAGGAGAACCACCGCAGAACGGTGCCTCCCACTCCCAACCCCTCAAGACGACGCAGTAAGATACCATGGTCGATGGTATCAAAAGCCGCTGAGAGATCTAATAGGACCAGGACAGAGGAATAACCTCTATCTTGGGCCCGCCAGAGATCATTCACCAGCGCGACCAATGCCGTCTCCGTGCTATACCCGGGTCTGAAACCCGATTGGTACGGATCTAGATACTCAGCTTCCTCCAGGACCAAAGGGAGCTGCTGTGCCACCACGCTCTCAACGACCTTCGCAAGAAAGTGAAGGTTGGAGACAGGACGGAAGTTGTTTAAAATAGCTGGATCCAATGCAGGTTTCTTAAGGAGGGGCCTTACCACCGCCTCTTTCAAGGCGGCAGGGAAGTACCCTTCACTCAGTGAGGCATTGATAACTGCTAGGAGCCAGCCTCGTGTAACCTCCCGAGATGCATAGACCAGCCAGGAGGGACACGGGTCCAACAAACATGTGGCGGCACTTAATTTCCCCATGATCTTGTCCACTTCATCCGGAGTCACAGGATCAAACTCTTCCCAAATGTTCTCGGCCAAATTCATCGTTTTCCTCTCGTCAGATACTGCCCAGAGTCCAGACCAGCCCGAATCTGAGCAATTTTGTCCACCAGATATTTACTAAATTCCTCAGCCCGTCCTCGTAGGGGGTCCTCTCCCGTCCCTTGATTTAAAAGGGAGCGGACCACTCTAAATAGGGCGGCCAGGCGGTTATCTGCGGACGCAATGAGGGTGGTGAAGTAAGCGCACTTTGCCACCTCCATTGCCACAAGATAAGATCTAGAAAAGGATCTTAACTGTGTTCGGTCAGACTCGGACCGACTGGTTCTCCAAATGCTCTCTAGGCCCCTTCTCCGGCGTTTCATCTCCCGCAGGTCCTTGGAGAACCAAGGAGCGAGTCGGGACCTGCACCGGGTCAGAGGCCGCAAAGGGACAACGCGGTCGAGAGCCTCCGAAGCAGCCTGTTGCCAGGCATTAACTAAGGACTCGACCGGGCTGTGGGAGAGGGAGGTGGGAATCAATCCAAGCGCCATCTGGAATTTATCTGGGTCCATCAGGCGCCTGGGGCGGAACCATCTGGTCAGTTCTGCCTCCTGACAGCGGGGGGGGTGGTGACGTGACGGAGGCCCAACCGCAGGAGATAATGGTCTGTCCATGAAAGGGGTTGAGATGTTGGAGTAACCCCACCCAGCCCATTAAGCCATTGCCCAGAGATAAAAATAAGATCAGGTATGTTTCCTCTCTCGTGAGTCGGGTCCTGAATAATTTGGGTCAGGTCCATGGCCGTCATGGAAGCCATGAACTCTCGGGCCACTTCCGATGCACTGCCCAGGGAAGGTAGATTAAAGTCTCCCAGAGCCATAAGTCTTGGAAATTCAACCGCCAATCCTGAGAGGGCGTCAAGTAGCCTGGGTAGAACCGTTGCTGCGCAGCTTGGAGAGAGGTATACCAGAAATAGGCCCAACTGACCACCAGGACCCCACCTTAAGAGGAGGGATTCACATCCGTCTATCTGAGGGGCAGTGGCCTCCCGCGGATGGAGGGTCTCTCTGATAACCACCGCCACACCACCTCCCCTACCCTGAGCTCGAGGTTGATGCAGCACACGGAAACCTGGAGGGCATAAATCAGTCAGAGGGACCCCTCCCTCCAGGCCCAACCAGGTTTCCGTGATGCACGGCAGGTCTGCGTCTTCCTCCTCGATCAAATCATGGATGAGGGGAGCTTTATTCACAACAGACCTGGCATTAAAATAGATCAGCCTGAGCTCAGGTGTCTGCCCTCCCTCTTCCCCAGGACAGCAGGTGAGAGCCATAGGGTCGGAGCGCGCCACAGTTCGAAAATAGCGGGGGCGTGATCTCAGATTACGATATGGCCCTCTGCTCATCCATCTGCTGCCATTCCCAATCACCGTGGGGATCGGTATCCCTACCCCATCCCCCTGGGTCCCAAGACTCTCCCCGGCCCCCATATTGCTGAGGGAACAACCACCTGCGGATGAAAAACTTAACAGGGAGAAAACCAAATTTGAAACAAGAAATTTCTTGACTGGGGTAACTATCCAGAATCACGGATGCGCCAGCGGTCAAGTTTTTCAAGCAAAATTTGGCCGCTCTTTGAGATGATATGAGGATTCCTCTTCAGGGCATCCATTGCATTAGGCTAGAAGACCTCCAAGGACCCTTCCAACCCTGTGCTTTTAAAAGTTCGGGGCATCAATTGCCTCATATACAGGCAAGCCGGCCATAGGAGGCAGTCCAGAAAAAAATGGTGGAACAGCTGCTCCCTGGGCCCCATTCAGCAGGTCTCTTGGCTACAGTGGTACCCAGTGGGCCAGGATGCCAGCGCCCACAAGACTTCCCAGACTGAATTGCTCTGCGCTCCCAAACACCTGGCTCTTGTACACTTTGGTGGGTGACATTTCTGAGGCAATCCTGCGTGAGAGGCCACCAGGGAGAAATAGCCTCGACCGGGAAGATGGTTAAATAAGCTGGAGCCACCCAAGGGAAGGAAGAATATACGGGAGAAATATGTGTATTTCTGAACAGTGTAACAAAAATATTCTAATTGTGTAAAACTATTACTAATCAGTGCGGATGTTCCAGGCTCCTATGTGCGTACAAGGCCGCTCTAGGCCAGGGGTAGGCAACCTCGGCTCTTTTATGACTCATGGACTTCAACTCCCAGAATTCCTGAGTCAGCTATGCTGACTCAGGAATTCTGGGAGTTGAAGTCCATGAGTCATAAAAGAGCCGAGGTTGCCTACCCCTGCTCTAGGCAAACCTGTCCAAAAACAAGCCTGCACGCAGTAAGGATTAACCCTCGAGTAAATTTAACTTCAACGCAAAGCCTATTCGAACTATATGGAACTGAAACGCCTGTTGGCAGACGAGCATCCATCCCCCTCCCCAACTCGCCGCACAAAGCCAACCGGAAGCGGACGTACGACGCACGCTCGCTCTGGAGAAGGCGTCCTTCGTATTCTTGTCCTCTGATTGGTTACGCGTTGAGCTGCAGCAGGTTGTCTAGCCAATAGCGTTCGGGCGCGCGTTTTTAGCGGAAAGTTCTAAAAACGGGGTGGGGTTGTTTGTGCAGCGAGCTCCCCCACCATTTTTTTTGCCGATCACGAGGGAGAAGCCAGTGACGTCATCTCGAGGAGAGAGAGTTGGGTCGGCAGAAGCGCTTTTCGATCAATTCGAAGTCACTTCGCTTTTAGAGGGGCAGCAGCGACCTAAGGTAGATGACGCTAACGGGGAATTACGGAGAGATCCTGGGAAATGAGAGAACTTTCTATGGTCAGTCGTGGGCATGTTGGAAGCCAAACTCAGTTTATCCCATAAATTTCACCTGGAAATTGCAAAAGATCTAGAAAACTTTTTCCAGCTTGCCTTTTCCCGAGGTACAGGGACTACCTGTCCCAAAATTCCCAGCCAATTTGAACTATGGTCGTCATCGTCAACCATGCAGTCGTGTCTGACCGGCTGCTCTGGACTATAGACTTCTAAATCTGCTATA